>NC_141160.1:70215483-70815483 GCF_053477565.2 Lygodium microphyllum
TGATAAAATATGGAGCATGGTTGTATAAAATATGCTACATACTTAACAAATTATAAAGAAATTCAATTAGAAAACCCTATATGAGTTAGAAAATACAGAGACATACATATGCAAACTTCTTACCATATAGTGAGTGAAGTGTTGATTACTCCAAGCTTCTGTCATTGCCTTTCTAAAAATGTTCAATTCGTTTTTGAAGTCTTTGAGATCGTCATTATTCCACTTTATTTTATCACAATAAAAGAATACTTTGTCTAGTGTTTCCCAAACATTGGCTTTTCTATTCTGAGCTTATCCATTATTAGCATGATCCTTAACTGCATTATATAGGTACTTCCATTGATTGTATCTAATAGTTGAGCCACCATTCCTAGAGTTTATCTTACCAAGTCTCCCATGAAAGTCTAGGAACCTTCTAGCCTTCACTCCACCAAATAGATGGATTTTTAGGGACACAATTGCCATCCTTAGACTTTTGAAGATTTGGTTCAATAACAACACTACCACCATGCAAAGCAATTGCATATAAGACCTTTTTAATCTTTGTTATAGCATCTGTTCTAGCTAATAATGGCTTTAACTTCCATGCAAATCCTATATAAAGATGAACAACCTTTTCAATTATCCTACAAAGTGCATGAAGTGTACAGATATGGGAATTCACTAAAGGAATATCTAGGACTAGCTTAAACTGTGGATCCTTGTTGTGCCTAGGGGGAGCTCTATTCCAATTGCTTGATTTCAACTCTCAGGCTGGGGACAAGTAATATAGGCAAGGAGATCTTGAGTTAGCTCGCTTTGATACATCGTGCATACATTTAAGTGTCTTTAAGTCACCAGATATGTGCCACTCAATCTTATAATTTCCAAATCCTTCAAAAAATAGCTCTTCTTCTGCTTGTTCTCTTAATAACATCAGGTATTGGTGTTTGATGAAAAATCCAATACAATATATCAAAATCCTTTGTATCTACTTCGAATGCTCCTAGCCACCAGATGTTGTGTTCCGATTGAACACTGAATGAAATTGAGTGATTGTAATGATCTGATGAAAGTGATCTATTCATCAAGGTAATAGAGACCCTCTCTAGTTTTATACATTTTAGAATCTCACTTTCATCAAGTTTAACCACGAATCTAGCCACTCCTTGTGTCTCTTCTAGTGACAAGTCATAGAATCTAATCATTAAGCATTGTAAGGTGGGCAAGTCAAGGAAAATATTGTTAAATTCATTGAATACAACTTCCTTTTTCTTGCCCTTAAAGCTAGCCTTGATATGGAAAGGCTCACCCAGAATCTCCATTACCTTATTATACACTCTCTGTCTAATAGTTCTAATCACAAATGGCCTTGGAAGTATGCAATTACATACTTGTCCTTGCTTCATATTTGATTGTAAAAGTTGGAAAAGTTGTAGCATCTTGACTGATACTAACATTATCTAGTGTCTTATACACTAACTCAGTATCCAAAGAGAGATCCTTTATAAATATCTCAAAGCATTGTTTCTTTGTCTTTTTAAATTTCTTCTTCTCCGAAATATCTTTTGAAACTGCTGAAGGAAGAAAATGATAATAAAATTAAGATGCTTTGAAAGAATCTCTTTCACTTGCATTTGGTTGAAGAAGAGACCTAAACAAAATCAACATCACAAATCAATACAATTAATTATAAACAAAGTCATATTTCATATTTTTAAAGTGAAACAAAAATGTACCTTGCTGCTTGGATTCTTTTACTACAACCACCTCCTCCTCATCTAAGAGTCTAAATATTTCTAAGAGACTTTTGTCAATTTCCAAGTCCTAAAATAGTTTTCTTTCGTAGATAAGATTTGATGTGTTTCTCCAACAAATGAATCCTCTATTGATAGCCTTCTAGCTTCTGCAGTAACTCGTTGTTAGGTTTTGATAAAAGATGGTTCTCCAATTTGAGGACATCCTTTTCTGCAACCAAGTTAAGTGTATAGCCTAGAAACCCATTATAACCATCACCAATGAACCTCAACAATGAAGAGCTATTATAGAAAGGAAGAGTGCTATTTTTACTAGGATCTTTGGGATATAGCCTGCCATCTAACCAAAGATCAACATTCTTCTTTCCTTCAAACCTGAGTATATGTTTCGTAGACTCTGTAACAGTAATGGGTTTTGTTATCTTCCTTATTAGTTCATACTTACTATCCAACTCAATATGAAGATGATAGAGAGGCCAGCTTACAGAGATCATTAGATGACTGATCCATAGCTAAGGATGTGATTAGAAGATTGGATTGAAAAAGTATGTGAATTAGAAACAAGAAGGAAAACGAAAAAGAAACTATTAAGGCTGGGAAAGAAAGAAAAGAGTGAGAATGGAGAGAAGTAATCAAACATCGAGCAAAATTTAAATTGAATATTAGTTTTCACTTTAATGAGGATGAGTAAGATCTTGATTATGATAATCTTTGTTACCTTTATGGCGACCTAGATTTCTAGGTTTGATGTGACCACAAGAATATCGCGGCAATGACTTATTAACAATTTTTGATATATTTACTTACCAAAATATAAAAGTTTTTAAAAATAAAAAAATAATTTTATTTCCTAAAATATATTCTCTCTAGGATCGCTTACAGGGCATTTTCAAGACCTCAAAACTCCCCTAATGTAAATATTTCAAGTTTTAAATTTTTAAATCTTCATCTTAGGATTTTGAAATCAACTTTTCATAATTTAAATTTTATTTTTTAAAAGTTTCAATAATATCTTGTATCTAAAGTCAAATAAAGGACTCAAGTAGAGATAATCTTAAACTTCACTCTCTAAGATAGATATTGTTATATTGTCTCTTCTTCCAAGAAGTGTGGTTTAAGATTAATAGACCCAAAAGATAGAGCAAGAGATATC
The DNA here is from genome assembly GCF_053477565.2 of Lygodium microphyllum. Lineage (NCBI taxonomy): Eukaryota > Viridiplantae > Streptophyta > Polypodiopsida > Schizaeales > Lygodiaceae > Lygodium > Lygodium microphyllum. The sequence goes on from NC_141160.1 coordinate 70,218,373, forward strand.
AAAACTTTGAAAATAGTTTGAACCTTTGAAATGTTAAAAAAAGTTACAAAATGCTCTTATAGACACATTCAAATGAACGAACTATCTAAAGCTTAAGATAGGAGTATTAAAGACATCTCATGTTTAAGATAGGAGTATTGATGAGTCATATCCTTAGTACTTGTACTCTCTCTTGGACTCTAAATGCATCAAAATTGTACTTTTATCTAGGCCTCCATTTCTAACCATCTCTCTCTTGGGTTGCCAACCATTCTGCATGGTGCTGTCTAGTTGTGTTGTTCTCATATCTTGCTTCGCTCACTTCATATATTTCCCTACTTATAGATTCTGCTTGAGAGATTTTGGACTTCTTTTTTTTCCCTTGTATCATATCTCTAATCTCTTATACCACCATTGAAATAATTGTCTTACAGAATTGGAATCATTGATGCCACCTCCATGATTAGTTGCCTTTTCAAAAGCACAAAGAGCTTGCCAGTAAAATCATTTCATGCCTTGAGTTGACCATACTACTAAACTCCCTTGATGTGCAAAGTATGGACCATGTGCCTCAAGTATATGCTACATAAGAAAGAGAGATTAGAAACACAAACTAATTTGCAATGATAATATATTTTTGCAATGGCAACAATACTAACCATGTATTGTGTTATGCTATTTAAAGTCCATGCATCCACCATAGAGTTGTGAAATTTAGCAATTGTCTCTTAAAATGTATTGGCATCACCATCCCTAAATCTCAACTTTTGTAAGAGATATGCTAATCTATCTAGGTGTATCCACACTTCTTCCTTTGCAATCCTTGTTATTCCCCCATGGCTCCAATCTAGAAGAGTAAGGTGTCACTTTTCCCATGCTTCATACTTCTTTGGTTGTTTCACAAGTATATTGCATTACTCATCTGGAGGTGGAGATACAAACTTCTTAGTCTTGGGTCCACCAAAGCATGGTTTACAAGGGATATTTTCCACTCTTGCCCGATTTTTTCTTGTCCTTTTTTATTTCTACTCGGCCCCTATGCAATCCAACTTCAAAGAATACTTGTTCTACCTTCCTGCATGTAGCATCAGCTTTTAACAAAAATCATGCATGGGATCCAACAAATTGTTGATCTGTAAGTGGATCTAATATGGAAACTCATAGAAATTTAAGAAACGTCGCATTTTGCTTGGATCTGACTCCTCATGGGACTATTTTCAACTCGTACCAGTTTTAGACATTCAAGAAACGTCGCATTTTGCTTGGATCTGACTCCTCATGGGACTATTTTCAACTCGTACCAGTTTTAGACATTCATTCGGGCTAGAGATAGTCCAAGAAAACCTTCGCTTTCTCTTCCTCCCTCCATCTCTCTATTTCCCTCTTCCACTTCCTCTCTCTATTTTTCATGGAGCTCCCTCTCTCTCCCTTCCTTCTCTTTCTTCATTTCTCTCTCCCTTACTTTCCCTCTCTTTCTCTCTTTGTTTCTCTCTCTCTCCTCTCTCTCTCTTATTGTTTCTCTCCCTCACCCTCCCTCCATCTCTCTATTTTGTTCTCCCTCCCTCTCTCTCTCTAATTTTTATGAAGCTCCCTTTCTCTCCCTCCCTTTTCTCTCCCCCTCTCTATTTTTATCTATCCTCCCTCTATACTCCTTTCCTCCATCTCTCTATTTATCTCTCTATCTTTCCTCCCCCGCTCTCCATTTTGATCTCTCCTCCCTCTCTATTTCTCTCCCAACCCCTCTTTCTCTCTCTTTTTATTTCTTTTTTTCCCTTGCTTCATCTCTCTTTGTTTCTCTCTCCCCCCTCTCTCTCATTGTTTCTCTCCCTCCCTCCCTCCATCTCTCCATTTCTCTCTTTCCATCCCTCTCTCTCTTTTTTCTCCATCTTTCTATTTTTTATGAAGCCCCCTTTCTCCCCCTTTTTATTTCTCTCCTTCTTTCTCTATTCTTGCCCTTCCCTTTTTCTCTCTATTTCTCTCTCTCCTTCCCTCCCTCCCTTACTTAACATATCTCTCTACAAACAAAAGTAAAGAGAGAAAATAAGAAACTTAAAAAATAAAGAAATGGAAAGCAATGTCTCCCTCCCTCTTTTTATCTCTCTCTCTCCCCCCCTCTCCCTCTACTCTTGAGGAGTCCACCTATAAGAAAGCATCTATATAACGTGCATTCAAATGATATTAATAAATACCATTTCTTTACATACTATAAGGCTTTAAAACGATCCCTTTTACTTTACTAAACTTACGGATTTGTTTCAAATTCAAATTTAAAAATCCATTTTGTCATGTAAATTTTACTAAATATAATATCATTTCTTTTGAACTCACATGGTATCCTACATGTTCTATAAGGTGGAATCCCCAGGCCTCTACTTTTCTCTCTTTTCCCTCTCTCTCATGCTCGCGTTGTTTTCCTACTTCTCTCTCTCTCTCTCTCTCTCTCTCTCTCTCTCTCTCTCTCTCTCTCTCATTTTTCTCTTTCTCTCAATGCCTTTATTTGCCTCTCCCCCCTCTCTCTCTCGTTTTCACTCTCCTCCCTCTCTTTACCTTGCTCTTCGTTTCTATCTCCTCCCTCTCTCTTCCTTCCTTCTCTCTCCCCCTCTCTATTTTTATTTCTCCTCTTTGACCCTCTTTCTCTCTCTTTCCCTTTCTTTGTTTTCTCTCTCATTCTTTCTCTCACTCACCCTCCTGTCTTCCTCCCTTCATCTCTCTCTTTCTCTCTTCCCCTCCCTCTTTGTTTCCCTTCTCCCCTTTCTCTCCCTATTTCTCTCTTCCTCTCCTTCTCTTCTTTTCCCTCTTTCCCTGCCTCCTCTCCCTCTCTCTCAATGCATATCTCCACAAACAAAAAAATTAAAGAAAATAAGAAAACACAAAAATAAAGCAAGATGAGGCAATATACCAACCTCAATGGCTTGAAGATTAAACCCTTTGCACCTCCCTTTCATGTCTTCCCTCCTTTCTTCTTTGCACCCTTCTCCTTCTTTTTTGTGTATGGCAGCATAGCAATGGCGATGATGGTGATGAGCTCTCCCTCTCTCTCTCCCCCACTTACTCTCTCTCTCCCTCTCAAAGCTTTGAGCTCTCTTGCTCTCTCTTTCATTCTCTTTCACAAATGATTTTGACAAATGCCTCCTCTAACCATTATAAGGGTTGATTCTTGTTTATTGTAGCCAAGTCTCTTCTTTGAATCTTTCTTCTTCTATGAATTGAAAATTTCCCTTATGGGAATGGAAGTGACAAAAGTGCTTATACTTTTTCTTCACAACCTGGAGAATGATTTGCGAGATCTCTTCCTCTTTGAAATTTTCACCTAATGCAATTAGTTTATCTTCAGTGTCTTTAATCTTCAACAAATAATTATGCATACTTTCTTTTGAGTTTTCGATATTTCATTCAGCTTAGACTTATATGCATTACTCTAATGGTACTCTTACTCTCCATCATCTTTGCTAAGATGTCCCATGCCACTTTTGCACTTGTTACATTTTAAATATAGTTGACTATGCTATCACTTATGTTGATGTTGATGAAGCTTTGAGCTTGGATTGCTCTTCTATTCCAATCATTTCTTTATCCACCTCTATGAGTTAGTCTTCCTTCTTCACCTGTAATAATCTTCCACATGTTTTCAATCATTAAATAGAGTTTGCATTTTGAACTTTCATGTATTGTACTTGTTTTTGTCCAGCTTGCTTGTATAATTGAGCAATGAGATGTCACTTGGAGCCATTTGTAGAAGACGAGGGATTTAACAAGAATGTATTTTGGGAAGGGATAGGGACGAAATTTGCCATAATAACCTCTAGCTAAGAGCTAGGAAGAATGCCTCTCGCCTCTTGTTGCTAATATTGAGTGAAACATAGAGAGTGATGATCCTAAAAAGATAACCTGAGAAAACTAAGCTCTGATACCATGATAAACTCTTAGAATGACGTTCCTAACACTTCAACTCATGTAATTAAAAGTAAATGATAAGAAAATGACATGGATAGTTGATTGGAGTAGTGATTGAACACACTCAAAGAGATAATGTATTGATTGAATATAAGAAGTACAATGATAAGAAATATGAATCAGGTCTTCTCATGCTTCATTGTTCTCCGTCTCTCACATGTAGCCCCTCATACAATGCATTGAGACTAGCTCAATAGATATAGCAATGAATTTGGTTTAGATAGATTGCTATTCTACCTATAAATTATAGATTAGTAATATATTGATTTAATCTTAGCTAGAGTAAGATCTTGATGATCCCAATGTTCACTACGTAGATCATTAGTAGGAAAAAACTTTATAGAAGACACGAGCACAATCCAATGGTTGGACTTTTCTAGATTTTCCCTTGAAGTTAGGTATGTCATGTAGTCTGTGAAGTATAAGGAAAGTAGGTAGTTGAGATTGGAGTGCTTATAATTTAGCATAGAATAAGAATATTCTTACTCCCAATGGAAAGAGTATAGAAAGTGATCTTAATAACATTTTCTCTTTTTACATTCGCAAAAAGCATTCAAGTGATGTTTGCTTAGCTTTTACATAAACATTAGTGATCAAATCAACTAAGTAGCTAACAATTGATCTAGTGATAATGAGTTTAAGTTGACGATCACCATCTAATGGTACATGGTAATATGTGTCTTTCCCTCAAAGTATATCATAAGTTTTAGATTTTGGTCAAGGATCACATGCATGGGCTACAATCTAATAGACCATACTTGGATAACATAACCAAACCAAATGCTCTTGTAGCCAAATTCAAATGGATGAACTATCTTGAAAGGGAAGTGGAACCTAGGAGGAAGAAGCTTGGCGGTGAGAGCTATGGCGGATGGAGAGCAAGAGCCAATAGAGAGAGAGACTCAAAAGTGGGAACTCCAACAACCACAATGTGTGGCCGGGCCTTCCTTTATTCAAATTGTCACTAAAAGAATAAAGAATAAGTGACTATGATGGGTGCCCGCCACCTGCAGTGTGTAGTGGTGGGTATTGTCAGTGAACTAATACACGGGCGGCTAGGCGGAGGCGCCTTTACCCCCAACAACCTCCCACTTAAAGGAGAATCCACCCCAATGAGAGAGAATAAAAGAAAAGACAGTACAATATGTACACATGTACAACAGGATGAGGAAAAATGCATCATCTCATCCAATGCCCATCAATCTCCTGAGAAGGCAAAGCGCTCAGTAGTGAGGCTTCTCGTGAGCAAGTCTGCAGGATTCTGCTCAGTTTGAATCTTGACAAGGTCAACAAACCTATCCTCAATGACCTCGCAAATGAAGTGATACCTCACCTCAATATGTTTTTTCTTCGCATGCAAGACCAGATTCTTGGCCAATTGAATGGCACACATAGAATCCGAATGCAGTGTAGGCATAACATCTGTCATATCAAGGTCTGCAATCAAACGGCCTAACCAAATAGCCTCCTTGCAAGCCTCTATGGTTGCAATATACTCGGCCTCTGTAGTAGAAAGAGTTGTATACTTTTGCACCCTGGACATCCAAGAGATAGCCCCTCCAGCATAAGTGAACACATAGCCAGAAGTGGACTTCCTACTATCTACATGTCTTGCATAATCAGAGTCAATGTATCCCACAACTTCTGTATCCTGGATGCCATAAAAAAGATACATATCTGTTGTGCCCTTCAAGTATCTCATGATACCCTTCACGACATCCCAATGTTTCTTTCCAGGTGTAGCCATATAACATGCCACAACCCCAACTGCAAAAGCAATATTTGGACGGGTGGCTATCATGGCATACATAAGACTACCCACGACTGATGCATAAGGAATCTTGGCCATCTCGGCCCTCTGCTCATTTGTCTGCGAACAATTGGCATGTGAAACCTTCACATGAGAAGGTAATGGACAGCCAATAGGCTTAACATCCTGCATGCGAAAGCGCTCAAGGACTTTATGAATGTACTCCCTCTGTGACAAATAGAGTAGTCCCTGAGATGTATCGCGCGTAATGCGCATACCAAGTATATGAGAGGCTTGTCCCAGATCTTTCATCTCAAATCTCTTCTTGAGCTTAGCCTTAAGAGCATCTAGCTCCTCATGAGTTGTCCTTGCTAAAAGCATGTCATCCACATAGAGTACCAAAATCAGTAAGGAACCGTTACGATCTTTCTTGGTGTACAAGCACGGATCCAAAGCATTGCGGCTGTAGCCCTGTGACTGCATGAATTCATCAAACTTATGGTACTATTCCCTAGGTGCCTGCTTCAAGCCATATAGACTCTTCTTTAGCTTCCACACTAGGTGTTCCTTGCTAGTGTCTGCAAAGCCCTTAGGCTACTCCATGTAAATCTCATCATGCAAGTCCCCATGTAGAAAAGCCATCTTGACATCCATCTGGTACAACTCCAGGTCAAGTTGTGCAACCAAGGCCAAGACTAAGTGTAGGGTGGTCATCTTGACCACTGGAGAAAGGACTTCATCAAATTCAATACCATGCTCTTGCTTAAAACCCTTAGCAACCAATCGAGCCTTATATGCCGGCTTGGGGTGTCGAGGAGTACTTTTCAGCTTATATACCTACTTGCATGGCAAAGCCTTCTTACCTTGAGGCAAGGAAACCAAATCCCAAGTTTGATTCTTATGCAATGATTCAAGCTCAGACTGCATAGCCCTCTCCTAGGAGTGACAATCACCCCTGCGCATAGCCTCATCATAAGTGAGAGGCTCTCTTGTATCTATAACTAGCACATAATCCATAGAAGGTGCAAAATGGTCAGGAGGTCATCTATCTCTAGTAGAACACCTCAACCCAGGCTCTGCTGCCGAACCGACATCCTGTCTAACATCAGCATGTCTAACATCTAGGCCATGAGCATCAGGTGATGCCGCACGCTGCCTAGCTGGTCGTGGAGCAGGCTGAACAGGAGCAGGTGGATCCTCCTGAAAGATAACTCTACATACCTCAACCACTTTATGCATTTTTTCCTCATGAAATATGACATCATGGCTGTGGATCACTTTTCGTGCCTGCGGATCCCATAGACGGTAACCCATCTCTCCTGCATCTCCATAGCCAATGAAAATGCATTTGACACTTTTAGGATTCATCTTATTGTGATTGTCCTTGGGCACATGGCAGAATGCCTCACATCCAAAGACACGCAAATGATCATAAGAGGGGGGCTTGCCTACCCATATCTCCTCTGCAATCTAAAAGTCAATGCCACTACTAGGCGACCTGTTAATGAGATGCATTGCAGTAGTAACTGCCTTAGCCCAAAAGTGCTGCGATAAGTCAGCCTGGCTAAGCATTACGAACCCTTTCCTAAATGGTTCTATTCATGCATTCAACCATACCATTCTGGGGTGGGGTGTAACGGGCGGTCAACTGATGCTAAATACCCCACTCATCATAAAACCGCTCAAAAGCACGTGATACATACTCACCCCCATTATCTGACCTTAGGAATTTGAGCCTTTTCCCTGACTAGTTCTTTGCCAATGCAAGTTAACAGTGAAATGTGTCTAAGACATCAGATTTTCTCTTTATGCGATAAGCCCAAACCTTATGTGAGCAATCATTTATGAAAGTAACAAAGTACTTCACCCCACCAAGTGATTGACATGGCATGGGCCCACATACATCTGAGTGCACAAGAGCCAAGGGCTCACCCATGCGTTTCTTACCAGACTTCTTATGTGTATTTCTAGTTATCCTGCCATGCAAACAATGATCACAAGAATCAAAATGCAAAGAGTCAAAAGGTGGAAGATACTGCAAAGCACGAAGCATTTTCATTCCTTTAAGAGACATATGCCCCAAATGAGCATGCCAAAGGGATACATAGGGAATAGAACCCACAGACAAAACATGATCCAATGTAGCTCTAGATACAAGTAAGGGATAGAGGCTGCCAGACTTGGTACCTCTTGCAAGTACAAGCTTGCCACGAGTAATCTTTCATGCAGAGACTCCAAAATACACAAAATACCCTGCATCATCAAGATGTCCAGGTGACATAAGGCTGTAAGTCAACACAGGTACATGTTGTACATCATGCAAAACAAAAGAACTGCCAGAAGGAAATTGCAACCTAACATCTCCAATGCCACAATGTCAAGAGACCTGTCATCACCAAGACGCAAAGAACCAGACATGGTACGATAGGTATGAAACCAATCTCTACAGGGTATCACATGAAAGGATGCACCCGAATCCAAGAGCGAACACTGGGAATACATACATAGAATGTATCTCAAAATTCTATAAGGCATCGCATGAAGAAGATACAAGTATGTAATCATCATCTGAATTAGTAGCCTGCATGGCATTAACCTCTTCTATCTTCACACTGGACTTTGCAGGTACAATACTGCACTCAGAAGACTTTTCATGTACTTTTTCCTTTCCCTTTTCCTTGCGCTTATCATCACGCATTTTATGGCACTACAGCCTAATATGTCCTACTTTCCCACAACAATGACAGGTAAGATCAAACTTCCGTCCACGGGACTTACTGCGACCATGGATTTGGACCTGGACTTCTAAGATTCCCACCCTTTTGATCGTTATCATGCCTGGCATGTCTGCCACCTCTAATGGTCAATGCATGTGAAGAGTGGTGATGCCAGGAGGTATATTCCACAGTGGATTCCATGCCACGGTGGATTCTATGAGGTTTTACGGTGGATTCCGTAAGATTTTATTACCGGGGCTCATACACAAAGTGGATTCTTTGTGCGAGAAGTCGATGGGGACGCCTATCCTTTTCGGGCATTTTGTTAATTTTATGTGTACATGGGTGATTCCATAGCGGGTGATTCCGCAAAATACATATTTAAATTAATAAACGTTTATGAGTTTAGAGTGCATACTCGTGATAAATTAAGGTTAGGATTGATTTCTAACCAATTTATTTATGTAGCTGAAGACTGCTAGGTATTCACTTTTGTCAGTTTAATTGTATTATTTTACTAACGATTGTGAATGCTTCAATTGATGTGTAGAGCAAGCAACGGTGGCAGTGGAAAGCATTGGAGGATAGCGTGTATTCAAATTTATCGTCAATATTTTGATGGGCGCATACCTTAGGCATGGCGCCTATATTTTGTCGCACTTATTTATCAAGGCGCTTGATATTTATTTATTATTTTTGTATGCGCATGGACGCACGATTTAGATATTTGTATTTGGACATTGTATTTGGGTACGCCTAACTTCTTGGGCGCCCATTAGCTTTAATTTTATTTGACATAAAAGCAAACTCAAAAGCTAAAGCGTGCTATTTTCTAATTTGGGCTATTATTTGAGCTTGAAGATGATTAATATATGAAATACATGCTTTGTGGAGCGCTCACACAAGGCATGGGGGTAGATTGCACCCAATTGGTCTCTTGTTCATGTCGTGCAAGCTTTCTATATTGATTTGTGTGCAAAAAGTAGAGTTCTTTTGTTCTTGGGGACTTTCTGACGCTCACTACGCGCGCTTACTGCATCCGATCTGTGTACCAATGGTATCAGAGCGAAGCTGAGATCGAGAGCTTCCAATCGCTTATTATCTTGCGCGAAGGCAGAGCTCCTGGAAGGATCGAGCTCTACAGTCAGTTTCGTCGCGAACGATCGATACTGGCATGTAATAAGCTTTATAAGAAGCTTATAAAAGCTTCAATTCACAAATTTCACGACGGGCGGCAAGAGGACGTTCTGGGCGGCGTTGAATCCGTCGCTGATATACTGACGTCCTCAAAAATTTTGATTAGTTTTAATTACTAAAGCTCCCTAATCTTCCAAGTCTTCCAAGTTATACAAGTCCTGCAAGTCACAGAAGTCATAAAAGACTTACTTCAACCACTCCCATAAAGGTTGTTCACACGCAGAAGAACAAAAACCGTTTATTGCTCTCTGGTAGACTCTGTTCACACTTGCAGACTTGCTCAACCAGTTTCAGCAAATGCAGAAGTTCATATGCAGGTCATACACAGTTTCTACGAAGATAATGAATACCGCAATCGCAAAAGACAAAGACTACAAAAGCCAAACAAAAATTTACAAGCCTTGTATACCCGCCTTTGAGCTACGCTCATCCCACTAATCAAATTTCGAGAGTGTGAGGTCTTTTGGATTTTACAGGATGACGGAATAACATATGGACGATTTTATGGCTGAAGGTGATTTACCCGAACCAACGATGGAACAAAAGTTGGATTTGATTATGATGCAGCTTGATGAAGAACGAAGAGCCCGACAAGCTTTGCAAGTTCAATTGGCCAATTTGCAACGATCTACCACCAACAAAGATGGACCACAACCCGAAGATCTTATACGACATACCATCTATGCGACACTTGAAGCCCAATCCATCCGCAAAGAAACAAAGATAAGTAAAAGAAACTTCAAATTTTGTACTTACAATGGATCTCGAGATGGAAAGACTGTACTTGTATTTATCAGTCAATTTGATGATTACTTCCATGAAGAAACATATGCTGAGAAAGACAAAATTAAAGGTGTCACTAATCATTTAGTTGATCGAGCATCTTTATGGTGGACTGTGGTCCACAAGAGCATTGATTATCCCACTACCTGGGAGAGTTTCCAAAAGAAGCTTTTGCAGAATTTCCTTCGTCCTCAGTTCCATGAAAAAGCCATAAAGCAATGGGATCTTCTATAGCAAAGAGATCGTGAACCTATTTCCCAATACACTGAACGTTTTTGGAATGCCCTACTGTAACTACACATGCTCGAATATGTACCTGAAGTGACTCACAAACGCAAGTTTATGTCTGGCCTACTTGGACATTACTATGCGGAGGTCAATATGCTCAACCCAACAACCCTTGAAGATGCAATTTCCTTGGCCCATGACACTGAAGACAAGATTCGCGGAAGAGACAAGCGACCACAACAATTTCAAACTAATGGTAACTATGGTTCCAAACAATTCAATTCAAATTTTCGAAGATTCAATCAAAGTCGTTTTCTTCCATCTTCATTCCGGTAAGTCTTGGACACTACCACCTGCTTTTCCATCAAATACCAATCCAAACCCTAAGCCATCCTCACAGCCAAATCCCAACATTCCTAAACTTCCTGCCATTACCAACAATGTATCTAAAGCCAAACCCATAGTTTGTTACAAATGCCATCAACCTGGACATCTAGCAGCCAATTGTCAATCGAAAAAGTCATATGTCCATATCAATTATCTTGGAGCAATGGAAGATGAAGAACGTGAGGAAATACCTGACTTTATGGAAGATGATGATGACATTGGTACTACTTCGGATACTTTGCCACGTATGCCAACTCCACATTCTTTGTTAACAATGAAATTTTTTGTGCATGGTAAAGAAAAGATTATTTTACATGATGATGGTAGCACACATGATTTTATTTCTGCAAAGTTAGTTAAAGAATTGAATTTATAAACTGTTTCTACAAATTATCGCATTAAAGCTGTATTCCTAGGCATGAGATATAATGGGACACAAGAGGTGCATAATTTAGAAATTAAAATTGGTGAATATACTAAACGAAGGAATTTCCTAGTTGTACCTTTGCAGTCTAGTGACATTATCTTAGGTATGCCTTGAATCATCAGTATAATCTTGACATAGATTATTCTACACATTCAATTAAAATTTATTTTCAAGGAAAACAAATCACATTGCATGGTATGCACGCTTCTAATAATTTTCCACTGCTTACTCATACTCAGGCTAAACATGCATTACGTAAAAGTAGCAAATCTTATTTAATATGGATGAATGAACTTCAAGCTAAAGAAAAACAAATGCATCCTAGGCATACACAATTTCTTGCTCAATTTCAAGATTGTTTTGCTGATGATTTACCACCTGGACTACCACCTTCACGACCTGAAGATCGCAAAATAGATTTAATTCCTGGTACACAACCACCACGTAAAGCACCATATAGGCATAACTAAATTGAACAGAAAGAAATTCAAAATCAAATAGAAGAATTGCTAAACAAAGGATTAATTAGACCTAGTAGTTCTCCATTTGGTGCACCTGTCTTATTAGTAAAGAAGAATAATAATACTTATCGTATGTGCATTGATTATCGTGCCCTAAATAAAATTACTGTTAAGAATAGATATCCAATTCCTAGGGTAGATGATCTTATGGACAAACTACAAGGTTCTGCCATATTCAATAAGATAGATCTTAAATCCAGTTATCATCAAGTAAGATTGGATAAATCTGATATATTCAAAACTGCATTTAGAATACAATTTGGACACTATGAATTTCTAGTGATGCCTTTAGGTCTAACTAATGCACCAACTACATTTAGTCGAATGATGAATCACATATTTTTGAAATATAAGCATTGTGTTATAGTGTTCTTTGATGATATATTAGTATTCAGTAAAAATGAGAATGAGCATTATGAACATCTGTCTTTAGTTTTTAAGTTGTTAAAAGACAATCAATTGTATGCTAATCCAGAAAAGAGTGAATTTTTCCAAATAGAAATTGAATATCTAGGACATATTGTTTCATCAAAATGTATTAAAGTTGACCCTAAAAAGATAGAAGCAATTTTAAATTGGCCCATACCCAAAAATGTGCATGAGTTACGTTCTTTTCTAGGTCTTGCTAGCTTTTACAGAAAGTTTGTGCGGAATTTTTCATTACTTGCATTACCTTTGACTAAACTTTTAAAGAAGGGTATTGTTTATAACTGGACTGACAATCAACAAAAATCTTTTGATTTATTGAAACATGTATTAACCCATGCTCCTGTATTACAACTACCTGATTTCAATAGACCATTCTTTTTAGTAGTTATTGATGCTAGTGGATCTGGAATAGGAGCCGTCATGTAAGATAATCATCCCATAGCCTACTCTAGCTATAAACTTAAACCAGGAAAAGAGAATGTTGTAGCTGACGCTTTAAGTAGAAGACCGACAATTCATAATATTTCTATGATATCATTTGATTCCCTTATCCCTATGAAAGATACTTATCATCGGGATATTACTTTTCAAGCTGATTGGAATAAATTAGTTGCAAATAATTGGATTCCTATTGATTCACTGTCTTACAATAATGGATTCATGTTTTATGAAAAGAGATTATGTGTGACAGTTCCATTTAGATCATTTGTTTTGCATGAGATTCATTGTCCTCCATATCAAGGTCATAGAGGTATTATATCTACTTTGCGTACATTGACTGAAGATTTTTATTGGCCACATATGGACACTGATGTATCTAACTTTGTATCTGAATGTTTAGTTTGTCAAGGAGTTAAAAGATACCATGGTAAACAATATGGTTTACTAATGCCATTATCTATTCCATCACGACCATGGGAACAAATTAATTCAATGGATTTTATTACTAGTTTACCTAACACTAAAGCTAACCATGATATGATTTGGACTGTTGTAGACACGTTTAACAAACAAGCATATTTCATTCCATGCAAGAAAACTCTAACTGCATCTCAAGCTGCTCAATTGTTTTTTAAAATTGTTTTCAGTAATCATAGTTTACCAAAAGTTATTATTTCTGATCATGATTCTAGATTCTGTAATAATTTTTGGATTACTTTGTTTGCTAACTTAGGAACAAAGATTGATTTTTCATCTGCATTTCATCCTGAAACAAATGGACAAACAGAAGCTACTAACAGTACTATTTTAGATCTTTTACGTGCTTACACTATTTCAAAACCATACACATGGGATACATATCTACATTTACTTCAGTTTGCATATAATAATACACCACATAGAGCTACAAAGAAAGCACCATGTGAAGTTATTTATGGATATAGATTGCCTACACCTGTTGCATCATTATCAAACAAAATTCAAACTGCTGATGATATTGCTAATATGCATGCCACTATTTTTGATGAAGTTAAAGACATGATTGCCAAAGCCCAACAATCATATACAAAGCAAGCAAATAAGAAAAGACAGGCCATGAATTTTAAAGTTGATGATTATGTTTGGTTACGAATAGAAAAACGTAGATTACAAAGTGTAGATAAACACCCAGTAGTGAAATTAGCACCTAGATTCTATAGACCATTCAAGATCAAACACAAAATCAATGACAATGCATTTAAACTAGAACTACCACAACATTGGAAAATCCACAACACCTTCCATATTAGTTTATTACGACCCTTTAGAGGCCAATTACCTGTACACCCTGTCTATGAAAATCCACCTTTGCTAGATGATGAGACTGAAATCCTTGAGCCTGAAACTATTATAGATACTGACTTTATGACCACTAGAACTGGCCGTAGATATTCTAGATATTTGGTCAAGTTTAAAAACCATCCTGTTGAAGAGGTCCAATGGATGCACGCTAGAGACTTAAATGCTTTCCCAACTCTGTTAGCTCCACATTGAGCTAATAGCAATTGAGGACAATTGCTATCCCACCCCGGGGGTATTATGCCACGAGGCATATTCCACAGTGGATTCCGTGAGGTTTTACGGTGGATTCCATAAGATTTTATTACCGGGGCTCATACACAAAGTGGATTCTTTGTGCAAGAAGTCGATGGGGACACCTATCCTTTTCGGGAGTTTTGTTAATTTTATGTGTACATAGGTGATTCCATAGCGGGTGATTCCACAAAATACATATTTAAATTAATAAACGTTTAGAGTGCGCACTCGTGATAAATTAAGGTTAGGATTGATTTCTAACCAATTTATTTATGTAGCTGAAGACTGCTAGGTATTCACTTTTGTCGGTTTAATTGTATTATTCTACTAACGATTGTGAATGCTTTAGTTGATGTGTAGAGCAAGCAGCGGTGGCAGTGGAAAGCATTGGATGATAGCGCATATTCAAATTTATCGTCAATATTTTGATGGGCGCATACCTTAGGCATGGCGCCTATATTTTGTCACGCTTATTTATCAAGGCACTTGATATTTATTTATTATTTTTGTATGCGCATGGGCGCACGATTTAGATATTTGTATTTGGACATTGTATTTGGGTATGCCTGACTTCTTGGGTGCCCATTAGCTTTAATTCTATTTGGCACAAAAGCAAACTCAAAAGCTAAAGTGTGCTATTTTGTAATTTGGGCTATTATTTGAGCTTGAAGATGATTAATATATGAAGTACATGCTTTGTGGAGCGCTCACACAAGGCATGAGGGGAGATTGCACCCAATTGGTCTCTTGTTCATGTCGTGCAAGCTTTCTACATTGATTTGTGTGCAAAAAGTAGAGTTCTTTTGTTCTTGGGGACCTTCTGACGCTCACTACGCGTGCTTACGGCATCCGATCTGTGCACCAAGCGGGAAGCATCATTGTTTCTCCTGTTGATTTTCTCAGTCAATAAAGCACTCTCAACATCTTTGATTTTCAGCCCATCAAGCTTGTTCGTGCATATGTCAGTACAGAAGACATCCCATGATTCAGGCAAGGTGGCAAATAGAAACAATAGGTGCAAGTTGTCTTTGAACTCAATACCCTATGACAACAGACTCTTCATGATAGCATGAAACTGACTGAAATAAGATGAAAGCGAAGTCCCCTCCTTCATGCGAAGGTCCATTAACTGCTTCAGCTAATACATCTGTGATGCAGGACTCTATTGCGCATAGAGCTCGTGAATCTTCTCCCATAAATCCCATGCACTTTGATTCTTATCTTCAACAACATTATGATGGACCTCTTCTGAGAGTGACAAAATAATGGTAGACTTGCATAGCTCATCAACTTCCATCCAAACATCATCATCCATATCTTCAAGTTTAACACCCTTGAAACGCAAGGGTTTAATCTACAACTTCTGCACCAAAACCTACCATATTTGGGACTTCCAATACCCATAGTTGGTACCATCCAACTTGGCAATGTTAAAGAGAGTTGTATCTTTCAGATGACCAACCATACTGTCCCAAATCAATGCAAAAAAGAAAAATTATAGGTTGCTATAATTAGTAGAAAATGCACTAAAACCATTGCTAAAACTAGCTAAAAGAGTGGATTTCACCAAGAGAAGCACATGTTCACCAAATATGACCAAGATAACATCAAATAGTAAGCATTACCCTCATAGAAGTGCTTAAAATCTGTAGATTTCAACTTGTTGTAATAAATGACAGTAGTATGTAAAACTGTCCCAAAATGAAGCAATCATTGATACATATGTCACTGCAACTGCCAAGTAGCAAGATACATCCAACAGTGAGTGTCCAGGGGCAAGAAGGTACCAAGAACTATTAAACCAATAACCTATCAGGCAAGAGACATCTCATTGGTCCATAAGTCATGCATGTAATGGGTCTCGGGGTAAGAGAAGAGAGCAAGCACCAGCACAACTAATAGAGCAAGAAGCTCAATACATAACCATCCAAGATGCATACAAAACTGACAAACTATGACAGAGATAGGTGCCTGTCCCAATAGGCATATCAAACCAATCCACTACAGAAAAACTGCAGACATAAAGCTCTCAAGAGAGCAAATGCATGTAACTATCCCACAAGCTTAAGCTCATCTGTAAATAAGACTCTGTGTACATCCGAATATACCAAGAGGCTCCCACTGGAAGTGAAGTCAGATGCAAAGAGAGCAAGCAACGCTCTAATACATCAAATACATAGCATCAGACATACCAAATCCCAGTAGGGTATATCTGGAGGGTACATATGGAGTATAAATCCCAAGCTATCTCAGACCCGTAAAGCATAAGCCTAAAAGCATTCAAAGAGCATGTTACTGACAATCAAAGGGAATGCCCAGTAGATCCAAAATGCTCAAATATATCTAAAGAGGAAGTTCCAAGTAACTGTCAAGTATGGGCAAACCAAGTGGCATTGATATCTGACCAAAGCATGCAAGAAGCCTAAATGTCAAATAGTGACAATAGGCATAGACTGGTCCAAAGCATGCCAATTGAAGCCAAATGCCAGTGAAGAATGACCAAGTTGGAGCTTAATCCAAGCTCAAAAGCATTTTCGAACCAAGAAGAAGCATTTTACAACCTCCAAATACATCGGTATGATCATTCAAACCTCCAGGAAGCATCCCATATCCATGAACCAATGCATACACCAAGTAAATGAGCTTTAGCCCACTGTATTACAGCAAGAAATTTACTCTTAAATGAAGCTCAAATGGTGCTCAAATATGCTCCAAATTAGTCCCAAAGTATAGACATAGCATCCCATAACATCCGAGCATCACCGAGCATCAATAGACATCAAACGGGCAATGCCAAGAAGCATTAACTAGTAAATGTCAAGTGTTGCCCTGTTTTGATAGTCTTGGGACTGTGTACACAATAAAGGATTGAAGGGGGAAGCACTCGAATCGATCACAAGGAGTCAAGCACTAATGCCGGGGATTCAAGCAATGCTCGGGAAGGTTGCTAAGAGTGTCGGGACGCCAAGGAGGAGCAGGGAAATACCGAGGAGCAGATCAGCCCAACCCCCTAAAAATGCACCAAAAATTGTGTTGGTTGTTCATGGGGGGTGGGGAGTCTTCAACAGCCATCGGGGGCACTTGGCAATGTCAAGGGGGCTCCAAGGCAGCCCAGGAAGAAGCCGTTGAAGGTTCAGAAGCTTGGGGAGAAGGTGAGAGATCAAAACATACCTGCAAATGAAGGTGCCATGGCTACCATTGAAGCTTAGGTTGAAGCTCTTCCAATCCGGGCTGAAGAGAATGGCAGGCAAGCTCCAATGCCTTTGCTCTGATACCAGTTGAAAAGAAAGTGGAACCCAGGAGGAAGAAGCTTGGAGGTGAGAGCTATGGCGGATGGAGAGCAAGAGCTAAGAGAGAGAGAGACTCAAAAGAAGGAACTCCAACTACCACAATGTGTGGCCAAGCCTTCCTTTATTCAAATTGTCACTAAAAGAATAAAGAATAAGTGACTGTGATGGGCGTCCACTACCTACAGTGTGCAGTGGCGGGTACTGTCAGTGTAGTAATACACGGGCGGCTAGGCGAAGGCGCCTTTACCCCCAACATATCTAAAGCTTGACACAGGAGTATTAAAGACATCTCATGTTTAAGATAGGAGTATTGATGAGTCATATCCTTAGTACTTGTACTCTCTCTTGGACTCTAAATGCATCAAAATTATACTCTTTATCTAGGCCTCCATTTCTAACCATCTCTCTCTTGGGTTGTCAACCATTCTGCATGGTACTGTCTAGTTGTGTTGTTCTCATATATTACTTTGCTCACTTCATATATTGCCCTACTTATAGATTCTGCTTGAGAGATTTTGGACTTCTTTTTTTTTCCCCTTGTATCATGTCTCTAATCTCTTATACCACCATTGAAATAATTGTCTCATAGAATTGGAATCATTGATGCCATCTCCATAATTAGTTGCCTTTTCAAAAGCACAAAGAGCTTGCCAGTAAGATCATTTCATGCCTTGAGTTGACCATACTACTAAACTCCCTTGATGTGCAAAGTATGGACCATGTGCCTCAAGTATATGCTACATAAGAAAGAGAGATTAGAAACACAAACTAATTTTCAATGATAATATATTTTTGCAATGGTAACAATACTAACCATGTATTGTGTTATGCTATTTGAAGTCCATGCATCCACCATAGAGTTGTGAAATTTAGCAAGTCTCTTAAAATGTATTGGCATCACCATCCCTAAATCTCAACTTTTGTAAGAGATATGCTAATCTATCTAGGTGTATCCACACTTTTTCCTTTACAATCCTTGTTATTCCCCCATTCCTCCAATCTGGAAGAGCAAGGTGCAACTTTTCCCATGCTTCATACTTCTTTGGTTGTTTCACAAGTATATTTCATTACTCATCTCAAGGTGGAGATACAAATTTCTTAGTCTTGGGTCCACCAAAGCATGCTTTACAAAAAATATTTTTCACTCTTGCCTAATTTTTTCTGGTCCTTTTTTATTTCTACTCGGTCCCTATGCAATCTAACTTCAAAGAGGACTTGTTCTACCTTCCTACATATAGCATCAGCTTTTAACATAGATCATCTTGTTTTTTAGCGTACATATTCATAGAAAATCTTCTCAATTATTCTAGCCAAACAATAGAATTTGCAAAAGTGAGCCCTTGTCAATGGTATTTCCAAAATAGAGCATCTGTTTGGATCCACTGGGACTACCACTCCATTTCTCATGACTTCTTTGACATGTGTCTCACCTTGTTGTCTTGTCTTGGCAAGCCATTATTTTTTTCCATATTTTCCTTTCTTCCTAGTCTCATATAGTATGTGCATGGAAATTTTAAATTTTTTGCATTCAATAAACCAAATATATACTTCATTGTTTTTAAATCACTTGCAAGATACTATTCAACTTGATAGTCCCCAAATCCTTCAAAATGTAAAGTTTCTCATTTTTTAAAAAATAAAATTAGCGAGGTTTAAAAAACTTTTACTTCATGGTCCTCCTTTGGTGCTTTAAATGTTACAAGCCACCATATTTCATTCTCTAATTGCACATTGAAATATAAAGGATGGTTTTCATTGATGTCAGGATCCAACACTCAATTCATAAGTGATGTACTTACACGTTTAAGTTTTTTTTCTAATAATCTCACTCTCATCAAGTTTGAGGACAAATTTAAGCTTGCCTCTACATTCTTCCAAAGACATATTGTAGAACTTGACCATAGCCACCTACACCCGACATATATCCAATACAAAGTTGTTGGATGCATTCACTACAAAGGTTTGGAACCATACTTCAGTATGTGTGTGTGTTCCAAATGTGTAGGATCACAAATCAATTCTAAAAATTTATCATTTTGTTGTTGTTGACCCTTCTTCACGCAAATTGATTTTGGTAGAGGCACTACTCGCTTAGTTTTGAAGACCTGCTTAAAACCTGTATCCAATTATTGATAGACCATACTATATGTCTCAGAAATTACTCCCACCTCATCACATGATCCATGAGCGTCTTTAGCAATAAAAAAGTTACATCCCTAAGACGTTGTCGGAGGGGTCTTAGTCGAAAGGTCATATCCACTGGGGATTAGAGATAGAAGGAAGTAGAGAATAGGAGATGGAAGAGAAAAAAACACATCTAGCTCATTATCAAACACATGTTTTACCACATAGGGTGAAAACCATCTTTTAGAGACCTTATGCATGGCATTATGCTAGTTGTCTAAACTGCTATCATAAACCAATACCCAATCCCCATCTTGTATGGTTCTTGGCCTCAATCTATGTCTTTTGTCAAACTGTTTCTTGTTTTGTATCCTTGTTGCCCTTAACTTTGCTATTGCTCCCTCTATGTCTTCTGACTTTCTTTCCAACTATCTAATACATAAGGCTAACAACTCCTCTCGATTCAATTCATCTTCCCAAGGTAGCACACTCCATGTGATTATCATCTCTTCTATCAGCATGATGGGTTTTTTACCTTACATCAATTTAACATGCATATATCCTATAACAGCACTATGAGTTGTTTTGTTATCCCACAAAGCATAAGGGAGCAATCGTGGCCACTTTTTCACCTTCTCTCGGCATGCTTTTGCCAATGCCTTCACAATAGGTGGATGACCTCTTTCACCTAAAAGAGTTAAATGCACCTCTTCTAGACGCGTCAAAATATCTTTATACCCATATCAATGTGATATGGCATTATTTCCCAAATATATCAAACGTATAAATCTCTTCTTAATTTCTTATATTTCATCCCTACCTTGAGGTTTTCATCCACAAAAGAACATGTGAAGTTATTACAATGATTGAAAGAACATACATGATAGAGTACTACTTTATCTTATGGCTTTACAAATGATACAAAATATTTGGGTAAAATTAAATCTTTGGTTGAGATGAAGACTAGGGTAGAAGCCTTTGTAATGTATAACAAATTTCGGATGTCTTCAAAAATAATTTTAAATCATAAAATATTCATGGAAAGGGATCTACGATTAGTAGGCAACTTACTATAATAACAAACCTTGCTAGACAAAATCTAAAATAACTAACAAAGGCTGGTGCAAATAGGGTGTACCACATATCAGAATAGAGCCTCAGAGAGTACTTTCACCCTAGGTAAGTGGCACTTTATTGAAAATTAGGTAGAATAAATCCTCCTCTAAAACAAACTATTTTCTCCAACAAATCTACCCTATTTCACTTTAAGTTGTGACTCATCCTTTTATCTCTTTTGCATGCACTTGGCCTTTTGTCAAGTATACAAGCTCGACGAGCACTACATAGGAGGACATATTATAGTCAAATACATTCTAAATATGATAATATGAGAGCCTAAATCTTGAAAATTATTATCACTCTATAAAATACATTATGTATCCATTTTCCCAACATGTTGCTGAGTGATTATAGGCCTTGGTTTTCAGACTACAAAAAGAAAATAAGTGAGGGGATGTTGACTACGCATCAATATCCTTATGACAAGAAAGGATGGACCTTACATTGGGGTGGCGGGGATGGTTATTAGTGTTTCACACACAAAGCGAAGAAGAAGAAGAAGAAGAAGAAGAAGAAGAAGAAGAAGAAGAAGAAGGGGAGAGAGAGAGAGAGAGAGAGAGAGAGAGAGAGAGAGAGAGAGAGAGAGAGAGAGAGAGAGGTATCCTATAGTTATTTCCTAGCTATAGAGAGAGTCATGTAGTGCATTAACTATATGATATTTCTTAGCTATAGGAGAGACAAAGGGAGAGCAACCAAAATCTAGAATTGTTTAATGGTGGGGTTTAAGGCAAGGCATACAATTAGGAGCATATGAATTGCTACATGCATGCATACATAGAGACAAACACCCACACACACATATTATATGTATAGACACACACATTCACATACAGGTGTGTAATTTCCTAATTCAAGTGAGACTCATCTACTACACCAATTGTACAAGTTTGTTAGCTCTATAAAGAGAGAGGAGCCATAGACAACATTGTTTAATGGTGGGCTAGGAAGACATGTTATATTCAAAGACCTTTTAACTATGATAATATGAGGGCCTAAATCGTGCAAATTATTATCAATTTGGTATCTACATTATGTATCCATTTCGCCAGCATGTTGGCGAGTGATTATAGGCCTTGGTTTTCAAACTACAAAAAGAAAATATGTGAGGGGATGTTGACTATTCAACAATATCATTATAACAAGAAAGTATGGACCTTACATTGAGGTGGAAAGGATGGTTGTTGGTGCCCTATGTATGTACACACACACAAAGAGAAGAGAAGAATAAGAAGAATAAGAAGAATAATGTGTGTGTGTGTGTGTGTGTGTGTGTGTGTGTGTGTGTGTGTGTGTGTGTGTGTGTGTGTGTGTGTGTGTGTGTGTGTGTGTGTGTGTGTGTGTGTGTGTGTGTGTGTGTGTGTGTGTGTGTGTGTGTGTGTGTGTGTGTGTGTGTGCATATATATGTATACACATGCACACACACACATATGTGGTGTGTGTGTGTGTACATATATATGTAGACACACACACCCACACATACACATATGTGTGTGTGTGATACATATGTGGTGTGTGTGTACATATATATGTACACACACACACACACATGTGTGTGTGTGTGTGTGTACATATAGATGTATACACACACACAAATATGATATAGCTATT
Source organism: Lygodium microphyllum (assembly GCF_053477565.2). Lineage (NCBI taxonomy): Eukaryota > Viridiplantae > Streptophyta > Polypodiopsida > Schizaeales > Lygodiaceae > Lygodium > Lygodium microphyllum. The sequence continues at coordinate 70,240,902 of NC_141160.1, forward strand.
TCCTAGCTATAGAGAGACTCATGTAGTGCATTAACTGTATGATATTTCTTATCTATAGGAGAGACAAAGAGAGAAAAACCACAATCTAGAATTTCATTTCCCCAACATGTTGGCGAGTGATTATGGGCCTTGGGTTTCAAACTACAAAAAGAAAATAAGTGAGGGGATGTTGACTATGCATCAATATCATTATAATAAGAATCTATAGACCTTATATTGAGGTGGAAAAGATGGTTGTTAGTTCCCTATGTATATACACACACAAAGAGAAGAGAACAAGATGATGATGATGGCGAAGAAGAAGAAGAGAGACATAGAGAGAGGGCGGGACAGAGAGATGTAGAGAGAGAGAGAGAGAGAGAGAGAGAGAGAGAGAGAGAGAGAGAGAGAGAGAGAGAGAGAGAGAGAGAGAGAGAGAGGTATGCTATAGTTATTTCTTATCTATAGAGAGACTCACGTAGTGAATTAACTATATGATATTTCTAAGCTATAGGAGAGACAAAGAGAGAGCAACCACAATCTAGAAATATTTGATGGTGTGGTTTAAGGCAAGACATACAATTAAGAGCATGCCAATTGCTACATACATGCATACGTAGAGAGCAACCACAATCTAGAAATGTTTAATGGTGGGGTGTAAGGCAAGGCATATAATCAAGATCATGTGAGTTGCTACATACACATATACGTAGCACACACACACACACATTTGTGCAATTAACTATTTCTTAGTTAAAGAGAGACTCATGTAGTGCATCAATCATACGAATTTGTTAGCTCTAGAAAGAGAGAGGATCCACATCATAGCATTGTTTAATGGTGGGCTAGGAGGACATGTTATATTCAAAGACCTTCTAAATATGATAATATGAGAGCCTAAATCTTGCAAATTGTTGTCACTTTGTTATCTACATTATTTATCCATTTACCCAACATGTTGGCAAGTGATTATGGGCCTTGGTTTTCAAACTATAGAAAAAAAATAAGTGAGGAGATGTTGACTACACATCAATACCATTATAACAAGAAAGTATGGACCTTACATTTAGGTGGTGAGGATGGTTGCTAGTGCCCTGTGTATGTAGACACACAAAGAGAGAGAGAGAGAGAGAGAGAGAGAGAGAGAGAGAGAGAGAGAGAGAGAGAGAGAGAGAGAGAGAGAGAGAGAGAGAGAGAGAGGTATGCCATAGTTATTTCCTAGCTATAGAGAGACTCATGTAGTGCATTAACTGTATGATATTTATTAGCTATAGGAGAGACAAAGAGAGAGCAACCACAATCTAGAATTGTTTAATGGTGGGGTTTAAAGGCAAGGCATACAATCAAGAGCATGCAAGAGGCTACATACATGCATATCTAGAGACACATACCCACACACACATAGAATGTTTTAATAGTGGGGTTTAAGACAAGGTGTACAATCAAGAGCCTGCGAGTTGCTACATACATGCTTAAATAGAGACACACACCCACACACACATAGATATGTACACACACACACACACATACACACACACACACGAAGTGTGCAATAGCTATTTCTCAATTACAGAGAGACTCATGTAATGCATCAATTGTACCAAGTTGTTAGCTCTAGAAAGAGAGAGAAGCCATAGCATGGCATTTTTTAATGGTGGGCCTAAGTTAAAGTGTGTGAGAGGAGCATTCAAGTTGTGAGACATACACACACACAAAGGTGCTATACAGAGACTTATGCAGCCTCATTTTGTTCTCTAGTTTTTTTCCCCCTCCCATACATCAGATTGTGCATTTGGGAAAAAGACAATGGATCTAAAAGCATGAGAATTGAAAATAAAAATCCATGTATTCATTATAGATCAAAAGCATTTACATGGGGAGTTTAAGTGCTTGCGACCTAAAGCGTGGCCGCAAGCAGTAGGCTCAAAGATGGATAATACATATACAAGAAAACAAGGCCATAGAGGAGGTATGGTGCTCCTCTACAAATCTGAAGAAGAAACATCTTCGCTAGCACCACCATGCCTACTAGCGTCACTATCCCCCTCCTCGCTATGCTCCACATCCGGGTTCGCCTACACACACAAAAGATCAAGGTTACTTATGTAGACATGGTAGAGAAAAAGTTATAATTAGCTATACTTTTAATAGAAAAGTAAGAAAAACATACCTCCTCTGGCTATCGAATCCTCATAGCTCGGTTGTATTGGTCCTCAGTTGATGAGACCCTCCTCATAGAAGTGAAGCCATGTGGCTGCGCGGTTATGGCCTCAATGGTAACCTACCTCTCTAGGAGTAGGTATCCTACCAACGATAGTAGTCTGCAAAACAATTATGATATATACAAACAATTATGAGACACAATGTATTAGAACAAATTATATAAAGAATTGAAAGAAATATAAATTTTAAAAAACTAGAATTCAAAATATACTTACAAACTCTGCCTCCCACGACTCTCTGCCGCCCGATCCGTAATGCGACGATCCTATGGTTTCCATTTGGATGCGTCACGCCTCTGCGTGCTGGCGACTCTTCACTTTCTCTGATGCTTTCTTATTGGCTTTCTTCCACTCTATGCGGTGGCACATAGGTGGTTGGCTATAGGCTCCACGCCCCTCCTCCTGTCTCCGCAGTGAGTCTCTCGCGCGTGTCATGAGGTGGGATCTTTTGTTGTGAAGAAAATCCCTCACTTTTTTGTGTCCCCAATCATCCGAGAATCGTTAACCCTCAGGATTTGGGTACCTCCTATGGACTGCTCTCAACACCTCCTACCACACAAGCCGCTTTTTCAAATTTTTGAAGTAGATGAAACAATCTTTATACGTCGCATGCACGACGCTCCTCATGTACGCCATTACATCCCTTCCTTCATCATGATGGAAGATGCCACCAGTATATGTAACTCTATAGTACTGGCGTACTGGCTCCTCTACATGATCTACTGGTGAGGGTGATCGCTCGCCACCTCCTAGGCAACCCCCACACAAGCCTCGTCCTCCCCCTCGACTCCCTCTTCTCCCTCTCTATCGACTACCCTCTGCCTCGCTGGATGCACGTGCTTCTGCAGATGCACGTGCGTTGGATGACGCTTGTGCTTTAGCCGATGCATGTACAGGTGCTGCACGTGGAGTACCTGCAATTGGAGTTTGGGAAGCAGTGCCAGGCAAAGATGTCAGAGGTGTTCCAGACATGACGCTGAACACCTCATCTGCTGTGTGGGAGAGTGGCCAAGGTGTCTGGTCATCTCTCCCATGAAGTCTTCCCTACTAGGAAAACCTCCAAAAAATGCATTGACCCCCCTGCCGAACAAGGCCAATGTATCATTCATGCGATCCAAATCCGGGTCATTGCTAGATGAACCAGGATGCAACATCTGCAAAAAAAAAACACAGGAAAAAGACAAATTTGTTTGCATACAAAAAATCATATATTACCTTCATCCACACCTAAACATTTTCAAAGAGCCATAATCCTTGATCCAATCCAATATTAATTATGAAAAATCATTCAATGAGCCTAGAATCATTATGTAAGAGAAGGCTTTTGATGCTCACACATTTTTAAGATAAGTTTTGATAGTGAATTCTTATCATAAGTTTTAATGTATTTATGATGATTTTTGTGTATTTAAGATCTTAGAATAATTAATACGCCAGCTTGAAGTTTTTATGTAAACATATGAATGACAATATTTTGATGTTGTCATGAATTAGGTTTAATCATGTCGTCGTCGTCACCTAGTGCAGTGCATGCAGATGAGTCAACAAGCACATCCTCAAGTGAGGATGAAACATTACGTCTTCATAATGGAGATGCATGGCTACGACAAAAAATTAAATGCATGTGTGATTGTTGTCGAGGGTGTATTTTTCGAGCACATCGAGTTGCAATGTCATACCTCAGCATGTATGAAGAATGGGACCGAGAAAAAACACCGGTATTCATTGTTTTTTTTTAACACTAAGATTGCTAGTCTATGTTACTCAATATATATCAACGTACATGAAACTCCCTCTTGTGGTTGAGCAGGATGCGGTGCCACATCCTCAAATGCTCCCTCCCGGGCGTCGAGAGGCTGCAAAACGTCGACGTGAGGAGGCAGAGTCTTCAAGAAGAGTGGAGACTGAAGACCATGATAGTAGCCCTCATGAAATGCCCCATCAAGTCGTAGAGGATGAGATTTTGGACAACAGGGTACACCATCTATTTTCGCAACCGGTTCATGGAGAAGGTCACTCTACGAAGCCAGATGATCCACTATACGTAGCATCATCTACTCGTTGTATGAAGGTTGTACGTACTCCGTTCTTCGTGCGTCCCTCGAGATACTTAACTTGCAAACAATTTATGGATGGAGTAATGTCAGTTTGGATGCGTTATTGAAGTAGGTATCAATTCAGTTTGGCTTATGAATCATAATATTAATTGTTCTATTTTGAAATCAGACAGAAATATATGTTGGTGGTTTTTTAACTCACTTTTAAAAATATATGTAGGTTATTATCACAAATGCTTCCAAAGGAAACAAATTGCCAACTAAGAGAGAGCAAGCAAGACATTACTTGACATCTCTGGGAGGCCTCGATTATGTCAAGATCCATGCATGTGTCAATGATTGTGTCTTATTTCATGGGATTCATGAGTTCGCACGAGAGTGTCCTGTTTGTGGCGAATCAAGATATGAAGTGGAGATGAAGTCAATGGATGTGCCTCGTAAGGTTTTGCGACATTTTCTGATTTTTCCACGTATAAAACTTATGTTCAAGTGTAAGTCTATTGGAAAGCTCATATCATGGCATGCTAGTCATCGTTCAAGTGATGGAAAATGGAGGATCCCTCCAGACACACCGGCATGGCAACATATAGATAATTTGTGGCCCGTTGTCGCAACTTCAGAAGTCCTTGATAAATTTCAGGCTAGAAGATTAAACAAGTGAGATCAGGCTATACCATAGTAAACTCCAGACTCTTCATATTGAATACAAAGATTGTTGATTTAACATGCATTTGTTCAATAAATTTGCTGTTCACAGCCTGAAGAACTATTGAATCTAGGCATCATCGGAAGAGCATAATACTTCAAAATCTAAGTCTTTGTAATCATTGAGAAGTGATTCAATATCCTCAACCTGTAAATCTCCAACTTTAGCATATAGAAAAGGGAAATCACTTGCAAGATGATATACTTTATTGACTTCTAGAACAGCACTAGATCCATCAATCTACAATTCTTCCAATCTGTTAACAAAGGTAATACTTCTCAGGTGTGGTGAACCTCTTTTGAAGCATCCAATCTAACAAAATTCTTCACCCTCAGAGCATGTGTAAAGAACAGTCTTCAATGTTTCATCTTTCAGCTCTATTTAAACAGTCATTGAATTGTTGTTACACCAACTTAAGGCTTTTGTACCCTTTTAAAGATCTTCAGACCATATGCAGTCTCTCAATTGTTGTTCTCTTGCATCTTCTGTTATCGACCCCAGGACCACGAACCACCAAGAGATACTATGTATTTCTAGAGCAGGATCAAGCAATTTCTCCCTGTTTGTGCCCTCCACTGATGATGAGCAAAGTCAATTCTCTCTTTCTTGGTGAAGATTTCTTTATCGGACTGTTTCTACAATGTCTTGGAGATGTTCTAGGATCCTTATTTATCACAATCCTTAACCTGGTTATCTGCACTACCGATTTCCCTCTTTGTCACCGTCCGCCTTGTCTTTGGCTTCTGCGTCACCTTCATCTTCGTCACTTTCTTCGATTCTGTTGCAGCCTTCCAGTCTCTTTGCATCACAGCAATGTTTTTCTTGTCACTCCTTTTCTCGTGTTCCTGTTCTGTGTGTGATTAAAAATGTCAAGACATAATCCAAGGCCTCCTCTGGAAAGGAAGACATGAAGCAGATGGCAGCTACAGATGAGAAGGCTGCCATGCTCCCACCTCACCTTTAAAGGCATAGATTAACTCATTTATTACTACGACTGCCTCTGTCATTGCCCGAGTACCTACAATCTGCCGCTCTGTCTTTTCCAAATTGTTTGTGTGGACGAGGACGACTCAGAGAACGACTGGGAGTGAGATCAATAACACTGTCCTTCAGATATGCTGGAGTAACCTGTCGATCTGTGACACAATCTCTAATACAATCTCGACAGTCGCAACAATTGCCATGGTCACCAACATCAATACATCGGTCTTCTCGGTCTCAATTATCACTACAATGGTTCTTGCACTCTCGATTCACACCTGCAGGTGGTTCTTTTTTATTTTGCACATCTTGCTGCCGTCTGTACTAAAGCATCAGACCGAGTCTCCAAAGACAATCAGGAGCACACCCCAGTGGGCAACTTTTCTTCTCCACTAATACTCTGTTCCTCCTTTCCTTTCGTCCAGCGCAGAGTATCGTTCCTCTTCCCTCCAGATTAGCGTAATCATCCCCTGTTCTCCAATCAGCCGCAGAGAGTACCCCGTTCCATCACTTCCAAATTAGCACCCACAGCATCTGCTAGATCAGTCTTATTGATCACCAGAAGATCAGCCTGTGTAATTCCTAGTCCTCCTTTGCGAGGAATCTTATCACCTCCGGCAACATCTATGATATATATGATATAGTTTGCAAGCTCTCTGCTGAAATTGGCAGCCAGATTATCTCCTCCTGATTCGCAAAGCAAAATATCTGCTAAAAAGGTCCTGGATAGATCCTCCAATGGGCCAAGGTTTATACTTATATCTTCTCAAACAGCTGCATGAGGACAGCCACCAGTTTCTATAGCTCTTATCCTCTCAGGAGCAAGGGCGCCATGCTTCACTAGGAATTCTCCGTCTTCCCTCGTTAGCTACAGAGTATCCTCCCTGTTTTTTCTCTCTAATGCTCTGTTCCTTCCTCTTTCTCAGATTCAGCGTAATACTCCCCTGTCCCGATTAGCCTCGACCTCTTTTTTCATCTCATACACTTGCTTTTCCCTCCCTCTTTAGCTTTTGAAAATCCCCTCTTTAGTCTTTTAAAAAATCCCTTATTAGTCTCCTCCTTCCACGTTTTCTACGCCTCCCTTTTCCAATTTCTCTCCAAAAGCGGTCCTCAAATTAGCTTTTTCCTGAAAATAGCCGACTAATTAGTGATATTTCACACATATTCAGCCGCCCCATTCTTCATTGCCTGTGGTTCCACATGCTTTCAAAGCTGTAGAGAACATGAACTCGTCTGGTTTCATGCCATGTTACTGCATTTTCTCGAAGAGTTTGAGAGCCAGTATCCCTTGCCCACGCTGAGCATACCCTGCAATAATTGAGCCCCAAGAGACATTATCTTGTTTAGGCAGTCAATTAAAACATTTCGTACATCTTCCATCCTCCCACATTTCACATACATGTCAACCAGTGCATTGCCAATGGCCAATCAGATACAACACTGTCCAGTGTCAGCTGAATAAATACTAGGTTCCCCTGCTCAATGGCTCCAATGTTGTCACAAGCTTTCAAACGAACCCTTGGTCACAATCAAAGTGGTCCATGAGATTACATCTCGAGTCACCAATCTACCAAAATTCCTTATTCTTCTCTGTCTTCGGCATAAAATGAAAGAGCAAACATAACAACTAAGTATGTACAAAGTATCAAATCACACACACAACTTTTGGGTGGTTTAGACACCTCGAATGCGCAGCAATACGACACCGTTTTCAAAGAAGAGCCAAGAAATTTGAGATTTGATTTAGGTATGGATGGAATCAATCCATTTGGCATCAAAAGCACATCATACAGTGTATGGCCAATGGTATTGGTGAACTATAATATTCCTCCATCCATGGCAATTAAAAAGGGACATGTAATGTTGTCCCTTCTGATTCTTGGAAAGCACAAGGTAAAAAAATGGACATTTACTTAGAGCCTTTGATTGAAGAGTTAGAAATGTTATGGGAAGGTGTTGAGGTGCAAGATACAAGCACATCTGCATCCTCTAGAGATTTCACATTGAAGGCCATGTTGTTGTGGACCATGCATGACTTTCCAGGATACGGAGAGTGTTTAGGTACATGTATATAACTCTATATTTGAAATTCAAGACTTGAATTGATTGCATTTTATTAATTCACTTGTTTGTTTAGGTTTAACCACATCAGGATATCATGCATGTCCTATTTGCAGTCCCTCTCTAGTTTTCTCTAGGCCAGCACGTTTAAAGAAGGTTATCTATGACAATCATCATTGATTTCTTCATATTGACCATCCCAAATATGTTCTCCCTACTAATGGAATGACTCCACAATCTCTAACCATTTGAGATTGGAAGGAGAGATGGATTAATGCCGACACCCACCCTCCACTCAGCATGAGTCAGTAAGAAGTGCATTTCTCTCGATTGACTTTAAAGTATTTAGCATGATGAATTTTTTACATAATATATTGTTTGTTTATTAGGTTCTCTATATTTTTTCATCTTTCTACTGGACTGAACTCAATATCAATCACCTGTTGGACCCCATGCACATATTCAAAAATGTTTTATCTACATTATGGGATCACTTGATAGGGGCTCGTGATTCAGTCAATATAAGGGAGGATTTACGTAACATTGATCGCATGAGACGAGCCTGGCCATGCATTGGATCTAGAGGAAAGATTGAGCTACCCCATGCACCTTGGATATTGTCAAAGAACGAGGAAAAAATAGTGAAGGAACAAATATGTAGCTTTTGAACACCCATAGGATGTATAAGATGTCTTAAGGGAGCCTTCATAAAGAAAAAAAAAAGAGGTGTGGAGCAACTATCTAGTTTGAAGTCCCACGATTGGCACAAAATGATTCAAGTAAGGGTATCTCTAACCATGAATATAGTAATTAGTGGAGTAACTATGTGTAAACTTTGGGGTATGATGACTTTTTCCTCAACTAATCATTTGATCTATAAATATTGTTTACATTAAGTTCATATTTCTTACTAGCATATCCCATTGTGTATCCAAAGATGTACGTAATATCATTTACAAGATGGGAGAGCTTGTGAGGTGTGTATACATTGTATTTTTTCATTATATATCTTTGAATTTCTACACAAAAATAAACAATTCTCAAATACATCCTGACATATACGTGAGCTCGAAGGAAATTGATCCAAATACATTGCAAGATGCTCAAGTATTATCTGTTGAGGTGGTTTGTTTGGTGGAGGAAAATTTTCCTCGATCCATTTTGACTACTCAATTACATTTACTCATACATTTGATTGATGAGATTGCACTTTGTGGGGCAATTCATGCAAGGTGGATGTTTCTTCTTGAGCGCTTCATGAAAACCTTGAAAGATTTTGTGAGGCAAAAAGCACGGCCTGAGGGAAGCATGGCTGAGGGTTGGTTAGTGCAATCATCCCTTGTTTATATCTCTGAATATCTTGCTGAAGTGGACTCCTCTCAACCACGACTATGGAAAGATGATGAAGACTTGAGGATGACCTCTATAATACCTCAAGGAAAAGGAATGAGTAAAGTGCTAACAAAAGAATAACTTCGTAAGTTAAATAGTTTTTGTGTGCTCAATAGTGATGTAATGAGCAAATGGGTGACACTATATAATGAAGCAAGGGCAAGAAGAAAAAGCGAAAGACAAACATTTTGCACCAGATATGGACATAATGTCTCATTTTCAGATCATCTAAATGCACTCCCATGTCATATTGATATAGATTGGTTACATGAGGGAATGGAGAGAATGGAAAAAGAGGAGGAAATTAATATATCTCAAGAAGAGTGTGAATACGCACGATGTCGAAGGGTTTGTGAAAGCAATGTCACAACCACAGAAGTCCTTGTTAAATTCCAGAATAGAAGATATCACTCAAGCGTCGTCATCTTTTGCCTATCCACATTTGGTCAAAAGCAATTTTATCAATCATATCAGCTTGCCAGCAGAAATTCTGAAATCCTGAAGATGTGCTTCTAGCACTCTGTTTATCCACTTCAGTTTGCCACTTAAGCCATAGTGCAAGCAACTAAAGCAATTCAAGCTTCATCCTCTCAATAACACTTTTCGTTCAAAATCAGATATCTTTCCAAGAGTTAAATAAACCTCCTTCCACTGATGAATATTGTCAAGTGTTTTCTGAAGTTGATGCAAGCGATCAACCAAAGATGAAAGCTCTTGTGAGACTCTCTTTTCTGCATTAAAAATTCAGTTCCTTCCTCTTCTTTAACAACAGCAACATTCTGAATTTTTTATGGGAATACATTTTTGGACAATTCAGCAAAAATAGGAGCCATGAATTTACAAGGTCCACATCAACTTGCAGTAAAATCAACTACTACTGCTTTTCCATTTGTATAGGCTTCGAAAAGCTTATTATTCCAATCAGAACGACTCTTGACAACATAGACATTTCCATGAGGAGCCTTAGCAATTATTTATCCTTTGAATTGATGCAGAAGACAAAGACGAAGTCGGTCGGATAGAGCCAAAGGACCTCCAGTCAGGAACAGATCACAATTTGTTTCTTTGAGAATAAAAAAAAACTTCTGAGAGCTCTGTTCTTCAATTCGCTTCAAGTTTTGATCTCTGAAATTGTACTCAGAGCTTTAATCGATCTTTTACCCTCTTATATGATGCTTCATCCCTTTTCCGCCTCCTGTCATCTTCCGTGACTTTATCTACTTCAGCTGCACTCAGTCTTCTTTCCAGCCATCTCTCCCCAAAGCACTCATTCAAGCAGCAGAGTACCTTCGAACTTGAAGTCCAAAACTATTCCTCCTCACAGTCACAGAACTCGCCCTGTAAATCCAGTCGATGACCTCTCCGTTATCCTATTCCTCCTAGTCGAACCGCAAAGTACCATCTTTCCTTCGCATATCAATCTTCAAATACTCTATTCCTTTACACATTGAATTCGGCACCCTTCTATAGCCACTTCACAAATTTCTGATTCCTGCGGAAAGTGTCTTTCTACTTGTCCCTGAAGTTCCGTGTCATGAATTGTCACAGTAACTTCAGTTTCGCTCGCTCTCTGTGGTACTGTTTCAATCATAGAGAAACCTTTCCCCTCCTTCTGCAGTATCGGAGCTCCATCAAAGCGATCATTCCTGATGCCCGATTGGCTTTGCATAAAGTGGCCTTTTTGCAAGATCAAAGACTGCTCCTCTCAGCTACTTCGTCGAATCCTCTTCTGTAGTCGATGCTTTGTCATTAAAGCCTCGTCCTCCACAGCTGATGCCGTCCTCGTAGATCCATTCATCTTGCATTTTTCCTCTTCCCTCCTTCTGATGATCAGCGAGCCAGTTCATTTTCCCAATTTCCTCCCTGATTTCCCATTTCTAGCGCAATACTCCCCTTCAGCACTCCGTCTGCGCTCAGAGCTTTCTCAAGCTTTTTCATCGTTTTCTTCCCTTCCACCGATTGCAGAGCACTCCCCTTCCTCTTATGGTAATGATGGACTGTTGGGTTGACTTCTTCTCGAGATGATGAAGATGACGATGCAAGACCGTCTCTGTCCTGCTGTTGATCCTTCTACAGCCACTTCTTCTTGTTCTTACGAAATTGATGATGCAAGAGTCTGTTCTTACGGAGATGAAGATGCAGGATCGATTTTGTCGTAGACCTGCCCTCCCATATCCTCTCTGTTTTCCAATCAGCCGCAGAGTACCGTTTTCTTCCACTGTTCAGAATGCCAGTTTCTCCCTCAAAACTGTTTTTCCTCCAATCCTCTCTCTCCCTTTTCCGTAGCTCCCTTCTCTTTTTCTGTCACATACGCCTCTTTTTTCCCTCCCTCTTTAGCTCTTTTAAAAATATCCCTCCTTTGCCCACGATAGCTCACATGACATTATTTTTGGTTCAAATTCAAATTATCTGTTCCAGATCTTGCAGAAGTTTTAGCTTATACAAAAGCTCTTGACTACACTACATATCTCCAACAATTGTAGTTTGAAAATCACCTATTCTTCACATTCAAGGATCAGCGTTAAACCACAACTCATCAGTTCATCACCTTCAATGGTCCGCAACTCATCTGTTCTTCAAATTCAATGATGAGCCTTGGCTTCTTTCTTCTCCTCCGAGGCGTGTATAGTCACATGTGCATGCACCTGTGTGTGCCCATGGATGCCGCAAACCCAGGATCCTACAGTCAATGGCTCCCCTCTGCTGAGTCTACGGGCAATAGTGCTGGTGGATTTTGGCAAGCAATAATTCCAGACCTTTTTGCAGCAACATGTATCAACATAGGCTGAAAGCATCTCATCATGTTCACCACTTTGCCTCTAACTCCTCCTCACTATACTCATGCGCAGAAAATAAATGTAAACACAACAACTAAATATATACAAAGTATCAAATCACACACACAATTTTTGGGTGGTTTCCACACCTCGAATGCGCAGCAATACGACAACGAGGTTTCTTATCAAAGGTGAGACATACTATCAATTAATTTGTTTCTATAAGCTATATTTTATATAAATAATTAACATGTTTGATCTTAATCTTTTACTACTAGTGCACATTATTCAATGCTATTTGGTGTGAGGGTAAACATCTTCGAACTCAACGTATAGATGAAAAGAGAAATATCCAAGATTGTGGTGTCCTTACTCACTTCGAGGATGCCAATGGTACCATGAAAGGTTATTGTGGCTTGATCCAAGATATTCTGAAGTTTGACTTCAGACGATTCTTTATATATGTACTGGATGTGAAGTGGTTTAAAGAAGTGGTAACAAATGGTGAGCATTGCACAATCAGACATCATCCAAGTGGTTTTGTAATCATTGACTCTACAAACTTTCACCAAAACAAGAATGACACATTAGTACTACCTCAACAATGCGAGCAAGTATATATGCAAAATCTATTTTTTTAATATGTATACATGTGATACATATACACAATATAATAAGTATTTAAGTTTCTTTCTTTTGTTTTTCAAATACAGGTTGTGTATCATCCAATGGTAAACAATAACCGATGGTGGTATGTCATCCCTATATCTAATCGTTCAAAACCAATATATGCACTACAAAATATAGACTTTTTACCGACGTTTAAAGCGACGAAAATACAAACAACAAAATTTTCCCCCGTCGTCGCAAAAAGCGTCGTTATTGACGACGCCATAGAAACATCGCTATTGCGTCGCTATTGGCGTCGCTATTTGCGTCGCAAAATTATTTGCGTCGCATTTTGCGACGCAAATAGCGACGCCAATAGCGATGCAACCAGAAATTTACGACGCGCATAGCGACGGCAATAGCGACGCAAGCAGTAAATTTGCGACGCCAATAGCGACGGTAACAGGGATTTAAAAAATTTTGTGGTAGCACTATGTGCTGTATGAGAGCCATACAAAATAGTTTCACTACTGTATACAAAGCGCTTGCAAACAAAAAGAATGTATACTGAAATCATAAAAGTGATACATAAAATAAATACATGATCGCATAAAAAGCAATTGGTACAATCATGACAGGATATCACTAATACATAGAAAATGTCTACATAGATCAGGCTACTAAAAAATAAAGGTGTGTGAGCTCCAAGGATCCAAGGGTGAGCTAGAAATCCTCGTCCCCCGAAAGCTCGTCCCGCCGCAAAGGAGCATCGAACAGATTCTTCAGAAAAAGAAACAACACATCAATCCACCATACAATAATGCATTCAAATATCTCATGGTAACTACGAACAAGAAAGATGAGTGACTTACAGGGCCGCCGCGTCTATACAATCGGTCGATCAATGCATTGAGACTGTGCCTCTCTGCATATCGAGTCTCAAGGCCTTGCGGATCGCGATTTGTAATGGAGTGCTGCAAAGAAAACAAAATACTAACTGTTAGAAACATGATTGTCAGTACAAAGAATATTTCAAAAAAATAAACAAGAAAAACAAAAGGGAAACTTACAAAGTCCTCCAAATATGTCATGTGGCCGCCACTCCCAAGATGATGGACCACTTCGGCCTCGAGTCGTACCCTCGCCACCTCGCACTGCTGACTCCAACGTCCTGGAGAATCTGTAGCCTCCTCCCTCAGTCGGCGCCAGTCGCCTGCATCTAACAACTCGGGCTTTGCAGCCCCACTCTTGATTGCCTTGCGTGTGTCGGATCATCTATGTGATATGTATGCACACATGCAATCCATCATCCAGCCGGTAGAGAATCTATCTACTGCGGCTGGCACCGGAAACTCGTCGTGCAAGGATGCTACTATGTAGTCCTTGCTCCCCTTCGGTATATTCTTCCAATGATCTAGGACGTTGTGCCGAAAAACTTGACACAACTCTCTCATGTGAGCCATCACCCTCCTCCCCTCATCATTCATGATGATGGCTCCTGACCTACTATCGATCAGATATCCATAACCCCTAGAAGTCTGCCTAAGATGGGTCCTCTCCCATCTCCGTCCACACTCTTGGGCATATCCAGGAGACCCCTCTACATCCGGCGTACCGACGAGGGTAACCTCTCTCGGAGTGGCACCCAAAGGGGTGGCACCAAAAGGGGTGCCACCTGCTGACGGCTGCGCAAAAGCCGGAGTAACTGGAGCAGACGTCCCCACAGATGTGACAAATCCTGGAGGTGACGCAGCTCTAGCTGAACGACGAGATGGAGATACCACATCCGTGTCTCCACAGCAGCATCCCCCTGATCCCGATGCAGTCCCTCCCTCTGGCCCAAATCATGAGCGTCGAGATCATCTGCTCGAAGCTGAGGCATCCGATCGCACCGAAGCAGATCTAATAGAGCGCCCTGACGAAGAACAAGACAGCTCCTGGTCTGCCATCTCTCTGAATCTCGTGAGATGGTCTGGAGACATGCGTGCGAAGATGTCCTGCAACTCCTCATCGCTCATCCCTCGACTCATTCTGAAAATGTCACCTGCACAGATAAAAAATGGTGTTAGAATAATCAATTTGAATTATACAAAGCACAGTAATATAAATCATTTTTAAAAAATCCCTCTTAAAATGCATATCTTATGTACCTTTATAAGAGATCTAAACAATGAATTGAGTAAGTGGATTCTCCAAGTATGAAGTATCCTATGGTCCCATGTTAATCTCCTGACACAACTCCGCATACACTGGAAGGTCGATAGACATGTCACCACAAAAGAATGAGTCTGGCTCGTTCTCAAAAAATTCTTGGACTCCTGTATTTCCATCATTGTTAGCCGATGCGGGCTCCAAGCTTTCGACGGCCTCCACCCCTTGTAATATCGATCCCTCTATTTGCATATTATCTTCATCTATGCTCGGAACATCGCTTTAATCATATACTCTCGCACTTCAGGGAGTTGAAGGTATAACATACCACCATCGAGGTTGTCGGGGGTTTGGATAGAAGATTACCTGTTCACAAACACGTACAAAGCGAGTTCAAACCATTGTGACATAAACCATGTCGTATTACAATTAGCAAGCAAATGACTCCATGCACCTGTTCACAATGGGCCGGCAACACAAAGGTGTCGCGCAAATCCGTCCATTTTTTTTCGGAACCTATTTCAAGAAATCCCGATGGACCTCGTCGAACTGTTGCTCCAGCTCCTCCAAGTACCACTTTAAACCACTACACATCGAATAGTATCATGGAGAAGCTACGATAATCCACCGTAATAATACTTTGCAAGTTCCCAAAATACTCCATCTCATCCACAACCATGTTCGGATCCATTGCTCGTCGTCGGCTCTCTTGCTCGAACCTTGCCATGACGCCACAGTCCATTGTGGAGCGCATTTTGTCAATACGCTCCACGCGAAAATGCCGTCCGCACGACCACAGTCACTATATATTTTGTATTGTACATTGAAACACTCAAATTAGATGTCGCATATAAAATTTAGATACGACAGATTCTAAACCCCTCATCACCTTTGGACTACATCCCCTCGAGAATTTCCACTCCTCCATTGAGACCTTTGTCCCTTCGCTGGATGCTGCGGTCAAGGCTCCATGCAACCATCATATTGACATAAACCGCGGCATCTCCTCCATGCCTTCGGGATATCGAATCGGTCGATGACGTGTACTACGTCGGAATTCAACTCGCACTTCCTCTCGATCTTGCCTTGCAATCTAGTACTTCGCGAGCCACGTCTCCATGGAGGCATGGTGCAACATACAAAAGCGATTCACCTTCTCTTCATTGAGGCATCCATTCTTTTTTCTACCCCATTTCCAACCACCACATCTCCAGTCAGTCTATCATCGTCCTTCAGCGTCCATAGCATTTCATTGTCTGGTTCCACCGTTGGTAGCCATTGTGAGATATGCACTAACGCCTCTGACAGCAACCAACCTTCGGCCATGCTACCTTCTGGC
This sequence comes from Lygodium microphyllum, assembly GCF_053477565.2. Classification (NCBI taxonomy): domain Eukaryota; kingdom Viridiplantae; phylum Streptophyta; class Polypodiopsida; order Schizaeales; family Lygodiaceae; genus Lygodium; species Lygodium microphyllum. The sequence goes on from NC_141160.1 coordinate 70,257,176, forward strand.
CGAGCTCGTTGTCGCACAAAGCCTTTCAGGGTTTTCATAAAACGCTCCAGGAAGAACATCCATCGTGTATGGATAGGTCCAGCAATCTCCACTTCGTCCACAAGATGCACAAGAAAGTGGACTTGTATCGTGAGCATGCTAGTGGGCAGGTATTTCTCAAAGAGACAGACCGTCTCCACTGCTCCCCGCCTCGCGGATTCAGTAGAGGATGTCTTAATCTCTTTCTGTGAGATCCATTGCACCAAAGTCGACAACTTGTAAATGGCCTCGCGAATTTCTAGAGTAAGGCATCCTGCGATCGCGATCGGTAGGACAAACTGCCACAAATGAGAAAGCATTATGAATAATGGCCACTTTTCAAATTGCAAAATGCCCACGCTAATTACAATCCATTCGTAGCACAAACCTGACATATCTTATGCCAATCATGGGATTTTAGCCCCGACAATTGGTCATCTTTAGAAAATGCGGACCTGAGAGAACACATCATACCCGTCGGAGTGCGGATAGACTTGATTACTTGCTTCATAATGCGCTCTTCTTTAGTGGACAAAACCTAAGGAGCGTGAGGAAGCTGCACGTGACCATCAGCACTCGACTGCGGCCAAAGCGCCTCCATCTTACCTACCTCCTTCAAATCCATTCGTGCCCCTATAGTGTCTCTCTTTCCTGTGATGTGGTCTCATAGCAAGCTGCCCACATTCTTGAAAATATGCATGGGATCCAACAAGTGGTTGACCTGTAAGTGGGTCCAATATGGAAACTCGTAGAAAACTGAGAACTGTCGCATTCCATTTGGATGTGATTCTGGGTTTACCATTTTCAGCTCGTACCAGCTTGCGGCGTTCATACATGTTGGAGGTCGTCCAAGGAAACCTTCCCTGAGTTCATGATCCTCCGGCAAGAAAGCGGCGTGTCCTTGATATATCATCTTCTTCATGGTTCGTGACCTTCGGGAGTCTAACTATGGTGCCATGAGGCATATTTCACGGTGGATTCCATGAGGTTTTACAGTAGATTCCGTAAACTTTGATGACCGGGGCTCATACACAAAGTGGATTCTTTGTGCGAGAAGTTGATGGGGATGCTTGTCCTTTTCGGGCGTTTCATTAATTTAGTGTGTACATGGGTGATTCCATAGCGGGTGATTTTGTAAAATGCATATTAAATTAATAAACTTTTATGAGTTTAGAGTGCGCACTCGTAATAAATTAAGGTTAGGATTTATTTCTAACCAGTTGATTTATTTATGTAGCTGAAGACTGCTAGGTATTCACTTTTGTCGGTTTAATTGTATTATTTTACTAACGATTGTGAATGCTTCAGTTGATGTGTAGAGATAGCAGCAGTGGCGGAGGAAAGCATTGGAGGATAGCGAGTATTCGAGTTATGGATTATATTTTGATAGACGCCACGCCTATATTTTGTCATGCCTATTTATTGAGGCGTCGGATATTTATTATTATTTTGTATGTGCATGGACGCACGATTATGTTATTTCTATTTGGACATTGTATTGGGCGTGCCAGACTCTTTGGGCACTGTCCATTAGCTTTATACTTATTTTGTGTTAAAGCAAACTCAAAACCTAAAAGCTTGCTATTTTGTAATTTGGGCTATTATTTGAGCTTGAAGATGAATAATACATAAAATACATGCTTTGTGGAGCGCTCACACAAGGCATGGGGGGAGATTGCACCCAATTGGTCTCTTGCTCTTGTCGTTCATGCTTTTTACCTTGTAATTTGTGTAAAAAGTAGAGTTCCATTGTTCTTGGGGACCTTCCGGCATTCACTACGTGAGCGTACAGCATCCATCTGCGCACCAGTGGTATCGGAGCGAAGCTGAGATCAAGAGCTTCCAATCGCTACCCATCTCGTGCGAAGGCGGAGCTCCTGGAATGATCGAGCTCTACGGTCAATCTCGTCACGAACCGTCGATACAGGCAGATTTCTGGCGATCAAGAACCCCTGTTTCCATCATCAGATCGTGAAGGACCGGTCTACAGAGGCGGAGGACCACTCCTACATCCTCACATACAAGTCGTCAAAAAACCAGTGAGATAAAACTCCATAGCTCACAAGCTTAAAAGCTTTTATTTTTAATAAGCTTAGTATTAAAACTTATAAGCTTTAAGAAGCTTAAAAGCTTCGATTCGTCATCATGAGGTCTCAAGAGACCTCCAATTTTTTCGCCGTGAGCTGAAAAACGCCCCTTCCCCCCAACGAATTTACGTTTTGGACAGTAAGCTAAAGCTTACTTACCAAAACAACAAAGTTACCTAAGCTTCAGTAAGGCAGGTCACACAAACAGATTCAGCAAGTCTATCAAGTTGAAGTTCTGCAAGTCCGACAAAGCAAGCAAGTTCTGCAAGTCAACAAACTCTGCAAGTCACATTAGTCTGGTACTCTGCAAGTCAGACAAGTCAACTGGAGTCAGAACTGACTTGTGCTCAAAACTCATAGAAGGGCTGTTCCTGCGCAGAAACTCCGAACTGCAAAGTTGTTCATTAGAAGGTATTCTACCCATAGGCAGGTTTGCTGAAGCATTTTCAACATACAAAGAAGGATAAAACGCAAATTTTTTAAAGATTGTGAAAGCCATACCCAAAAATACATAAGCCTTGTATTCCCGACTTGAGCTACGCTCATCCCGCTAACTTGATTTTGAGTAAGAAAGGTCTTTTGAGTTTTGCAGGATGACGGAACCACATATGGATGATCTTATGGCTGAAGGTGACCTACCTGAACCTACGATGGAGCAAAAGCTGGACTTAATCATGATGCAATTGGAAGAAGAACGAAGGGCTAGGCAAGCATTGCAAGTTCAACTGGCAAATTTACAAAGAGAGTCTACCGACAAAGAAGAACCTCAAGCTGAAGATCTTATTCGATGTACCATCGACGCAACTCTCGAAGCTCAAACCATCTGCAAGGAATCAAAGATAAGTAAAAGAAGTTTCAAATTCCGTACTTTCAATGGCATACGAGAAGGAAAAACTGTTCTAGCATTCATTAGTTAGTTTGACGACTACTTTCATGAGAAAACCTATGCAGAAAAAGATAAAATCAAGTGTGTCACTAATCATTTAGTGGACAAAGCATCTCTTTGGTGGACTGTTGTACGCAAGAGTATAGATTATCCCGTTACCTGGGAGAATTTCAAGAAGAAGTTCATGCAGAATTTCCTTCCTCCACAATTTCATGCGAAAGCTATTAAGCAATGGGATCTTCTTCAGCAATGGGATCGTGAGCCTATTCCTCAGTACACAGAGCGTTTTTGGAATGCACTACTCCAGTTACGCATGCTTGAAGACGTACCTGAAGCGACACACAAGTGCAAGTATATGTCTGGACTTCTTGGACATTACTACGCTGAAGTTAACATGTTCAAGCCTGCTACTCTTGAAGATGCCATTTCACTAGCTCACGACACTGAAGACAAGTTGCGAGGTAGAGACAGATGTCCACAGTAATTCCAGGCTAATGGTAACTATGGATCTAAACAATTCAATTCCAACTTTAGAAGATTTAATCCAGGTCGTTTCTCTTCATCATCTTTCCATAAAAATTGGGCAAAACCACCTGCATTACCATCCAATGTTAATCAAAACCCTAAGCCTATTCCACAGCCAAACCCTAATGTCCCTAAACTTCCCGCCATTGCAAACAATGTAACCAAAGCCAAGCCAATAGTATGCTATAAATGCCACCAGCCTGGACATCTAGCAGCAAATTGTCATTCAAAGAAGCCACCTGCCCATATCAACTACCTTGGAGCAATGGACGAAGACGAACATGAAGATATGCCTGATTTTACAGAAGATGAGGATGACACTACTACTCCTTCGGATACTTTACCAGGTATGCCAACTCCACATTTTTTATTGACTATGAAATGTTTGGTGCATGGAAAGGAAAATATTATTTTGCATGATGACGGTAGTACTCATGATTTTATTTCAACAAAACTAGTAAAAGAATTGAAGTTACAGACTGTACCTATGCATTATCGTATTAAAGCAGCATTCTTAGGTACTAGGTATAATGGTACACAGGAAGTGCATGACTTAGAGATTCAAATTGGACAATACACTGAAAGAAGAAATTTTCTAGTTGTTCCATTACAGTCGAGTGACATTATTTTAGGTATGCCTTGGCGTCATCAGCATAACCCAGATATAGACTATTCCACACATTCAATGAATATTAATTTTCAAGGAAAATCTATTACATTATATGGTATGCATGCATCTATTGTTTTTCCACTGCTTTCGCATACTCAAGCTAAACGTGCATTACGCAAGAGTAGTAAATCCTATCTCATTTGGGTGAATGAACTGCAAGTAAAAGAAAGTCATATGCACCCTAGGCATAAAGAATTTCTTGCACATTTTAAAGATTGTTTTGCCGAAGACCTACCACCTGGTTTACCTCCTTCACGTCCAGAAAACCATAAGATAGATTTGATTCCTGGCACACAACCACCTTGCAAAGCACCATATAGGCATAATCAGATAGAGCAAAAAGAAATTCAAAGTCAAGTTGAGGAATTACTAAATAGAGGATTGATTAGACCTAGTAGTTCTCCATTCGGTGCAGCTGTTCTGTTAGTCAAGAAAAAGAATAATACCTATCGTATGTGCATTGACTATCGAGCTTTAAATAAGATCACTGTAAAGAATAGGTATCCCATTCCTAGAGTTGATGACCTTATGAACAAACTACAAGGATCTGCTATATTTAGTAAAATAGACCTTAAGTCTGGTTATCATCAGGTGAGACTAGATACGTCAGACATATTCAAGACTGCATTTAGAACACAGTTTGGTCATTATGAATTTTTAGTGATGCCATTTGGATTGACTAATGCACCTGCTACGTTTAGTAGAATGATGAACCGTATATTTCTAAAATATCAGTATTGTGTAATTGTCTTCTTTGATGATATTTTGGTGTTTAGTCAAAATGAGAAAGAACATTATGAGCATTTGTCATTGGTTTTTCAGTTATTAAAAGATAATCAACTGTATGCAAATCCTGAAAAGAGTGAATTCTTTAAAACAGAAATTGAGTATTTAGGTCATATTGTATCATCTGATGGAATTAAAGTTGATCCTAAGAAAATAGATGCAATATTGAATTGGCATGTACCTAAAAACGTGCATGAGTTACGCTCATTCCTTGGTCTTGCTAGTTTCTATAGGAAGTTTGTACGTAATTTTTCATTACTTGCTTTACCACTAACCAAACTTCTGAAGAAAGGAATTATCTATCATTGGTCCGAAAATCAACAGAAATCCTTTGACTTATTGAAACATGCCTTAACCAATGCTCCTGTCCTACAGTTGCCTGATTTTAATAGACCATTCTTTCTAGTAGTTACCAATGCTAGTGGATCAGGAATAGGAGCTGTACTTATGCAAGACAATCATCCTATAGCCTATTCTAGTTGTAAGCTGAAACTCTCTGAACTGAAATATTCAACATATAACAAAGAACTATTAGCAGTTGTACAAGCATTAAGACAGTGGAAACACTACTAAATGGGTTCAGAATTTATGATTAAGACCGATCAGCAAAGTATTAGACATTTACTTAGCCAACCCCAAATATCTGACAGACATATCAAATGGGCATCCTTTATCCAGAGTTTTCGTCCTATCATTCAATACCAACCCGAAAAGAAAATGTAGTGGCTGATGCATTAAGTAGAAGACCTGCCATTCATAATATTTCTGTTATATCTTTTGATTCTTTGATTGCTATGAAAGATACTTATCATCAGGATATTACTTTTCATGCTGATTGGAATAAATTAGTTCAAAATAACTTGATTCCTATTGATTCATTGTCATATAATGATGGATTTATGTTTTATGTAAAGAGATTGTGTGTTACAATTCCATTCAGATTTTTTGTTTTGAATGAGATTCATTGTCCCCCATATCAAGGTCATAGAGGTATCATATCTACTTTACGTACATTAACTGAAGATTTTTATTGGCCGCATATGGACACTGATGTATCTAACTTTGTTTCTGAATGTTTGATTTGTCAAAGAGTTAAGAGACATCATGGTAAACAGTATGGATTACTTATGCCTTTGTCTATTCCATCTAAACCTTGGGAACAAATTTCTATGGATTTTATTATTGGTTTACCTAATACTAAATCTAACCATGATATGATTTGGACAGTAGTAGATAGATTTAGTAAACAAGTATATTTCATTCCATGTAAGAAAACTTTAACAGCATCACAGGCAGCACAATTGTTTTTTAAAACTGTTTTTACTAACCATGGATTGCCAAAAGTTATTATTTCAGATCGTGATTCTAGATTTTGTAACAACTTTTGGATTACTCTGTTTGCTAACCTAGGCACCAAGATTGATTTCTCATCTGCATTTCATCCAGAAACTAATGGACAAACAGAAGCCACTAACAGCACTATTCTAGATCTTTTACGTGCATATACTATCTCTAAACCTCACACATGAGACACACATTTGCATTTATTATAGTTTGCATATAACAATACACCACACACATCTACAAAGAAAGCATCGTTTGAAGTGATTTATGGATATAGATTATCTACACATGTTGCATCTTTGTCAAATAGAATTCAGAGTGTTGATGATATTGCTAGTATGCATAATACTATTTTTGATGAGGTTAAAGATATGATTGCCAAAGCCCAGCAATCATATACCAAACAAGCCAATAAGAAAAGACAAGCAATGAATTTCAAAGTTGATGACTATGTTTGGTTGAGAATAGAAAAACCTAGACTACAAAGTATAGATAGACACCCAGTTGTGAAATTAGCCCCTAGATTCTATGGACCATTTAGGATCATTCATAAAATTAACGACAATGCATTCAAGTTAGAATTACCAACTCACTGGAAAATACACAACACATTTCACATTAGTTTATTAAGACCATTTAGAGGCCAATTACTTGTACACCCTGTTTATAAAAACCCACCTTTGTTAGAGGAAGAGATTGAAATACTTGAACCAGAAGCTATCATAGACACTGACTTTATGACCACTAGAACTGGCCGAAGATATTCTAGATATCTAGTTAAATTTAAGAACCATCCTGTATCCCACCCCGGGGGTATGATGCCAGGAGGCATATTTCACGGTGGATTCCGTGAGGTTTTACGGTGGATTCCGTAAACTTTGATGACCGGGGCTCATACACAAAGTGGATTCTTTGTGCGAGAAGTTGATGGGGACGCATGTCCTTTTCGGGCATTTCATTAATTTAGTGTGTACATGGGTGATTCCATAGCAGGTGATTCCGCAAAATGCATATTAAATTAATAAACGTTTATGAGTTTAGAGTGCGCACTCGTAATAAATTAAGGTTAGGATTTATTTCTAACCAGTTGATTTATTTATGTAGCTGAAGACTGCTAGGTATTCACTTTTTTCGGTTTAATTGTATTATTTTACTAACGATTGTGAATGCTTTAGTTGATGTGTAGAGATAGCAGCAGTGGCGGAGGAAAGCATTGGAGGATAGCGAGTATTCGAGTTATGGATTATATTTTGATAGGCGCCACGCCTATATTTTGTCACGCCTATTTATTGAGGCATCGGATATTTATTATTATTTTGTATGCATATGGGCGCACGATTATGTTATTTCTATTTGAACATTGTATTGGGCGTGCCAGACTCTTTGGGCACCGTCCATTAGCTTTATTTTTATTTTGTGTTAAAGAAAACTCAAAAGCTAAAAGCTTGCTATTTTGTAACTTGGGCTATTATTTGAGCTTGAAGATGAATAATACATAAAATACATGCTTTGTGGAGCGCTCACACAAGGCATGGAGGGAGATTACACCCAATTGGTCTCTTGCTCTTGTCGTTCATGCTTTTTACCTTGTAATTTGTGCAAAAAGTAGAGTTCCATTGTTCTTGGGGACCTTCCGACATTCACTATCTGAGCGTACAGCATCCGATCTGCGCAGCAAACTGTGGCCCACACAATGGACATGCATGATAACATGAGGTAACCAGACCTGTAAGGCGAGCCATGACCTAGTGAATACTTGATTGAATGAGATAAAATATAGATGGTCTGCTCACCTGAGCACTCTCCCAATCCCGGAAAGTCATGCATCCTCCACATGAGAATGGCTTGAATGTTGGCTGACCGCCGACCATCGCGCCTGCTCATATCTTGCACAATGACCCCCTCCTTCCACAAAATCTTAAGCTCATCGACTAATGAACGAAGATACACGTCCATATTTTTTACTTTGTAGCGGCCTGGGACGAGCAAGCTAAGGATGAGATGTTCTTTCTTCGTAGAAAGCCATGGAGGGATGTTGTAGTTGACAAGCACTATAGGCCACACACTGTAAGAAGTTGAGCGCAAACCGAATGGGTTCACACCATCCATTGCGAGACCGAGCCGAAGATTCCTTGGCTCTCGTGCAAAGCCTGGGAAGGTAGAGTCAATGTGGCTCCATACGCGCGAATCCACTGATATTCGTTGAACTCCATCCGTGGACCTATTCTGCACATGCCACGTTGTCAAGCTTGCCATGCCGGACGTACAAAACATGTGGTTTATGCAGGGGATGAGCGGAAAGTGTCTGAGAACTTTTTAAGGGATGGTTTGCCCTTGCAAGTCCTGTCGAGACCTGTGAGCACCACACTTTGGACATGTCTCCATAGTCTCGTATTCATCTCGAAACAGTATGCAATCATTGATACATGCATGGATGTTATTGTAGTCCATGCCAAGCTTCCGTAAAACATGTCGTGCATCATCACGAGACTCAAGCATGGTATTTGCAGGTAGTAATATATGATATTTCAATAACCTGAAAAAAATCATAAAACGCCTTGAAAAAGCACAAATATTTGTAATAATAGTGTCAAAAAAAAAAACAATGAAGCCTATGTGCAAGGTACCTGAATAACTCGGTCACACTCGTATCGCTCCACCCGTATTTTTCTTGCACACTTAAGAGTGCAAGCAATGTCTTCAACCAAGATACTCGGCACCCATCATATAATGGTATGGATGCTTCCTCTCTAAGCGGATCAGATGTCTCGACATCCATGGGAATCAATGCATCGATCATTGCCTCCATCTCAGGCTCCAAGATTGTAGGTAGGTCTGGAAGGTTGTCTGTCTCCTCTGGCATTGACGATATAGATTGGCCTTGTGAGTGGTGGATTGGCTCCTGCAATCCATCCATCGCACGTCCACGAACTCTTCTAATTGGCCGCAAAGGGTGCACTCCCCCTTGGGACGAGACATCACCCCCCTGGATAGAAAATTTTCCAACAAGACCCAATCTTATTGTGTATGGTTTTCAATTAGCTTGCGAGTACAATGCATGATTAATATTAACTTCAAATTACCGTTTGCTGAAAATCCGCAATCGCCTGATCAATGATCTCAGATTGAAACTTGCCAAATCGTCGTACATATTCTATAGACAATCGGCGTTTTCGTCTAATTGCCAACTTGCATTGAGAGCAAGGACATGGGACACGCTGATTAAGATACGCCTCGCGATCTTGAACAATAAGGCCTTCTTCATTTTCCATCTTACCTACATTACAGCAAACGAGGCTCAAATGGATAGCTTTATGGAGATGTATGTCAAGTTCCAAGTTGACCATAAGCTCTTGCTTGAGAGGTTTTAGCCTCTACAAGAGCTTGAGAAGCAAATTTTGTAAAACATTGAGGTTGATATTGATGCATCCATGGTGTTGAAATCTAAACTTCAAGATATAAAAAATGCTTTACTGATTAATGTAAAGAATGCATTGTACATAGTAGTTGAGAGATTTATTGATGTTATATCTCGACCATATACCATGCTCAAGGATTTGTTTGTCCCGGTAGATAATTATTTGTTATTGTTTAAAAAAAAAGCATTGGTTCATAAGGTTCATGAGTCAAAGACTAAATGTTTGGACTTGACTAAAAGATTGGATAATGGCTTAGATGCTACAAGGAAAAGTGATGAATAGGTTACTTCATCATTGTAACAAAAAGATTGGTGACAAGGATGCTATGATTAATGAAGTTCTTCACGAGGTGAATATAGAGTTGAAGGGGATGGAACACGATTCTTCTTTGGGATTTAATGGTGATAAGTCAATTATTGAGGTGTCTTCTTGTACAACCATTATACCTTATATACCTAGCTACGGTCTCTAGGTTATGTACTTTATCTTAGAGGGGCTCTACTAGGATTACTTATACAACTGCACTAGAGGGCTTTGAATATAAGTAATCCATTTATGAGCATCATTGAGGATCTCTTAGTCTAATAATAAATCAATCTCAACAAAAAGCATCTTAGAAATGTGGTTTTTTTGTCCTAGGATCGCGTATTAAAATTAATGCTATCTATGAAATTTATCGACTATAGTAATAAAATTTGTTTCAATCAATTCTACTCATAGTCATAACATTTGAAGAAAATATCCTATGCTCAATTTAAGGGATTCTTCTTCTATAACAATACTTTTGGGTTCATTTTGATGAAGTACCGTAATGATCATCAGCTAGGGTATCATTTTCTTTTAGTACTTCCGTTGACTAGTTGGCATGATTTCTAATTTGTTATGCCTATAAAGTTAATACAAAAACAATGAATTATGCATATCATAATTAGATCCCCTACTTGGACATTATGAAAGATATGACCAATTTTAAGCTATCTTAAAGAGTCACCAATGTACGTGGCCCATAGCAAAGCACATTGCATACTATTATCGATAAGTCTATTATCGTGCATCTTAAATCTCCTAATTAGACTTTATAAAGTGTATGACTAATTTTTAGCCCTCTTAAGGAGTCGATGTAATGGTACCCATAAAAAAAGCAAAGTGGATACCATTACCATAATCATGGATATGCTATCGTTCCAATATATATTATCTTTCTCTTTCTCTCCCTCTCTCTCCCTCTCCCTCTCTTTCTCTCGCATTTCCTCTCCCTCTCACAATATATCTTAACACTCTCCCAAAGCAAAAGGGAGAGGGAGAGAGAGAATGCACTCTCCCTCCCTCTCCCTCTCCCTCTCTTTCTCTTTCTCTTTCTCTCCCTCTCTCATTTCCTCCCTCTCCCTCTCCCTCTCCCTCTCTTTCTCTCTCTCCCCCTCTCTCTCCCTCTCCCTCTCCCTCTCCCTCTCCCTCTCCCTCTCCCTCTCTTTCTCTCTTTCTCTCTCATTTCCTCTCCTAAACAAGCAAAAAAGAAAGTGATTTAAACCTTTAATAAGCAAAAGGGAGAGGGAGAGAGAGAATGCACTCTCCCTCCCTCTCCCTCTCCCTCTCCCTCTCCCTCTCTTTCTCTTTCTCTCCCTCTCTCATTTCCTCCCCCTCCCTCTCCCTCTCCCTCTCCCTCTCCCTCTCTTTGTCTTTCTCTCCCTCCCTCTCCCTCTCCCTCTCCCTCTCCCTCTCCCTCTCCCTCTCCCTCTCTTTCTCTCTTTCTATCTTGCTCTCTCATTTCCTCTCCTAAACAAGCAAAAAAGAAAGTGATTTAAACATTAAACAAGCAAAAGGGAGAGCAAAAGAGAGAATGCACTCTCCCTCCCTCTCCCTCTCCCTCTCTTTCTCTTTCTCTTTCTCTTTCTCTTTCTCTCCCTCTCTCATTTCTTCCGCCTCACTAGTCGTAAACGATAAAAGATCAAACTAGACATACTGGACCCTCACGAGGTGTTCAAATAACTAGACATGCTGGACCCTCACGAGGTGTCTGTAGCAAAATATACTGGGTAGATGAAAGAGCCCTTAAGATATGGTACACTTACTTGGGCCTTAAAACAAATATTAGCATTACTCCTACTCTAGACTTGGATAAAAGTACCAATGAAGACTCGAGTGTTTTATGGCTCGAGACTCAATCTATGAATGGAAAAACATCACGTCCACATCTAGGTTCTATCCCACCCTTCAAGTTCAAAAAGGGCATGGGGTTTGGAATTCCTGGCTTTTTTAAAGGCAAGCCAAAACCATTGAATAGTTTGATGGAAGGCCCTCCCTTTTTCTATTTTGAAAATGTTGAGAACGTTTCCAATTCAGAGTGGGAGACCATCAAACGACATTTTAATGGCATAGATCTAGAGTTCACAGACTCTAGATATTTTTCAGCATGCTTTAGGCTGAGGTGGTTATGTTTATAACCTTCTAGCAAATGGAAGAAGGTTGATCCTTCCCCCTGCTCCCATGACAATCTTTGAGGTGCTTCAGAAAACAAAGAAGTATTGGCCCCCATGGGATCCGAGAGATAAGCTGAATTGCATAAACACACGGGGTGCCCCTAGCACTATATGTGGATTGATCAAAAAAATATTTTCTTCCCACAAAGAAAGCTAGCAAGATACCTTCTTATCTTCAACATGAGATTGTCCTGGCATGCAAAATATGGAACTTGGTTTGGGTCAGCACAGGCCAAGCTGTCCCACTTGAACCCCATGAGATTGAGCTAGTGCTTGGATATGATCGTGACCACACTTGAGGCTGCTCTACCCTTTCAGATCGGTATGATGCATTGGGCAACTCATTTCAGGTCAATACTATTGCGTACAGTCTTTCACCACTGAAAGAATTATATGTGCAAGGTTTAACGGTTCTGTCCTTATTCTCGAGCCTTGGCGGGAAAGAAGTGGCATTGCACAAATTGGGTATAATTTTGAAGGCTATTGTTATTGTGGAGATCAATGATAAATGTAAAAACATAATAGCCAGCTAGTGGAACAAAACCTTCCCCACAGGCCGATTTCAAATGGAGGATGATGTTAGAGATCTTACTGATGATAAGTTGGCTGAGATTGTGGATGCAGTGGGAAAGATTGTGGATGCCAATTCATAGCATGAGTAGATTGATGTAAATCAGTTGGCTTGTGCATATGCAAGCTATTCCAATCATGTCAAGGTGCACTTATAGCTCACATATCTTTGATTGATTGATGGATAATATGCCTTTCTCTATCTCTTTCGTGTACACCTTCATTGCATTATCTTTCTCTTGCTAAAAACCATTCGTGCTTTATCCACCTATTGATACGTAAGTGGGATAATATGCAATTGTAAGTGGGATGGTCTAGTAAGTCACTACATATATATGTGCCAATTGACTTGCCAATGTGTTATCTCTTATCCTCAAGCTTTGTTATATATGTCACCACATAGGTCAATTGATTCCCTAAATGCATGCATTGATTGGATAGGGCATGCCCTATACAAATGCGATTGGATAGGGCTTGATGATTGGATGTATATATAAATCAAAGGTTCACTTGTGCATTTGCAATATGTCACCACATAGGTCAATTGAATCCCTAATTATGCATGCATTGATTCCTTAAATTGTTCCTGCGCATCTGTAAGTGCGTGTAACAGGAATTATCTGCACATATACACGCGCTCACAAACGCGCCACGCAAGTATAGAAAAATTTAAAAAAAGTTGTGGCCTTCTTTTCAAACCTGTGCTTTCCTGCATTTTTTGTGCGTTTTCTGCAGTTCGAGCTTGACATCACTACTCCTGTCTATCTATCACTTCATGAAGACAATGAGGCAAGGAAATAAGAATAAAAAGAGGACAGGAGGAAAGAAGAGCCAAAGAGTAAAGAAGAAGAGCCAAACAGCAAGGAAGAGAATAAGATTGAAGCAACTTACCAAGGGAAGGGAGAAGGAGGACAAGGAGCTTGCAACCTAGCCGCCGCCACCCGTTGGAACAAGCAAAGAAGGTGAGTTATTCTCCTCTCTCTCAATCTTGTTTGGTTTCTCTATTTGTTTGTCTCTCTTCACATGCTGGATCTTGTCATCTATGGAGGTTTTTTAGCTTTGTTTTTTAAGCAAGTTAAAGAAGAAATGGTGCGACTGTGCGCGTCTGTCAGCACGTCCAGATAACAGCGTAGACGCGGTTGTAGACGCGCTGATAGACGCCCACAGAGATGCCCTGACAGACGCAGACAGAGACGTAGGTATAGACGTGCACAGAGACACAGGTATAGACGATGTATGTAATATGTTTTATCTGCACAGGGTAATATGATTTTTCTTGTGTAGATGTGGAATCCTGGATCCTCCAGTACCCCATTCAACAAGGAGAAATTCATGGGGGAGATGACCAATTATCTTGGTCGCCCTCCCACTGCAGATAAGGTTTTCAGTGTGATGTCTGGGACACCTATCACATCTTTGCCTACACAGGGATCACCTGAGATACATGGATCGGCCGAAGCACGTGCATCTGCAGAAGCACGTGTATCGAGTGAGGCAGAGGGTAGTGCACGTCGAGGGAGGAGGGAGAGTGGTGCGGGAGGACGAGGAGGTCGAGGGCTTTGTGGGGGTTGCCTAGGTGGTGGCTCTCGATCACCCTCACCGGAAAATGAGAGAGGTGAGCCTCCACAAATGTACTACTCTATCACTGATGTTGGTGGTATCTTGCATGACTTTGAGGGGAGGGAAGTGATAGCCTACTTGAGGAGTGTCGTGCATGCCACATACAAAGATTGCATGATTCCCTTCAAGCACCAAAAAAATGATTTGTGGCAAGAGGTGCTGCAGGCAGTACATAAAAGGTACCCTAATCCCGAGAATTCACGATTCTCAGATGATTGGGGACGGTCAAAGGTGAGAGACGCGCTTCATAACAAGAGGTCTCACCTTATGACGCGCGCCAAGGAGTCATTGCGGAGACAAGAGCAGGGGCGCCCTGGATATGGCCAACCACCCAATTGCCACCGCAAGGAGTGGAAAGAGGCCAAGAAGAGAGCAGCGGAGAAAATGACAAGTCGCCAGCATGCAGAGGCGCGACGTATCCAGATGGTAACCATGGGATCGTCGCATTATGGATCGGGTGGCAAGGAGTCATGGGAGGCTGAGTTTGTAAGTATTATTTGATTTTTTTTAAATTAAATTTTGTAATTTGTTTCACTTCATTATGTAGTGTGTTTTAATACGTTGTATGTTCAAATTGTTTTGTAGTATCATATCGTTGGTAGGATGCCTACTCCTAGAGAGGTAGGCTACCATCGAGGTCATAATCGGGCGTCCACTTGGCAGCATTTCTACGAGGACGGACTCATCACGGAGGAGCAATATAATCGCACCATGAGGATTCCACCACCAGAAGAGGTATGTTTTATTTTTTTACATGAAAAGTATAGATAACTCTAATTTATTGTTTGTAATGGTATTTATATACCTTAATCCTTTGTGTAGGCGAACCCTGATATAGTTGAGGATAGCGAAGGGGGGACTAGCAGTAGCGGTGGCGACAACGGCAGTGGCACAAGCAGCGGTGGTGGTAGCGATGATGATGCCTCTTCTGAGGAGATATAGAGGAGCCCCATACATGCATGCCTCCCCTTGGCTTGTAATTTTCATTTTTGATATGTATTACTTTCAGCTAGTGCTTGCGACCATGACGTCACAAGCACTAAAACTCATAATGTAAAAACGTATCATCTATATATATGAAATTTCGTGTGCTACATACATTGTTTTATTTTCAGTATCCAATCTTCGAAATAATCTTTCTCTGTTATCCCTAAGCATACAATTTGATGTTGATGGGGGGAAAAAACCAGAGAGCATGTGGCTTTGCAAGCCATATGCTCTCTGGTTTTTTTTTCATACCTCTGTTTTGCGCGTCTATCAGCGCATCTAAATTGCATGATAAATGCGCGTCTATTTTCGTCAAAAAATTTCAGAGTAAACACGGTTTTAGACACGTAGATACACGCTTGTATAGACGCACAATATGAA
Organism: Lygodium microphyllum; assembly: GCF_053477565.2. NCBI lineage: Eukaryota > Viridiplantae > Streptophyta > Polypodiopsida > Schizaeales > Lygodiaceae > Lygodium > Lygodium microphyllum. Next base: position 70,272,946 of record NC_141160.1, read on the forward strand.
TATAACCAGAGGCCACATGCTCTCTGGTTTTTTTTTCATACCTCTGTTTTGCGCGTCTATCAGCGCGTCTAAATTTCATGATAAATGCGCGTCTATTTTCGTCAAAAAATTTCAGAGTAAACACGATTTTAGATGCGTAGATGCACGCTTTTATAGACGCACAATATGAATATATCCACTTTTTTAAAAATATGATTATATATTTACCTAGTGCGTTTATACGCGCGTCTAAAGGCGCGTCTAAATGTGCGTGTAACGTTGATCATAAGCGCGCTTTTAAACGCGATTTTGTAGACGCGTTAATAAACGTGCCCGGTATTTTTTTCCACAATTCAAATATTGCATCTACAAGCGCTTCTATGAACCCTTTTTGTTGTAGTGGAGAGAGAGAATGCACTCTCTCTCCCTCTCCCTCTCCCTCTCCCTCTCTTTCTCTCCCTCTCTCTCCCTCTCCCTCTCTTTCTCTCTCATTTCCTCTCCTAAACAAGCAAAAGAGAAAGTGATTTAAACCTTAAACAAGCAAAAGAAAGAGAGAGGAAGACTCACCGATGAGATATGGTGAGTGTGGGGCGGCTCCTCTTTGCGATGAAGGCTCCTCCTCTCCTTCGCGAACAACGGCGGCGGCAAGTCTTCTTCCTCTCCTTCTCTCATGACGGTCGATCTCTCCCTCGCTCTCGCTCTCAAAACACAAAACGTGCAAACGCGAAATAAAGCCGCGCTTGGTTTCGGTCCGCTTTTTTCCCTGTGGAGCGTCGCTATTGGCGTCGCTATTTGCGTCGCTATTGGCGTCGCTTTTGCGATGCAAATAGCGACACCGCTACCCGCCGTCGCTAATCGTCGTTGCTACCAGCTCAAATCCTTGTAGTGATGGTAATATTACCAACATAGAGATAGCAGATGACAATCCAACAATTAATTATGATGTACATGATGACACCATAATGGATGATATGCGTAATATAGTACAAGATGAACCTCACGAGGATGTTCAAGGAAACGCAGAAGAAGACAATAATGTGATTGTCGATGATATTGATGAAGTTATTGAGCAATATAGCAACACATCTGATAGTGGGATAGACTTATTTGTTTCGTTAACTCTTGGTAACATAGACCTAGAAGTAGATAGTTTAGCAAGGGCTGATCTCATTGAAGATAAGATGGATCATTCACTGTAACATACTTAATTTGCTTAATGATTCAATGTGTATTTTTAATTCTATGGTTTTTATCATGCGCACATGTGCTAAATTGAATTTTCCATAATAAAAAGGAAGTATTTTTTATCATCTTCAAGTAGAGAAATTACGAGATACATATTGCAATGCTTGCTACTAATTGTATAATAAGGTTTCTGTCGCTTGCCGCTAATTACTTATATCAGGCTTGTCAACTGGAGGAACTGCCATTCCTTAGAGAGCAATGCAAAAATAATTATTAACTCTAGTTTTTTTATTCAATGATTCAATCATGTGTATTCTTAATTCTATGGTTTTTATCATGCGCACACGTGCATACTCAAGAATCAATTTCAGGTGGTTAAATAATTATTAACTCTGATTTTTTTATTATATTAAGTCCAATTTCAGGTGGTTAAATAATTACGCATCTGAAGGCGCGTCTATATTAGCGTCTATTTACACGAATATATAGACGCAAAATTCGCATCTATTTATACGCTCTTTTACACGCACATATAGACGCAATGATAGACGCGCCCGACTTTGCGCGTCTAACATGCACGTCTATGCCTCGTTTCTGTTGTAGTGTAAAGTATGTTATAGTTATTTCCTAGCTATAGAGAGACTTGTGTAGTACATTAAATATATGATATTTCTTAGCTATAGGAGAGACAAAGAGAGAGCAACCACAATCTAGCATTGTTTTATGTTGGGGTTCAAGGCAAGGCATACGATCAAGAGCATGCAAGTTGCTACATATATACATACATAAACAGTACTACACCCACCCACACATATGTATGTACACACACACACAAAGGTGTGCTATAGCTATTTCTTAGTTAAAGAGAGACTCGTGTAGTGCATCAATTGTATGAATTTCTTAGCTCTAGAAAGAGAGAGAAGCCATATCATCGCATTGTTTAATGGTGGTCTTAAGTTAAGGTGTATGATTGGAGCATTCAAGTTAGAGAGAGAGAGAGAGACGTGCTAAATCTTTTTTTAGCTATAGAAAGACATATGCAACCTCATTTTCCTAAAGACAATACATGAACAATGGTAGAATGTAGCATCAATATGGGCGATACTCCTCTCCATCTCATATGTATCATACTTCAGTATTTTCAATGCTCCTCCAATCCAACCTATAGTAGCACAAACACTTTCTAATGCTATGTACGGTCTTGTGTCTTATGCCTAATAATGGTGCTTATGTTTTTTATTTTATATACATTTACTTGGACTCCTTTGTTGTTGTAGTTGGATTGGTTCTCAAAAGTAGAGATTTAAGTGACATGATTATGTACATGTGTTATCAATGTAATCACATAGAGTAGCCAGGGTGATCCATATTGTTAATACTATTAATGAGATCATATCATTGAGGAATCTCACTAACATGACTATGTAAATGCTATCAATATAGTGATCGTAATGATCTCGAGCATTAGAATTACTACTAAGGTCATATGATTCGGTTCTTTTGGAGAAGGGGTGGGGATATCAAATGACAATAGCCTTTTGTGGATGTTTGGCACCAACTGTTTGTCTTACCAATACCCTCAAGTGAAGTTATGTGTTACCATTCGTTTTCTTAAATTAATATCCATTTGTGAAATGTGTAAACTTTTGTTCTCTCCTTTGATTAGGTAAAAGACTTTCCTCTTTAAAAAGAATAATGAAAAGCAATCTTACATCATTTTCGAAGTTGATGCATACAATGTTGAGGAGCAACTAGAACAATATGACATGGGAGGAGAGCTTATATAGTTCAAGCCTCAACGATGAGGATATGGGTATGCTATTATGAATGCCCACAACTGGCCAATTATTAGCACTTGCATGTGTAAGTGCATTATTTATCCGCTTCCGAGGCATGTTGGCAAGAGAAATTCATGTGGGCCTTTATTTCGAGCTGTAAAAGATAATGCAACGGGGGCAAGGGAATGGTGAGTAGTCATTAAGCGCTCGCTCGCTGGCTATTCAGGAGGACTAGACCATGCGGTGATGAGAAGGCGGCGATGGTGGCTGGCCGCGGGACAGGGAGGCAGCGGAGAGCCGCACAGGCCGGCGTTGGGCTGATAGGAGGAGGCGTCGAAGTTGGAGAAGGGCGCCTGCTGCGGGATCTCTCCCGACAGATGGTTGTAGGAGACATTGAAGTTGAGGAGCCCTTGCATCTGCATGAAGGTGGACGGGATGCTCCCGCTCAGCTGGTTGTGGTCCAGAGATATGAATCGCAGCGAGGTAAGGTTGCCCAGAGAAGCGGGAATGGCGCCGGAGAGCTGGTTGTGGTCCAGGTCCAGACTTTCCAGGTAGGCGACGTGGCCGAGCTCCGGCGGGATAGGGCCGGAGAGGGCGTTATTAGAGAGGTCGATCAAGGGAGCGCGGGAGGCGCGCGATCCACTGAGGAAAGGGGCCCGAGAGGCCGCAGCCGCTGAGGTGGAGCTCGCCGAGAAAGGGCAGGGTGGCCAGGCCGGACACGCGGTCGGCGCTCGGCCCGATGGGGTTGCCGTCGAGAGAGGCGATCCCCAGTCGCTTCAGGTTGGAGAGGTCCTTGGGCAGGCCCGTGATGAGGTTGTTGTCCAGGTGAGGTTGGCAGTGAAGGCGTCGGGCACCACCCGAGAGGCGGTTGTGGGAAAGGTAGGCGAAGTAGAGGCTGGAGAGCTGGCCGAACTAGGCAGGGATGGGTCCATCGATAGCGTTATCGATGATGTTCATGCGCTGCAGGCTGGCCATCTGGCCTATCGAGCGAGGCAGAGGGCCGAACAGCTTGTTACGGGAGACGTCCAGCTCTTAATGCAAGGCCGCCATTCGCCCGAAGGACTCCGGGATGGAGCCGTGGAAGCTGTTCCGGTCCAGGCTCAGGGTCTGGAGCGCGGACAAGGAGCCCAGGGAAGGGGAGAGGGTGCCCCGCAGGCCCCTCGTGTCTATGGTAAGGGGGGGGGGGTCTTTAAGGAGGGGAGAGTGGTCATCGACGGCCCCCTTTTTGCCCCCATCACATCCGATCATCTGGGCAGTCGATCACGTTGACTGCGAAATTCGATCGGATATTCGTCTTATCGCCCAAGTGTCCAGCTCCAAATGTGCCCGGCCCCGAGCGTGCCCGGCCTCGAAAGTGCCCGGATCTTGGGGTGCCCGGCCCCGGGCGTGCTCGGTCTCGGAAGTGCCCGGATCTTGGGGTGCCTGGCCCTGGGCACATTCGGTGCCGCGAGCTTTGCATATGGCAAAAAAGCTAGCCATTCTCATGGCTTTCGCTTACAGGTTCTGGATTTTCATGGTTGTGATCTACTTGCAGAGATCTCTCTTTCAACTCTCTTTCTGGCGAGATACCCTTCTCCGTTTCCAAGCTGAAACAGCTTGAGCATCTTGAGCCCCGTGATTATATCTGCACAACTACAGTGTTCATTGGCTCATTCTTTCTTACGTTCATCTTGTTCTCTCTGAACAGGGTCCTGAAAAATAACATGATCGCGGGTCCTATCCCTTCGACCTTATCGCAACTTCCCAATCTAAAGATACTGTGAGTTACTTTCTCAGGCGTTTAGAATACGACGGTGATCTTATCACTGGGCGTTTAGAATACGAATTCAGTCTTATCCCAGCTGTTTTTTGCAAGGATTTGGCCCAAAACTGGCTATCTGCAAAAATACCCACGTTAATTTATTGGAGCGAGGTTTTACAGTATTTGTAAGTTGATGAAGAGCATGATTAGTTAGGTGGATGCCCTCCAACAATATATCGGATGGCTAAATATCTCTATCTTGGTGGTGCAGAGGCCTGAGAAACAATTATCTGTCTGGAACTCTTTCGGCCGATATGTGCAGGCTCACGAGGCTATGGTACTTGTAAGGGTCAGCTCTCTCTGCCTGGAAAAGCTTTAGTCCTGGGATTAGAGGTGGTGCAAGCACGAATTCTCCTATATCATGGACATTGACGATGGAGCAGTAGCAGAAGGGTGGTGCGCGCAAACTCTGGAGCAAGGAGTGTTGACCCTCAATATCGACGGCCTGCGAGACGAGAATTTGCTCAGGTGAGTTTCTCTACAGCTCTGCGATCTGTGTTGCACCTGGCATAGAATAAAGAATTCCACGTAATTGCAGTAATTGCAGGGTATGTCATCCATGCCGGTAGTCCATAGCGTAGCCGCACAGCATGGTTTAGGGCTTTTGTGTCCAGGTGTGTTGTGGAGTTCGTCCAAGTGCATGTTTCAAATTAAACGTGTGTTTGCTGGCTCCAATAGAATGAAGCCGGGCAAAAGACCCAGATCACAAGGGCAGCAAGCCATGCACGTGGCATCAGCACCCCCCCAGACACCCCAAGCACGCTCACCAATGAAGCTCCGATCACAAGGGCAACAATCACCATCTCCTAAGCAAGCCATGCATGTGGCCTCACCATCTCCCGACGTACCGCAAGTCCCCTCGCCAAGGAAGCTTCGATCGCAAGGGCAGCAATCACCATCTCCCAAGCAAGCCATGCATGTGGCCTCACCATCTCCCGATGTACCCCAAGTCCCCTCGCCAAGGAAGCTCCGATCGCAAGGGCAAGAAGCCATGCACGTGGCATCACCATCTCCTCAGCCAGCCATGTATGCAGCATCACCATTCCCCGAGACACCCCAAGTGCCATTGCCAAGGAAGCTCCGATCACAAGGGGAACAAGCCATGCACATGCCATCACCACTCTCCCCTCAGCCAGCCATGCATATGGCATTGCCATCTCCTGAGACACCCCACGTGCCCTCACCAAGGAAGCTCCGCTCTGGCAAGTTTGTTCCTGTGCGCAAATTTGTGGTGCCGCCGGCTCCCAGAAAGCAAGCAAAGGTGCAACAATCTCCAACCAAGAAACAACTGCCATTTGTTCACATCAATCAGATGCTTTCAAGGGAGTTCACTTGTAAGTTTTTATTTTTCGCATGTAAGTGATTTCAATTTATTTTTGCACCAAGGTTTAATTGCATTGCCTAAACAACAGTTAACCACGATGCACGTACGGAAGAGCCTGCAGACGATCTTGCCCAGAAAGAGGATCCTGTCCTTGACAGGCCTTCGGCTGATCTTGCCGATGAGGAAGATCAAGCCGCTGCCAGGTCTGCCGGTGATATTCGTGATGAAGAACATCAAGTCCCTACTGCTGACTCGTTGGCCGGTTCGGGGTTAGCACCAAGTGAGTACATTGCATGCCCATTTGGGATGATTTTAAAAACGTACACTATGGATTTCTCGTTGTTCTTGTCTGCAGATCAGAAACTAGCGTGCAAAAAATATTGCGTATGAATGCTGTCATCAAGTCAGATTGAATTCTGAACATTGTTGTTGTGCCATTTGATGCTTTGCCAGGCGAAATGACGACAAGTGCAGACACACATGGCATTGACCGAGGTGGTCCTAGAGCACGCCCTGGGCCTGTGCACCCCACGGATGATGGTATCGTCCGAGCCTTTGAGATTGTCTTTGACAAGAATGGTCGATTGGCTCGCCGGTGCACTTGTGACCAGTTCTGCAGCAAGCGCACACACTTCTACTATCGATGCTCAGCCATGGAGGAACATTTAAAAGCTGCACATGGCCTGAACATTGCAGTCCCTACTGGAGGTAGAATAGGGCCTATTGATGCACGTGTATACGGTACCCACACGGAGTACGAGGAGCATCGTAGCTGCCAGAGATTCGAGGATGTGGAATTCAAGTGGCAGAAAAATAGAAAAAAGCATGAGACTGATTCAATGGTCAAAGGATGGAGGATATACAGTGAGTTGCCAGATTCTCAGAGGATGGGAGGTCCGGAGCAATGGGTGGACACGTACGTGGCAGAACAGATGAAAAGATACGATGCAAAGAAGGATGATCACATAAAGAGGATCCGTGCTCGCATTGCCGTAGGATTCGATAGATATGTAAGTGTATCTCTGTTCTTCAGTTTTTCTGCAGTTGACTTTGCTGGTTTCCGTTGATTTTTCTGCAGTTGACTTACTTTTCTGCGCTGCCAACAGCGGAGGATTGCAAGCACAGATGTTGGGGGCCCAGCTCGGACGCAATCATCGCACCATGCACAGTCGATAGACGCCGCAGATCAGGAGGATGCTGCTGCAGAATACATTGTTGCGGACACACCCATAGAGCTCTTATCGCCAGAGGGGCCTTCATTGTCGATCGCATCTTACGACATTACTGTTTTGCCTGGTCGTGTGCTATATGCATTTTCTGATGGTGACAGGGACACATGCAGGATCATGTTCGTATACGATTGATTCCGCTTGTGGATACCTATTTGCCTGCTTCTTTGATTTAACACTTTAATTATGTTGTGCAGATATCGATTCAAGTCAACACGCCTCCAACTGGAGTTGCCAGTACAGGGGGACTTCTTTGAACAATTGAAAGATCCCGCACAGCAGGCCAGCACCTTGGACATGAACTTCTTTGCGCTGTGGATGGAGTTCAGCCTGCAGGAGGAAATAAGCTGCAAATTCTGGATTGTTGATCCCCTATGGGTTGGCTTGGCATGCACTACATCTACAAAGTCGAGCTTGGCCAACTTTATGTCTCCGATTGATGAGCTATGTGACATTGTGTTTTTACCCCTGGCCATGAGCGGTCATTGGACATTGTTTGTGTGCTTCAACTGTTCGGGGCATGGGGTGACTAAGTTGCATCAGAAGCCGGGGCTGCTATTCTTGGATCCTATGAACAAGCCACCCACTCCATTGATGTGTGAGATGGCTAAGCTGGCCGTGGAGCAGATATGGGCTGCGGAGCGTCGCCATGAAACCATACTAAGCAACCCTCCTGTGCAGGCGGTGATACCGTGCCAACCGAACGCCGTTGATTGTGGGTATTATGTGATGCATTACATGCGCCTGCTAGTGGAGGCTTGCTTGCAGGGAGTGGTTATGGCATCTTTTGTGAGTATATTTAGTACATGCACTAACATGGATTGATTTAGGTCGGCTCAATCTAATCTGAATCCTTGTCTTCATGCAGCTGACAAAGCGATGGTTCGAGCACGATGATGTTGTGCAGATGAGGAGGACCTTGAGTCAATGGGTTTCTCGCGTGGCCGGTAGTGTCTGAGTGGGTGTTGATCTCCAGCCATAGTTTCATGGGATGTTTTTGAACTGTGGACCTGGGGATGGGTAGAATGCATTGTACATGTTAGGCCATTCTGGCGAGGCTCTTGTAAAGACTTCATATTTGCATCAACAGCAGTTGACTGTGCATCCGCTTTCTCTTGAGGCGGATCAATTTTGGCTTTGTAAACTGTCAGCTTCCATTGACACGTTCATGTGGCTTGGAAACTGTTGACACTCATTAAGAAGATTACATATTTCTATTTGCAGCTTCGATGTCTGCCCTGAGTTAATTTTGCAATTCATGGTAAATTTTGACTACGCCATTTGGGGCTGTGACACATCTATGTAAACGAGGGGTATTACGCAGTTTTTACTTTGGTTCCATTTCAACTTTAACTTTGGTTCCGTTGGTGTGGGCTTGGCAGTTTAACCTTTTTCCTATGATAACCGTAAGTTTATCCTCAAGTCGAGAACACCAGTTGTCCAAAGTCTAACAGCCAGTTCCATTCTTAACCACACCTCAACCTTAACATTGGCAGAGATGTAGAATATCATGCTCTAGGAGGACCTGCAGTGAGACCCACTACACCTATCAACACCATTTCAAAATAGACTACTATTGATTGCAAAAGTGGTCTCACTGAGAAAAAGGTGCTAGCATACGTATGTTAATAGGTTAAAACAACACGTTGTAAACATGATCCAATCTTTTAACTAAGAGTCTACCAAAATGGCAACAAGTATGAAACGTGTTTGGCAGATAGGAAATATACAACTGTTCAGGGCACCAAAATAGACATCATGCTTAATAAATGGATATCCTAGCTCTCGCATGGCCAGAGGCAAACCTTTCAGAAAAAGTTTTGTTTGTAAAATCATGATCTTCAATAACAGGAATCATCTCATGCCAAACAATTACTTTTGCAGGCAACTTTATGGTACTTAGGAATTGAAAGTTTAAAAGCCTATGCTGAGTAGATGTCTCATGAGTCGAGATTTAGCAAAATATTCAAGCACCTCAACCTACCTAATATTGCAAGCAGTACACACTTACATGGTGCACATTAAGGGTGTGTATGTATGCATGTAACATACATGTGTGGAGTGCACATGGTATACACATGTATGTCCCGCAATCAATTCAACAGCCTTTGACAGTGTCAATCAACAGAATCCTTGTCAAACAGGCTCACAGATTACCACAGGATCTTCCCAATTTGTTCCCTGCCTACAAAGAGACTATAAAGCTAATGGACACATCAGTTTTAATTAGGGGCAACCTAACACCACAAGGATATGGCAGGAAGGACACTGACAGAGTAGCAGCACCCAAGATGCATAAAGTCTGGCATGCATCACTGAAACTGGAAGACAACAAACCGCCAAGCCAGTGTCTCTGTGAATTTATGGCTAGCTCAGAATTTAGTCTGAAATGGTACTTGTTTCTAGATCAACTACAGGTGTTATAGGCGATATCAAGCTGGAGCATCCAGATAGATGCTAGGAACAGTAGCTCAATTTTGGAAGCATAGGGACCATTTCCTATAGGTGTATCGTGTTTCAAACCTTACAATTTTTCTCATGTATGCAGTGTTTTGTCTTGCTTGCTATTTGTTTTGCCCCTACCCAACAAAATAGGGAAAGAGCAATAAGCACATATATATTAAACAAATACACGCATGCTGACTTGTCTCAGAAAATCCACCAACACTAGTCCAAATTTGATGCAAGAATCTATAAAATCACTTGTAAGAATCAATTGCTCATATATATGCTGTCATTCGACATGTTCACAAAGACAGTCAAAGTTCAAATCACCTATAAGAACCAATTAGCCATATATAGATGTTGTCATTCCACATGTACACAAACAGTCAAAGTTCAAGCTTGAATCACATACATATTATATCCGAAATCCAAAGTTTATGGCTAACATGTCATGAAAAATAACTCCACTGTCAAACCAAAAATTTAGACTGAAATGTAAAATAGTAAAACTCTAGAATCCCAATAGACAATCATCTTGTGTTCTTGAATTCTGACATTGTGTTCTTAAAAGCATATTCTAACATTCGGGAAAGAATTTCTGCCTTTAAGCTTTTCATTAAATGTAGAAACACTCCAGTGCATAGAGATTGACCCACAGAATATATTAAAAGATCAAAATAGACCCAAAGCCCTTCCTCAGCATCATGCTGACAAAATAGCAAGGCTTTGAAAATTTTGTGAGGGATGATACAACACTATGCTGCATAGAGCTGTCAAGCAATCTGAATGCAGAAAAACAGGCTGCTGACACACACACACAGGAGCAGCCAGCTTTAAGAAGGGCAATCAGCATTTTTGAGATTTACAAAACCAAGGCAGCAGAAACAGAAGGAATCTTAAAAGTAATTTTAGAGTTACTGTATACCAAGTCCAGCAATATAATCATAGCAACCACCTCAGCATTGCCGAATGGTTTATCTCAGCTTCCACTAAAACCATGCATAAGAGTGGACTCGAAGGAGTCTTAAGGACCCTCCCAGAAGTTCATGAGGCAGTTGAGGTCCTTCAAATTGATCAAAATCGCTTACAATAAAATAGAGAGCTCTCTAAAGGTGCAGTACTCTTGAAGTTCAAAAACAGTCAGCAGAAAATGACCTAACCATAAACATAACACTCATACTTTGATAATATTAGGCTAAGATTAAATGGAGTTTCGAAAGGGGTAAACCACCAGGTTATATTAAGCAATCACCAAAGATGTGATAGATTGGCATGCATTTGTGAATTCCAACATATTTGATGATCATGTGTACACTCTATTGTGTGTCAACCCACAAACTTCACCACTTGTCTCTAGCTTGGACTGCTAAACTTTTTTGCAGTACATGCATATATCCCAAAAGAACCTAATGTTTTAATCTTAAAATATACTTTTACTCCTATAGGCCTTGCCTAGGTCTGAAAAGGATGCATACAAATCCAAGAGAAGCCACAAACATAGCAGTGCCACTAAAAGCATCCACAAACAGCCTCTCTGCCCCATAAGCATTGAGAATATATAAGCTTCTGGCAAGAGTCCCAGTAAACACTATACCGCTATCATGCATAAGACATAGACCAAGCAACAGGTACCATCAAAAGTAACTTGGCATCCAACTTTGGCGATGCTAAACAGAAGCTAGATTTTTCTTTACCAGTGTGACATAAAGCACATGCAAATACATCACCAAAGACTGACACCTTTCCAATGCCTTTGACAACTGAGAGACATCATTGGCACATGTGATTGAACCCCCATTAGGTGTACATTTTAAGAATATAAATAGGACATACCATGATGTAATGTGCTTCACTGCTTAGAAGCAACACTATCAAAATACTTGGTAGACACGGTATCAGTGGTAGACATAACTAGTGGAAGTTATGGCTGTTTTTCTCCAGCCATACCATTTGGGACTGCACGTAGAAATTCCTGGACAGCCCTTTATTTTGTACCAATTTTGGTTCTGACCTGATTGCAGCCCCGCCCCAGCCACATGGGCTGAAAGTACATCTCATGGGCTCCGTAATGACACCTCAATTGTCCCATTCGGAGTTGCCCACACAAAGTTATGGCCGATTTCCTATAGCACACTCTTACAGTCCATGACTACATCCCTTGTTTTTTAGGACAAAAACTTTATGAGACGGGATGGTTTGTAATGAACGGGGATCATGGGAATATCTTGTTCAGTGGAGGACAAACCCCGCTACCTTGTTTAGTGGAGGACAAAGCTAAGGTTTGGACAAAGCTATCTTCTCTCTACCAGCTGAAGACCTTTGCCCACCGTATTACCACAGAAAAGAAGCTCTAAATGCTTCCCGTCGATGATTCTTCTTCTACAAAGGATCACATCAACAAGATGGAGGAGTTGCGGGATGCGCTTGCATCCCTTGGCAGGACGATATCATCCAAAGGTATGGTGATGATTCTCATTACTCATCTTCCATCTGATATCTTCTACACTAGCTTCTTGACCTCTAGATCCCATGGCAACCATTTTGTGGGAGGAGTTAATGTTAGTGTAACACCTCTTCTGTGAGATAGGGCCATGAAAGTATTATCACCTATCCTCTGAAAGCATGAAAGTATTATCATCTGTAGTCCAAGATGTGAAACCCTGATGCATTGTTTCCATAAAAAAGCGGACTATGCATACCAACATCACTAAGCATTGTGAGCGCAAATTAAAAACCACGCTTTCACTTGTTGGAATAGTAAAAAAGGAGCCAGCATTGTGGACTATGTAATGGGGTCGCTAGCTTTAATTCCAAAAATTAGGCGATTTGAGATATTTGCCAAGCCCATCAGCATAGCAGCTGACCATGCAATCCTGAAATTTACCCTGGCATGTGGTCGAATACAAGAAACATGCACACAAGCACACACATTTCCGCACTATGAGTTTCTAGAGCAAACTTCGCATATCCATGGTGATATAGTACAAGATGGCTTAAGACAGCTAGACCAGCTTGAACCTCTTGTGGATGTCACTAGATCTCTAGCAAAGGTGTTACATACAGCAGCTCACAGAGGCATTCCCGTTCAATCACTAAGCTCTACTGTTAGGAATCAAGCTCACCGTCAGTGTGTCTTTATCTATGACCGACATCTATGACAGCTAGAGTGTGCAGTTGTCTACATGTGACTACATTAAATAAGTCGGGTTAGTAGTCAGTTAGTGACTTGACTAGAGTTAGTCTGTCTAGTCTACACTTACACTAGGTCACTTTATCTCTGTATTGTGTGTGTTTTTTCAGTAAGAGTGTGGAACATGAAGGAATGACTTTGAGAGCCTGAAGCATAGTGACAGGAAATGGCCGGAACGGCCCCCCGGCACGCGGAATCGCCGTCCCCGGCATGTATCCGGCGTGGACCGCGTTTCCAAAAAATGGAACGTTCCCTGTCCCGTTTCAGACAGGGAACGCAGCAGGGAGCGTCCTGTCCCGTTTCAGACAGGGAACGCAGCAGGGACGCTCCCTGCTGCGTTCCCTGTCTGAAACGGGACAGGGAATGCCACGTGGCAAAATGACCTGTGCCCAGTTTTCGCCCACGCCCAGTTTCCTCCTGCGCCCTGTTCTATTGCGTCCCGCCTGCTCCCGCCTGCGTCCCATCTGCTCCCACCTGCGTCCCGCCTGCTCCCGCCTGGCCCATTTCTCCTGCTCCCGCCTCAGCCTGGCCCAATTCTCCTGCCCCTAGGCCCAGCCACCTTCTTCCTTCTCTTCCCTCTCTTCCTTCTTCTTCTTTCTCTTCTTTCTCCTCCCATCTCCAACCTTACTTCTTCTTCTTTCTCTTCTTATTCTTTCTTCTCTTCCTTCTCTTCTTCCTTCTACCTTCTCTTCTTCCTTCTACCTTCTCTTCACTTCTCCCTTCTCTTCTTCCTTCTTCCATGAACCTTCTTCTTCTTCTCCCTTCTCTCCCTTTCCCTTCTCTCTCGACTCTTGAGTGAGTCTTGACTCTTGAGCCTTCTCCCTTCTCTCGAGCCTTCAATAATCAATTTTCAGCCTTCAATTTTTCCTTCTCTCGACTCTTGAACCTAAGGCCTTCAATTTTCAGCCTGAAATCATAAATGGCTTCATCTTCCCGCCCCGCTCGTCGGGTTGGTGGTCGAGGAGGAAGGTCTGATGATTGGTCATGGTGGGAAGAAGTAAATGCTGACCGCCCTTTGAGTGGTGGAGGATCTCGACCATGGACTTGCAAGCTTTGCCCATACAAGCGAACTAGTGGAGCAAACAAGGTAATCCATTGAGCTGAGCATTTGTATTTCAAATTTTTATTGATTTTAATTTTTCAAAGTTACTTAAATATTAGAATATGGACTACCAATTGCCACTTGTTCCATTTTAAATTTTAATATTTATGCATAATCAGGTCCGAGCTCATCTCCTACATGAGCCAAATTCAGAGGTGCAGTTTTGTCCAAATGTGACCTTGGAGAAGCAAAGGGAGCTTTGTGACCGTGTAGCAGGTCAACAAGCTTATCTTGCATCTAGACCACGACATGTTGCAGTTGACCCTGCAACTTTTGTGACACCATCCCCATCAGATGTATCTAGAGCAGGGTCAGTATCAGGAAGTGCTACCTCCACACCTACTACAGGCATTGCATCGGCCATGGCATCAACAACGCCACATGTTGCACGTAGACAAAGCACACTTGATGCTAGTTGGGATCCCAAGAAGAAGGAAGAGGTGGATACATCAGTGGCACGCTTTTTTTATCATGACCACATTCAATTTCGTGCAGCCAGGTCAGAGTATTTTAAATTGATGTGCAAGAAGATTGGTGAGTATGGCCCTTCGTATGTACCTCCATCATCAGAGACCTTATGCACCACTTTGCTCGACAAGGAAAAGCGCCTTGTTGAGCAAGCAGCAGTGACTAGAAAGAGCATGTGGGCTAAAAATGGAGTTTCCTTGATTGCTGATGGTTGGAGTGATACACGCAAGCGATCCATTCATGGTATGGTTGCTTATTCTCGTGGGGAAATGTATTTTATATCTTCACATGATTCATCGGGGACAGGAAAGTCAGCAGATGTACTTGCAGCAGAGTGGGTTACAGGTGTTGAGCTTATTGGCCCAGAGCATGTTGTGGGATTTGTTGCAGATGGAGAGCCTGCAAATAGGGCAGCAGGTGCTATTATTCAGGGATATTATCCACATATCACAGTTTCATATTATATGGCTCATTGCTTGAACAACCTACTAAAGGATATTGGTAACCTGTCATGGATTGCACCTGTCATAGAGCAAGGAGCTCAAATGGTTAGCTTTGTTTTGAATCACCAATTTCTTCGCCATCACTTTTCTTTGCGGTCGAAGAAGACACTTTTAAAATACTCTGATACCAGATTTGCCTTTAACTTCTTGATGCTAGGCAGGTTAAGAGAATGCAGTGGTGCCTTGAGGCAGTTATTTCTTAGTGATGAGTTTACCTCATCAACATTGGCAGATACTCCTACAGGTATCTTATGCTTGGAGAAAGCAAATAACTCCACTTTTTGGGATGATGTAAAGCTGATAGATGCTATGGTATCACCCATTGTACATTTATTGAGGGTTATGGATGCTATGCAACCTTGCATTGGCAAGGTATATGAGGCTATGGACAGGCTGAATGAAAAGTTGCAGGAGTTGGCACCAAATGATGAGGCGTATGAGGAAATACACCATTTAGTTGTGACGAGGTGGAACTCCTATAGCTCACCCATGCATGCAGCTGCATTTGTTGTGGATCCTGAGTTCCAGGGCAAGGGTCAGGAGAATGACAGTGAGGTTATGGATACATGGAGACTTATATTGTCTTGTCTAGTGCCTGATCATGGCACTAGATGAAAGATCAGAGATCAGCTTTCATGTTATAGGACCTTTCGGGGTTCTTTTGGTTGTGGGGATGCACAAGAGGATCGCTGTAAGATTGGGGCAGCTTTGTGGTGGGATGACTATGGTTCGGATGGTCCTGAGTTGCAGCAACTAGCCATCCATATTTTGAGTCAGTCAGTTAGGTCCTCTTGTTTGGAGCAATTGTGGAGTACCTACGCTCACATTGCTTCAAAGAAGAGGAACCGTCTTGGTGTGGAGAGGGCAAACGATCTAGTATTCGTTAGTGCTAATTTGAGGATGTTATGTAACAGTATGACAACAAAGCCTGATCCATTCACAGAGTGGGAGATGCAGCAAGAAGAGGAGACACATGCTGATGTTGAGGGAGATGCAGCAATTCATGGTACACATGATGATGAGGCTGGCACTTCAGGAGTGGCTAGAGCAGCCTCAGATCATGATCATGATCTTTGATTTAGCTTACTTATCACGAGTCTCATGATACATGACACATTTACATTATATATGATATTATGATCATTGATGACACTGTGACACTTGGGTTGTTGACAGTTGTGCCATGTCGATATTATATTTGTACTTGAGTCTTGCAGTCTTGCAGTTGCCCGTTGGGCTATTTTGGCATGCCGCATTTTGCTTTAGTCTAGAGATTAGACTTTATATTTGCAGTCTTTTTTGGGGCAATGAGCATGTTCTTTCAAAGATTAGACTTCAATTTCATATTTGTAATCTTTTAAGTTTTTTGGCAATGGTACCATAGGCATGTTCTTTTAGCTTAGACTTTTAAGTTTAGTTCATTGTTCATTGTTTTATCATTTATGATTTTTGGCATATGTATTATGGATTTTATTATTTATAATTGAATATCTTACCTCTTGAGCCTTGTAAGTTGCAATTCAATTTCTAATGAGTAGTTTTAAAATAATGCATGATATCTTAAAGTTAAAACTTAAAATGATTTGTCCTTGTGGATTATATACCTTGGTTTTAAGTTTTAACACTCCAGAGTCCACATGGATTATGAGTGAAATATTAATTTTTTTTCATGAATTTTGATTTTTTAAATGCCGTTCCCGTTCCCACGTCCCCGTTCCCTAGGTTTGGCGTTCCCGTCTCCGTCCCCGTTCCCATTCCCCGTTTCATGTTTCTATGGGTCGCATAGTGTTGCAAAAACGAGAGGGATTAAAAATCGGTTGCATGAAGGAACGGGATTGCCGTGTTCCAAAAGACGGACGGATTTGTTGGGTGCTGAATTGATGTGGTCGAAAGCGGGAATTTGGCCGATAACCACCAGCAAGCATGGCTTGAGGAGTAATGGGAGAGGTACTTGGGGCTATGGTGTTTTTGCCCTTGTTTTGGAATCTGATCTTCTTGTCTTATATTAGCCAGCAAGGTAGTTAGCTTCAGATTAGGTGTAGTAGAATGCTGAGAGACAAAAGATTGCCATGAATCAGGTAAAGCAGCAAGCAAAATGTTTACTTGGACCTCCTCAGGAAGGTGAAGTCCCGCAATGAGTAGATTGTCATTCGCAGCCTGCCAAGCTTCGAGAAATGCCTCAGCGGTAGGGTAGGACACCATCTGGATTTCATTTAGTTGTTTGTGAAGAAGAACACGGGAGACAACATTGGTTTGTTGGTACTGCGTCTTGAGAAGTGCCCACATTTCATAAGCAGTTTCCAGCGTTCGAACAAGTTGAAGTTGACGGTCACCAAGATGCATAATGATCTCCGTTCTGGCTTCCAGATCTTTCTTCTTCCATGCCGCTTTCTCTGCGTCAGTAGGAGGTTGGGCGCCGGCTGCACTAGGTTGCTTTGCAGGGTCAGGTTCTGAGCCATCAGTAACTCCCCAATTTCCAGCTTTCTCAAGGACCATCTTGATGCGAAGACTCCATGGAAGATAATTACTGCCTTGAAGCTTTTCGATTTGGTAGAATTTTGTGAGGGATGAGGAAGTTGATGCCGCAGCCATTGCTTCTTGATAGGTTTGGATCAAATCAAGAGGCTAAATCTGCAGCAAGAGGAAGCGAGAGGGCTACAGGATCACAGAATTAGTAATCGTCAGTTTTTGATACCATGTAGACGACTATTAAACAGACAATATATATTCAGAGTTATGAAGAGAGAACATATTCAGAATCTCATCAGAATTGTAGAAGATGATGACAAGACAGGTTGCTTTGTGTAGACAAGTTTTCTGTGTATTTCATTAATCAGGTTCGTGGGTTATTTACAAGAAGCGTTCTGCCTTTTCAGTTAGGTTGTGACGCTTCAATATATACATTCGTAATTTTAAATAAAACTTAATAGATACTGAAGAACCATAGGGAAATAGGCGAAGTATTTGTTTATCGCCAACAATATTCCTACTGAGACTCGAGCTGACCTCTCAGTAGGCTACCTACAGAAGTCAACCATTAGCTAGCTCGTGCAGGAGGGGCGATCAGTTAGTGTCTGCACGCCATCAGCTACTTGCAACAAGCCATTACAACGTTAAATTAACACTAAATTCCCGCACGATGGCACCGGCCGATGTCCACGAGCGGAGGAGGACTAATTATGTGTGGTTGATTAGAGTAGTAGCGGTTGATTAGAGTAGCTGGGGCCGTAGTGTTGCAGCAGGACGAGGGGGCGGCAATCTGCGCAGCCCAGGACCGGGCGGCCTTGCTCGCCTTCAAAGCGGCCGTGACTGGGGACCCGTGCGGCTACCTGGACACGTGGAAGGCGCAGGCGTCCAAGACCAGCTGTTGCTCCGGGTAGAGGGGCGTCACATGCGATGCCGCCACAGGCCGCGTGACAGGGCTGGACCTCTCCGATGGGGGCCTACGGCCTCGTGTCTATGGTAAGGGGGGGTCTTTAAGGAGGGGAGAGTGGTGATCGACGGCCCCCTTTTTGCCCCCATCACATCCGATCATCTGGGCCGTCGATCACGTTGACTGCGAAATTCGATCGGATATTCGTCTTGTCGCCCAAGTGCCCGGCTCCGCGCGTGCCCTGCTCCGAATGTGCCCGGCTTTGGAAGTGCCCAACCCAAAATGTGCCTGGCTCCAAATGTGCCCGGCCCCGAGCGTGCCCGGCCTCGAAAGTGCCCGGATCCTAGGGTGCCTGGCCCCGGGCATGCCCGGTCTCGGAAGTGCCCGGATCTTGGGGTGCCCGGCCTTGCTTTTTTATTTTTTAAAAAAAGGGAACAGAGTTTAAATTCGAATGAAAAAACCGGGCTTGTACCACCTTTGAAGCAACCCAGTACGCGCGCGATATGCATGGAGAATTCGTGCCAAGCTTGATCCAGCTGGATTCGTGCTTGATCTGCAGAGATGGAGAATGCAGTTAACTGAATTCGTACTTGATCCAGCTCGATGCACTGAATGAATGGATAAGGTATATTTGAAAGCTCGCACCACCTTCGAAGCACCCAACATGCATGGAGAATTCGTGCCTTGATCTGGATGCACTGAATGAATGGATAAGGTACATTTGAATGCTCGCACCACCTTCAAAGCACCCAACATGCATGGAGAATTCGTGCCTTGATCCGGATGCGCTGATGAATGAACAAGGTACATTTGAATGCCTGCACCACCTTCGAAGCACCCAATATGCGACATGCACGGAGAATTCATGCCTTGATCTGGATTCGTGTGTGATCTGGATGGAGAATGCAACTGAAATCGTGCTTGTTCTAGATGCACTGAAGGGATAAGGTACATTTGAATGCAAAATGCAACTGAATTCGTGCTTGATCTGGATGCACTGACTGGATAAGGTACTTTTGAATGTTTGCATGGCAATGGATTCATGCAACGGAATTCGTGCTTGATCTGGATGCACAAAATGGATAAGGTCTGATTGGCGATGCATAGAATCAAGCGTTCTGCAAAGAAGGCAACCCCCCCTGCTAAGTAAACACATTGTAATCCTTGCAAATGGCAGGCTCCATGGCATATGCTTCTGGAGAGGATCAAATTCCAGCAGACATCATTGACAGCAGTGGAGAAGATTGTATGTCTTTAGATGTATACTCCTCAGATGCTGATTCTGTTTCTGTTTCTGAAAGCAGCGAGGAATCCAATGGAGGGAACAACTCCTTCACAAACAACCATGATGCTTCAAGTGATAACCGCAAATGGCCACACACAAATGTGCCTAAGGCGCAAGATTTCCTGTCATCCAAATATTTAGCCTTTACAAGGCCGCTGTATGAGACAATGACTCAGGATATTACTGGCACAAATCATGCAACCATTGAGAGCTTGAGGCATGCATGTCCGTACAAGAGCATTGATCATAGAAACATGAAACGGGGAACGGGAACGGGGAACGGGGAATGGGGACGGGGACGGGGACGGGAACGCCAAACCTAGGGAAAGGGGACGTGGGAACGGGAACGGCATTTAAAAAATCAAAATTCATGAAGTAAGTAGGAACGGGAACGCCAAACCTAGAGAAGGAAGAGAAGAAAGAGAAAGAAGAGAAAGAAGAAGAAGGGGTGTTTCTTATATCGGGAGGCGCTATATCTTGGAAGAGCAAGCGCCAAGAAACAATTTCTCTATCAAGCACTGAATCTGAGTACAAGGCAGCTTCTGAAGCGACAAAAGAAGCATTATGGATCAAGAACTTCCTAACTGAACTTGGTTTTCTTGTGAATGCGCCAATCCTCCTATATTCAAATTCTATGTCGGCAATAGAATCATCTAGGAAGGCAAGACAATCTGATAAACTTAAGCATATTGACATTGCTAACCATTTTGTTAGAGAGCAGGTTGAAGCAAAAAATATTACACTAGTTTACAAGCCATCTAAGGAGAATGCTGCTGACATCTTCACCAAAAGTCTGAGTGCTCCGCAACACTTCAAATGTGCACAGACTTCAAGGATGGAGTTTCCAGAATAACAGCTGAGTATTTGTTCATAGGGGGTGTTGGCGATAAACAAATACTTAGCCTATTTCCCTATGGTTCAGTATCTATTAAGTTTTATTTAAAATTACGAATGTATATATTGAAGCGTCACAACCTAACTGAAAAGGCAGAACGCTTCTTGTAAATAACCCACGAACCTGATTAATGAAATACACAGAAAACTTGTCTACACAGAGCAACCTCTCTTGTCATCATCGTCTACAATTCTGATGAGATTCTGAATATGTTCTCTCTTCATAACTCTGAAATCAGCTGGGCCCTTCCTGATGTCGGTGAGAGCTTTATTTATACATGCGTAGAGCAGCTACCCGGCATCCAGGTTCGAGCAGGAGTCCAAGTGAATGCAAGACTCTCCCGTTCAACGTCGATGATTTATCCGCTTGTCTCCGCTTGCAAACGGCATGTCAAAAAGCGGCCAGCATGCGCTCGTTTCAGCACTGCTTAGATCCTCATCACTCTCACGATGACTCGTTCCCCGCCCATTAAAAACATGCCCGAGGCGTCGAAGCTCTGCTGGCCAGCTAGCACTCCAAGTCCAGAGTCCACCTATATGAGCAAAAGCTTCTAGAACGTATTGCATTGGGACTCGGCAGAGCTAATCCGTTCTCTTTCAGCGGAGCTTACCTGAAGACCTTAGAACGTGAAAACTTGAGGGATAAGAAAGGTTATAATGTTTTGAGAATAGATACATGTTAGAAGAGTAGGCCTTTCTGGCACCCTCATGTCCTACTACTATAAATCATCAATTGATCATGCCATCTAATGATGGCCTTGATGTCTTGGTTAGGCAACCAAGAGCAAAAGTTGTCCACACACAATCGTCCCCTCTCACATCTCAAAATTGCAAGCCCGGCATCCACCGATAGGGAGCTTATAGTGAGTGTTTGCCTAATGCAACTTGTACTTGCTTTCAGAGTGTCTCAAACCTTGGTTTTACCTTGCTTGTGTGCAGGCAAAGGATGTGAGCCTTTTAGGTTTCTTGTATGTCTGTCGTTGTGACACTAGATGTGGGAAGCATGTGATGGACACATTTTCAATCAATCGAAACTTGTCACATCTAAAGCATGCCCCTTATATGTGAATACCCTTCTCCACGGCACATTTTGACTTCGCTCTTCACCATCGATGTGCTTGTGCTTGTTGAAGGATGTTAAAATGTCAAATGAGTTAGAGTGTAACATATGTTGAAATTCTCCATGTTTTAGCAATGATCTCAAATGAAGGCTAGAATCTGGAGTGAAGTACATAAAACTCGACCTAGCAAGCTAAAACTATTCAAATATGCAACAGTACAAAAGTGTAAACATGGGGACAAGAAGATTTTTCCATTGTTATAGGTTGAGTTTTGTTGTAGCCATGTGTGTCTAACCTCTCTCACGTTTAGATTCTTCAAGATATTTTCCATTTAGAGCAATTGTCATCAATATCGCTCCTTGGGAGTGGCATGTGGTTGTAGGAATATAGGGATTAGGTATAGTTTGGCAATTTCAAGTGTTTATTGTAGAAACTTATTCAATAACAAAAAATATTGTGATTCTCAACAATTACGAAGAACCAATAACTCTTCTCTATTCAAACCCCCTTCCCATGGAAAAATACTCCAAGTACTAATAGTCTCCTCAATAAGCATGATTGGCTATTGTCCATACATTAATTCAGCAGGCATATACCCTGTAAGTACACTATGAGTGGTGTTATCAACCCATAAAGGAAAGGGTATATCCTGCCCTTGCATGACTTTGCTAATGCCTTAATGATAGGCTGATGATCTCTTTCACTTTTGCCCTTTTCTTCAGGATTGTAGGCTGAAGTTAAAGCCAGCTTGATACCCAATGGTGAAAAGAAGTCACAAGCCCATCCACATCTGATTCTCCTCTATTTGCAACCACTTTACCAACACAACCATACTTGCAACCTGCTTGAGTAGTCTTTGTACTAAGAGCTCGACCGTCCACTTGATTTTTCAAGTCTTCTCATGCAAGCACAAGCTATCTCATATTCCATAAACCTATAGGCATAGTAACCAAATCAACTACCCATTTGTAATGCATAGACAATGGATAAGTCAATTATAACCCATCCCTATGCTTTATCGTGGAATACATCCGATAGACACTACATGATTCCACATAATGCTCCACATCTTTATACATATTCTACCACCAATACCTCTCTTTGATCTTGGCAAATGTGCCCCAAACTCCCCTATGTCCAACCCATAAGCTTTCATGAAACTCCTGCATCACTTGTTATTGAGAAGCCCTATCTCCTAATACATGTACTAGAGCTTTTCTTTTTTCTTTTTACATGCTTCTATAAATATCCATGTTTCAAGAAAAACCCATAAGCTTTTCTTTTAATTCTTTTGAATTTAGCTTTCGACCACTCAACCTTCTTTGTCATGAGGCTAAGATATTGGCCTATTTTCAGCCAATCGTCCTCATACAACTCTTCCAAAAATTCTATTCTCAGTGAAGCATAACACTGATAATGCTTTCTCTCTATTGCCCATCTCTTCTCTATGGCTATAAGCTTTTTTCTTACTACTGAAATCCATGTTATAACAGTTGTACATGATGTATTTGCTATTATGATAGTTATACATGTAGTAATGACATCTATACTTGTTGTTTTCATATCTGTACCTATAGTAACAAGAGTTGCATACTCATTCCCTATTGTCATAAAGTCATTTTCAGCACCTATCTCATCATCCTATTCATCTTGCATTAGCTCCTCTTCATCTTCAATCCTTGCTCGTGAAAGGCTGAATATAAATCTCCCATAGAGTAAATTTCCTTGCTTGCAAATGCTTCTACAAATTCATCCATTATCGGGCCTAATCCAACATTCCTTATGGTGACCTTATTAACTGGTTGTAAATCCTATATAAATCTTAAAGAACTACTCTTCTTTGGAATAGTAAACCACTGACTCGAATAGGGAGCTGAAGAGGGATCCAAAATCTACATCCTGATCTACTCATTCAAAAGCTCCTATACCTTAGGCAAATAAGCCCAAGGTACTGAAATAGGCTTGAAATTCCATTGAATGACTTGATACATCTCTAAAGTGTCAACATAAATAACCTCTTTTTCTACCCTATTTTCAATATTAATTGATGTAAAAATTTCAACCAATGTATCAATATCAACTAGCCATGAAAACGGCCTTGAAATACCTTCATTTGTAGCCATCAAACCATATGTCTTTAGCTCTTTTTCAGCCCATCCTACATATTTCTTTTTAACCCTGCACATGGCTAAAATATTCTTGAAACTGCCAAGACTACATGTTGTCCATTCTTGCAATCCAGACACAAATACAATTTCCCCCTTTCTTGGAAGCATAATTATCTTCCTAGAGGCACTGCCACAGCCTCGACTTACAACAGTGTTGTATAAGAACCCTTAAACTCTCGTGCATTAGGTGGCATGGGATTATCTCGCAGCCTATCATGATTGCAGGGATGATTCACACAAACAATGAGAAATTGTACCGCCTTTGTATTGTCTTTACTCCGAACATGAGCATATGAAGAGGCATCATCCAAGGCTTTTGTTTCTAGCCTTGATTTTGAAATATAACACCATATTGGAAAATATGGGAATTTTCCATAAGTTTGGGACACGTGGTCAAATCTTTGGATTTGTCATAATTTTAACACTAAAACTCCAAATTGAGCGCTCTATAGCTCAATAGATTCCATTTTTCAAGTGCTTTCCAATTATAGGTCACACCATATGGTTTTGAGCAACTTATGGGCATGTTATCCAGGTGCCACCTTTTTAGTATTCAAAAAATGGGAATTGGAAGATTCCCAAACTCACTAATATTGTGTTATATAGGGTTGCTCCAAAATCATCGGATAACTACATGAATCATGCACAAAAAAATGATATTCATCCCTAATATCTCCAATAATCATTGGTACATTCAGACAAGCCACATAAAGATCCCCTAATGAATTGTTAACTACCTGCATGCGCCATCCCGAATCTACATTAATCGGTCAACCTCCATTCTCATACAAGCTATGTGCCATAACATTGATTTCAGAACCATGATCCAAGAGAGCTATACAAGGCATCTCTCTTTCTTCCACTTTAACAATTGTCTCTATTGTAGCACGAGCCCAATGCGTTCGTGAATAATGACTGCTTGGAATAAAATGAGCATCTTCTTCTTCATGTACTTGGTGATGGACATCCCCATTATACATAGCCTTCTCTCTATGCTTACTATTGCCCATAATACTAATTTTTGCCACAAGCTTGCTGTCTACACTCCCATTTAACCCATTTTCAACATCAACCTGCTCCAAATCAGCATTACATGCATCATCATATTCCCTTTGAAGATCGTCCAATGGCTTGGTAAATATATATACTACTTAGACTCTACCACTCCCATTGATAAACTCAAGTCCAATGACTTAGTAGATATATCTAATACTTGGTCTTCAATGTTCATATGAGTCAAGTCTATATTCCCACAATTAGGACCATTTTTAGCCTCCTAGAATGACATTTAACTACAATCTCTTTTAGGTTCTCATGATACCTAGCCAATTGAGTATTTCTCATATTTCCAAATGAAGTATTACTAGCATGTCTGTCTAAAATTCCAAATAAGAAGTATATTTTTCAATCACATTACATCACATATAGCCAATGATGCTAGATAAAGCAACAAAGGGTTTCTTCTTATTGCTCCAACAAATAACACCACTACCAAGTTTGAATGCATAGACACACTAGGAGACTTCTTATGATAGGCACATCATTCCCAATTTAACCTTTGTAAAACCTCTTATCCCAATGCCTTTTACATACACATTAAAAAACTTCGTAGTAGATACTTGGTCTAGGGATTGTAAGTTTATTATGAGTTTCACCATTTGATGATACATTGTAATATATGTATCATGGACGTAGCATCTACCATAAATTTCATATTCTAATCAGTTGGTACCTCCATGTGCTCACAATCTAGCATATCGACAACATAACCAAACCATGCCCAATTCAACATGTGCATAACTTGTTAACTTAATGTCTTGCTTACTCATAAAATAGTTTTTCGATATATCTCATAATCTTCAGGGTTGCATCCAAGTGATGCTTACTTAGCTTTTACATAAACATCAGTGATCAAATCAACTAAGTAGCTGACATTTGGTCTAGTGGTATAATGAGTTTAAGTTGACGGCCACCATCTAATCGTACATGGTAATGTGTCTTTCCCTCAATGCTTATAATAAATTTTAGATTTTGATCAAGGGGCACATGCATGGGCTACAATCTAATAGACCATACTCGGATAACATAACCAAACCATACTACCTTTGCATCAACTTGATGCCATCTAGTATTCCTTATATCTTTATTTATGTGTGTTGAGTAAAATCCAATATGGATGGAAATCCAATCAACCTCTCTTCTTGAAAGTTTTAATTAAAAACTTTTGTTATTTTTGGTGATCCATAAGGAACACTCTTTGGATAGGAATATATTCCAAGGGCCCATATATGGGAAAAGGCCAAGAAAGTGACAATGTCAATCAATCCAGGAATTGGAGGATGAATACTTTGAGAAAGCTAATGAGAAGTGTGTAAGGAGCCTGGGAAAGAAGAGAAAGATCATGAACAAGCCTAAACCATGAGAGAAAGACAACAAGGAAGAGGGGTGGAGATTATAATCTACAACCTCCATCTTGTGTCTATTGTAGTAGAAATTATTGACCAAGGAACTAGCTACCCAAG
Organism: Lygodium microphyllum; assembly: GCF_053477565.2. Taxonomy (NCBI): domain Eukaryota; kingdom Viridiplantae; phylum Streptophyta; class Polypodiopsida; order Schizaeales; family Lygodiaceae; genus Lygodium; species Lygodium microphyllum. The sequence goes on from NC_141160.1 coordinate 70,299,253, forward strand.
TTATCAAAGAAGATGAAATATAAAACAAGTTAAAAATTTTGGGAAAACCTACAGAATGCACAACCATCACCATTTCCCCCTCTACAAAGACAAACTCTACAGAAAGCCTACACTATTTTTTATGCTAGTCTATGAGTTATGCAAGACTAAAAGTAGAATATTTACTTCAATTTGCAATATTTTATATCAATTCAAGAAGCGATGGATTTATGATTTTACAAGGACCATTTTTCAAACATTATGTGTACTTATCAAATGGGTTTCAAGATGCTAAATTCTATTCCATATATGCACAATGGGTTCAAACAAGGGTATGCCACTCACCCTCCTTTGCTTACATGATGCAAACTATAGTGGCACTTAGATTCATGGATGGAACAGGTTCTCCTTATAAATGTATCAATATTTTGCTTATATTTATATACTGGTTCTTATATGCTGTAATTTGGCAACATCTAATATGACGAGGGCCAAATAGTGAGGGAGAGCATAGTTATTATGCAGGGCTCTTTAAGTTTATTACGATTATTGATAGTGGACATGGTGGGGTAGTCAGGAAGGGGAAATGCAATTGGAGATGGAGGGAGAGGTGAGTTGGGGAGGAAGGTGGAGAGAGATATGGATGGTTTTGGACAGTAATATGGTCATCAAGAAGATGTATGGGTGGGGGATTTCAATGGTATAGGAATGTAGGTGAGATGGGGTAAAACAACAACCCACATATACTTAGACACCACATGGTAAGGACATATTTAGGATATGAATTTTTTGTTTTCTATTAATAATAATAAGGGGTTTCTAGCATCATTTCCCCTTGGTGGTTGTGCATACCTCCACCTCCACCTCTGCCCCTTGATCCCTCTACATTTGTTATGTTTGACTCCACCTTGACATTTATCACATATACCTTCCATCACCATCACCATCTTCCTTTCAACTTCACATCAACCCTAACCATTTAGAGAGGATCCAATACAAGCAAGCTTTTACAAAATCCCTTTAGAAGCTAGATTCCATAGATATTTCACTAGTAGACCCCTATTATTGCTACTCTACTCAGGACTATCCCTCCGTTGCAAAAAGAATCTCACTATCCATAGATCCCTCTCAATGATGGTGACCCTCCTTGCATGCATTGCTACATAGACCGAGTCTCCGAACAAGTTAATGAGCAAGGCCTCAACAACTTCTTGTAGTTTAGGGAGGGCTTGGGCAGTCCACTGATGAAGTCGATCCACACTTGAACTATCGAGAAAGTGCCTCCTGTTGTTTCTAATTAGTATGTTCTACATTGTCTCCCACACCACCTTTTGGAATATAGCCTTTAGTATCAAGAGGTGTGTGGTCTTCTGATGATGGCGGATCTCTCAGAGGGCCACTTTGCCTGCCTTCCATCGATGCTTGCGATGGTGACATGGTGGTAGTGGTGGTGAAGCAGGGCTAGGTTGCCTCTATGAGGGAGTTCTTGAGGAGAATCTCTAGGCTGCTTGCTTGGTATGTGCCATGTCTTCTAGGAGTAAGAACTTGAAACACAAAGCTCAAATGGGTAAAATGAGGCAAAATTTTCAACTTATAGCCAAACTTTTTAAAAAACCATAAACCTGAATTAATGTATCTAGATTGTAGAAAATTATAACGTGATCAAATTGACTTGAAATCTTACTTGTGAACTCTTCTAGGACACATCAACCACCCAAAAAAAAATAGCCCTATCAAAAGCCTCTAAGACACCTGGCCGAAGGCTTGCATGTAGGGCCCTGAATTAGAGAAATCAAGGCCCCACATGTGAGCTGCCGTCCAAGTGTCCTAGCAGCTTGTAGTGGGTCAATTTTTTAGTTTTCATAAGTTCTTATGATGCCTGGCATATGTGTGAAGTTTCACCAGATTTTGATTTATAAAATTGATGATTGAAACTTTTTTGGAAAATGTATTAACTAGATTATACTTTACTGAGAAGACAACAAATTCACCGAGTATGCGTAATTGCATATTAAATGTATTCTTGATCAAACTAAGTGCGACATTGGAAACTTAAAAATTCACAAAATAAAAATCATGGGCAAAGTGAAATATCATATATCGGATATAGTATTGCCAAACCATAAAATACAGTAAATATATAATGCATCAGTCCAAGTACATCTATTCACCAATGTGTGCATGATTGGGCATTACATTTGTCCTCAATGAAACTACTTGCAAAATTAAAAATTAAAAAAATCATACAATGCAAATCATGGGCAAAATAGAGTATCAGGTATCGGATATAGCATTAGAAAACCATAAAATATACGAAAGATAGTACATTGCATCAAGTACAACTAGAACTAGGAAAAATTTAGCTCCGTTTTGAAGGCCACTACTATTAAATACTTGAAGGTCTACTGGAAGGATAACTAGAAACTAAGCTCCATAAAATCTACAACCAGACGTGAGCTAAATATAGAATCAGACGTGATTAAATGCATCCTTGTTGTTGTGAATGCTATGAAAGAGAATCTACAACTAGACGTGATTAAATCTACAACCAGACATGATTAAACGCATCCTTGTTGTTGTGAATGCTATGAAAGAGAATCAAATATATGGGCTTAATAGTGATACATTGGGTATAAATGACTAGAAGTTGATTATTACTCATGAGATCAATCAAGTAGCTTTCAGCAGAGCTACCTCTTGGAGAGCAAGCGAGGCTTGGCTTGACCATTCCCCACATTCCTTGTGTGGTTCCTTGAAAAGAACTTGTGGTGACGCCTTGATAGCAAATCTTGTAGTATTTCTTACGCCAACCTAGAGAATGGTGCCTTAGGAATAATTAAGTTGGCAATCTTTTGGAATTTCCTTATCTCATGTAGAGCAGTTGTACTTGGTCTCCATCTTCGCTTTTTGTGTGTTGAAGGATGTGTATTACCAATTGGAGCAATAGTGGGAGTTGGAGCAAATGGAGCACATGGACCACCATTTCTAGATAATGGTGGACCATTATTCTCGATAGATGGACCATTATTATTGACCACACTAGAGTCACCATTGTTGGCCATAATAGCGCCACCATTATTAGCTATAGTAGGGCCACCATCGTTGGCCATCACTAGGGGACCATTATCATTCACAGTATATTCACTGGATTCAGAAGAGTATTGATCTCTTACTCTTACATGTGTCTTCTTGATAGGAAGCTTGGAACGTGCCATGGTTGTGATGATGTAGGATAGAAAAGTGGAGAGTAGAGTGAAGAGCAGTGGAAAAAAATGAAAGGGGAGATTTAACTTAAATAGAAAACTCTTAAACTTACTATAGTATAAATAAAATTTCAAACTTACTATAATATAAATGAACTTCTTTGTGTGTGTGTCACTACAACAGAAACGAGGCATAGACGCGCAAAGTCGGGCGCATCTATCACATCGTCTATAAGTGCCTGTAAACGTGCGTGTAAATAGACACGAATTTTGCGTCTATATATCCGCGCAAATAGACGCTAATATAGATGCGCCAGCAGACGCACAATTATTTAACCACCTAAAATTAGCAATTCACATAATTAAAAAACCAAAGTTAATAATTATTTAACCACCTGAAATTGATTCTTGAGCATGCACATGTGCGCATGATAAAAACCATAGAATTAAGAATACATATTGAATCATTGAATTAAAAAAATAGAGTTAATAATTACTTTTTCATTGCTCTCTAATGAATGGCAGTTCCTCCAATTTACAACCCTGATATAAGTAATTAGCGGCAAGCGACAGAAACCTTACAATTAGTAGCAAGCATTGCAATATGTATCTCGTAATTTCTCTACGTACTTGAAGATGATAAAAGATACTTCCTTGTTATTATGAAAAATTCAATTTAGCTTTAAATTTGACTATTGATTCTTGAGTACGCACGTGTGCGCATGATAAAAATCATAGAATTAGGAATACACATTGAATCAATAAGCAAATTATCTCATCGCTCTCTCTTTTCTCTCTCCTCTCTCTCTCATTTCCTTTTCTCTCTCCTCTCCCTCTCATTCCTCTCCCTCCCTCTCTCTTTTTCTCTCTCCTCTCTCTCTCATTCCTCTCCCTCCCTTGCCCTCTCTCATTCCTTTTTCTCTCTCCTCTCTCTCTCTCTCATTTCTTTTTCTCTCTCCTCTCCCTCTCTCATTTCCTTTTCTCTCTCCTCTCCCTCTCATTCCTCTCCTTCCCTCTCTCTTTTTTCTCTCTCCTCTCTCTCTCATTCCTCTCCCTTCCTTGCCCTCTCTCATTCCTTTTTCTCTCTCCTCTCTCTTATTTCTTTTTCTCTCTCCTCTCTCTTATTCATTTTTCTCTCTCCTCTCCCTCTCTCATTGGCATGGGAGGTTGGAATACACAAGGCTTACAATGCAAAGTCAGAACACTACAGGGTAGAGGAGTCTGTAAAAAGACAACTATCAATCAGGTGATACTTTTTGGGTACTGGCATGGGCTAACAATATAAGCAACTTGGACCAAGACCATTTCACAAGTGAGCTATTGCCTTATTAATGTTAAGTATCACTTTATTGGCTCCTTTACCCTAAATATACTAAAGAAATCTAGACAACCGGACTGGCATTAGGTCCAAGGATAATTATTAAAATGCAGATCGTTCATTAGTTTTGAAGCCACAATAAGGTCGCATCTAACGCTGCAGCATCAGCCTCAGATTTTTGCAAATCCTCACCCACCAGCAAATCAATAGTGGCTCCGCCCACATCAACCACAACAAACTTTTCTCCTTCTCTAATGGATAGGAATCTAGCATTTTGGAGACAATGCAAAGATGCAGCCTCTGGCTCCAGAACTACTCTTAATAGATGAGGGCTAGCATCCTCTAAGCATGTTCTGCTTGACTTTTCCTTGACCATACCAGCTTCCTAAGCACATTTCCTCATCTTTTTCTTGGCAGCTTCTGCCCATATTGCTGGTGCGGAAAGACACCATTAAATATCCTTCATCATCAATTGCCCACCATACCTGTTCCTCAGGTAATGCAAGATAAATTGTGATACTTTCTTGAGGTAGTCGACGATGAGAGACTCAATTGAAAGGCCTTGAGGAAGAGCCTTCGATTTGGATTGACCTTTGTAAGGAGCTTGTTCTGCTAGATATAACTTGAAACCACTCATGAAAGTACTTCCGCAAGGAAGCAATTGCGTGCATGCAACAATCGTCTTGATGGCAATCTGGTTTGTGTTTTGCACTAGGGCACAGAGGAGGCCTCATGCTGCAGGGGCCAGTCGCGGTTGATGTCGTGCACAGATGTGGATGTCGTGCAGGGGCCATACCCTCTCTTGCTCTATTTGCCTATTATGTTTAACATCTTATCTCTTTTTCTCTCTCCTCTCATTCTCTCTTTTTTTCTCTCTCCTCTTCCTCTCTCATTTCCTTTGGCTCTCTTCCTCTCCTTCTCTCATTTCTTCTCCCTCCCTCTCTCTCTCTCTCTCATTTCCCTATTATGTTTTCTTCTCTCCCCCTCTCCCTCTCTCATTCCGCGTCTATTTCCGCATCTATGTTCGCATCTATGCTCGCGTCTACCTGAACAATAGACACGCATATACACGCAAAAATAGATGCACACATCAAAATTCAAATCATACTTAAATCATTTCTTTTCAAACTACGCCTTTCCTTTCCTGTGTTTTTTGCAGTTCTGAAGCTTGAGTTTAGCCGACATGCAGTCTCTTCATGCCTCACCTAGTCTCTTCATGCCTCACCTCCTCATGACTCACCTCTTCTTTCATTTCAAACACACAAGAAGGGAAAAAGGAAAGCCAAGGAGAGGAAGAAAGAGAGAACAAGAGAGAGGAGAACAAGAAGAAGCAGCAAGCAAGCATCAAGGGAGGGTAACTTACCAGGGAGAGGAAGAAGGAGAAGGAAGAAGCGCCACCACCCGCCACACCAAACACCCAAGGTGAGTCTCTCTCTCTCTTTCTCTCTCTCTCTCTCTCTCTCTCTCTCTCTCTCTCTCTCTCTCTCTCTCTCTCTCTCTCTCTCTCTCTGTGTGTGTTTCTCTCTTCCTCTCTCTGCTCTGTCTGTGTATTTAGGATTTGTGATTCCATTATGTATTGCATTTTGTAAATCATCAATGGCGGTCGTCGGCGAAAAATGTTTCTCTAAGGGCGCGTGTTAGAGCGCGTGTGCTGGTGCGTGTGCTCTGCAGTGTACACACGATGATACACGCGCTGGCGGCCCACAGAGACGCAGGTATAGATGCTGTATGTAATATGTTTTATCTACACATGGTAATATGATTTTTCTTGTGTAGATGTGGAATCCTGGATCCTCCAGCACCCCATTCAACAAGGAGCAATTCATGGGGGAGATGACCAATTATCTTGGTCGCCCTCCCATTGCAGATGAGGTTTTCAGTGTGATGTCAAGGACACCTATCACATCTTTGCCTACACAGGGATCAGCTGAGGTACATGGATCGGCCGAAGCACGTACATCTGTAGAAGCACATGTATCGAGTGAGGTAGAGGGTAGTGCACGTCAAGGGAGGAGGGAGAGTGGTGCGGGAGGACGAGGAGGTCGAGGGCTTTGTGGGGGTTGCCTAGGTGGTGGCTCTTGATCACCCTCACCGGAAAATGAGAGAGGTGAGCCTCCACAAATGTACTACTCTATCACTGATGTTGGTGGTATCTTGCATGACTTTGAGGAGAGGGAAGTGATAGCCTACTTGAGGAGTGTCGTGCATGCTACATACAAAGATTGCATGATTCCCTTCAAGCACCAAAAAAATGGTTTGTGGCAAGAGGTGCTGCGGGCAGTATATAAAAGGTACCCTAATCCCGAGAATTCACGATTCTCAGATGATTGGGGACGGTCAAAGGTGAGAGACGCGCTTCATAACAAGAGGTCTCACCTTATGACGCGCGCCAAGGAGTCATTGCGGAGACAAGAGCAGGGGCGCAATAGATATGGCCAACCACCCAATTTCCATCGCAAGGAGTGGAAAGAGGCCAAGAAGAGAGCAGCGGAGAAAATGACAAGTCGCCAGTATGCAGAGGCGCGACATATCCAGATGGCAACCATGGGATCATCCCATTATGGATCGGGTGGCAGGGAGTCATGGGAGGCTGAGTTTGTAAGTATTATTTGATTTTTTTTTAAATTAAATTTTGTAATTTGTTTCACTTCATTATGTAGTGTGTTTTAATACGTTGTATGTTCAAATTGTTTTGTAGTATCATATCGTTGGTAGGATGCCTACTCCTAGAGAGGTAGGCTACCATCGAGGTCATAACCGGGCGTCCACTTGGCAGCATTTCTACGAGGAGGGACTCATCACGGAGGAGCAATATAATCGCACCATGAGGATTCCACCACCAAAAGAGGTATGTTTTATTTTTTACATGAAAAGTATAGATAACTCTAATTTATTGTTTGTAATGGTATTTATATACCTAAATCCTTTGTGTAGGCGAACCCTGATGCAGTTGAGGATAGCGAAGGGGGGACTAGCAGTAGCGGTGGCGGCAATGGCAGTGGCACAGGCAGCGGTGGTGGTAGCGATGATTATGCCTCTTCTGAGGAGATATAGAGGAGCCCTATGCATACATACCTCCCCTTGGCTTGTAATTTTCATTTTTGATATGTATTACTTTCAGCTAGTGCTTGCGACCATGACGTCACAAGCACTAGAACTCATAATGTAAAAACGTTTCATCTATATATATGAAATTTCGTGTGCTACATACATTGTTTTGTTTTCAGAATCCAATCTTCGAAATAATCTTTCTTTGTTTTCCCTAAGCATACAATTTGATGTTGATGGGGGGAAAAAAACCAGAGAGCATGGAAAAAAAAAGCCACATGCTCTCTGGTTTTTTTTTCATACCTCTGTTTTGCGCGTCTATCAGCGCGTCTAAATTGCAGGATAAATGTGCGTCTATTCTCACCAAAAACTTTCAGAGTAAACACAGTTTTAGACGCGTAGATACACGCGTGTATAGACGCACAATATGAATATATCCACTTTTTTATAAATATGATTATATATTTACGTAGTGCGTTTATACGCGCGTCTATAGGCGCATCTAAGTGTGCGTGTAACTCTGATCATAAGCGCGCTTTTAGACGCGATTTTGTAGACGTGGAAATAGACGCGTTAATAAACGCACCCGACATTTTTTTTCACAATTCAAATATAGAAGAAGAAGAAGAAGAAGAAGGAGGAGGAGGAGAGAGAGAGAGAGAGAGAGAGAGAGAGAGAGAGAGAGAGAGAGAGAGAGAGAGAGAGAGAGAGAGAGAGAGAGAGAGAGAGAGCAAAGTATGCCATAGTTATTTCCTAGCTATAGAGAGACTTGTGTAGTACATTAACTATATGCTATTTCTTAGCTATAGGAGAGAAAAAGAGAGAGCAACCACAATCTAGCATTGTTTTATGTTGGGGTTTAAGGCAAGGCATACGATCAAGAGCATGCAAGTTGCTACATACATACATACATAGACACCAAACCCACCCACACATATGTACACACACACACACACACACAGAGAGGTGTGCTATAGCTATTTCTTAGTTAAAGAGAGACTCATGTAGTGCATTGATTTTATGAATTTCTTAGCTCTAGAAAGAGAGAGAAGCCATAGCATAGCATTGTTTAATGGTGAGCTTAAGTTAAGGTGTATGATAGGAGCATTCAAGTTAGAGAGAGAGAGAGAGAGAGAGAGAGAGAGAGAGAGAGAGAGAGAGAGAGAGAGAGAGAGAGAGAGAGAGAGAGAGAGGTGCTAAATCTATTTCTTAGCTATAGAGAGACATATGCAACCTTGTTTTGCTAAAGACAATACATGAACAATGGTAGAATGTAGCATCAATATGGGCAATACTCATCTCCATCTCATATGTATCATACTTTAGTATTTTCAATGCTCCTCCAATCTAACCTATAGTAGCACAAACACTTTCTAATGCTATCTATGGCCTTGTGTCTTATGCCTAATAATGGTGCTTATGTTTTTTATTTTATATACATTTACTTGGACTCCTTTGTTCTTGTAGTTGGATTGCTTCTCAAAAGCAGAGATTTCAGTGACATGATTATGTACATGTGTTATCAATGTAATCATGTAGAGTAGCCAGGGTGATCCATATTGTTAATACTATTAATGAGATCATATCATTGAGGAATCTCACTAACATGACTATGTAAATGCTCTCAATATAGTGATCATAATGATATCGAGCATTAGAATTACTACTAAGGTCATATGATTCGGTTCTTTGGGAGAAGGGGTGGGGATATCAAATGACAATAGCCTTTTGTTGATGTTTGGCACCAATTGTTTGTCTTACCAATACCCTCAAGTGAAGTTATGTGTTACCATTAGTTTTCATAAATTAATATCCATTTGTGAAATGTGTAAACATTTGTTCTCTCCTTTGATTAGGTAAAAGATTTTCCTCTTTAACAAGAATAATGAAAAGCAAACTTACATCATTTTCTAAGTTCATGGATACAATGTTGAGGAGCAACTACAACAACATGACATGGGAGGAGAGCTTATATAGTTCAAGCCTCAACGATGAGGATATGGGTATGCTATTATGAATACCCACAACTGGCCAATTATTTATCCGCTTCCGAGGCGTGTTGGCAAGAGAGATTCATGTGGGCCTTTATTGTCGAGCTGTAAAAGATAATGCAAGTTGCAACGGGAGCAAGGGAATGGTGAGTAATCATTAAGCGCTCGCTCGCTGGCTATTCAGGCGGACTAGACCGTATCATACGGTGATGAGAAGGCGACGATGGTGGCTGGCCGCGGGACAGGGAGGCAGCGGAGAGCCGCACAGGCCGGCGTTGGGCTGGTATGAAGAGGCGTCGAAGTTGGTGAAGGGCGCCTGCTGCGGGATCTCTCCCCACAGATGGTTGTAGGACACATTGAAGTTGAGGGGCCCTTGGAGCTGCATGAAGGTGGACGGGATGCTCCCGGTCAGCTGGTTGTGGTCCAGAGATATGAATCGCAGCGAGGTAAGGTTGCCCAGAGAAGCGGGAATGGCGCCGGAGAGCTGATTGTGGTCCAGGCCGAGACTTTCCAGGTAGGCGACGTGGCCGAGCTCCGGCGGGATAGGCCCCGAGAGCGCGTTATTGGAGAGGTCGATCAAGGGTGTGATGTCGTCGGAGACACCCGGGAGCGCGGAAAGGCGCGCGATCCACTGAGGAAAAGGGCCCGAGAGGCCGCAGCCGCTGAGGTGGCCGGCAACCCCATCGGGCCGAGCGCCGACCGCGTGTCCGGCCTGGCCACCCTGCCCTTTCTCGGCGAGCTCCACCTCAGCGGCTGCGGCCTCTCGGGCCCTTTTCCTCAGTGGATCGCGCGCCTCCCCGCACTCCCAGTCGCCTCTCTCGACGGCAACCCCATCGGGCCGAGCGCCGACCGCGTGTTCGGCCTGGCCACCCTGCCCTTTCTCGGCGAGCGACCCCCAGTCGCCTCTCTCGACGGCCGGCCGGTGATGAGGTCCTTGGGCAGACCGGTGATGAGGTTGTTGTCCAGGTACAGATCCAAAAGCCTGGTGAGATTGGCAGTGAAGGCGTCGGGCACCACGCCCGAGAGGCGGTTGTGGGAAAGGTAGGCGAAGTAGAGGCTGGAGAGCTGGCCGAACGAGGCAGGTATGGGGCCATCGACAGCGTTATCGATGATGTTGATGCGCTGCAGGTTGGCCATCTGGTCTATCGAGCGAGGCAGAGGGCCGGACAGCTTGTTACGGGAGACGCCAGCTCTTGCAAGGCCGCCAGTCGGCCGTCGAAAGACTCCGGGATGGAGCCGTGGAAGCTGTTCCGGCCCAGGCTCAGGGTCTGGAGCGCGGACAAGGAGCCCAGTGAAGGGGAGAGGGTGCCCCGCAGGCCCCCATCGGAGAGGTCCAACCCTGTCACGCGGCCTGTGGCGGCGTCGCACGTGACGCCCCTCCACCCGGAGCAGCAGTTGGCCTTGGACGCCTGCGCCTTCCACGTGTCCAGGTAGCCGGACGGGTCCCCAGTCACGGCCGCCTTGAAAGCGAGCAAGGCCGCGCGGTCCTGGGCTGCGCAGATCGCCGTCCCCCTCGGCCTGTTGCAACACTACGGCGCCAGCCCAGTACAGAAACACCACTACTCTAATCAACCGCACATGATTAGTCCTCCTGCGCTCGTGGACATCGGCCGGCGCCATCGCGCGGAAATTTAGTGTTAATTTAACGGCGTAATGGCGTGCAGACACTAACTGATCGCCCTCCTGCACGAGCTAGCTAATGGTTGATTTCTGTAGGTAGCCTGCTGAGAGGTCAGCTCGAGTCTCAGTAGGAATATTGCTTGCCCAGCCCTACTGAGATACCTGAAAATGTAACTTGATTATATAAAAGATTGTAGATAAGATATGCGCCCGTTGCCATTCCTGATGTCGATGAGAGCTTTATTTATACATGCGTAGAGCTACCCGGCATCCAGGTTCGAGCAGGAGTCCAAGTGAATGCAAGACTCTCCCGTTCAACGTCGATGATTTATCCGCTTGTCACCGCTTGCAAACGGCAAGCCAAAAAGCGGCCAGCAGGCGCTCCTTTCAGCACTACTTAGATCCTCATCGTTCCCCGCTCATTAAAAACATGCCCGAGGCGTCGAAGCTCTGCCGGCCAGCTAGTACTCCAGAGTCCAGAGTCCACCTATCTGAGCAAAAGCTTCTAGAACGTAATGCATTGGGACTCGGGAAGGCCAATCCGTTCTCTTTCAGCGGAGCTTACGCGAAGAGCCCTAGAGTCTACAAAGAGGACCTTAGAACGTGAAAACTTGAGGGATAAGAAAGGTTCTAATGTTTTGAGAATAGAGACATGTTAGAAGAGTAGGCCTTTCTCGCACCGTCACATCCTACTACTATACATCCTCAATTGATCATGCCATCTAATGATGGCCTTGATGTTTTGGTTAGGCAACCAAGAGTAAAAGTTGTCCACACGCAATCGTCCCCTCTCACAACTCAAAATTGCGAGCCCGGCATCCATCAATAGGGAGCTTATATTGAGTGTTTGCCTAATGCAACTTGTACTTGCTTTCACAAGGTCATATACCTTGGTTTTACCTTGCTTGTGTGCAAGCAAAGGATGTGAGCCTTTTAGGTTTCTTGTATGTCTGTTATTATGACGCTAGATGTGGGAAGCATGTGATGGACACATTTTCAATCAAGCGAAACTTGTCACATCCAAAGCATGCCCCTTATATGCGAATACCCTTCTCCATAGCACATTTTGACTTGGCTCTTAACCGTCGATGTGCTTGTGCTTGTTGAAGGGTGTTAAAATGTCAGATGAGTTTAGAGTGTAACATATATTGAAATTCTCCACGTTTTAGCAATGATCTCAAATGAAGGCTAGAATTTGGAGTGAAGTCCATAAAACTCGACCTACAATCTCGATTCTCACTTTTTTTTGCCTTCAAGTGTTAATTTTGATAGAAATTTATTCAAGGTACATATACTTGTGTCCAAGCTTCAAAAAGAAGTGCCCTATATTTTGACGCAGCTTTAGACCACTTAGCCTTCTTTGTTGTGAGGCTAAGATATTGTCCTATTTTCAGCCAATCATCCTCATACAACTCTTCCAAAAATTATATTCTCACTAAAACATAACACTGATGATACTTTCTCTCTGCTGTCCATCTCTTCTCCATGGCTGTAAGCTCTTTTCTTACTGCTGAAATCCCTATAACAATAGTTGTACATGCTGTATTTATTGTTATGACAGTTGTACCTGTATTAATGGCATATGTACTTGTTGTTTTCATATCTGTATCTATAGTAACAACAGCTGTATACTCATTCCTCGTTGTCATAAAGTGGTTTTAAGCACCTATCTCATCGCCCTCTTCATCTTGCATTAGCTCCTCTTCTTTTTCAATCCTTACTCATGAAAGCATATCAACCATGGGGTTTTCTCTACCTACAATATGCTGAAAATCAGGGTTAAGTGACTTTATATATGCAATCCACCATAACATGGCAATATCAAGAGTTGAGCAATTTACTATCATGCCTAGTAGATGTAGACAATTAGTCTCTACCACTACAAGAGCTCCCATAAAATACACCCTATCACACTTAAGGATTGTCACTACTTCCCAAAGCTCTCTTTTCACTTGAGAATGTCACCATTGCCGTTCATTGAGGACCTTTGCTCCAAATCAAATGGCATATCTATTCCCATTAGCATCATCCTGACCCACTACCCAACCAATGCTAATTGGGCTTGTATCCACGATGAGAATAATAGGCTACCCATTCTCATAAATTGCTCTCTTTAGTGTTGGGGCTAAAATCAGTAAGCTCTTTACCTTCTGAACTGCCTTCATATGTTGTTTACCCCACCAAAACTTTTTCCCTTTTCTCAAGAGCTGATATAAACTTTCAGTCACATGAGAAAAATGTGGAATGCATATAAAGTAAAAGACACATGTACCCAAAAATCTTCTTACCTTGCATGCATTTGAACATGTCTCTCACATCCTGCTTATGGCATCAATCTTTACTAGGGTGAGGGATTTCTTCCATATGGTCCACACATGTGCCCAACAACTAATACTTCCTCCACTCCAAAAATCGACTTTTCTCTTGACAGAGTCAAATGCGCTTCTTTAAGACGGCTCAAAATCCTGTCACAATCAATAATATGATCAGCCACAAACCTTCTATATCCTTGCTCATTCAGATCTTCATTCTTCTCATGGATATCACACCCTTTTATCAACACATCATCAAGAAAGAGTAAGGTAAACTGAGGGATATACTCCCTCAAAACTTTATGCATAGCATTCATCATATGCACCACTGATATCCTAGCTTTATAATGCAAGCTGCAACTAATCATATCCTAAATATAAATCTCCCATTGAGTAAATTTCCTTGCTTGCAAATGCTTCTGCAAATTCATCCACTATCATTCCTGATCCAACATTCCTTATGGTGACCTTATTAACTAGTTGTAAATCCTATATAAACCTCAAAGAACCATTCTTCTTTGGAATAGTAAACCACCAATTCGAATATGGAGCTGAAGAGGGCTCCAAAATCTACATCCTGATCTTCTCATTCAAAAGCTCCAGCAGCTTAGGCAAATATACCCGAGGTACTGAAATAGGCTTTAAATTCCATGGCACATGAGGTACTGTAAAGATCACCATAGGTGCAATGGGGGGTCAACACATCAAATTTCATCTGGCTAAAATACAAAGGCTTTCCCATGCCTTGCCAACATCTGTAAGAAACAAGCTCTTTCTGCATGGAAAAGAAAGCTTGTATCACCCATTTTCAGCTTTTGTAAAGTTTTAGCTGTAAATTTATGTCCTATCCATGTGAATCCTGCAAATTAGGCTGTTGAGACACTTTTTCAGTCAACCCATCACTTTCATGTGGTAAAGGCAAAGCCATATGCTTAACCTTCTTTGCAACTATTTTGTACTTTGTATCCAGCCTTGCTTCATCCCTGTTTTGCAACCCATAACATTCATGCTCAATAAACTCTTGAATGACTTTATATGTCTCTAAAGTGTCAACATAAATAACCTCTTTTTCTACCCTATTTTCAACATTAATTACTATAGAAATTTTAGCCACTGTATCAACATCAACCAGTTGTGAAAACAACCTTGAAATACCTTCATTTGCAACCATTAAACCATATGTCTTCGGCTCTTTTTCAGCCCATCCTACATATTTCTTTTCAGTCTTGCACATGGTTGAAATATTCTTAAAACTGCCAAGACTACATGTTGTCCATTCCTGCAATCCAAACACAAATACAATTTCCCCCTTTCGTGGAGACATAATTATCTTCCTAGAGGCACTGCCATAGATTCCACTTACAACAGTGTTGTTTAAAAACCCTTAAACTCTCGTGCATTAGGTGGCATGGGATTATCCCACAACCTATCCCGATTGCATGGATGATTCACATAAACAGTGAGAATTTGTATCGCCTTTGTATTTTCTTTACTCCGAACCCGAGCATATGAAGAGCCATCATCCAAGGCTTTTGTTTCCAGCCTTGATTTTGAAATATAGGGTTGTCCCAAAATCACTGGATAACTACATGAATCATACACAAAAAAATGATATTCATCCCTAACATCTCCAATAGTCACGGGTACATTCAAACAAGTCGCATAAAGATCCCCTGATGAATTGTTTATCTCCTGCATGTGCCATCCTAGATCTACATCAATTGACCAACCTCCATTCTCATACAAGCTATATGTCATAACATTGATTTCGGAACCATGATCCAGGAGAGCTATGCAAGGCGTCTCTCTTTCTCCCACTTTAACAATTTTCTCTATTGCAGCACGAACCCAATGTGTTTGTGAATAATGACTGCTTGGAATAAAATGAGTATCTTCTTCTTCATGCACTTGTTGATGGACATCCCCATTATACATAGCCTTCTCTCTATGCTTGATGTTGCCCATAAGACTAATTTTAGCCACAAGCTTGCTATCTACACTCCCATTTAATCCATTTTCAACATCAACCTACTTCAAATCAACATTGCATGCATCGTCATATTGCCTCTGAAGATGTTTCTCTATATCTTTGTCAACGTGCATCAATGCTTACAAAAATTCACCATCAAACTATCTTTTTCTTTCAGCATATCAATGATTGGATCATGAAATTCACGCTTCACGATTCCAAGAACTTCGCCAAGTGTGAATTACACTCTACTGCCAAGTATGCGATTTTCCAAGACATTTTTAAGGTTTGTGGCAGTCTCAAGATCCGATAATTGTAACCTGTAACCAGGCTGCTTACCCCTTTTCTTCCCTTCTTATTTCTTCTCTTGAGATGCATCCTCCATAACATGCTCAGGTATGGCTTTTTCAACCTCTTTCTACTGCTCCATTTTACTTCGTGTTATGCATTTAGATGGGCCTAAAGAGGAAGGACCAGCTATGTCCTTGTCTCTTCTTCTCTTTTCTTCCACAAGAGCTTCTTGATTATGAACCTTGGCCAAATAAGTATAGGCTGAAAATAAATCCACTGGTACACTCCCTCGGGGACGTTACTATATTTATATCCTCTACATCACATGCATTCAAGGTCTATTTATAAATATTCTTATCTGTGATTTTTATAAAATAAAATAGAACCCTTTTTTATTCAATATGCAAATAGCCCCTTTATATTGCAGCCTTCTATATGTAAAAAATGTATAAAAATGGTATTTTAAAAATACCTTATTTTGAGCCCACATAATACACACATATATTCATGAGTAACTTACCCAAGTGTAGTCCATCGTGTTTTCCCTCGTATACTCGGACTTGCATCAGCCAATTTAAACTTTGTTGTTTTGGCTTTTTCCATGCAATCTAATGCCTGCATCCAAATGTGAGATTTTGCTTTAGCCATGCTCCTTCATGAGCTTCTTCGGTCCTTTCAATTGTCAACCCATATGTGGCTGCATCTATGGCAACAAATGTTGTCGCTGCCATCTCTTAAACCTCTTCTGCATGCCACCATTTTCAAAAATTGCCTTTATTGGAAGACCAATTTCTATTGCATGTATTTTGCTATCTTTCCAAAAGACTAACCTTTTCGCTTCCGCTTCATGATAGGCTATACAGTCTCACTTTTCATGCTGAAAATTGTCACACCAAATGCATCTCCTTTTATATCCTTCTTTGTATGGTCTTTGGGCTATTGCTCGACCCTTCTCTTCTATCTTAACATCCAAATTTTTTACTTTTGCATAGATTTCTGTCAAATTTAGCCTCAATCAAGCATGCCTTTGATTAATTCATCCACAACATTATCTTTAAAAGCTAGAGCAACAGGTATAGCTGGTTGTTCTACCATAGCCACAGGTGCCTTGGCTGCAATTTCAGCCCCTTCTGAGCATTGGTAGGTATGGTGCATGTAATCCATCTCAATTTCATCCACTCTCTATTTACCAACATATGCACTGCCTCAGTTACATTAGCCCAATTTGATTTCAGCCCCTATTTCAGAAGAGGCAGCTTCTAAACGATCAATCAGCTTCTCCTGCAAGACAGGATCTATAGCCTTCAAAAACAAATCAGTTTTCTGGCTCTCCAATGATTGTTACTCATCGCCATCCAACTGCACATACCGACTTTCAAATTCACAAAGCAAAGCTATAGCAGTCAACCCTTTATTGGGCTTTTCAATCCAATCTATAAATGTCTTTATAGTTACCAATCCTACATCTTCCAAGAAAAACTCTTCTCTCAAAGTTTTCTTAAAAGATGCCCAGTCAACATCTCTTCTATGTAACTCATCAATCCGATCATTCAATGTATGTATGACTAAACGAGAGAAATACCGACTCCATGCATACTGCGGTACCCCATGAAACAACATATTTTCTTCATACAATAGGATGAAGGAGGCTGAAACATTTTGACCCTTAAACTACTTCAATTCATGTCCCACTGCCTCCAATGCATTCACAGCTAAGTAATCAATTCTTTCTGCTTCTTACCGAGTTTGCATATGTTGTTGTAACAACAACTGATGCTTTTGTCGTTGCTACAACAAAGCAATCATATGTTGTAAAGCATCACCACCACTTGAACTTTAGAATCCCCCATATTTACACACCTACTGTCTTTCGACTTTCACGTCGAGTTCACCATTGTTGCAGAGCATTTGGGGTCGAGTCTACCACGAGGGTAAGAGACAGTACTAGGGTGAAGGGAGATTCAAGGAGAGCAATTGATGAAAGAGAATGGGTTCAAAGAAATAGAAGATGTAGAAGAATACTCACAGAGGTGAAGCCTATCAGTTTATTGATGCATCCTGAGAAGATAAATCCCTTGTAGACCAAAAACGTACATCAAATAGTAGCTTCTTCTCTGTCGCTAAGATCGCCAATCTGATGCTTCCCTTGGCTCTGAAAGGGGGGTAAATTACCATGACACCTAGTCAAAATTCTCCCAGATCACTCCTTCTCCCAGTTTGGAGTGCTGGTTGCTACCTATAAACTGCGATCGCACGTGGCACGATTTTGCCAATCCTTCTTTTTGCATAAAATCCCCAAAAAATGGCTAAAATCCACTTGCTTTTTTTACATGACATCCTATTCTAGAAGTTTCCTATAGCTTTTGGATATTTACAAGAAATAATCTCCCAAATATCAAAAATAGGCTACACTTGTCCAAAAATTTGGTATTTTTGAATGATCCACACTATGGACACTGACACTAATGACTAATATGGCATTGACTCTCTAAATCAATAAGAAAGCCGAATGATGATGCACTCTAGAGTTTTTCGCACTGTGTCCGCGTAATGGCACGACACTGGAAGTACTAAGAAATTTATACAAGCAATAAATAGCATTTTATTAGCTAAGATAAACATGAAGAAAATTGGCAACTCAAAGTTTTCTAACATTGTGGGAATACTAGATGGCATCAGGTTGGTGCAAAGGTAGTATGGTTTGGTTATGTTATCTGAGTATGGTCTATTAGATTGTAGCCCATGCATGTGCCCCATGAACAAAATCTAAAATTTATGATAGACATTGAGGGAAAGACACATCACCATGTACCATTAGATGGTGGCCGTCAACTTAAACTCATTATACCACTAGACCAATTTTCAGCTACTTAGTTGATTTGATCACTGATGTTTATGTAAAAGCTAAGTAAACATCACTCGGATGCAACCCTGAAGATTGTGAGATATATCAAAAAACTATTTCATGAGTAAGCAAGACATTAAGCTAACAAGTTATGCACATGTTGAATTGGGCATGGTTTGGTTATGTTGTCGGTATGCTAGATTGTGAGCACATGGAGGTACGAGTTGATTAGAATATGAAATTTATAGTAGATGCTACGTCCATGATACATATATTACAATGTATCATCAAATGGTGAAACTCATAATAAACTTACAATCCCTAGACCAAGTATCTACTATGCAATTTTTTAATGTGTATGTAAAAGGCATTGGGATAAGAGGTTTTACAAAGGTTGAATTGGGAATTATGTGCCAATTATAAGAAGTATCCTAGTGTATCTATGCATTCTAACTTGGTAGTGATGTTATTTGTTGGAGCAATAAGAAGAAACCCTTTGTTGCTCTATCTAGCATCATTGGCTATATGTGATGTAATGTGATTGAAAAATCTATTTCTTATTTGGAATTTAGATGGGCATGTTAGTAAGACTTCATTTGGCCATATGAGAAATACTAAATTGGCTAGTGTACCATGAGAACCTAAAAGAGATTGTAGTTAAATGTCATTCTAGGAGGCCAAAAATGGTCCTACTTGTGGGAAGATAGACTTGACTCATATGAACATTGAAGACCAAGTAGTAGAGATATTTACTAAGTCATTGGACTTGAGTTTATCAATGGGAGTGGTAGAGTCTAAGTAGTATATATATTTACCAATCCATTGGACTTGAGTTTATCAACAGGAGTCATAGAGTTTAAGTTTATCAATGACACATCAATTTGATTTGATGAACATGTTACTAATCTCCACTTGACTATAAGTTAGTGGCTTGATTGTCTATTTAATTTGTATCTTATATCTTTACTTATGTGTGTTGAGTAAAATCCAATATGGATGGAAATCCAATCAACCTCCTTGAAAGTTTAAAGTAAACACTTTTGTTATTTTTGGTGATCCATAAGGAACACTCTTCAAATAGGAATATATTCCAAAGGCCCATACATGGGAAAAGGCCAAGCGAGTGACAATGTCAATCAATCCATGAATTTGAGGATGAATACTTTGAGGAAGCTAATGAGAAGTGTGTAAGGAGCATGGGAAAGAAGAGAAAGATCATAAACAAGCCTAAACCATGAGAGAAAGGCAACAAGGAAGAGGGGTGGAGATTATAATCTACAACCTCCATCCTGTGTCTATTGTAGTAGAAATTATTGACCAAGAAACTAGCTACCCAAGTTATCAAAGAAGATGAAAGATAAAACAAGTTAAAGATTTTGGGAAAACCTACAGAATGCACAACCATCACCATTTCCTCCTCTACAAAGACAAACTCCATAGAAAGCCTGCACTATTTTTTGCATTAGTCTATGAGTTATGCAAGATTAAAAGTAGAAAATTTACTTCAATTTGCAATATTTTATGTCAATTCAAGAAGTGATGGATTTATGATTTTATAGGGACCATTTTTCAAACATTATGTGTACTTATCAAATGGGTTTCAAGATGCTAAATTCTATTCCATATATGCACAGTGGCTTCGAACAAGGGTATGCCACTCACCCTCCTTTGCTTGCATGATGCAAACTATAGTGGCACTGAGATTCATGGATAGAATAGGTTCTCCTTATAAATTTATTAATATTTTTCTTATATTTATATACCCAATCTTATATGCTGTAATTTGGCAACATCTAATATGATGAGGGCCAAATAGTGAGGGAGAGCATAGTTATTACGTAGGACCTTTTAAGTTTGTTATGATTATTGATAGTGGACATGGTGGGGTAGCTAGGAAGTGGAAATGCAATTGGAGATGGAGGGAGAGGTGAGTTGGGGAGGAAGGTGGAGAGAGATATGGATGGTTTTGGACATCAATATGGACATCAAGAATATGGATGGGTTGGGGATTTCAATGGTATAGGGAAATGTAGGTGAGATGGGGTAAAACAACAACCCACATATACTTAGACACCACATGGTAGGGACATCTTTAGGGTATGAATTTTTTGTTTTCTATTAATAACAATAAGGGGTTTCTTGCATGATTTTCCCCTAGTGGTTGTGCATACTAGCCCCTCTATCTCCACCTCCACCCCTTGATCCCTTTACCTTTGTTATGTTTGACTCCACCTTGACATTTATCACATATACCTTCCATCACCATCACCATCTTCCTTTCAAATTCACATCAACCCTCTTGAATCTTAAACCCTTTAACCCATCGATTCACCACCTCTAGGGAGCTTGCATCTCCATAATTCTTCATTCGTCCTACACCTTCACCTTATTTTCAACCTCCTCTATAGCCATGGTTTCAACATCCCTTGAGCTTCAAATCCCAAGCCACATGCCATCCTTATTTTCACCACATGCCCTCTATCTCCACACACCTCTAAAACCCCCATCCATCAATATTTATGATCACCTTTATGTCATAAACCATCCATGGTTATCTCCACCCTCCTCTCCAACTCACCTCGACCTCCATTGGCAATTAAATTTTCAACTTCATCACTTCTCCATTTTAGCATTTCTAGTATCAATGATTCTAATAGACTTAAATAGCCCTAGATAACTATTCTCACTCTCACTATTTGACCCTCATTATATAATGTGTTACCAATTTACAAGGATATGTAAAATCGAGGATGCAAATATAAGGACAAACTTGATACATTTGTAAGAAAAACAGATCCCATCCATGGAACTAACGGCTACTATAGCTTGCACCATGTAAGCAAAAGAGGGAAAGTGGCATGTCCTTATTTGTGATGGAAATCACTTTGCATTTATGTAAAAGAAATTGACATGTTGAAGCCCATTTATTGATAAGTACTACATACTATTTGAAACATGGTTCCTATAAAGGCATAAAATCCATTGCTTCTCAACTTTCCATAAAATTTGAAATTTGAAGCAAATATGGTTCTTTTGGTCTTGCATAACCTCAGAGACTACCATAAAAAATGGTGGATGCTTTATGTAGAGTTTGTCTTTGTAGAGGAGGAAATGGTGATGTTTTGCATATTCTTTAGGTTTTCCAACATTTTTTATATTTATTTAGCTTTCATATTGTTTGATAGCTTGGATAGTGAGTTCCTTGGTAACATTAGGAGAAATATGGGCTCTCTTTTGTGCCCCTAGAGGAGTGAATTTTTAAAAAAAAGGTCTAACCAATGAGAGATCTAGGATTCCAAATTCATGGAAGATGAATATTTTAGCCATATCTTGGCCAAATCTTCCCTCAACAATAAAATAAGGGAAAATGTGGAAAATACAAGGCTGTAACTTCCTAAAAGTTTGTGATTCGAATTCTCATTTTCTCATTTTTTTAATATTTGACTTTTCATATCTCCCATTTTTAGTTTCCCCCTCTTTCTTATGCAAAACTCAAATTTATCATTTTTATTTCTCCGCTTCTTCTTTCTTGATGAAAGTTTACAACCTCATTATTGCTTGCCATATCTGTAACCCTATGAAATTTCATTGCCTCTACACAAACACGGAGTGAGTTTCACATGTTTTATGATAGTAGAGCTTATTCTACAAAAGCCTTGAGATTTTCTTAACAAAAATTTACAGGTATATTGTTTTCTTCCATGGATGTTCTATGGTAAAGTTTTATCTTGTTTGGAAAAAAATTGTGTAAGTTATGTACACACTTTGACATGAACTTTCTTTTGTTTTGGTACTCTAGGAGTTTCTCATAGTCAAGAACAATGATCTTTTAAATACTCAACTTTTTCTTCAATATCTTTGGGTTTCTCTGTAATAAGCAAAGTTACAGGTATGTTGTCTTGTTTTTTTTGTTGCTCCATAGTCAAATTTCATCTCGTTTTGGACAAAATCTATGCAAGTTATATACATACTAAGCTTTCCTTTGTTTTGGTACTCCAAGAATCTTCCACACTGAAGAATAATGATTTTCTAAAAACTCAACTTCTTCAACATCTTTGGGCCTCTCTACAAAGAGAGCCACATGTATATTGTAATTTTTTCTGTTGCTCCATGGTTAAATTTCAACTCATTTGGACAAATCTTATCTAAGTTATATACATGCTTCGACTTGAGATTTATTTTGTTTTGTACTCCAGGAATCTCATAGTGAAAGAACAATGATCTTGTAATAACTCAACTTATTGTTCAACATACCTGGGCTTCTTTGTGAAAAGAGTTATAGGTGATATGTTCTTTTTTAAAAACTGCTCCATGGTTAAATTTCATTGCATTTGGAGAAAACATTTGCAAATTATGGCATATTCTGAGTTAAACTATTTTTTGCTATTGTATCCTAGGCCTCCATCTTAGTGAGATATATCTATTGTCCAGAAATTGACAACCTTAGGATTGAGGGCTACAAAGTTTCTTTGGCACGTTGCTCTCTATAGTGATTAAATGTAAAATTTCATTTCAGATGTAAGTATTTTTTATAAATTATTGTTGTTGGCATCTAGTTAGGATTGATGGAAAGAAATGTCTAGTATAGATTTAAACATTAAGTTTGCAATGTTAATAATTTTTGTATTTAGAAGTCCACAATTAAAATGCTATGAATAAGAAAAGATTTTGTTAGTTTTTTATCTCGTGGATAATTTTATTTAGATTATAAGACCATGAAATAGTATGAGATAGCATCAGTACTACACTCATAGCATTGCATAATATTAGAATTGTATATATGAAATGACAAAGGGATGCTTGTGCATGAAAATATTATTATACTAATGATTCTATATATGGACAAATTCACTTACATGTAATAATAAAAGTACATAAAAACTTGCTGATAGGTAACTTTTGTATTTGGTTAATATAGATGTCTTCACAAAACATTAGTAGCATACTCGCAATGGAGGTCTTCAACAGGAAAGATAATAGCAGTAATTGGATTTGTGATAAATACTATAAGCTGGATTGGATTTTGATGCATCCAAGTACTCGAGCAAGTTTTAAGGTCAAGCATAAGGATATTACAAACCCCAGAAAACATTGGAAATGTAGAATTTCAGAGTTCAAAAAAGCATTTAATGGGACAAGCACCATAACAAAATTGTTGATCCAACATGTTTATATGCATAAACAAATCAGTGTGCAGGATGAGAACTACATTGCAAAATATAAACAAAACAATAAGTTTCTAGATTTTTTCATTGTTTATTCTTTTTCATCAGAGTTTTTTTTTACCATCTTTGCCAAATCATCATGCATTTAAAGAGAGAGAAGCTAATGGAAGGATTGCATGTACTCTAGTTTAATGGAGACAACCATACATGTTTCTCATGTTACTTTGGGAAGCAACAAAGAAAAAGGTTCAATAATAGATGTATAGATCGAAGCAAAGACTTGAAATCATCCATATGAACATATGGGGGTGACCTCAATCAATATCTTTAGGAGGATGTAAGTATTTTATTAGTTTTATTGATGATTTGTCAAAAGGAAGGTATGGATCTATCCCATCAAGCAAAAATCAGAAGCATTTTCCAAGTTTCAAGGGTTCAAAGTAATGGCAGAGAAGGAATAGAGAAGGAATGTAATGCATATATCAAGGTTCTAAGATTAGATGGAGGGGGGAGTTCATCTCAAATGAATACGAAGAGTTTTGTTAAGAAAATGGCATAAGAAGGCAATACACTTGTAGGGATACCCATTAGCAAAATGGGGTTGCAAAGAGGAAGAATAGAGTTATTGTTGAGTAATGCTTATCTTCCAAAGGGTTATTGGGTCGAAGCTATGAATAGTTAGCTATATCTCATAAATAGGAGCCCCATAGAAGCACTTACCAATCTCACTATAGAAGAAGTATATATAGATAGAAGGCTGATCAATGTATCTCATCTTAGAGTATTTGTTTGTATTGCATATATGCATATTGATGATGAATTGAGAAGAAAATGTGATCCTAAGTCTCAAAGATGCATTTCTATTGGTTATTCTGTTCAATCCAAATGATAAGAATTGTATTATTTTGATTATAAGAAGTTTTTTTTCTCAAGAGATGTTGCTTTTGATGAAGATGACAAATGGTATTCAACCTGAAAAACTTCATATCATAAAGATGAGTTATATGGCAGCCATATTTCAAAAAATAGAGCCTCCACTTTAGCTCATACTAAGGCTAATGTGTTTTCAAAAGAATCAAATGACCTAGCTGAAAATTCAACAAAGCTAGCTCTTAGAAGGTCTTACGTGAGTTATTCATCCTTAGAGAAACTTACCTACAATACCAATCTTGCTACTACACATGTAGCATTCATGTCAAAGGTATCTTCAATCATTGAATCTCTGTCTGCAATGAAGCATGCATAAAGGAATAATGGAATTCAGTCATGGATGAAGAGTACAAATATCTTATGGAAAACAACACGTGGGAACTTGCTAACCTACCAGAGGGCAAGAAGGCCATTGGATGTAAGTGGATGAGCAAAGTCAAGTTGACTTTTGATGGCACAATCAATAGATACAAAGCCACATTATGTGCTCAAATAGTTTCTCAAATATATGGAGAGGATTATGATGAAACATTTTTTAAATGGAGACTTTCAAGAAGAATTTTGCATGCAGCAACCATTAGGATATGTAGATGTCAACCATCCATACATGGTATGCAAACTAAGGAAGTCTCTATATGGGCTAGAGCAAACCCCTAGATCTTAGTACACCAAGGTCAACTCTTTCTTGAAATGTCATGGATTTTGGAATAGAAATGCCAATCCTAATCTTTGCATAAAGAAGAAAGGTATGGATAGCACATTGATCATTCTCTATGTTGATGATGTCATACTCTCTAGTAGTACTCTTGCAAGAATGGATGCTATCAAACATCAGTTGGCTTGGAGGGCAGATCTGCAATAATCCAACCATTGGATTGAGTTGGTGTCTTCTTAAAGTTGTTATCCTACTCATGATCTACATCTTGACCATTGGGATCATCAAGATCTTACTCTAGCTAATACTGAATCAATTTTACTAATCTACAATTTGTAGGCAAATGCTAGATTCACTACTATATATGTTGAGCTAGTCTCAACGCATTATATGAGGGACTATATGTGAGAGATAGAGAGTGATGAAATATGAGAAAACTTGATTCATATTACTTATCATTGTACTTGCCATATTCAATAAATACATTCTCTCTTTAAGTGTGTTCAATCACCTACTATCACTAAATTATTTGCTTTCGTTAATGTCTACTTGATTGTGAGTTCATTTCAATCAATTGTCTGTATCATTTGCTTGTCATCTACTTTGAATTGCATGAGTTGAAGTGTTGGGCACCTCATTCTTCAAGTTTTATCAAATGGAGGTGTAGTCATGAAGGGAAAATGCAATTGGAGATTAAGGGAGAGGTGTGCTCGAGAGGAAGCTATAAAAGAGGCCCTATATGAAAACCTCACCATTTAATGAGATAGTCTAGCACTGATCAATTCCTCAAAACCTTTTCTCTCTTTTGAATGACCTTCTCAAGTCCATATACAATGAGACTACCTTCATCCATAGGAGGCAACTCTTCTAATACTTGA
Organism: Lygodium microphyllum; assembly: GCF_053477565.2. NCBI lineage: Eukaryota > Viridiplantae > Streptophyta > Polypodiopsida > Schizaeales > Lygodiaceae > Lygodium > Lygodium microphyllum. The sequence goes on from NC_141160.1 coordinate 70,325,457, forward strand.
GTGGCTAGATCCACATGCTTCTTACATTGAGAATGTGTCTGAATTAAAATGACCAACCAAATCAAACAAAAATCCATCAAAATAAGAATCATTATGTTATAAGTATACCTTAAAAGCATGTAACTCACCACCTCTTGAATCAAAAGGAAACATATCAAAAGCATTATGATATGCTTCATGAGTGTCTTCCATATTTGCATGCATATCCTTAGAACTTGGGGTGGTCAATATTTGATGTAGATTACCTTCATTATAGTAATCCATAATGATCATATTGACCTTTACAGTCTTGGCCTTCCACTTGTCCTTATGGCCGAGTCTCTCTTTTTCACCATACTTAAAATATAATGCTTTAGAGCGCATCTCTTCAAGAGCTTCATTTGAAAGATACTTGCTTTGAGTAGTTTGTGAAGAATTTTCACCCCATCAATAGGCCTTTTACTGTCATACTTTCCTTGAGAATTATGCTTGAAAATGGTGCCTTTTTTTGACATGTGAATAATAGGATAAGTTGGAATCTCACTAGACAAAGAACCCCATGTTTTAGGCTAGAAACTCTTGCATTTCTAACTATACCTCTGTAGATATTGAATTGCAGCATGAAGTGATGTGGGCTACATGGCTCCAACATTTGATTTGAGGGTGGAGTTAAGTCCAAAAATGTATTTATTGAGTTTAGATCCATCAAAATGCCATCCACATAAATAGACAACTGTGAGAAATTGGTTAAAATAATCCCAAACTGATTGGCTATGTTGTTGAAGAGGATACTAACATTGTTTCAATTTCTCTTTTTCCAAGGGTAAAATAAGGACCTCAACCATTACTTTCTTCAAAGCTTTCAATGTCAATAAAACTTGCCCAATCTTTACCATATATCTCCACAATATATGTATATATCCTTTCAAGTGAAGGGTTGTATAGCAAACTTTTTCCTCCTCCACACATGGATACAAAGTGAAATACATCTCAATTTATCAAAGCATTCATATGATTTAGTTGGTGATGGATTATCACCCTTAAAATTAGGGATGTTGATATCTTATTTATATTATTTATCATAATGATATTGTTGGTGCCAATCTATGACTGGTTATGCATTACTATGCATCCCCATAGATGATGGTGGTCTATGCACATCAGTACTCCAAGATCCCTGTGCAATAGATGGCTCCCCAAAAGTAATTAGGTGGTATTGGTGGCTGTCCAAAGTGGTTATGGGGGTTTTCTTGTACTTGAGGAAGGCCATAGGAGTTCTTATTGACATGAGGCTATTGCAGTCCCCATAAGAATTATGGCCTCCATTTGCATGTTTGTTCCTAAAAGAATGTTGATTTCCAAAAGAAATGTGAGCTCCAATAGAATGACCATGTCAAAATCTTTTCTCCTCAAATCCCTCTTCATGAACAATTTGTAAAAGGGGTCACATCCATGATAGTCTTCTTCTTGCCTTGGAATCATGTATATTCCTTCAAATTGATCATGTGCCTTAGAGTTGAATGGTCCTTTTTGCTTATACTTAGATTCAAAATGTATATTTTAATGCTAAGAGCATGTTTTTTAGGTGTTAAAGCCTTCCCCCATAGGTACTATAGACCATTAAAGGTTAATTCTAGGCTACTTGGGGGTATACAAAGGTGAAAACGAGACTAAAATACGGTTCTAGAATGTTTTGGACGGACAAGGAAATTTGGTTCCAAAATATGTGAATGTGATTCTAACATAAAATAGAGATTGGATATGGATAGAGGATATCATTATGGAGATTTGAAGCCAAAAATCTCTTTGTTCGGACATTAGAATCAAAAGATATTAACAAATTAATGATTGTAGGTCTTTAAAGAAGCATAGTTCACTATGGCCAAAAATAATAAGAAAGATCCAATATTGGATACAATTCAAGAAGAGTTGAGGGATACCATAATGATTGTGATACCACTCAAGAGGCTATGAATGAAGATCTTGGAGAAGGGGAGACGAGTGCGACAAATGGTCATAAGACACATGAAGCTAATCATGTTGAAGAGATCAATGCCACTCATGCATCTCTCAATTCTAACAACCATCAACACTTGTCTAACAACATTAAGGGCATGAAGGATGGTATTTTGTATTTAACCATGAGTCTAGATACCAAATTTGACAACATTATTCCTCTACTTGGAAGAAAGATGATTCCTACAGCATCAACCCCTAATGCACAAGGTTCTCCTATCCATGAAAATCCCCTGAATCTTGGGACTACCAACCAACAAAAGGGTGTGAATTTGAAGTTGGGGAGCCTTCAAAAGAAAAGGAATATAATCTACCTTTTGAATTTAAGTATAAGAAAAAGGGGCCATTGTAGTCTAAGGCACATGATTAGTTTGAAGGAATACATGTGAATCCCAAGCAAGAAGATGACTATGATGGATGTGACAGTTTTTATGAATTGTTCGTGAATAGAAATTTGAGAAGAAAAGATTTTCACATGGTCATTCTAGTGGGGCTTAATATTCTTTTAGGCAGCAACATTGTTTTAAGAACAAACATGCAAATGGAGGTAGTAATTCTTATGGACTCCAGCAACGGCATGTCAATAAGAACTCCTATGGCCTTCCTCAAGTACAAGGAAACCCTCATAGCCACTTTGGACATCCACCAATACCCCCTAATTACTTTTGGGAAGCCATCTATTGCACATGGATCTTGGATTAATTATGTGCATAGACCACCATCTATGGGGATGCACAATAATGCATAACCAATATCCATTGACATCAACATCATTATGATAAAGAATATAAAGAAAAGATCAACATCCCTAATGTTAAGGGTGATAATCTAGCACAAACTGAATATAGGAATGGTTTGATAAATTGGAGATGTATTTCACACTTTGTATCCATGTGTGGAGGAGGAAAAAGTTTGCTATACAACCCTTCACTTGAAAGGATAAACACATACATTGTGGAGATATATGGCAAAGATTGGGCAAGTTTTCTTGACATCAAAAGCTTTGAAGAAAGTAATGGTTGAGGTACTTATTTTACCCTTGCAAAAAGAGAATTTGAAACAACACTAGTATTCTCTTCAACAACATAGCCAATCAGTTTGGGATTATTTTAACCAATTTCTCAACTTGTCTATTTATGTGGATGGCATTTTGGATGGAGCTAAACTCAATAAATACATTTATCAGTTCATGCTACAATTCAATATCTAGAGAGGTATAGTTAGAAATGCAAGAGTTTTTGGCCTAAAACATGGGGTTCTTTGTTTAGTGAGATTCCAACTTATCCTACTATTCATGTGTCAAAAAAAGACACCGATTTCAGGCATAATTCTCAAGGAAAGCATGACAATAAAAGGCCTATTGATTGTGTACAAATTCTTCACAAACTACTCAAAGAAAGTATCTTTCAAATGAAGCTCTTCAAGAGATGTGCTCTAAAGGATTATGTTTTAAGTATGGTGAAAAAATGGATAGTTGACCATAAGGACAAGTGCAAGGCCAAGACTACAAGGGTAAATATTATGATCAGTATGGATTACTATAATGAAGGTAATCTACATCAAATAATGGCCACTCCAAGTTCTAAGGATATGCATGCAAATATGGAAGACACACATGAAGAATATCATAATGTTTTTGACATGTTTCCTTTTGATTTGAGAGGTGGTGAATCATGTGCTTTTAAGGGATACTTATAACATAATGATTCTTATTTTGATGGATTTTTGTTTGAATTGGTTGGTCATTTTAATTCAAACACATTCTCAACAACTTAAGAAGCATGTGGGTCTAGCCATTCAAGTCTTGGAAGAATTGCCACCTATGGATGACGATAGTCTCATTGTACATGAACTTGAGAAGGTCATTTGCAAGAGAGAAAAGGCTTTCAGGAATTGATCAGTGCTAGACTATCTCATTAGTTGATGAGGTTTGGAGGTAGAGTTGAGTTGGAGAGGAGGGTGGAGATAGGAATGGATGGTTTGGGACATAAGCATGTATATCATGAAGATAGATGGATGGGTGTTCTACATGTGTGTGGAGATAAAGGGCATGTAGTGAAAACAATGAATGGGATGTGATTTTGGATTTGAAGCCTAAGGGATGATGGAACCATGGTTATATAGGAGGTCAAAACTAAGGTGAATGTGGAAGGGCCATAGAGGTGGTGAATCAATGGTTAAAAGGGTTCAAGGTTCAAGAGGATTGATGTAAAGTTGGTGAAAGGAAGGTGGTGATGGTGATGGAAGGTAGATGTGATAAATTTCAATGTGGACTTAGACATAACAAAGGTAAAAGGATCAAGGGGTGGAGGTGGAGATAAAGGGGCTAGTATGCCCAACCACCAGGGGGAATCATGCTACAAACACCTTATTGTTGACAAAAACAAAGAATTCATATCCTAAAGATGTGCCTACCATGTGGAAGCTAAGTATATGTGGGTTGCCATTTTACCCCATCTCACCTCCATCTCCTCATACTCTAAAACCCTCCCACCCATCTATAATTTTTTATGTCATCTTTATGTCTAAAACCATCCACATCTATCCATGCCTTCGTCTCCAACTCCCTCCATCTCCAATTGCATTTTTCCTTCATGACTACCCTTCCATCTGATAGAACTCGAATAATGAGGTGGCCAACACTTCAACTCATCTAATTCAAAGTAGATGATAAGAAAATGACATAGATAGTTGATTGTAATGAACTCACAATCAAGTAGATAGCAACAAAAGCAAATAATTTAGTGACTATAGGTGATTGAACACACTTAAGAGAGAAAGTATTTATTGAATATGAGAAGTACAATGACAAGTAATATGAATCAACTCTACTCATATTTCATCACTCTCTATCTCTCACATATAGTCCCTCATACAATGCATTGAGAGGACTAGCTCCAACATATATAGTAGTGAATCTAGCATTTGCCTGAAAATTGCAAATTAGTAAAATTGATTCAGTCTTAGCTAGAGTAAGATCTCGACAATCCAAATGGTCAAGATGCATATCATGAGTAGGATAACAACTTTGAGAAGACACCAAATCAATCCAATTGTTGGATCTTTCCAGATCTTCCCTCGAAGTTAGGTATGTATTATAGTCCCTAAAGTACAAGGAAAGTAGGTAACTAAGATTAGACTGCCTACAATTCATCAACATAGAATAGGAATCTTCTTAATGCTAGTTGTGAATGTATGGAGAGTAATGTTAAGAAAATTGTCTTTTTACATCAGCAAAAGTTATTAGTTGAATCTAAAGTTATTGGCGTTAGAAGTTTGCACTATTCTTGGAAGCTCAATAGTTGAGAAAAAAAATAAGGGCTAAAAATATTCTAAATAATGAAGAACAGGACTTGAAAGATTCCCAAATTCACTAAAATTGTATTTGTGGCAACGTAATGCATCGAATCAATCTCTTGATTTAAGACTTTCTGAGTGAAATGGTAATGTATCTCAATATGTTTAGTCATGGCATGCAAGATAGGATTATTAGCAAGGTAGATACTCGAGAGATTAGCATAAAAGACTTTACTTGGTGTTTTAACTAGTGTACCAATATTTGCAAGCATTCTTCTCAACCATACAATCTCACAAGTGACATTAGCTACTCCTTTGTATTCCACTTCAATAGATGGCGATGCAATTGTGGATGCTTCTTACTAGAAAAAATTATTATGCCGCTTCTTAATGAACAGGAATATCCTAAAGTATACCTTCTATCCTCAATATTCCCATCCCAATTAGCATTTGTGTATCCAAATAACTATAAGGTTGAAGTAGACTCATAAAGTAACCTAGAGTCCGAAGTACCTTAGACATATCTAAGAATATGCTTGGCTCTAATGTAGTGACTTTGCTGGGACTCATGGATAAACTAACTGACAACACTTACAAAAAAGCAAGATTAGGCCTTGTTATAGTTAGATAGATTAGGAAACCAACCAATTGCATATATAGATTGTCAATAGCAAGTTTGGATCCATCATCTTTCACAATTTTGAGATTGACTTCCATTGTAGTAGAAATTAGTTTATAGGACTGTATATTAAATATCTTTAAGATATCATTGGCATACTTATACTGACAAAAAAACATTTGATTTGCATCTCTTAGGACTTCAAGCCCAAGAAAGTGTTTTGACTCACCAAGGCCTTTCATATCATACTCCATTTCCAACTGATGTTTGATAGCATCCATTCTTGCAAGAGTACTACAAGTGAGTATGACATCATCAACATAGAGAATGATCAATGTGGTATCCATACCTTTCTTCTTTATGCAAAGATTAGGACTACTATTTCTATTCCAAAATCCACGAGATTGCAAGAAAGAGTTGATCTTGGTGTACCAAGATCTAGGGGTTTGCTTCAGCTCATATAGGGACTTCCTTAGTTTGCAAACCATGTATGGATAGTTGATATCTACATATCCTGATGGTTCTTGCATGTAAACTTCTTCTTGTAAGTCTCCATTTTAAAAATGTTTCATCATAATCTTCTCCATACATTTGAGAGAATATTTTAGCACATAATTTGGTTTTGTATTATTGATTGTGCCATCAGAATCATTCAATTTGACTTTGTTCATCCACTTACATCCAATGGCCTTCTTACCCTCTGTTAGGTCGGCAAGTTCCCATGTCTTGTTGTCCATAAGAGCTTTGTACTCTTCATCCATGGCTGAATTCCATTCTTTCTTTATGCATGCTTCATTACATGACTAAGGTTCAATGATTGAAGAGACCTTTGGCATGAATGCTACATGTGTAGTAGCAAGATTGGCATTGTAGGTAAGCTTCTCTAAGGCATGAGTAACTCATGTAGACCTTCTAAGAGCTAGCTTTGTTGAATTTTCAGCTAGATTCTTTGGTTCTTGTTTTGAAAACACATTGTCCTTAGCTTAAGTAGAGGCTCTATTTTTTGAAATATGGCTGCCACGTAGCTCATCTATATGTTATGAAGTTTTTCAAGCTGAGTACCACTTGTCATCTTCATCAAAAGCAACATATCTTGAGATAAAAACCTTCTTAGAATGAAAACCATACAATTCTTACCCTTTTGATTGAATATAATAACCAATAAAAATGCATCTTTCAGACTTAGAATCAAGTTTTCTTCTTAATTCATCATCAATATGCATATATGCAATACAATCAAATACTCTAAGTTGAGATACATTGGCCTTTCTATGTATATATGCCTCTTCTGGAATGAGATTGGTAAGTGCTTCTAGAGACTCCTATTTATGAGATATAGCTAAGTATTCATAGCTTCGGCCCAATAAACATTTGGAAGATTAGCATTGCTCAACAATAACTCTATTCTTCCTCTATGCAACTCCATTTTGCTAAGGGATATTCCTACAAGTGTATTTCCTTCTTATGCCATTTTTCCAACAAAATTCTTTGCACTCATTTGAGATGAACTCCCCCCTCCATCTAATCTTATAACCTTGATATATGCATTATATTCCTTCTCTACCATTGCTTTGAACTCTTGAAACTTAGAAAATGCTTTCAGTTTTTGCTTGATGGGATAGATCCATACCTTCCTTTTGAGAAGTCATTAATAAAATTAATTAAATACTTACATCCTCCTAAAGATGTTGTTTGAGCTTTCCCCCATATGTTCTTATGGATGATTTCAAGTATTTGCTTTGATCTATAGGTACTATTCTTGAACTTTATTCTTTGTTGCTTCCCAAAGTAACATAAGAAACATGTATGGTTGTCTCCATTGTTGCTATATGAGTCGCTATTAGCATCATATAGAGATGCAAATAGCAACGCATATAGCAACGCCGGTTTGAGAAAAAAGTTTTGAAAACCCGAGCATGAAATTTTTCGAGAAAACATTTATGAGAAAGAATGAAAGAGAGAGCGAGAGAGCTTAAATCTTTGAGAGGGAGAGGGAGAGAGAGAGAAAGGGAGCTCATCACCACCGCCACTATACACAAATAAGAAAGAGAAGTGTGCAAGGGAGAAGGGAGGAAAGGTGCAAAGAGAAGGTACAAAGGGTTTCATCTTCAGGTCTTTGAGGTAAGTACATTTTCTCTTCTTTGCTTTATTTTTGTGTTCTCTTCTTTTCTTTTTTTATTTTTCTTTGCAAAGAGATGCATGGAAAGAGAGGGAGGGAGGGAGGGAGGGAGAAGAAGGAAGGGAGAGAAAGAGAGAAAGAGGCAGAGAAAGGGGAGAAAAGAAACAAAGAGAAAGAGGAAGAAATGAGAGATGAAGGGAGAGAGAGAGGAGGATGAGTGAGAAGAGAGAGAGAGACAGAGAGGGGGGAGAAACAAAGAGAGGAAACAAAGAAAGGAAAATAGAGAGAAAAAGAGAGGGGGAGAGAAATGGAGAGAGGGAGAGGGAAGGAAGAGAGGAGGAGAGGTAGAAAAGAAGAGTGAGGTAAAAAGAGGAAGGAGAGTGAAAAGAAGAGAGATAGAGAGAAAAAAATAGAGAGCGAGAGAGGGAGAGAGAAATAGGAAAGCAATGAGAGAATGAGAGAGAAGGTTAAGAAAGAAAAGTAAAGGGAGAGGGGGGAGAGAGAGATGAAGAGAGGTAGGGTGACATTTCTTTCAATATCTTTATTTCTTAAGCTTTTTATTTTCTATCTTTGATTGTCTATGCAATGAGATGCATTGATTGAGTGTGGGGAGGGAAGGAGTGAGAAATAGAGAGAAGAAGGGAGGGGAAGGAAGAGAGTCTTGTGGAGAAATAAAAAAGGGGAGAGAGAGGGGCTTCATAAACAAGTGTCGAAACCCGAGCATTGCATTTTACAAGTTTGTAAACAACAGAGAGAGAGAGAGAGAGAGAGAGAGAGAGAGAGAGAGAGAGAGAGAGAGAGAGAGAGAGAGAGAGGCCCCCACCACCACCGCCATCCACGAAGAAGCAAGGAAGTTGGCAAAGGAGAAGAAAAAGGAGGGAAGTACGAAGGGATTCTTCTTCAAGATTTGAGGTAAGTACATTATCTCTTCTCTCTCTATTTTTCTATTTTCTTTACTTCTCTCTTTCTTTTTGTTGATGAAGAGATATTTAGAGAGAAGAAGTGAGAGAGATCAACGCAAGGGAGATTGAGAGAGAGAAAGAGAGAGGCCGCTGCCACCACCAATCCACCACAAAAAGAGAGGGGACAACTGCAAAGAAGAAGGAGGGAACCCATGAAGGAGAAGAAGAAGAAGGAGGAGGAGGAGAGAAATGTGAAAGGATTCTTCTTCAAGCTTTGAGGTAAGTGCATTCTCTCTTCTCTCTTTGTTTTCTCTTTTATTTACTTCTCTCTTTCTTTTTGTTGATGAATAGATGTATAGAGAGAAGAAGGGAGAGAGATCAATGCAAGGGGGAGAGAGAGAGAGAGAAAGAGAGAGATATTGCCGCTACCACTGCCATTGCCACCGCATCCACTAAAAGAGAAGGGTCAATCACAAAGGAGAAGGACGGAACCCATGAAGGAGAAGAAGAAGAAGGAGAGAAGCCCGAAAGGATTCTTCTTCAAGCTTTGAGGTAAGTGTATTCTCTCTTCTCTCTTTTGTTGAGAAACATGGATCTTGAACAGAATTTAGCTATGGAGAGGCTTGAACTCATAAGCAAGAGACATAAAGACTCATAACTAGAAATAGACTTTCATTCAAGTAAATTAGGTTCCAATATAGATTAGCTTAGACTCATAAACACAATCTTGAGTGGAAAAGAACATAGACTCTAAGTACAAAGTACAATAGCATTACATAAAAAGTGAAGCAAGTACATATCTTTATAGCTTTCTAGCTTCTCCACTCTCCTCATTGTGCTTATGGGATACAAGTCTCCTCATCATGCAACATACATCATTTGACCTATTTTCCAAAACCCCCCCCTCAAATGATGAATTCCCACACTTGCTGGCTTCTGCCCCCCCACATGATAACATTCCTCGAGAGACTAGCTCATGGGCAGCCTAGTTAAGTCAAGTCAAGTCAATCTCCTCACCTTACTGATTTGGAGTGTTGTGGACTAAACTAGAACTCAGATCAGAGTGGCAGCAACTTGCATTAGTTGGAGGAAGTGAGAGACTAAAGTGTAAGATAAGCTTGAACTACATAAGCTATGGATGCCTTGTATTAGGATTTCTATACCTGACTGTTGTTTTGTCTATAGCAGCACATACACACAATCAATTGACAAAAAATTTGATGGAGAGAAGGCTCATGTACTAGATTTTAAAAGCCCTAAGGTAGCAGGACTGATTTTGATGAGATCTATGTTGACGACCCATACGACCATGACAAGCGCAACTTGAGACATTAAGGTACAATTTCCTCAATGCCGACCATCAAATTGACCAATGCTAGGGATTTTTATGTCAAGAGGCTACGCCCTAAGGTCCTTGAGATATGCCCAGAAGAGACCCTAAAGAGATTATGCTTATCCAGTATTCAAAGGCAGAATATAAGGGTGCAGCCTTAGCGGCATGCGAAGTAGTTTGGCTTGTGAAACTGCTACATGATTTGGGTATTCAGTGGGATAGCAAAGTCACATTGCATTGTGACAACTCAGTAATGTGATGCTGGCTAGCAACCCCGTCTATCATGTTAGATCCAAACACATAGAGATTCATTACCATTTCATTAGGGAAATGGTACTTGCAGGATAGATTGATCTACTTCATGTGAAGACAAAAGACGTGATAGCAGATATCTTTACCAAATCACTTGGTAAAAATAAATCCGTTCATTTTAGGGAGCTACTTGGATTACAGCAACTAGTTTGAGCTCAAGAAATGGAGTTTGAGAAGGGGGAGGATGAGCTCGATTCTTTTGATATTGAAACACCTCCATCCATTGATATTGAGGGTGAGGCCAAGAAAGAAGAGATAGAAAATGACTTATACAAGAATATTTAGTGCATGTAGCTAGAAGAGTGGCAGGGCTACATGCCCTGCCACTTTTTTTTTCCCTATGTAATTGTCGCTATTTGCGTCGAAAATTTACTTTGCAAGCATCACTATTAACGTCTCTATTTCCGTCGCTATTATGCATCTCTATTTCCGTCGCTATTAGCGTCACTATTTATGTCACTAATAGCGACGAATTCATCGCGTCGCTAATAGCGATGATGGGGGTAATTTTTTCCATGAATAATTCCGTCACTTTAAACATCGCTATTGGGTTTATATGTTGTAGTGACTTCTCTCTCTTCAAATGCATGATGCTTTTGTTATTCATGTATCCCAATCTTCTATGCCATAATGTCATTGAGGTAGAGGGATTATTGCTAGAATAGTTTACTTGATGAGGTTTAAATATATTCATTTTGAATGGTCTTCGAATCTTCTCTCCTTGTGCAACTACTTTGCCAAATCATCCATTTGGATTGAATCTAACTTCATATCCTTGATAAAAAATCAGACCAACTAAAAGTAAATTCTTAGTAATGCTAGAAACTAAAAGAACATTAGACAATTCTTTTACCTTGCCCAATGATATTTGGATAAGATAGTGCCTTCTCCTTCAATAATATGATGTGCATGATCTACTGTGTTGACAGTTTGTGTGGTACTAAGGGGCTAAACTAAATTGAATGATTTAGAGTAATGAATTATGTGATTCTATGCTCTATAATCCACGTATCATTTATCTTGAAGTTAGGGATTTAAGTAGCTCATATAGGTAGATATAAAAAAATTGCTCACCACCATTTTGGACTAATCTGAAGTTAATACCATGTAGTTGGTATTTGAAGCTCCATTGGCTAGTCCATTTTGAAATAGGGGTCTTCTTTGTTGATTAACCATCTTCTATATCTACAATCCCTTTCCCAATGGCCTTCATACCCACAATAGTTGTATTGACCTTCTCTTCTTAGAGCGAGTATCGTCTTCACCTTGCTTGCATATAGTAGCCTCTTCCTCTTTGACAATGTAGTTGGTAGTTGCAGTGTGTTGATTTATTGTATATTCTTCTTGATTCTAAATTGTTGATTGTTGAAGTGACTTCCTCTTCCTCATTACAAGATACAGACCACACATCGGCATTAAAGCGACACAAATATTCATAAAAGAAATTTCCCCTATCATCGCTAAAAGCATAGGTATATACATCTCTACAGATCTATCACTATTAATGTCGCTATCTACATTGCTATTAGCATTGCAATAGCAACGCTTTTCAATGCATATATCGACGTAGATAGTGACATGTGCAGTAAATTAGTAACACTAATAGCGATAATTACAGAGAAACAAAATTAGGTGGTAACACGTCACCTTTTAGTGTCATGTGCTGAATACCATAGAGCAATTACATATTGAATACACAATCGTCATCAAGATAAGTGCATCATTAGATGCTAGAAAAAAGGGGTCTTGATTCAATATTTAAATTAGTACAAGACTGATTATGAGAACTCATAAGACTGCATGGAACAATAGAGAGGAGAGTCCAAAATCAAATATGAAAATGTATCTATAAATATCACAAAATGTGAGTCCATACAAAGGATGAGAAATATATATAAGGAATGCTACATCGAAAGAGTTTGAAAGGATTATAAGGCCAAGAAAGGAAAGGATGTGTGCTCCACGAATCCAAGTGACTGCTCTAACTCCTCATTATTCGAGAGCTCATCCCAACACAATGGAGCATTGAGTGGACTCTGCAATATAAACAACCAGAGATTAATCCACAATACATAATGTATCACAAAAAAACTAATGATTGAAAATAAGAAAGAGGCTTGACTTACTAGGTCGTTGTTAGAAATAACGTTATTAATACAAGTGATGTTCCAAATAAGAAAGTAAGAAGAACCAAAAGAAAACTTACAAAATCCTCCAAATAAGTTCTATGATCACCATTCCCCAAAGATGATGCACAACCCCTACCTTCAATCGTGCCCTCGTTGCCTTCTGCTATTGCTTGTTGCCATCGTCCCCTGGAGAGTCTGTGGCATCTTCCCTGTGTCTCTGCCAATCTTGTGCATCCAATCACTCGAGCTTTGGGATGACACTCTTGATTGCCTTGTGTACATCTGATCATCTATGTGACATGTATGCATGCATATAATCCATTATGCATCCTGTGGAAAACCACTCTGTCATCATAGATACCAAGAATTTCTCATACAATGGCACTACCACATAGTGCTTACCCCCCTCTAGTATATTCTTCCAATGGTCTAAAATGTTGTGTCGCAATATTTGTTGGCACAACTCTCTCATGCGAGGCATCACCCTCCTCCCCTCATCATTCATGATCACAGCACATGTTTTCTCATCCGTGAGCTATCTATACCCTGTTAGGGTATGTCTAAGGTGCACCCTCTCCCACCTATGACCACACTCCTAGGCATAACCAGGAGACTCCTATCCATCTGGCATACCTATGGGGTGGGTATCTCTAGAATTATCACCCGTAGGGGTACCACCTACTGCAGATGGCTGAGCGAAACCTAAAGTCACAAGAGTAGATGTCCCTACATATGTGATAAACTCTCAAGGTGATAAGTATCCACTAGACCAACAAGACATGGACACTGTATTGGTGCCTCCACAACACCCATATGAGCCACCCTCTCTAGAACCCATATGAGAGTGAGGAGTAGCCACCGGCCGTAAGGTCACAGCACTTACATCTCTATCGCACCTCCTAGAACCACTCCCTCCTCTGATTGAGGAGGCATTCCTACGCCTCCCTCCGGGGCTAGTCTAAAGTATTGAATCTGCCTACTAGAGATCAAAGCATCAGAGCATACTGAGGTAGACCACATAGAATGGCTAGACAATGACTCAGATAACTCCTAAGGTCTACCATATCTCTAAAGCAGACCATCTGATTCAGAGACATACACATAGTCAAAAAATAATGCTAGAGTAATCAATATAAGGATTTAGGTAAAGCACAACAACATAACTCTACAAAAAGGGATGTTAATTAAAATTCATTTAGTAAAGTATCCTTAAAATAAAATTATCAATGAATTGAGCAAGCGGATGCAAATACGACCGGGCCTACAGCTCCATGTCAAGCTCTTAACATAGCTCAATGTACACTGGAAGAGGAGTCCACTTCATTCTCAAAAAGTTCTTGGCCGCTTGTCTCTTCATCTATATTATCCATGCATTCAACCCCTCTACCTATATACTTTCCTCATCTCCTAGGAACATTGCTTGCACCATACACTTGTACACTCTAAGGTATTGATGACACAATATACCACCATTGAGGTTGTCAGGGATTTGGACAGAAGATTACATGTTCAATATTACATATAAGTGTGTCACAAAGAGTGAATCAACATTTGTGACTATTTCGTATAGTGAAAAAATTAACAAAAAATGTCATGCATCTATTCACAATGACTCGGAAATACAAACATTCTGCATAGATTGTTTCATCTTTTCTCAGAATCTACATCCACAAATCCAGATGGACCTCACCAAATAGTTGCCCCATGTCCTTTCAATACCACTTTAAACCATTATACATCGAATATGACCATGGAGAAGCTACGGTAATCCACTGAGGTAATACTTTGTAAATTTCCAAAATACTCCATCTCATCTGCTACAGTATTTGGATTCATGGTCCATCATCGGCTCTCTTGCTCGAAGTTTGCCATAAGACCACAATCCATTATGAAGCACATTTTATCGATACACTCAATTTGAAAATGTTACTGTGTGACCATGTGATGCTATAGATTTTGAACTATACATGGAACTGACTAGGTTAGTTGTTGCATATAAAATCTAGATATAACAACAAAGAAAGCATGCGATCACCTTCGAACTACATCCCCTCAAGAATTCCCACTCCTCCCTAGAGACCTCTACCCCTTCGCATGAAGCTATGATCAAAGCTTCATGCAACCACCTCGTAGACATAAACCACGACATCTTCTCCATGCCCTCGAATATCAAACCAGTCGATGACATTACTAATCTCATTCCCACCTATTCTCTTCTAGCTTGCTCGTATCTACTGAGGCACTTCTCCATGGATGCATGATGCATCATACAAAAACGATTCACTTTCTCCTCTATGGCACCATCCATCCTCTTTCCTATCCCATTTTCAACCACCACATCTCTTGTCAATCTATCATCATCCTTTAGCATCCATAGCATAATGTTTTCTTAATCCACGGTCGATAGTAGCCACTCCAAATTATGCACTAATGCCTCCAAGACTAGCCAATATTTAGCCATGTTGCCTTCTGGACAAGCTCGTTGTTGCACAAAGCCCTTTAGGGTTTTCATGAAGAGATCCAAGAAGAACATCCATTGGGTATGACGGATCCCACAATCTCTACTTTATCCACAAGATGTACTAGGAAGTGAGTTTGTATCATGAGCATGCTCATAGATAGGTTCTTCTCAAAGAGATAGACGGTCTCCACTGCTCCTTGCCTTGCAGATTCAATAGAGAATGTCTTGATCTCCTTCTAAAATATACATTGTAGTAAATTCGACAACTTATAAATCCTCAAACATATTGTTGGAGTGAAACACTCCACAATCACGATTGGTAGTGTGAACTACTAGAAATTCAAAGCATCACAAATAGTGAATCAATACAAAATAGTGAAATACTAATTATATGCTATCAAGGCTTAGAGAAACCTGGCATATCTTGTGCCAATAATGAGATTTTAGTCTAGTTGGTGAACTTTAGAAAAAGTAAACCTAAGGGAATACATCATACATGTCGTGGTGCAGATATACCTAATAATTTACTTCACTATATGCTCTTCTTTAATGGATAGTTATGAGTCACGACCCTAGGGTCGACTCCCTTAAGTTCGTCCAATGTCCAGGCAAATATGTCAATGTACTCTTGTAGGAGCGCAACGAGTTTGGTCTCTTCCTCCTCCCCCAAGTCATCTGCAACGAACACCGGTCTTGGTTTTTCACCTTTCCCAACCAAGTTAACCTCTTTGACTTTGGCGGGTCCCTCGATCGGTTCACTAGTCTGACCTTGTCTTTTTGCACCTAACAAAATCACCACTCTGTCACCCTTTTTAAATTTTGTAAACCGTTTGGGTAGATCCTGTGGTTTCCTCTGCCTTTCCGCTTCTGAGTCCCTTGCTTGCTTCTTGGCCTCCTCTTTTAGCCTCCTGCGCCTCAGGTGGACTGGCAAGTCTCCCTTGGTGCATTTGACCTTAGAGGGTTGCGGTATCTCGGGATCACTCTCAGTGCTAACTTCTGACTCTGAGTTGAACTCGCATCCCTCACTTGAGGAAGGTGTTTCCCTAGGGGGTCGTAGTTCCGTAGGTGCATCTGTCTTGAGCACTGGGATTACCCATGGTTGTGCTACTCCGGCTTGCTCGTAATCCACGGCTCCTATTCGTTCTAGCCAGGATCTGTCACACTCCATTAGCATGACTCCTTTTTCGTTCCGACTGATCCCTTCTTTTCTAGGCCTCAAGTCTGCCCTGATTTGTTCTATCGCTTTTCCCTCTGTGTCGTACTCTATTGTGTCTACCTCTTCTTCACTCTCTTCTCCCTTAGAGTGACAGTTCTCATACTCCTCATCATCCAGGTCCTGTCCTTCTGACTGCTCATCATCCCCTAAGCTTCCCTCTTCAATCTCCTTGTCGTCAGTAACTAAAGCCCAGTTATATAACAAGTTCAGGTCGTGGACCTTGGTCCATTTCCATTCTGGTTTAGCTAAAAGGTCACGTAGAGGTTTTAAATTAGCAGTCAAATTGTCATCCAATTTATCGGTCAGATACTCTACGATTTCCTGAAGCTCTAATTTGTTGTTGGGGATGCAGGATGAGGCCGGTTTGCCTGGGTTGAGTGAGCTTCCTGCCATCATGCAAAGTGGCACAACTGGCTCCTCAGTTGGCATGGTTGCGGCTTTAGCAGCCTGCTGATGTGGTCCTTCCTCAACCGAGAATGGTAGGTCAATGGTTTCCAAAACCTGCATCCAATCCCTCTCATCCTCAAGGCAAGGAATATATCTAGCGAGCGATCCATAGGGCTTGGTCGTTTGAGTATCGCCTTTTAGCATAGTCGAGATGGCAGCTAGGTCAACAGGTGTCGTCGTCCAAGTGTCCATCTCTACCCTCACTGCACTAGTTCTGTTCCCTAGGAAAATCAATCCATTGCCCCAGTCCTCTATGACTCGTGCATTCCTCATCCAAGGTCGGCCTAATAGTATGTCATAATCCACTCCCTTTTTATGACAATGAAGTTTACCGAAAATTGCACACCGGCAATCTTTATCGGCCAATTCTTTAAGACCCCAAATGGTCTTACCCTCATTCCGTTTGCTAGCGTGACATTGAATCTAGCAGTCTCTACAGGAGGGTTTCCCCATGCCTCTAGGACCGCATGGTTTAGCACACTAACACCGGCGCCTGTGTCTACAATTCCTTTTCGAGTCATGTCTCCTAAGGCTAGGATGGGCAAAACTGCGTGCATTTCAGTGCCTTCCCAAAAAGCATTGATGTGCAAAGACTTAGGATCTGAGTGTAGAGTTAGACTTGGGATCCGTGTAACTGCATCATGATCTTGCGGATCAGCACCCGCAAGTCCTATGTGTCCCTCGATTGATTCTTTTAACTCCTGCCCCACAAGGAGTGATTTTGCCTAAGCAGATCCTCCACGCTTAGAGTTACTGGAGTGGACAGCAAGGTTGTGAGGAGGCTACTGAACCCTTGTCTTCCTTTGAGGCTAGCAGTTCTACGCCATGCATTCTGTCTGCCCTAGTAAGTTTCCCCTCGACCTTGCTACTGAGTTACTCCTAGTGGTGCAGGTATGCTCCCAGCCTGTGGTTTTGAGGGTGAGACTAGTGTGCTAACACTGGAGAAGTCATCCATAGGATCTTCCAAGATGGGTTCAGCATCCTCGAGGTGCTTTTGGGCATCCTTGACCCATTCCTTGACCTTGGCTATAGCCTCGAGTTGCCATTTGGGGTGGGGATATTCCCCTACCTTGGCACTCCCTAGCTCTGCTGTCTTAGGAGCCGAGGTCTCTGCCTCTGCATCTGTGACCTTCTTTCCCATTACCAACGTAGTCATTTCCTCAGTTTTAAGGGTTATCTTCGCATCGGTTCTCTTTTGCCGTCTCCTCTGGCTTTTCTTCCCTATTAAGGTTGCATCAAGGTTACTTGGCCCTGGCATAAGGAGACGCCTTCTTGTTTCGTTTGAGCTCACGTCATAGCATGTAGTGGGATGGGCATATCCTCACTGCCAAAATTTTCCACTCCAAAGAGCCCCAAAGGCACCGATGGCATGTTGGCATCGCTCGTTGATGGCTTCCGCCTAGGACAGTCAGGAAACAGATGTGTGATTCCACACTCTGCACATCGGAGATCCGCTTTGTCCTTGTTAGCTTGTTCTCGCTCTGGGCAGCGTGATGAAATGTGGCATGGGTGGCCGCAAGTCCAGCATGTGATTGGATCCTAGCTAGGCCCTCCAAAGCCTCTGCCTCGTCCTCTTCCTAAAGCCATCACCGGCACTGGCCGATAGTCCATCAGGACTGGGTTTCCCTCCTCGTCGTAGGATATATACGGATTGACATATGTCTCTTCCTCATTAGGCTCCTCCACAAAGTGAACAGAAGCATCGCTAGGTGGGTGAGTCACAAAAGGCCCTGGTGGCCTGGGTATACCAGTTGGGTTCATCTCCAGCCTAGGCACGACAGGTCTTGAGTCAGTTGGTGCTAGAAGAGCTAACTGGGTTCCCTTGCCAAAGAAATTAGGTGGCCTATTACCTAAGTATGGAGGGTTGTACTGCTCCGTGTATGGGAATCTCCTCGGCATTCTACAATGCGCTGCATCATGTCCAAATCTATCGCAATTTGAGCACGGCCGAGATCTAGGATCTTGGCACTCCACTGGGAGGTGATTGCCGTCGCAGTACACAGATTGTACATGCGATCTCACAGGCTTTCTAATGAGCTCTTGCAACCGTGCAATCTCCATTCTCATCTCTGCCATCCCTTGGTCGTGGTCTACACTCTTTCCCTTGTCCTGCGCGCTAGCAGTTGCTTTTTTCCCCAAGGTGGTTGATCTCTCAGGGTCCCTCTGGCTTGCACTATCTCAGTTGGTAGTCCTCATGCTACGTTCCCTGAGTTGATCATCTATGTGTATTGCCTCCTCGAAGACTCGAGCTAGCACGTCTCGTTGTAAAATGGAGTTACTGGCCAAAGCCTTGTAGAGCTCCTCACTCCGAATCCCATTCATGAACACTGTAGACACTGCCCTCTCGGTAGGTCGCTCATTGGCAGGGATTCTCTTGTAGAGGCTGCGCACCTGAGTAACGTAATCCCTAACGTCCTCCTTCTCCCTTTGACTTATATTCATCAACCTAACAATGAGGTTATCCGAATACCCTGCCTCTGAAAACCTCTTGATGAAGAGGCCCTTAAGGCGAGCGAAGTTTGTACGTTCTGCGTCATCCAGACTAGAGTACCAGGTCCTCCCCTTTTCGCCTAAGCACAGGCCGAAGGCTTGAGCTCGCTGCGCAGGGTCAGTAAGACCTTCGCCTCACATACTTGCTCGAACTGCTCCATGAAGCTGTACGGGTCACTGCTAGGTTCGTATCGAGCTAGTTGTTTTGCTACTACGGGGATTCTAGCCTGCCCTTTAGCCCCTTGCGTGACTCCCAATCCTGACAATAGCGCGGTGGCTAGGGCAGTAGCACTCTGTTCCACGGATGTATTGTCCATGAGTCGCTTTGCCACTAGTTCACTCAACGTCATGCCAGCCTCTGCTACCCGTTCCCTCTCTATGTTCGGTCCGGACTTGGCTGCCCCAGCTAGGTCTAGTACTCGTCTAGCCTCGTACATATCCACGTCTTGCTGCAGCCTTCTAGCCCTTTGCTCATGGTTGTAGGCAATTATGCCTTCCAGCGCTCTCTTGATAGCTCTTCTCTCTTCTTCCAGGTTAGCTACCACTTCCTCTACAGATCTACCTTGGATCACAGTCCTGGTGAGTAGATCGTAGTCGTGGACCAGTTCCTGGATCGAGGTTGGAAATTCTCCTAAGTCTAATTGGTCTTCCCCTTGGTCGCCTCTTGATCCCGACATTGTTTCTGCTTCCAGCTCCACAAGATTGTCAATGAATCCAATCAGCTCCGGCAGCTTTCACTCCTCTATCTTGTTGCTTCCTGTGCCTTCGTATTTTCTCTAGGTACTACTAACAAAGCGCTCAGACACCTGTCTAAGTCTTGGGGTCTTCTCCTACTAGTGGGTTCCTTAATGTTATTAGGTATCCAGATGTGTTCCTTGTTATTCGAAAGCAGCGGCGATCCTTACTCACACGTTGTGCTTAGTGCTTTTGTGGTGCTTGGTGCGAAAACAGGCTTTTCTCTTTTCTTGCTGTGCAGCTTTAGTGGAGCACAAGAGTGAAGTGCCGATGCAGAAAGCGTTTAATGCAAGCTCCACCTTGTTTCTACCCACGTTCCCAGCCTAATTTGAGTTCCCAACTCGGTTTCCGGCTATTCTACGGTCTCTCCGCACCCTAAGTTCGATTAGTCTCTGAGGTTCTAATGGTGAAAGTGGGTCTTGGGGGTGTTCGGGGTTGCTACCTGGGGTCAAGTCTGTGGCAAGACCAGCAAAAGATCCTTATCTTTTTCTTCTGGCAAGATGGTCTGATTCTGGGAATCGGATAGAGCTGGTCCGAGTCTAGGAGTCGGACGGTCCGATTCTTGCAATCGGACCGATCTGGTCCGACTCTAACAGTCGGACGGGGTTTGTCCAATTCTGGGAATCGTCCAACCCTGGTGGTCCGATTCTGGGAATCGGACCAGGAGGGTGGTCCTACTTTCGAAGTGGTCCGACTATGGACTGGTTCAAGTCCGGCTCCAATGGTCTGACCATGATGGTTCGATTCTAATGGATATTCCAAGTGCCACGTGGCACGTTCGATCGGGTTGGTCCGATTCTTGAGAATCGGACTGGACTGGTCCGACTCTCTCAGTCGGACGGTCCGATTTTGGGAATCGGACAGTCCGATCCCCAAGACTCGGGTGGTCCGATTCTGGGGATCGGACCACTGTGAGTTGGTCCGACTGCGTCGGCAGTGGGCACGATTCTGGCGCGTTTGAATCCTTCCTAATGCCTGCTGCACTCAATCACCACAGACTTCCCATATCTGATTAGAGCACTATTGGAAAACACCGGACTCACCTGGAGCAGCGCGAATCGATGGCGCCTAGAATCGGGGTCGCGTTTCCTCGTCCTGTGAACCAGAAGCTCTCTCCCTCTCTATCTCTCTCACACACACAAGGCTAACTAAAGAAATGAGGTTTGTCCTGGCCTCCCAAGTCTCTTAAGGTCCTTTCCCAGCACTGCAAAACCTCACAGCCAGTTCCCTGTCCCTGTTTCACCCAGAAACTTGAATCTGGTCCCCTGTTTTCCTGTTTCCAGCAGCAGCCCAGAACCTCTGTTTTCTCTTTTGTTACCCTAATCTAACCTTAATCTACTGCAGCCAATATGAAAAATAGAAATGCAAAACAATAGTCCTAATCTAATGCTTCCAACAAACCCAAATACTTATTTGTTCCACAGATTAAACCCTCCTAAATCTCCTAGTTATCTCGAGCACTGGTTCAGGCTGCAAACCCTACTTCCATGCTCGATCTGATGCGTGCGGCGCTCAAGGCTCGATTCCGTCGGTCCCGGAAACAGAACCAAAATGGAGGGAAGCTTCAAGCTCTACCCCGAGACCTACGGACCACTTATTGCTTAAGTGTTTCGAACTGAGCGGCCATGGCTACCTCTGACATAGCCGACGTGCAATGCCTACCTTACGGGTGTAGTGAGCTTACCTTGATGCTCGATCGAGTACCCTCCTCTTTCTTGCACATCGGTAGCTCCATGATCCTTGAGGCAAGCTCAAGCAACCTCAATCCCTCTCCCATGAGCTTCATCCTCCATAGCCACGTGCTAGACAAGAGAAGAGAAGAGAGGAGGAGAAGATGAAGAGAGAAGATGGAGAGCTTCTTCTCCAAGATCCCTCACTCTCACACAATCACTCCCTCACTCCCTCACACTCTCTCAATCCCTCTCTCAAGCACAAGCAAGAAGGCAAGAAA
Organism: Lygodium microphyllum; assembly: GCF_053477565.2. Classification (NCBI taxonomy): domain Eukaryota; kingdom Viridiplantae; phylum Streptophyta; class Polypodiopsida; order Schizaeales; family Lygodiaceae; genus Lygodium; species Lygodium microphyllum. Next base: position 70,347,463 of record NC_141160.1, read on the forward strand.
CAAGAGAAGAAGAAGAAGAAGCTTTGGCCACACACAAGAATGAGCTTCCCATTCACTTTTCAACTTTATATACATGCCCTATTTTTCATGGGCGGTCATCCCCCTTTTTTACATGGCCGGCCATTAGCCTAGGCCCATTTCCTCATTTCTCACCTTTCTAGTCTATCCTATCCCCAACTAATGCATACAATTTGCACAGGAGTGAGCCTGATGCTCTTTTACAAGGTTTTGGAAGTGTTTTCGCACTTAATGGTGCGCTCTTTATTCTTTTACTCTCCTTGGGCGACTCCAAGACTTCTTGAGGATCGTGCTCGTGCATTTAATTTTTTCCCGTGTCTAGTTGGCAGTTAAGGCGCCTTTTCCTTTTTTCCTCTTTTTCCATTTCCCGCTCCTCTGTGCTGCGGTAAACACTTCTACTTCTGATCCTCGGTGGATTCGACCTTTCGACAAAAACCCCTTCGTGTGCGTGTGCGTGTGCGTGTGCGTGTGCGTGTGCGTGTGCGTGTGCGTGTGCATGTGGGTGTGTGTGTGTGTGTGTGTGTGTGTAGCAACTCGCATGCTCCTAATTGTATGCCTTGCCTTAAACCCCACCATTAGACAGTTTCAGATTGTGGTTTCTCTCTCTTTGTCTCTCCTATAGCTAAGAAATATCATATAGATAATGCACTACATGAGTCTCTCTATAGCTAGGAAATAATGGAGCCCCAAGAGGAACACCAAGGAAAAGGGGATTCTACTGTAAGAAAATCTATCTTATAACATCAACAATCTTTTATTTCATTCTTTTGATGACCAAAACAAAGAGAACAGCAAATCTTCACGCAGCATCATAGTAGACATCTCTCATGTATTTAATAGAATCAACCATAATCTTCAACTTCTTCATAAAATCCTTCAATAGAACAATGAACATAAAGGAATACACCATTTTTTAATGGAAATCAATCACATAGTATTCATCTTCAATGTCTTCATAGTTTTCTCTCTCAATCTATCATATATATATACATTATTTTGATAGAATTGGTTCTCTCTCTCTCTCTCTCTCTCTCTCTCTCTCTCTCTCTCTCTCTCTCTCTCTCTCTCTCTCTCTCTCTCTCTCTCTCTCTCTCTCTCTCTCTCTCTCTCAATATATATCATCTCCTCACTACAATACTCAATAATGACTCTCAATAATCCTTCTTAGGTCATGGATGCACCTCCCAAGAGGTATGTCTGATGGGAAGAGGTACCAAAGCCACTACAGTGTCTCTTCATAGCTCACTACTGTTACTATCACTTTAGTCTTCTCTTCATTCTTCAACAGCTGCTTCTTCCATTTGTTTTAGCTCTTTTGAACTTAGATTCATCCTTTCCAAAAGTTAGAAAACTTTCCTAAAGTCACACATATATTCTACAGAACACTTACAAAAGATCTACATAACAGAACAGAACAGGAATAGAGCAGATACAGAACAGAGACAGAGCAGATACAGAGGCTCTACAGAAGGTTTACAAAGGGTTACAGATGGTCATCAGAGAACAATAGATCCTCATAACTCATACTAAAGCCATTCCAAAATATCAAAAACTATTCAATAAGCTTTCAAAAGGTTTCAACCTTCATCAATCATCAATCCATGCTTCATGCAAAAGAAAATCAAAACAAAACAGAAGCTATACAGAAGGTATCAGAACCAATCAAAACTTCAACAGAACCTATCAAAACTTCACGGAACTTCATATTTCCACTAAAAATCATCATGAGCTTCCAAAACATAATCAATATCATCCAAAACACTCTCAAACACTTCCATTAATAACCATACATCACTCTAAATCCATCAAAAATCAATCATTCAAACCTCAAAAACAACAAAAATCAATCAAAAATGTAGTCTTTTTCCACTCTCAACATATCCCCACACTTAGAAAGGAAGCATCCTCACCAACTAAGGAAAAGAAGAATGTAAGTTCACTAAAGAGCTCAATTTGATCTTCTTTAGTATCTTCAATAATCACTCCAAACCACGACCCCAACTTATCACCCGTATCGCTAGATAAGAATACTAGTAAAGAAAAACTTCATTATTCATTAACACATCTAATAAACAATAAAAAGTCATAACAAATTTGTAAAGGATATAAGAGGTTCTTAAGCTTTCCATCGTAGGCTTGCCATCCACCATCACCATCAATAGTTGAAAAGAGAGCTCTCGAGCAAATTATTCAACCAGCACGAACTCATCACATACAAATTATTACAACACACACACAAACACAACCATCTGAATGGCACCTCCAAAAGATGTCTCATTAAGAAGCACAAAAGATACATCCAGGGGTATCAATGAAGATGATCCCTATTAAAGGCTTGATGATTTCGAATGCCATCCAAGGAAAAAGACTCATCTACAAAGAAATTTGGAGGATTTTGAAAGAATTGAAGGCAGCACATCCATTCTAGCAAAACAAGGTATCTGCTAGGTAGATAAAGGGCATGAAAATATAGGACATCTAACTATTGGGAAACAATGTTCACATTGACATTCATACAAAGCTTTGGAATGGCCTTTTGATCGTTATGGGAATGCCTATGCATATATGCTAAGTACCAAGAAAAATGGGCTGTCAATCTCACTGAAGGATCTAGAGATTGTGAATATTGTTGAGAAAAATGGAGGTAATTTTGGTAGACTTGACTAGCAGTTGTCCAGTCCCCTGGAATCAATGGCCAATTAATCTATGGTCCCGTGAGAGAATCAGTTGAGCTCCATCCTCTTCTTCTCAGAATCTGCTGATCAAATCCTTCATATCCACTACACTAACCAACTGAGGGGGTTGAGAAATAGAAGTGGCAGGAGATGGAAGCGAAATAAGTAAAAGAGGATGAAGAGATGGGTAGGCAAAATCATAAAATGAGGAATAAGCTAAAGAAGAAGTGGCTGAAAATTTAAGTGAATCGGTTAGGAAATGTATCAATTGATAAGCAGGAAAAGTAGAAGGTATATGGATAGATGGGGAAGGACATGGCAAAGAAGGGGAAAAGACTCGATCTTCAATAAAAGAACAATAGGTAAAGATTGCAATTTGAGGAAAATCCTGAGGTTGGAAAAGGAGAGGTAAGATAGCTGCTGAGTTGGATGGATAAACGGAAAAATAAGCATCATAGCGATGGGCCATTTGTTGATAGTACAATAAGCTAGGAACAGAGGGACCTAAAACAGATTGTCGATGGTAGGCATCAAAGAAGGATGAATCAAATGGATGGTTCTTGGAAAGATAAGCTAGGAGATCCACCCCCAGTTGATTAGTGCTGTGCACATAAGTAGAAGCTATATTCTAGTGTTGGTTCAGGACTACACAATCAATCATTGAATGCCATGAAATGTCAGGGCCAGTAGCCACTTTAGAAGAATAGCACTGGAACATGTCATCTATCCTCAACTCCAAATGGTTGACATATAAGGAAGCTTATAAGACCACATCTCCCACATATCAAGCTAGATCTACATCATCTGAAATTAATAGATCACCTCGTAGATCCAAATGGTCGTCATGGAATCCTCAAAGACCATACGGACAACTTCTATCAGCAAATCAGAAGACCAAGCTCCACTCCAACTATCCTTTGGAAGAGGGAGATCCATCGTTGAGAGCTTAATATAGAAGGCCAACTTCTGTAACTGATAGTGAACAAAAAAGGAATGTTCCAGAGGAACATACTGCTGAAAGTGCTCAAATGTAGACCATAACAAATCCATCCTGGACTGCAATCTTTCCACTTTATCTTGAAACAACGGATATAATGTGGCCTGTCTCTGGAGAACTGCCAAATCCTGCTGAGATATAGAAGGAATCATAGGAACATTGGGGCTTGGAGGAATGGACCATGACTACGCCAGTTGGTCCTGCAACTGCTTAATCTAGAAAGCTTGGGATTCCAATGTATTGTGAGCAGTCTGCAAAGCTGACAGTTTCGTATCTAAAAGAGTCATAAACTCTTGAGCTTCTTTGGACATTTTCTCTTTCTCTTCCGAAACTCTAGTGACCTCTGACTGAGCTACTACTAACTAAATTTTCAAAGAATATATTTCTTCTCTCTGGGTCTCAATCATTTGGGTTTGCTGCTACTCCATCTGCTTAAACAAATCGGCAAGAGTGTCTTTAGCATAGGCTAACTCTGTCGTTGCTTTATGCAACTAGTCTTTGGATTGCATCAATTCTTCATAGAAAGAAGCATATAACTGTTGAACACAAGCTGTCACACTGAGAGTTCAATAGAACTCTGAATGTCATTATGAAGGAAAGAAATGGCATCCCCTGACACTAAACTGTTCAGCGAAGTAACTGATATTTCCAAAGAACCCTCTCGATGTGCCCTGAATAAGTTGTTGCATGTGAGATAGGCAGGGAGGTCACTTCTAGAGGTAGCAGGAACTGTTACTGAAGGAATGACTGGGGGAATTTTCTCTACTACACGCTTCAAGCACTTCCGCTGAATGACCAATGGAGGAGGGAATCAAGATCCTCTATGTCAATGGGTTCTGAATCTTCTGAAGGTGGAGGGGGAGGTACTGAATCAGATGGAGAAGGGGGTAGCACACCCTTCTTAAGGCTGGAATATGTCAAGAAAGCATATAAATATGAACTATAAGTTACATTGGTAACATTTCCTCTGGTTACTTTGACAAAATGTTGGTCCATCTTCGTAAGAAGGTAAGTACTCTAGTCAATGGCAACCCCTTTTAACACCATCCAGGAAGTTGTGAAGAGCTCCTTGGACAAATAGTAGGATGGTGTTTTTGCAGGCATAAACCTGTCTTGGAGAAATTGGCAGACTAGCTTCCAGAGAGGATCAGTATTCATTGAAAAAGACACTCCTGAAGTGTTAATCACCTTCTTGACATCGAGGACCTCTTTGGTTTGCTTCTCTAACATCTTGAGAATCTCGTCATTTGAGAATAATTGTCTGGCTATAACAAAGGATTCTCCTTTGTAGGGAAGAGACAAAGCCTTTCCTAATCCTCTAGGTGTCAGGACCATGGAAGTACCACGAACCAAGCCCGATTTCTTACTGTATGATGCAAGAAACTCATCACATAAGGCTGGATCATCTAGAATCAAAGGGAGTAAAGCAACCACGAAAGATGCAAGGCCTGCTTTGCGATAGGCTCAAAAGTCAACAGGGAAGAATAATCCCTACTGATCAGTGGGACATACTGAACAGGAGAAGGAGCTTGAGGTACCATTCAGATGGAATATACACACACCACAAACACAGACAATCACAAAGAATGCTTGCAAAACAACAAAATAGCTATCAAAAAGAAATCGATCAAAATAAGCACACACAGACGTAACTAACCAATTTACCACCCCAAACAATCCACATCCTAGAAAAATTTTGACATGACCCCTACACATATGCGACCGAAAGCTTCATGCTATGCAACAAGCAGGCACCCAAGACCTCGTATCAGGCAAAAAAAAAGAAAACTACAAACCGCACCCGTAATCGTATCACACAATCAAACCATAATACCTCAAAAATCTAATCAGGATATAACCAGAACTTTGATAAACAATATCAGCTTAAAGGATTGTACGTGCCCATCCCACAAAGTGTATTTATTAAAATGGAGAAAAAGTTCAGTGATGGGAATGATTTTAATGAAGGGTTCATTTTAATAAATTATTAACAATGGTTGAAATTTTATCAGGTTGTAAACCTTAATAAAAAAACAATGGTTCATTTTTAAATTGTTAGTTATAATTTATTAATGTGAAATGGTGCTTTTAACGAAACCCGGACTGCGATCCCCAGACTCAGGTCTCTAAATGCATATTCATTGATTAAAAATTTAATGTGTCTGAAGCGCTCTTCTTTTCGAGCGCATACATTTTTGTGACGCCTGGTTCGTTTTTATTTAAAAATTAAAGTACCTCGAAAGTGCATGTAGTGCGTGCAAAGTGAACAACGGGTTGATTTTAAGTTATTAGAAAAAATGTGTGTTTGGCGCGAGCGCGCGTGTAAAAGTGGGTGAATAAAGTTCATTTTAACAATTAACTGTGGTTAAGGGGGATAACTAAAATCAATAAAGCATGAAAAATAGATACCTGGTAGGGGTGTGTATGCAAGAGATTGAGGGCGCACTACAAGTAGTCCCAAATGCAAGGAATCCAACAAAAAAGTAAAAACCACTGACTGGAAAAAATAAAACACCTTAGTTTTTTTTAGTTTTTTTTCTAAAAAGACAAAATAAATATCAAGGCAATGTTAGTGGGATCACATTTGGTTTAGGCAATGTTCATTAGTGTTTGGGTGAGATTGTTATTAGTATTTTTTTAATTGTAATTTAGGTGTATTTTGATTTTGTATTTTGTGTTTTTTATATATATTTTTATTTTAAAGTGTTTCAAAAGCAATTAAATGCATTGATGGAATTTTTTACGCTTTTTTTGAATTTAATTCTAATTTTTATGGATTTTTAATGAATTTTTCTCAATTTTTAGTGAATTTTAAAAGCATTTTAAATATTATTACTTTTTTGCAATTAATTCTCTATACTATAATCAGCAAGATCAACCAAAAAATTTCCCAATTTAATAAGGAATTTTTCAATCATTTTTTTGTTTTTTAATTGAATTTTTATGAATTTTTTAATATTTTTAAGTGTTTTTAGGTATTTTTCTCGGGTTTGTGAAAAATCAAAAGAGATACCCAGGCTGCGTGTGAATAGCTGTGTGTGCTCGGGGACGGCACGCACCACCGCACGGAGAAGACCAAACGCGCGTCCTCGCGCGTGAACACCCGCTGGCCACTCCCGTACGCACAGGCACACCTAGACGCCCACGCTACGTGGGGAGGGTGGGGGTAGAGTGGGGTAGGGGTAGGAAAGGGGGCTAGAAGGGGGGAAACTGGGGTTAGGTTAGGGTAGTTCAACTAATCAGGTAGTTAACTAAGTACAGTGAGGGAAGTTACTTATGTGAGTTAAGTGAATTAGGGTAAGTAAGTTAATTAGGGGAGGTAAATAAATTAGGTGAATTAAGTGAGTTAGGTTAATTAAGTTAAGTTAGTTAGGTTAATGAAGTTAATTGAGTTAGTCAAGTTAGTTAGGTGAATTACGTCAAGTAAGTAAGTTAAGTTAATTAAATTAATTAGGTTAGTTAAGTGGGGGAGGTTAGTCAACTAACCTAAGAAAGTTTATGAGAAGGAAGGAAGGGGAAGGAAGAGGAAGAGGAGGCTACGGGCGGCTATGGGCAGCGCGGGAGGAGAAGATGGCGGCGGTGGGAAAAGCGAGGAGGAGGAGACGGGCGTCGGCGGCGGCATAAGGGGAGGAGGAGGTGTGGAGACGGGCGTCGGCATAAGGGGAGGAGGAAGAGGGAGGCGCGACGGGCAGCGACGGAAGGGGAGGAGGGAAAGGGAGGCGCGACGGGCGGTGGCGGAGGGCGGACCGCGGCGGAGGAGGAGAGGAAGGCAGCACTGGGAGGCGCAAAGGAGGGAGGACCGCCGACGGGAAGGAGGTGAGGTGAAGCTGGCGAGAGGTTGGAGACTATGGCGGAGGAGGAGGAGAGGAGGTGTGGAGGAGGCGACGGCAGTGGAAAGAAGAGGCGAGGAAGCGAGGGGACGTGTGGAGGAGGCGGCGGCAAGGGCAGCCGAGGGAGGTGGTCGTGGAGGAGACGACATCGAGGGAAGCCGAGGGAGGCGGTCGTGGAGGAGACGGTGGCGAGGGAAGCCAAGGGAGGCGCTAGGGCGTCGTAGGGCGTGGAGAAGGAGGAGGTGGGGTGGCGTTGGCGTGCGAGAGGAGGCAGTGACCACGAGGGGACGTGGAGCGCGAGAGGAGGCAGTGACCGCAAGGGGACGTGGAGCGCGAGAGGAGACAACAACCGCAAGGAGGAAGGAGGGGACATGGGGGAAGACGCGGGCGAATAGGGAAGGTCGTTGTTTTTTTTTATTTTAATTTTTTAATTTTTTATTTGTGTTTTTTTAATGTTAGTTTGTTTTGAAAAATGGGTTTTAATGTGTGTGTTTTATGTGTTTTTTTCTTTATTTTCCTTTTTTTGTTTTTCTCTTTTTTTGTGATTTGTGTTTGGTTAGTTGTGTTGTGTGGATTATTGTTTGTGTGTTTTTTTTCTTTGTAAATTTATTATTTGTTGTTTTGTATTATTATTTATTATGTTGTATTTTTGAATCATATGTGGTTGTTTCAGTTTTCGGGGATTGTTGGTCTTTGGTGTTTTTTTTTTTCGTGGGTGGCTGTTGTGGCTATGGGTTGTTTGTGTGTGTGTGTTGTTGGTTTTTTTTTTTCGTAGGTGGCTGTTGTGGCTATGGGTTGTTTGTGTGTGTGTGTGTGTGTTGTTGGTTTTTTTTTTTTTTGTGGTTAAATTTGTTTTGTTTGTCAAAAGTGAACACACACCCGTCCCGCGCGCATGCACGGGGCGAGAGGAAAAAAAATTTTACATCAACGGGATCAAACGGGGCAAGGACGGCGACACGTGAGGCAAAGAGGCCATAGGGCACCCCAAGGCACTAAAAACCAAAAATAGACGTGTCCACGCGCGACACGAGAGACGTGGCCACACGGCAAAAGGAAGAAAAAATAATAAAACCCAAACCATACACCAAATCCAAAAACTATAAAATGGAAAAATGTGCCGCGAGATGAGGAAAAGAGGATAGAAAAATGCGACATGGGTTTTGGGGAAAAATCAGAGTGTTCACATGGAAAAAATGCAAAAAATGGCGCCAAAAATACATGCGGGGAGGAATATGGAAAAATCCGCTCGCTGGAACGCAGGGCGGAAAGAAGGAAAAATGTACCAAAGAATGTGCCCGACAAACCTATCACGTCAACACACGGTTTCGACTGAGAGAGGACGCGTTCACATGGAAAAAACCCAAAAATCATACCCGAAAAGGGATTCGGAAATTGATATGGAATGATCTGTGCATTGGAATAGAGGATAGTAAAAAGGAAAAATGTTCAAAAGAATATAATCTACAAGGTTGTCACATCAAATCTCAGTTCGGATGGAGTTAAAAGGCGTTTGCATGGAAGAAACAAGAAAATGACACTAAAAAACACCAAGAAAAATTAATAACAAAAAATCTAGATGGCAAAACAGGGCAGAGAAAAAAGAAAAATTTTGCAAGAAGGGTGGCCGGACAAGGAGATTCAGTCAGAATGGAAGTCCGAAAAGAGTCAGGTATGTTCACATGGAAAAATGTTAAAAATATGCAAGAAAAGGGCCCGAAAACGCGCAAAAATTAATATCGGATCAATTGTGCATCGAAAGGATAGGGAGCAAAAAGAAAAATTGTCAAGAGGAAGAGGGAGGACAAGGCTGTCATGTTAGATGGTTGTTCGGAAGCAATAAAGGTACATTCACATGAAAAATCATCCAATTTACGAGAAACGCGTCAAAAATTAATAACTCAAGAACCATCGGTCGGAACAAGGGTTGGTAAAAAGGAAAAAGGGGGAATTCAAAGGGATGAACATGGTTGTAAGGTTGGATTGGGATTCCAGTGAAAGTAAGATGCGTTCACATGCAAAACGTCAAAACAAGGAATAAAGGGAGAGAGGAAAGGAACAGCCCCAAAGGGTGGGGTAAAGTGAGACAGGTGGGGGGAAAAGGGACTCCATGAGGGTAGAAAGAGGTCATGACATACATACATGATCAACTTGAGGCATATGCAAGGGCTATGCACATCAGACGTATAGGGAGGTGTCCCCACACTTAGAACCTTAACGGGCAGAGTAGATTGATCGACACGGCCACAGACTTGTCAACAGACTGGATGCTGGCGTCCCCACACTTAAGACATCACATACACTTGCAAACAGTAAAGTAGGGTTAGAAACACTTGGCCCGTTTCGCGGATGGTCGAAGGAACCGTCACTGCTACAGAAGGGTTGGAGTCGGCTGCACGAGGTACCAAGTGCACTCCAGTGTTCAGCCGGCATGGCAGGAACCATGCAGCAGCACCTAGGGAGGTATCTAGTTGATGAAGTCCATCAGGGGAGATGTCGTTGATGAAGGATAGTCACTCAACTCACGGGCACTCAAATGGAATGAGAAAACAGTCATTTGCCCCATAACTTACATCACTCGGGGTAATATTGATGGAAACCCAGATCTCACACCCGGTTTAGGAATCGACAAGTGGGTGGTGTAGGGGGAGTATGCCAAGGTGCACAATTGATAGTGTATTAGTATGTCCCGCCCTGTCTGGCATAGGTGCAAGGAGGAAGGCCAGGGAGCCTTGCAGTACAGTGTTCAGAATAGAGTGACGTGTCATGTGATGATGGAAGAGACCCATCCCGTGGGTGCATAGGGAAACGGGAACGTACCGAACTCCAATTGTCATAACGTCCCTCAATCCTCACCTCTCTCTCAATAATTGATTGAAGAACCATCCGTCACACTCAGCCCACCCTCTGTCTCACGCTCTGTTGAAAGATACAGAGGGAAGCCCATTCCTGAAACCCATTGATGTAATCCTCACTGTCACTTGTACAGAGCTTGTATGCCTTGTGCGCATTTGATGGTGCAACTGTGCATCCCACCCTGTGAGGGGTATACAGTGCAAGAAGGAAGGCCATGGAACCTTATGGTGCAGTGCACAGGAATAAAGATCGTGCATTGTGCATTGAGAGGCCCATCTTGTGCATGCAACACTCCATTCACACATCTCACCTCTCATTTGAGTTGAAGGGAAAAACTGGTCACTCACCCCACCCTCTATCTCGCTCGTTGATAAATATAGAGGGCAGCCCATACTCACGTCTCCATCTTGTTAGGATGAAAGCTCACATTACTCAAGGGGTTGGTGATGAAGATCATGTCGGCTGTTGTCATCAAGATCTTGAAGATGAGGCGTACCCAGGGAGGCAACCAACAAGTCTCGTACTTCAATGATTTGTAAGAAAGGTCGTCTATTAAGAAGGGCAGACGAACTGATATTGCAAAGACAACGCACCAAGGGAGGTGGCTTCAAATTACTTGCCAAAAAGGTGTTGCTAGTGAGTCAGCTATCCTAAACTGCAGGGCGTTTCCACAGTCAGCTTCCCGCCCAAGGGTATTTCCATCGTTTCTTGGAATGAGGCCTGTTATGACAGGGAATTTCTTCATTTTCTCCCATAACAGTTTTGTCTGTTTTTTTCTTTTTTCTTTTTTTTTCCTTTTTTTTTTTAAGAAAGAGAATGTTAGAAATACCATGTGTCAGGACCACCCTCGCCACCGTTGTTGGATCAGACGAGAAGAGAACAAGGTCGGGTTGAGAGGTATCTGTGAGGGGCTAGCAGAATGAGACCGCCTCATGAGGAGAATCATAAGGGCTATCAGAAGCACAAAGAGAAAGATAGTGCGACGCCCAAAAGGGAGAGAATAGGTCGACTATGATTGTCAAGATCCCCAAGGAGGGAAGTACTTCTTCAGACGATAGCCATTGATCAGGAAAGGATCATCAAAGGCATCAATGGTCTGCACCTGAATAGAGCCGTTAGGATTGATAGCAAGTACCTTGTATGGGGCCATCCACCGTTGTTGAAGCTTGCCAGGAAACTTGCCAAATCTTGAATCATAGGCTAGGACAAGATCGCCTTCTTTGAATGCCTTGTGCTTGATGAAACAGTCATGATAGGCATTGCATCGCACTTGAGTGGTTTCCATACACTGTAGGGCCATCCACCGTATCTCATCCAAGCATTCCAAGTGCACGAGGCAGCGTTGCAGTGACTCATCATCTCCCAAGTATTCTTTAACTGTCACTCGCAAAGAGGGCAATTCCAGTTCAACAGGAAAGACGGCTTTTGTACCATACACTAGCTGGAAAGAGGTCTGTCCTGTAGCTGCCTTATGGGAGGTTATGTATGCCCAGAGGGCCTCTATAAGTCAATCATCCCAGTCACGATGATGTGCGGCAATCATTCTTGTCAGGATCGAGCAGAGGATGCGATTAGTGACTTTAACTTGGCCATTGGCTATGGGGTAATAGGGAGTGGACTTGCGATGGTGGATCTTATACAGCTCTGTAAGCTCCTCCATGATTTTGTTAAGGAAATGAGTACCTCTGTCACTTACCAACTCAAGGGGACTGCCAAAATAGGTAATAATATTCTCGTACATGAACAAGGCTACTTTGTAACCATCGTTCCGCTTCAGGGCTTTAGCTTCATACCACTTTGTGACATAATCCCTACATACTAAGATGTATCTATTCTGTTTCCATCTGGTAGGTGGATCAATCGGACCCACAAAATCAATCCCCCACTTCTCCAATGGCTTTAGGGAAAGAATGGGTTGCAGTGGCATGGCACTTTTTTTAGTGGGTTTCCCCATTCGCTGACAAGCATCACATCTTTTACAGTAGTCATGTGCATCCTTGTGGAGGATTGGCCACCAGTATTCTGCTAACAAAGTCTTCCTGGCTGTCTCTTCTCCTGCGAAGTGTCCACCACATGGTTCGTCATGGCATGCTTTCAATACTATGCCGATTTCATCCCCTGCAACACATCTTCGCAGCACTTCATATTTACCTCTCCTTGTACAGTGCATTGCCTAGCAAGGTATAGGGGGCTGATTCTAACAAAAGCTTCTTCTTCTCACAGCTTGAGATGCTAGGAGGATACTGTTGAGTCACCAAGAGGTTGGCTATGTCTGCATACCAGGGAGTAACTGTTTCAACTAGAAACAAGGAAGCATCAGGAAGGTTTGGATCATCATGTTCCTCTTCTGCAGTTTGAGGGATACGTGATAGATGATCGGCTAGGACATGGGAACGGCGAGGCTTAGTGACCACTTCAAAATTGAACTCCTGGAATAGGAGCAACCATCTCATCAGTCGTCCTTTAACATCTGCTTTGTTCATCAGGAAGGACAGGGCTTCATGATCCACGTAGAACTTGAAATGCGTGGACAGTAGATAGTGTCTAAACTTCTCTAATGCAAACACCATTGCCAAGCACTCAAGCTCTGTCACTGTATAGTTCCATTCCCTATCAGCAACCTTCCGGCTTGCATAATATATTGGTTAATCTAATTTAGAGGGGCCCTTTTGACATAGGACAGCACCTAGCCCTTCAACTGATACATCTGTGTGTACATGAAACTCCTTCGTCCAGTCAAGAGGCTGCAAGATAGGTGCTTGGATAAGGCACTGTTTTAGGGTATTAAAGGCTCCTTTGCAGTCATCAGTCCAAAGGAAATCCACATCTTTCCTTAGGAGCTTGTGCAGAGGGGCTGCCTTGGTTACAAAATGTGCAATAAATCTTCTGTAGTAGCCCACATGGCCAAGAAATCCTCTCAATTGCTTGAGGTTTATTGGTGCTGTCAAGGCGGCAATCTTCTCATTCTTTGCCGGGTTTGTTGCAATCCCTTGTGCAGAGACAATAGGGCCTAGAAAAACTCCTGATGAGATGCCAAAGACACATTTGTCAGGGTTGAGAGAAATCCCATACTCTCGACATCTGTCAAAACAATGCTCTAGGTGTCCCCAGTGCTCACGGATTAAACTATAGACACAAAAGTCATCAAGATACACCTCAATGAAATCATGAAGATGATTCTGGAAGACAGTCATCATTACTCATTGGAAGGTGGCAGGAGCATTACAAATCCCAAATGGCATCACTCTATAGGCATAGGTCCCCCATTCTGTGGTGAAGGTTGTTTTGGATTGATCCTCTTCTGCGATTTGGACTTGGTTATATCCATTGAATCCATCCAAGAGGGAATAGAGCTCATGGCCTGCCCCCCACTGTGTCCAACAGTTGGTCTGTAAAAGGGATAGGAAAATGATCCTTCTTCGTCTTCAAATTGAGCTTCCTAAAGTCCACACATATTCGAAGTTTCCCGTTCTTCTTAGGTACTACCACAATGGGCAAAACCCATTCATTGTTAGCCATGGGATAAATGAACTCGGCTTCAAGAAGTTTCAATAATTCAGCATTCACTAGAGCAGAATAATTAGGATTCATATGCCTTTGTCTTTGCCTTACAGGTTTGGCATCGGGCTCTAGGTCAATGTAATGTTGGCATACTGTGGGAGCAATCCCCTTTAGGTCTTTATATGACCAAGCAAACACGTCTAAGTTCTCTTTGAGTGGGTCTCGCATGACCACTAGTTCTTCTTCTGGAAGATTGAGGCCCACTTTCAGGTAACGTTCAGTACCATTAGTATCCAAGAATGTTACTTGTCTTTCACCTTCCACTTCGCGGATAAATGTCCCACTGATTGCTTCTATATAGAGGTCTAACTCTTTCAAGGGAGTAGTGTCATCGTTTGATGTTCCACTAGAACCAGTGTCCTCCTTCTGGACAGATGACTCATTTGTCTGTTGAGATTGCTGGAAGGGTATCAAAGCTTTTTTTGCTTCTGTGTGAGTGGTAATTTCTTCTGGACTTAGGGATTCATCTTCAGAGGATGCGTCCAGGAATGTCACATAGCACGGATCTTCTAGAAGCCATGGCTCTAATGGCTCTAGCTTCTGTTGACAAGGGATATCATCATTATCATTTCTCCAGACTGAACGGTCAGGGCGACAGGAGCCACTGGTGAACTTAATTTTTATGCCTTTGATCCATTGCTTATGCAAATTCTGCATACTTTGTGATCCATTGGTCAACCCAAATGGAACCATGGTCATTCCATCCAACACCCCGAGATCTTCGGCCTCTAGGTCTCTGTAGGGACATCAACAAGATCATCCACTATCAGAGGATCTTCTTCAACTGCACTTTCATAGCCTACTTCATTTTCTTCATCATCATGTCCATCCTCTTCCTCTGGAGGCTTTGTCTCTGCTTTTGTAGAGGCTATGTAGGAGAAGAACAGATCTTCCACCTCTGCGTCTGCTTCTACTTCTGCTTCTGTCTCTAGCTCTATCTCTGCTACTGTCTCTGCGACTGCCATGTAACTGGGAGAACAGTACATCCATGCTTCTATCTCGTTGTCAGAGGTGATTTCAGAAGTTAATTCTAGTTGAGGCAAGAGGTATTCTCCCATGGACAATGACTTTTCTTCCTTTGGTAGTTGGCTTATTGTGCCCACTGTTAGGGACTGTACCTCTTTTTTCTTGGGAAAGATCTGTTTAACAGCCTCTTCATCTCCTGATGTACCATGTGTTACCTCGTTGGAGGAGTTAGTTATGACTTCAATGGATGTGGATCCATTACCTTTTTGCGATCCATACAACTTCAACACCACTTTGTTGGGTCCTCTGTCTAGGGTTAGGGTTCCTTTGAACCAATCCGCCCTGGCTCTTGGTTCAAAAAGCCAAGGTCTTCCCAACAGTAGAGGATATGAGGTCCCATAAGAATTTGGTTTAACCACCAGATAGGTCAACCAATAATCTTTTCGTGCAAGGATTGTTTTTACGTATGGGAGGATGCCCAACGGTTTAATTCTGCTTTGATATGCCAATCTGATAAGCCAGTTTGTAGGTTGAATTCCTCACAACCCTAAGTCCTTCATTGTCACATCCATCATTATGTTTACTGATGAGCCTCCATCAATCAATGCATCTGAGATAAAGGATCCTTCAATCCATACACTAATCTCTAGGGTTCCAGGAGATCTAGGAAGGCATTAGCCACATCTACTTCCTTCGCAGGTTCTGCGGCTCTGTTAGACTTTATTATTGTTGGGGGAGCAATCCTTAGTCCACGTCTTCTTGTCAAGATGCTTTTGAATTTCTTTCGACAGCTGGGAGACAGCATCAGCAAGTGCTGGAATGTTAAGTTTGGTTTAAAAGTGTCTAGGTCTTTTACCAAGTCATATTCTTTGATAGGATCCACGGGCTTCTCCAGCCTGCTCGGGAATGGGACTATACCCATTTTCATCCTTCGTTTTTCTTCTAGTAATGGCAGCATTAGCACTTCTTTTATTTCTGGAGGTGCTTCTACATCGTCTATCTCCTGGACCTTTGATCCTGTTTCTGGAACTGTCTCTGTGACTCTCTGTGGCACTGTAGTGCTCTATACTGCAGTGTTCTGTCCTATACTGCTCTATCCCTCTACTAACAGGTTGAACTTCACAATCTTGGCAGGGGAATTATTTTCATTATGAACAACTGGTTCCTTCTTCTTGGCGCGCATCACAACAGCAACTTCCAACTCTACCAAATTGGAGGCAGGCTCTTGTACCTTCTGTTGGCTATCAGTAGCATTGGCCTTTACAGGGGGTGGACTTGGACAATACTTTGCAGTGTGGCTTTCGCCTTTGCATCGGCTACATAAGGGCTTGTAATCTACAAATTGTCTAGGGTTTGGACAATTCGGGGAGATATGACCCTTTTCTCCACACCTATAGCATTCCACCTCTGATCTCTGACCATCACCAGACTGTCGCCCTCTATAACTTTGAGAGGGAAACCTCCTTTGACCAAAATTAGGACCAAACTCCCTAGGCTTTGGTCCAATATCTTGTGTTGTCATTTTGGATTCTAACAATTTGAATCTTGCATTTTCATCTTTCTGCCTTCATTCGTACATCTCTTTCAGAGATCAAATATCCTCTGTATGGTTCTTCCATAAACAGTAGGAACAGAAGGCTCCAGGAATGGTTGATTTTCGAGTACATTCAGTGGCTAAATGTCCCGCTTGATGACACTTTTCCGCACCATGTATTAGAATGCATCACATCTCTCCCAGCTCCCGCAGGAGTGGATATATTGATAGTATTCACCTTCAGCGTCTGTAGCTGCTCTTTAATCACATCCATAAGCTCCTTCTTGATACTTGCACTGAGTTGGATAAGTATTCCTTCAGATTTTCACCTCCTGAAGTACTTGTAGTAGGGTTTTGGGAACCTTTTGTAATTAATACATACACTGATTGGGTCGATCCAAAGGGTCCTCTATTCTGGTTCTGATCCAGAGCTCCTGCTGAGACTTGGGATTGTCGATTCTAGTTGGTAGGATTCCACTGTTGAGTCGCCATTGGAGGAACTGTTTGAGGCCACTGTTGTTGTGGTTGAACCACCATTTGAGGCACTGTCGTCTGTGGTGACCACAGTGGATTAGGTGCATTATACTGTGGCATTGTTTGCATCTGGGGATAGGGGTAGGGAACTATCCCTGGGACTGCATTTGATGGGTATACGATTCCTGGCATGGGAGGAGGAAGCTTTTGTAATTAATACATACACTGATTGGGTCGATCCAAAGGATCCTCTATTCTGGTTCTGATTCAGAGCTCCTGCTGAGACTTGGGATTATTGATTCCAGTTGGTAGGATTCCACTGTTGTTGAGTCACCATTGGAGGAACTGTTTGAGGCCACTGTTGTTGTGGTTGAACCACCATTTGAGGCACTGTCATCAGTGGTGACCATAGTGGATTAGGTGCATTATATTGTGGCATTGTTTGCATCTGGGGATAGGGGTAGGGAACTATCCGTGGGACTGCATTTGATGGGTATACCATTCCTGGCATGGGAGGAGGTAAGACTCCTCTTCCTGGAGTCATTGACAACCTTACTTCAACTTCGTCATACAATCTTGCACCTTCCACTACAGCTTGCAAATTGATTGGTCTTCTCAATTCCACAAATTTGCAAACTTCTGGTTGTAGGCCTCTAAGGAACACTCCTTTCTGAATGCCTTCGTCCAAATGATGGTAAGTCCATCTCTTCAGGATGGATTCCATTCACGAGACATAAGCTTCTACTCTTTCTCCAGAGGACTGACTTAGGTTCATGAACTCCGCTCTTCAAAACCTTCACAACTGAATTTAGTGAGGAAGGCCAACTTCAGGTCATTCCATGTGCCAAAAGTTCCTGCTCCTTGTCTCTCATACCAGTGAAACACCGCGCCCTTGAAAGTGACGAGGAATATTGCTAACCAATGCTCAAGGGTTCTGGTATTGTTAGCCACACATGCTACTATAAATTCTGCTACATGAAGATCAGGGTCTTCATTATACTCTCCCTTAAAAATTGGCAATGGGTCTACATTTGCTGGCATGTCATCAATATTTCTAGGATGAATCTAATTAGGAAGGGGACCTTGAGTCGCCATGGTGACTTCTGTAAAAAGTGCTTTTAGGGCGTCAAAGGAGACTTCTACTGTGAGCTCGTTCTCAGCTTTGATTTTTCCTTCTCTCTTCTCACATACCTCTGGACTCATTCTAACGCTTGCCTCTTGATTGCGTCATTCATCAGGGGCTTGGCTCCAACCAGTTGTTCAATACTCAATAGAATAGAATCAGAGAGGGGCTTCATTCTCTGGGGGATTCTCTCGCCAACGTCTCCTCTACTTCCTTCTTTTTAACATCTTTGAATTCGGCTTTCAAACCACTACAAAGGGGGAGATATTCCGTTCTAAAAGTATCAAAACTCATTCTTCTTAGGATCGTTGTTGTGCCATTATAATAATGCCAGCTTCTGAGGGTTTCAACACTATATGTTGTGAAAAACACTCTGTCTACTAACTTCCCGTGGGTTGCTAATTGGACAAACAGAAGATTGTTAGTGCACCAAGCATCCCATGTATCTTGCTGTTGAGCATCCACAAACAAATTCCAACTCTTTTCCTTCTTGTTTTCATGAACCTCCACAGACCACGACTCTTGAAACTTCTTCATGATATCCCACTTGATGATGTCTGGAAACTCCTCAATAAATGCTAAATCTTCCATGGATAGTTATTCTCTCTACTTCGGCTCTTCAGTTTGTTCCCAAACAATTGCCACCAAAATGCAGGTCTATCTTGCTTCAACAGGAAGAGGAAACAGTCCACCACATAGAGCTTGCATCATGATGGTAATATGTTTCCGCCAATGTGGGATGAACTTCTTGTGGAAAGTGGCTTTGATAATAAAAATCTCTAACCCTTCAATGGAAGAAGGAACTTTACAAACATCCATTGAATTCTTCTCTTCTTGGCAATGCCATTTCCTTCATTTTCAGCCTCTTCTGATGCTTGTTGATGGCAAGCTTCCCCAGCTGCGCACCAAAAACATGGAGCCCAAGAGGAACACTAAGGAAAAGGGGATTCTACTCGAAGAAAATCTATCTTGTAACATCAACAAGCTTTTATTTCATTATTTTGATGACCAAAACAAAGAGAATAGCAAATCTTCACTCAGCATCATAGTAGACATCTCCCACGGATTTGATAGAATCAACCATAATCTTCAACTTCTTCATAAAATCCTTCAATAGAATAATGAACATAAAGGAATACACCATTTTTTAATGGAAATAAATCACATAGTATTCATCTTCAATGTCTTCATAGTTTTCTCTCTCAATCTCTCATATACAAATACATTGTTTTGATAGAATTGGTCTCTCTCTCTCTCTCTCTCTCTCTCTCTCTCTCTCTCTCTCTCTCTCTCTCTCTCTCTCTCTCTCTCTCTCTCAATAGTACATCATCTCCTCACTACAATACTCAATAATGACTCTCAATAATCCTTCTTAGGTCATGGATGCACCTCCCAAGAGGTATGTATGATGCGAAGAGGCACCAGAGCCACTACAGTGTCTTTTCATAGCTCACTACTGTCACTATCACTTTAGTCTTCTCTTCAGTCTTCAGTAGCTGCTTCTTCCATTTGTTTTAGCTCTTTTGAACTTAGATTCATCCTTTCCAAAAGTTAGAAAACTGTCCCAAAGTCACACATACATTCTACAAAACACTTACAGAAAATCTACAAAACAGAACAGAATAGGAACAAAGCAGATACAGAACAGAGACAGAGCAGATATAGAGGCTCTGCAGAAGGTTTACAGAGGGTTATAGAAGGTCATTAGAGAACAATAGATCCTCATAACTCATACTAAAACCATTCCAAACTATCAAAAACTATTCGATAAGCTTTCAAAAGGTTTCAACCTTCATCAATCATCAATCCATGCTTCATACAGAAGAAAATCAAAACAAAACAGAAGCTATACAGAAGGTATAAGAACTTCAACAAAACCTATCAGAACTTCACAGAGCTTCATATTTCCACTAAAAATCATCATGAGCTTCCAAAACATAATCAATATCATCCAAAACACTCTCAAACACTTTCATTAACAACCATATATCACTCTAAATCCATCAAAAATCAATCATTCAGACCTCAAAAACAACAAAAATCAATCAAGAATTCAGTCTTTTTCCACTCTGAACAAATAACTATAGCATGCCTCTCTCTCTCTCTCTCTCTCTCTCTCTCTCTCTCTCTCTCTCTCTCTCTCTCTCTCTCTCTCTCTCTCTCTCTCTCGTTCTCTCTCTCTCTCTCTCTCAATGTCTCTCTTCTTCTTCTTCTCCTCCTCCTTCTTCTTCTTCTTCTTCTTCTTCTTCTTCTTCTTCTTCTTCTTCTTCTTCTTCTTCTTCTTGTGTGTGAGACACCAATAACCATCCCCGCCACCCCAATGTAAGGTCCATCCTTTCTTATCATAATGATATTGATGCGTACTCAACATCCCCTCACTTATTTTCTTTTTGTATTCTGAAAACCAAGGCCCATAATCACTCACCAACATGTTGGGAAAACGAATACATAATGTAGATAATAGAGTGATAATAATTTTCAAGATTTAGGCTCTCATATTATCATATTTAGAAGGTATTTGACTATAAAATGTCCTCCTATGAAGTGCTCATCGAGCTTGTATATATTACAAAATGCCAAGTGCATGTAAAAGAGATAAAAGGATGAACCACAACTTAAAGTGAAATAAGGTAGATTTGTTACAGGAAATAGTTTGTTTTAGAGGAGGATTTATTCTACCAAATTTTCAATAAAGTGCCACTTACATAGGGTGAAAGTACTCTCCAAGGCTTTATTTTGATATGTGGTACACCCTATTTGCACCAGCCCTTTGTAAGTTATTTTAGATTTAAAATTATTTTTGAAGACATCCAAAATTTGTTGTACATTACAGAGGCTTCTACCCTAGTCTTCATCTCAACCAAAGATTTAATTTTTTCCAAATATTTTGTATCATTTGTAAAGCTATAAGATAGAGTAGTACTCTATCATGCATGTTCTTTCAAACACTTCACATGTTCTTTTGTGGATGAAAACCTCAAGGCAGGGAGGGAATATAATAAATTGAGAAGAGATTTATATGTTTGATATATTTGGGAAATAATGCCATGTCACATTGATATAGGTATAAAGATATTTTGACGTTTCTAGAAGAGGTGCATTTAACTCTTTCTGGTCAAAAGTCAATCTTTGGAGTTGAAGAGGTTTTGATTGTTGGACATATGTGTGGGCCCTATGGGCACAAACCATCACCAACAAAAATAGATGGGATTGATAGAATGCAAGATATATGCATGAATGTATCAGAGGTGCATAGATTCTTGGGTGCATGTGTGTTCTATTTGATATGGATTCCTCACTTTGCACATTTAGCTGATGCTCTATATCAACTCTTAAGGAAAGATCAGAGATTTCATTGGGAAAGGAAGCATCATAAAGCAATGAAGAAATTGAAGTAGCTCTTGAAATCTATTCCTACATTGAGAAAGGCTGATTATTCACATGGAAAGCCTATCATTATTACTATTGATACAAGCCCAATCTGGATTGGATGGGTAATTGGACAAGGTGATGAGGAAGGGCAAATAAATGCAATTCGCTTTTGTGCTAAAGTATTGACTGAATGACAGAGAAGGTATCCACATGTAAAAAGAGAATTATGGGGAATCATGATAGCCCTTAAATGTGATAAGAAGTATTTTATAGGTGCTCGTGTAGTCATTGAGATAGATTGTTTGTCGGTATTGGGTATGATTACTAGTTGTGCTATCCTGGACATTGCTATGCTCTGGTGGATTTCATACATCAAATCTTTAAGCCCTGAATTTCAGCATATTGCAGGAAGAGATAACCCAGTGATAGACATGTTATCTCGGGCACACTATGAGAATGAAGATTGGATGATGGATGAGGAGAAAGAAGATGACTTTCTTGCAGCTGAAAATGATGTTGTAAGAGTGAATTTAGCAATGCAAAGAGTTGCTACATCAGTAACAAAATCTTGGACAACAAAGAGAAGATACTTTAGATGTTTTGTATCTTGTGTAGAAGTGTTTCTGGAAGACAAATATGCAGGAGAGTGGCTAAGAATTGGTCAATACCTCAGTACCTTAACAAAGAGAGATGAATGGCCAGATGAGGAGTTTAAGAAGATCAAGAGGAAAGCCTATGGATTTTTCTTAAAAGATGGATACTTATGGAAACATGCTAAAAAGAAATAGGGTACGCCATTGTGTTTTGGGTGACAGAGCTTCACAAGTAAACGTTATGCAAGAATTTCATAAAAGCTTATGCCATAGAGGTGTTTGGGGTACTTTTGCAAAGATCAAACAAAGATATTGGTGGCAGGTTATGTATAAGGATGTTGCTCACTTTATGGAAACATGTATGATATGTCAAATGTATTCATCAATGAGACATCAGGATGGATTGCAGTCCACATATCCCTTGTCGCTTTATTTTAAATGGGTGGTGGATTTAGTCATGATGCCTATAGGTCTTTGACAAATGAGATATCTTATACTTACACATGATGAAGACTACTAATCAAGTGGAAAGGAGAGCTCTATGCACTAAGACAACAAATGCACTGTGTACTTTTCTCTTAGAAGAGATCTTTTGTTGGTATGACTGTGTGGGAAAAATTACTGTGCAGATAGGGGTGAACTCGATGCAAATGAAGCCCATGACTTCTTTGCACATATGGGGATAAAGCTTGCTTTAACTTCAACTTATCACCCTGAAGGAAATGGCAAAGGTGAAAGAGGTCATCCACCTATTGTGAAGGCATTGGCAAAAGCATGTTGAGAGAAGGTAAAAGAGTGGCTATGATTCCTCCCTTATGGTTTTTGGGCTGAGAAAACAACTCATAGTGTTGTTATAGGATATATGCTTGCTAAATTGATGTATGGTCAAAAACCTATCATACCGATAGAAGAGATGACAATCACATGGAGTGTGCTACCTTGGGAAGAGGAATTGAATTGAGAGGAGTTGTTAGCCTTACGTATTAGACAGTTGGAAAGAAAGTCAGAGGACATAGAGGCAGCAGTTGCAAAGTTAAGGGTAGCAAGGATACAAAAAAAGAAATGTTTTGACAAAAGACATAGATTGAGGCCAAGAACCATACAAGATGGGGATTGGGTATTGGTTTATGATAGCAGTTTAGACAACCAGCATAATGCCATGCATAAAGTTTCTAAAAGATGATTTGGACCCTATGTGGTAAGACAGGTGTTTGATAATGCTACTTATGCATTAAATGAGCTAGATGGGAGAGCCATCAAACTTCTGGTAGCAAGGAAAAGAATCAAATTATTCAAAAGGCAAGAATCTACTGCCTATGAGTTACCAAAATTGAAAGAAAATAGTGGTCATGATACAGGGGCTAGCCAGGAAGATATGGAAGACGAAGAAGCAAAGGATATGGTTGCAGAGGATGAGGAGGACTTAGAATCTGGTGACAACTAGGATTTTGGCACATACCGGAGGATGTGCAGGTGCAGAGGGGGTGGATGTCGTGATGGTATGAGGACATAGTGTGAAAAACTATAGAGTGTATCATCATTTGACTTTCTAATTGATCTAGAGAGTCAATGCCATATTAGTCATTAGTGTTAGTGTCTATAGT
The DNA here is from genome assembly GCF_053477565.2 of Lygodium microphyllum. Taxonomy (NCBI): domain Eukaryota; kingdom Viridiplantae; phylum Streptophyta; class Polypodiopsida; order Schizaeales; family Lygodiaceae; genus Lygodium; species Lygodium microphyllum. The sequence continues at coordinate 70,371,063 of NC_141160.1, forward strand.
ATGGATGGTTCAAAAATACTAGATTTTTGGATAAAAATAGTATATTTTTTATATTTTGGATATTATTTCTTGTAAATATTCTAAAAAGCTATGGAAACTTCTAGAATAGGATGGCATGCAAAAAGAAATTAATTTTTCATCCAGATTTGGAGATTTCATGGAAAAAAAAGGATTAGTAAAATCGTGCACATCGCGACGTAGTTGGCTGGCAGCAAATAACACTCTAAACTCGGAGAAGGAGAAGAAGTGATCTACGAGATTTTTGATCAAGTGTCCTGGGGTTTTACCCCCCTTTCGGAGCCAACAAAATGATTAGATTTGTGGTTTGAGCAGTAGAGAGGAAGCTACTACTTTGATGCACATTTTTGGGATACAAGGGAGCTCCATGAGATCTAATGCTTGGAGATTGCTTCTAAGTAGTACCAGAGAAGGAGTTTTAGGTTCTATCATTACATAGTGCTTTGATTCATTGTGCTTTGTCTTTATCGTATATACCTCTTGTCTATTCTTTTTCTTCTCTTCCATCTCCAATTCTCTACTTCCTTCTATCTCTGATCCCCAGTGGATATGACCTTTTGACTAAAACCCCTCTGACAACGTCTTAGAGATGTAAGTAACTTTTTTATTGCTATAGACGCTCAGGGATTATGTGACGAGGTGGGATTGCTTTCTGAGACATATAAAATGGTCTATCAATAATTGGATACAAGTTTTAAACAAGTCTTCAAAACTAAGCGAGTAGTGCCTCTACCAAAACCATTTTATGTGAACAAGGCTCAACAACAAGAAAATGATAAAGTTTTAGAACTGATTTGTGAGCCCACACATTTGGAACACACACACATACTGAAGTATGGTTCCAAACCTTTGACCTGAATGCATCCAACAACTTTGTATTGGATATATGTAGGGTGTAGGTGGTTATGCTCAAGTTCTACAATATGTCTTTGGAAGAATGTAGAGGCAAGCTTAAATTTGTCCTCAAACTTGATGAGAATGAGATTATTAGGAAAAAAACTTAAACGTGTAAGTACATCACTTATGAATTGAGTGTTGGATCTTGACATCAATGAAAACCATCCTTTATATTTCAATGTGCAATTAGAGAATGAAATATGGTGGCTTGTAGCATTTGAAGTACCAAAGGAGGACCATGATGTAAAAGTTTTTTTAAACCTCGCTAATGTTATTTTTTTAAAAAGGAGAAACTTTACATATTGAAGGATTTGGGGACTATCAAGTTGAATAGCATCTTGCAAGTGATTTAAAAACAATGAAGTATATATTTGGTTTATCGAATGCAGCAAATGTAAAATTTCCACGCATATACTATATGAAACAATGAAGAAATGAAAATATGAAAAGAAAGAATGGCTTGCTTAGACAAGACAACAAGGTGCTCCAACACATGTCAAAAAAGTCATGAGAAATGGAGTGCTAGTCCCAATGGATCCAAACAAATGCTCTATTTTGGAAATACCATTGATAAGGGCTCACTTTTGCACATTCTATTGTTTGGCTAGAATAATTGAGAAGCTTATATATGAATATGTATGCTATACAAACAAGATGATATGTGTTAAAAGCTGATGCTACATGCAGGAAGGTAGAACAAATCCTGTTTGAAGTTGGATTGCATAGGGGCCGAGTAGAAATAAAAAAGGACAAGTAAAAATCGTGCAAGAGTGGAAAATATCCCTTGTAAACCACGCTTTGGTGGACCCAAGACTAAGAAGTTTTTATCTCCACCTCGAGATGAGTAATGCAATATACTTGTGAAACAACCAAAGAAGTATGAAGCATGGGAAAAGTTGCACCTTGCTCTTCCAAATTGGAGCAATGGGGAAATAACAAGGATTGCAAAGGAAGAAGTGTGGATACGCCTAGATAGATCAGCATATATCTTACAAAAGTTGAGATTTAGGGATGGTGATGCCAATACATTTAAAGAGATAATTGCTAAATTTCACAACTCTATGGTGGATGCATGGACTTCAAATAGCATAACACAATATATGGTTAGTATTGTTACCATTACAAAAATATATTATCATTGCAAATTAGTTTGTGTTTCTAATCTCTCTTTCTTTTGTAGCATATACTTGAGGCACATGGTCCATACTTTGCAGATCAAGGAAGTTTAGTAGTATGGTCAACTCAAGGCATAAAATGATCTTACTGGCAAGCTCTTTGTGCTTTTGAAAAGGCAACTAATCATGGAGATGTATCAATGATTGCAATTCTATGAGACAATTATTTCAATGGTGGTATAAGAGATTAGAGATATGATACAAGGGAAAAAAAAGAAGTCCAAAATCTCTCAAGCAGAATCTATAAGTAGGGCAATATATGAAGTGAGCGAAGCAAGATATGAGAACAACACAACTAGACAGCACCATGCAAAATGGTTGGCAATCCAAGAGAGAGATGGCTAGAAATGGAGGCCTAGATAAAGAGTACAATTTTGATGCATTTAGAGTCCAAGAGAGAGTACAGGTACTAAGGATATGACTCATCAATACTCCTATCTTAAACATGAGATGTCTTTAATAATCCTATCTTAAGCTTTAGATAGTTCGTCCATTTGAATGTGGCTACAAGAGCATTTTGTAACTTTTGTTTAAAATTTCAAAGGTTCAAACTATATTTTTCAAAGTTTTGATATTTATTGCTCTATCTTTTGGGTCTATTAATCTTAAACCACACTTCTTGGGAGAAGGCACAATATAATAATATCTATCTTAGAGAGTAAAGTTTAAGGTTATCTCTACTTGAGTCCTTTATTTGACTTTAGATACAAGATATTATTGAAACTTTTAAAATTTTAAATTTAAATTATGAAAAGTTGATTTCAAAATCCTAAGACGAAGATTTAAACATTTCAAACCTTGGAATATTAACATTAGGGGAGTTTTGAGGTCTTGAAAATGCCATGTAAGCGATCATAGAGAGAGAATATATTTTAGGAAATAAAATTATTTTTTTAAAATTTTAAAAAAATATATTTTGGTAAACAAATATATCAAAAATTGTTAATAAGTCATTGTCATGATATTCTCGTAGTCACATCAAACCTAGAAATCTAGGTCACCATAAAGGTGACAAAGATTGTCATAATCAATATCTTGCTCATTCTCATTAAAGTGAAAACCAATATTCAATTTGAATTTTGTTCGACGTTTGATTACTTCCCTCCATTCTCACTCTCTTCTTTCTTTCCTAGCCTTACTAGTTTATTCTTCGTTTTCCATCTTGTTTCTAATTTGGATACTTTTTCAATCCAATCTTCTAATCACATACTTAGCTATGGATCAGTCATCCAATGATCTCTGTAGCTCTAGTAAAAGGCCTCTCTATCATCTTCATATTGAGTTGGATAGTGAGTATGAACTATAAGAAGCTGGGAATAAGTATTTAGTGTAAATAATATTGATATTATGCCATGTCACCACACTGACATTGGTATAAAAGGAGAGAACATGTAATTTTTCACATCTTTTTGACACATTAATACAACGACAGTCTTTCTCTCCCATCTTGCTCACAGCTTCTATGGCTTCTCCCTCTTTCCTGTCTTTCTCTCTCTAAATCTAGTCTTTCTCTCTCCTCGTCACTCTTCTTCTCTCTCTTCCTGCAGTCTTTCTCTCTCTTCTATAGTCTTCTCTCTCCTCTTTCTCTCTCCCTAGTTCTCTCTCTAACAAGTGGCATCAGAGCCTTGGTCTTTGATCCATTCTTTTCTTCTATTTTCAATCCTATTTACCTCTATCAAAATCAATTTTAGATAAAAATTGTACAAGACAGTGACTAGTGGAGTGTTGCAGATCATCTACAGCTAGTAAGAGACTACATCTAGAGATATCCAAGGTCAGATATGGCGGAGGATGGCTTAAATGACAGGTCGTCATCAAATTTCATGCAAAATTGGAGGTAATTAGGGTAAAGAAGAGTTAATCGGGCTTAGTTTGGGAACAAACTATGGTTACTTTGAAAAGAGGGAGTTCTCTTTCCCCTTTCCTAGAGTTTCCTGCAGGTTTCATGGAAGTTCAGCATCAAGATCTGCTCATATCTCTCAAGCCTCTGATCTTCTTGGCCAAGAACCTCCTAGAATAGATCCCTTACTTCATTATCTTCAGAATGAGCACAAGAATGCTTCAGTTTGGCTCAGCTATGGAGCCAGGAACAACCCTGAAAATTGCAGTGTAATTTTTGGGCTGACTCCAGCATATTCCCTACTATGGATGCTTCCTCTTCAAGCCTTGGCACTCTCCGTGATCCTTGGCAAGTAAAAATCATCAGTTAAATGGAAAGATTCAGCACCATTTAAGGTTCTTCAGCCTCTTCCTAAACCCTAGATGAACAGTCCATGGCAACCATGAAAGCTTCAGCCCGAGCTTTCATTTCTCAACAATTTCTTGAAGATTCTTCATCCTTTTAGCCCGTGGGATCATCTCAGCAAGGATTCTTCAACAAATTGCAAGGATTAAGCACGAAATGGTCAAAGATTGAAGCTCAAGAGCTTCCATGGAGCAAAAATCTGGGGGAAACGGGTTTAATGCCTCAATTTCAAGCATTTGAAGCTTCAAGATTGTTCTTAAGTACTGAATACACAAGCCTTGGGGATTATTTTAGCAACATTGGACAACCGGAGGCTCTATCGAGCATATGAAGATTGATCAAGTCATCATCAACCGTGTCAAAGGTACTCTTCTTCAATTCTTAATCTCTCTCATTAATCCAATTGTTGATCTTAATCCATTTGATTGAGAGATTAAAGAATTGAATAATATCCATCAAATTTCAGCCAACCTTTGTTTGAATCAATCCATTCATGAATGCAATGCTTGCTTTATGCATACTAGTTCCAATTAGTGAATTAGAGGCTTCAATCTGAAATTTCCAGCATAGCAATTGAATCCCATTGATTGAATCTATTGATTGATGAACTTGTTTACTCTAAACCATTGATTGGCTGAATTTCTTTTACCCCAAATTGAAATATTGTAAAAGGGTAAGTACTAGCAATCAGTGAGTCACTGAATTGCATTGGTAAGACCCTTCTCCTATCCAAACTTTCAAGATTCCATTCAATTGCATCTCATGAAAGGCTGAATGAATATTTCAGAAATGCATATCATGCTGATTGATTAGATTACTAGCTACTGCCATGTTGATATACCCACCGAGGAAAAAGGTGGATGCCGGGGGAGATAGTGGGACAAAAGAGAGGTGACCCTCCCTCACTATCGAAGATCTCGAAGGCGTGCAACCAACCGAGCCGGGGGAAGCTTTGCCCACTCCCGATGATTCGGAGCACGTGTAGGGAGCCTTTCATGCCGTTTTATCCCTCATACAGGTACAGCGAGTGGAGAATTGAAGATTGAAGACTTCCCAAAGGCTCAAGTACCTACAAGTCCAAAACAAGGTAAAACAAGGAATTTACAAGGCACTTACAGGGTATTTACGCATGGTTACAGGTACACCCTTCATTACTAAAGTACAGCTTTAGGTACTACAGGGTACCCACAGGTCCTATACAGCCTTTTACAAGATTTGGTAACCGTTTGGGGTTACTATCTTGCATTACAGGGTCAAAACAGGGCACTTACAGGTTTAGACAGGGTGCAGGCCTGGACAGTTTAGACTCAGAAATCCAGCTACATAATTTTCTATCCTAAATTTGTTATAGCGTGCTATAGCTCATCTCGAAGAGGGCATTCTTAGCTTCAATTTGAACTAAAAAAATTTGAAATCGAAGTTCCCTAGCAAAAGTTATAGCCGTTTTTCTGACAGGGGGTACTGCAGGACTGCACTATTATAGCAGGGCATAAGGGTAAAAATAAGGTCCAGGAAGATTATGCTCAGCAAATCAAGGATTCCATGTTGGATAATATACCTCAAGAGAGCCATGAAGAGCTTCAACAACAAGGAGAAGTTAGTATACTTAATAATACTTTGTGCGTCCATGAACAAAGACATAGGGAACGACATGAGGCCATCTTATCAAGAATGGAGCAAATGGTCTTGTTTACTAATCAAACGAAGTCTTCCATTGAGAAGTTGGTGGATTCAACGACTCAAACAAAGGATTCTATTGATAAGTCAGTGGAATCTAATGCTCAACTTATGGCACAATTCTGTCAATGGATGCAAATGCAAATGGAACCAAAAGAAGCTAAGGAGAAAGCTTGTTCAAAGAGTGACCCTTCAGTCCCACTTCAGCCATCTAACCAAAATGGTCATGGACATGGGATTATTGGAAGAAGAGGCATTCCAAATAGCCAGTATGAAGTAGGAGAGGCTTCACAATGGCATGATGACTATTTGGGCAGTTTGAATGGAGCTAATTCTCAAGCTTTTGGGCTGAATACTCAAATTTCTAGGGGTTCTCTACCAACAGGAAGTTTACATAGTAGTTCTCAGCCACCTGTTTGAATATTTCCATCTCAATTTGGAGGTTCTATACATGGTAATCATGATCAGCCTATTTTGGGACAGCAACCATTTCATGAAAGAGAGCTAAAGGACAAGATTGTTCTAGCTAAATTTAATGGTCAGTCATCTTCACCATCTGATTTAGAGGAGTGGACCTCTAAGATGGAGTCCTACTTTGACATATTCCCTAAAACTGATGACATGAATATTCATTTTGCTTCCTTGCATTTGGAGGGATTTGCCCATACCTAGTGGAGGTATATAAAAACAGAAAACATACTTGTAGAGAATTGGGAAGCTTTCAAGGTACTTATGGCTGAAGTATTTGTCTTTCCTATTGAGAAAGAGAAATTAGCACGGAGATGGTATGGTTTGGAACAAAGGGGCCTAAGTGTAAGAGAGTACACTAACCAATTCCTCAACCTGACCATGTATGTGGAAAGCATCAGTGATGAGGTTAAGCTTCATAAGTTTATGTATGGTTTAGAGCCATCTTTATCAGCTGATGTTATGGCACAAAATCCTACTTCCCTCTTTAAGGCTATTGAGCTTGCAGAGCGCTATGGAAGAAAGTATAGAAGAGAATCTTCATTTCAGCCTTGTTTTGGACAGCCAAGGATTGTTTTTAAGCAGGGGCAAGTTGGTAACACTTATGGCAGCAATCATGTGCCAAATGGGAGCTTACAGGTACCAACTTATCCTCCATTTAATACTTCTAGACCTCAAAGTAATTTCAGGACAGCAAACAGTCCAAGAGTTGATTTCAAACAAGGGGACAGCAAGCCTTAATCCATTTCAGCCAATACAAATCCTAAATCTATTCCTATGGATCTTTATAAAGAAAGAAAGGAGAAAGGCTTATGTTTCAAGTGTTGGGAAAAGTATACACCTGATCATGCCTCAAAGTATGTATACAAAAATGTCAAACCCAAGCTTCAGAGTATGTTGGTTTTTGAGCATTTTGAGGATGACATGGATGAAGCTAATGCAATGGCACTTAATGCTGAAAATGAAGATCTTGAGGAGGAAGTTGGGCAAGAGTATTTTTATGATCTAGCCAACTCTTTTCCTTTTGATCCAGGTGGAAGTATTCCGTTTGATCTAGGTGGGACTTGTTATGAGCCGCTTGCTGCCACTAATTGTTCTATTTCTATGGATGCTTGGACAGGATCTAAGAGCCCTAATACACTCCGTATGAAGGGAAGTATATGTGGAAAGCCAGTGTTCATTCTGATAAATAGTGGCAGTACTCATAGTTTTGTGAATAAGTCCATCATGGACAAGCTAAATTGTGTTCCCACAGATTTACAGCAGCCCATTAGAGTTCAAGTGGCTAATGGTGAAGAGGAAATCAGTACACAGATATGCCCACATGTTTCTTTACATTTGGCTGAAAATTTTGAAGCAAAGGTAAACCTGATTACTCTGGAAATGGGGCCTATAGATATTGTACTTGGTTGTGATTGGTTGATGACATTAGGCAAGATCACTATGGGTTTCTCGTAGTTGTATATGGAGTTTATCTCCAATGGACAGCTTATCCATTTACAGGGAATTCCTAATAGATCAGATTTTCAGCTTATTACCATTCAACAGCTCAAAAGAGAGTACAAGAGGCGCTCACAAATATTTCTTTTGCATCTGAATAAAGAAACACAGGATCAGCCCAATAATTGAGCAAACCATCCAGCCTTGACAGCTCTTCTTGAGGAGTATAGAGATCTATTTGAGGTACCTAGTTCATTGCCTCCTAAGAGAGCAGTAGATCGCCCCATTGATTTGGAGCCCAACTCAAAGACAATCAATAAGCTACCTTACAGATTATCAAAGTGTGAATGAGAGGAAGTAGCCAAGCAAATCAAGGAACTTCTTGAGATGGGATTCATTGAACCAAGTTCTTCACCTTATGCATCTCCAGTCCTGTTAGTCAAAAAGAAAGATGGATCTTTTAGAATGTGCATTGACTATAGGGATCTTAATAAGATCACAGTGAAGAACAGGTATCCCATACCCAGGATTGATGATTACCTTGATGAGCTTAAGGGGGCTTGATTTTTTACGAAGATTGACTTGAGGTCAGGGTATCATCAGATTTGCATACGAGAGGGTGATGAAGTCGAGACTACTTTTAGGACTGATCGTGGGCTCTATCATTTCTTAGTGATGCCATTTGGGCTTACAAATGCTCCAGCTACCTTCCAAAGCCTTATGAATAAGATTTTACAACCTTTCCTCTTTTAGTTTGTCTTGGTGTTCTTTGATGACATTCTGATCTACAACAAGACTTTACAGGATCACTTGGCTCATATGAGGAGAGTTTTTGATGTATTGAGACATCATAAGCTTTTTGCTAAGGAAAAGAAGTGTTCTTTTATGCAGTCTGAAGTGGAATACTTCGGACATATTGTCAGTGAAAAAGGAATACATACTGATCCCAAGAAGGTGCAATGTATAAAAGATTGGCCAACGCCTACTACTACTATCTCTCTTAGAGGATTCCTTGGTTTATCTTCATTCTATCGCAGATTTATCAAGCATTATGCGGCCATTGCAGCTCCTTTGACTGATAGGTTGAAGAAGGAGGCTTTCTTTTGGGATGCTCTTGCAGATAGCAATTTCAACCAGTTAAGGAACTCCTTACCTCTGCTCCTATCTTAGTATGCCCGGACTTTTCCAAAGAATTTACTATACAGTGTGATGCTAGTGGCCGTGGCATAGGGGTTGTTTTGCTTCAGGAGCATGGAGTAATTGCATTTGAGAGCCGTAAGCTTACAGATAAAGAAATGGCCATGAATGTTTATGACCAGGAGATGTTGGCTATCTTGCATACAATTAAGAAGTGGCACCATTACTTATATGGCAGTCGATTCAGAGTACATAGTGATCACACAGTACTTAAGTATTTCCTTATTCAGTCCAATCTTACTCCAAAGCAACGTCGTTGGGTAGCTACATTACAGAATTATGATTTTGACATCACTCATACAAGGGACAAAGATAACATATTGGCTGATTCTCTTTCTCGTATGTGGGCTTGTAAAGTTTCAACTATGACAGAATTGCATACTGACTGGATTGAAGAATTACAGGAGGCTTATCTTCTGGATGAAGAATTTGGCCATATTTTTCAAAAATTACAGTAAGGTCTTATGGAAGAAAACTCTCTACCAGCTTAAAAATGGCCTTATCTGGTTGAAAGGCAAGATTGTTATTCCTTCTACTTCTTCTTTTACGCGGAAAATTATGGAGGAGCTACATTCTTCGCCTCTAGCTGGACCTTTAGGAGTTTTCAAGACCTATGATAAGATCAGTAAAAGTTTCTATTGGAAATAATTGTGGAAAGATTTCAAGGACTTTGTTATGAAGTGTATGCCTTGTCAACAGAATAAGGACAGCACCCATAAGCCAGGAGGTTTGTTACAGCCATTACCTATTCCTACTGGTAAATGGACTCATATTACTATGGATTTCATTACTGGCTTACCTACTACCAAGAAGGGATGGAATAGTATTTATGTGGTGGTAGACAGACTCATCAAGGCAGCCCGTTTTATTCCAACCAAGATTCAATTTACTGCTTCTCAAGTGGCCAGTCAGTTTATGGAGCAGATTTTTAGACTACATGGATTATCGCAGGTGATTGTCCATGATAGAGACTCAAAGTTTATGAGTAACTTTTGGAAGGCGGTATTTACATCTATGGGCACTAAATTGGCTCCATCTACGGCTTATCATCCTCAAACTAATGGACAGACAGAAAGAGTTAATAAATTATTGGAGACTTATCTTCACCATTTTTGCTATGATGTCCAAACCTCATGGGATTCTTGGTTACACTTGGCTGAGTTTGCTTATAACAATTCTACTCATGCTAGTATAGGAGTTTCACCCTTTGAGGCTTTGTATGGTTACAAGGTGCCCTTACCCACAGTCATCTTTAATGAAAAGATCAATCCTCATGGGAAGGAAGAGTTGGAAAGAATGCAGACCCTTCTTCAGCAATGTAAGGTGAATCTAACGAAGGCTCAAGATCAAATGAAGATGTATGCTTATGAGAAGAGGAAGCCTTTAGAGTTCCAAGAAGGAGAGTTGGTTTTATTAAAGGTGCCCAAGTCCAAGTACTCTACATTAAAAGATGGATCTAGTAATAAGCTTGCCCACAGGTTTTATGGCCCTTACCGAATCCTTAAGCGAATTGGAGATTTGGCATATAGACTAGAGCTTCCCTCTTCCACAAAGATTCATAATGTCTTCCATGTTATCCAGCTCAAGCCCTTTTATGGTGATCCAGTGGATATAGTTGATGAGCTTCCCCCTATTGATGAAGACGGTCTTATTCAGTACATCCCAGAGGCTGTTATAGGTCAGTGTGAGAAGAAGCTTCGATCTCATTCTATTGTGAAATATTTGATCAAATGAAGAGGTTTACCACCTGAAGAAGCTTCTTGGAGACCTGATTCTATATTGGATGAGTTTCCTTTCTTTTGCAGAAAAGGATGTCCTCAGATTAGAGAACCATCTTTTATCAAAACATAACAACGAGTTACTACAGAAGCTAAAATACTATCAACAGAGGATTCATTTGTTGGAGAAACTTATCAAATCTTATCAACGAAAGTAAACTATTTTAGGACTTCGAAATCGACAAAAGGCTCTTAGAAATATTGAGACTCTTAGATGAGGAGGAGGTGGTTGTAATAAAAGAATCCAAGCAGCAAGGTACATTTTTGTTCCACTTTAGAAATATGAAATATGACTTTGTTTATAATTAATTGTATTGATTTGTGATGTTGATCTTCAACCGAATGCAAGTGAAAGAGATTCTTTCAAAGCATCTCAGTTTTATTATCCTCTTCTTCCTTCAGTAGTTTCAAAAGGTTTTTTGGAGAAGAAGAAATTTAACAAGGTAAAGAAACAATGCTTGGAGTCATTTATAAAGGATCTCTCTTTGGATACTGAGAAGACACTAGATAATATTGGTATTAGTCAAGATGCTTATATACAACTTTTTCAGCTTTTACAGTCAAATATGAAGCAAGGACAAGTATGTAATTGCATAATTCCAAGGCCATCTGTGATTAGAACTATTAGACAGAGAGTGAATAACAAGGTAATGGAGATTCTGGGTGAGCCTTTCCATATCAAGGCTAGCTTTAAGGGCAAGAAAAAGAAAGTTGTATTCAATGAATTTAACAATATTTTCCTTAACTTGCCCACCCTACAATGCTTAATGATTAGATTCTATGACTTATCACTAGAAGAGGCACAAGGAGTGGCTAGATTTGTGGTTAAACTTTATGAAAGTGAGATTCTAAAATGTACAACACTAGAGAGGGTCTTTATTACCTTGATGAATAGAGCACTTTCATTAGATCATTACAATCACTCAATGTCATTCAATGTTCAATCGGAACACAACATCTGGTGGGTAGGAGCATTCAAAGTAGATACAAAGGATTTTGATATATTATATTGAGTTTTTCATCAAACACCAATACCTGATATTATTAAGAGAACAAGCAGGAGAAGAGCTATTTTTTGAAGGATTTGGAAACTATAAGATTGAGTGACACATAGCTGGTGACTTAAAGACACTTACATGTATGCACAATGTATCAAAGGGAGCCAACTCTAGATCTCCTTGCCTATATTGCATGTCCCCAGCCAGAGAGTTGAACTGCTTGTTCATCTTTATATAGGATTTACATGGAAGTTGAAGCCATTATCAGCTAGAACAGATGCTATAACAAAGATTAAAAAGGTCTTATCTGCAATTGGTTTGCATGGTGGTAATGTCGTTATTGAACCAGATCTTCAAAAGTCTAAGAATGTCAATTATGTCCCCAAAAAGCTATCTATTGGTGGAGTGAAGGCTAGAAGGTTCCTAGACTTTCATGGGAGACTTGGTAAGATAAACTCTAGAAATGGTGGCTCAACTATTAGATACAATCAATGGAAGTGCCTACATAATGCAGTTAAGGATCATGCTGATGGACAAGCTCGAAATAGAAAAGCCAATGTTTGGGAAACACTAAACAAAGTATTCTTTTATTGTAATAAAATAGAGTGGAATAATGATAATCTCAAAGACTTCAAAAACCAATTGAACCTTTTTATAAAGGCAATGACAGAAGCTTGGGGTAATCAACACTTCACTCACTATGTGGTAAGAAGTTTGCATATGTATGTCTCTTTATTGTCTAACTCATATAGGGTTTTCTAATTGAATTTCTTTATAATTTGTTAACTATGCATCATATTTTATACAAGCATGCTCCATATTTTATCAAGAAATATGGATCTCTATCTATTTGGTCAACCCAAGGTATGGAAAAATCACATTATCAAGCAAGGACAAAATACTTTAGACACACAAGACATGGAGGTGGAAGATACAAAGCAAACAATTTATTAGAGGTCTTTCAATGGTTCTATAGACAAATTTGGCAGAAATTCAAGCTCAAAGACACAATCACATCATGTAATACATCATCTTTGGCAAGGACTATATCCACTATTACCCAAAGAAGAAAAGAGTGATATTTAAACTCTTGTGCAAAGTAAAGATATTCTGAATCATTACAAACTAGACAAAAGAGATGGAAAAATATGGGTTTCAAAAAACCCTTAGCATCTTTTAGTCTGAGTCTACAGAAGAGTCTTTAGTTTCAGGGAATTCACTGGGTCCTCTAAGGGAATGTTTTGTTTCATCCCACTCGATAAGACCTCTACATTTTAGGAACTCTTGTTTCATATAGCCTAGAAGGAGCTTCAAATTCTTGGCATCTCCTACATGGGAGAGCAAATAAGAGGCAAGAACTCCAAAGTATCTTGCCCTAGATCCACTATATCCAGGCATGAAGCCAAAAACTCTTATAGCTTCTTCCTTCTCCACCAAAATTATATTTTCTGAACCTCTATTGAAAGCTTGGGATCCAATCACCTTGGAGATAGCTTTCAAAGACATTATTGGTAAGCTTAGAGAGCTTGACAACCTGCTATGATAAATTGCAACTGTTTGATTATTTAAGCTTCCAATATAATGACCAAGGCCTTGACTTTTGCCAAGCTTCAATGGCCTTGAGCCCTTGGCTCTTCCAAGAAAGTTGTCTGCATCTTCAATTTCTATCTGCACGATAAATCACAATAGTATAAGATGTCAGTAGATATATATCCAAAAAGATTTGTGTATAATGCATAACATACTCTAATATAAATCACAATGGATATCTTAGAATTATCTTTCATACCTTAGGGTTTTCATCTTCTTCAAGAAGACTATCATCATATAGATTTATTGAAATTTTTGGTTTCTCCTCTAATGGAGACTTTAGTTTCTCTTCATACCCCATGTTATCAATACCAAGTCTGTGTTGAATTTGTAAGTGCTCTTCCTCTGAAGGTACCCCCCCTTTTCATATTCCATGATCTGATTAATACAAGAATGCAAGGCTACAGAACTGTCTTGAAAATTCTCTCCCTCAACATCAAGAGTTGCTAGCAATTTCTCTTCATAACCTATAAAATTCTTATCATTTTGACCACATGCAACAAGGATTGCCAAGCAGTAATCTTCTCTAAGATCAAAAAGGTGTTGAATATCATTTAGCAATACATATCTCTTTTTGTTGATGAGATAACTCAGAAATGTTGGGACACATTTAAGAGGACCTGTTTCAATCTCGGCACTCAACTCTATCTCCTTTTCTTCCACTTTTGTAATGTTCTCACTTTTAAACAAAGCAACATGAAATCCCTACACTAATTGGTTCTCAATATCCTCCTAAAACATTTCACCATTCTCTTCAACTTCTTTGTCTTTGCATGCAATATCCTTCATCTTCTTCTCTTGTATTGTATCTGAAGAACAACTATCCATATATTGAAGATATACAAGAAATCCAACATCCTTCTGTATAAGAAGACATTGTTGCTAATTCTGATGAAAAGGGCAATCTACTTTCCACTTCTTGAATTCTTCATTAATAAGGCTAAACCTTGTTTGCAAAGTTATTCTAGCAGTATTAGAAGCTTCCATTACATTGCTATAATGGACAAATCCCTCAATCTCTAGGCCCTTCCACATGTCTATCATAAAACACCTTAAAATCCTTCAATTTATCTTCAAGATTCTTCAAAAGCTCTTGCAAATCAAAGGGAACATTGAGCATATCTCTGATGTAAATAAATCTAGATGAATTTCCAGCTGCATGAAGAAAATCAAACAGCTTTTCATCACAGGTGACCTCCAAATCCTCCTCCATTCCCTCTAATGAAAACTTCATTTTAGTCATCCTGATTACTCACAAAAGAAAATCCAAAAAGTAAAAATAAGGTTCATAATATACATATCCACATTTGCTCATATGCAGTAGACTAAAGAAAGATTGCTAAGAAAATTAAGGAAATACAAGATGAAAGAAATGAATTAAAACTTTATGCATCAGAGAAAGCATGAAATTCCAACTCTCAACGATCAAACTTTGTTTAACATTTTCGACTCATGAAATGTGAAAACAATTATTCAGATCGCCTCACAGTACACAAAATTGTGTTTCACATGTCACTTGTAAAAAAATTTTGACGAATTCGTGTTTTATACATCTAGAAAATTTAAACAAAACAATGCCTCAAGAACATCAAAACCCCATCGTTTTGCATGTTTACCATACCAATATTGCTAGAAAAACAAAGTAAAACCAATACAAAATTTCTAAGTCCCTGATGTATATTTCTCCTTTTAAACCAACTAACATCTTCAATGCCTCAAAATTTAAGATTGCAGAGAAAAATATTAAGAAAACTGTGATACTTTATATTTGCAGGCCTTGCTTTTGAGAATAAATGGTTTCTTGTAAGCATATGCTTGGTTTGGCTTGTGATGCTTACAAGATAAAAATCTATTCGAAGACAAGACGAGATACGTAAAGAAATAGTAACCAAGACCCAAACTTGAGTGTTCATATATATATATGCCAACTATCACCGCACGTTTGATCAAAAATTACGTTGCACTAATTCGGAGGATGTGCGCATAAAATGCAAAAGAAAAAGGAAAAAACTTGAAAATCGAAGCTATAAAAGCGCTATCATGCCGAAAAAGTAAGTGACATGTGGCACAACTTCCCAGGCAAAACAGTCTTCAGTCACACGTGTGAAATTAACTACCCATTACAATTGTCACACGTGTAAACCAACATCGTTATAAACCCGATTTTTGAACTGCAAAAGAGTTTTTTCAAAGACAAAACCCTCTCTATGCAACCACACCAACACAACGCTAATTTGATTGCAGTAAAAATTTATTCTTCCATGCAAGGGTACCAAAGAAGGTTTCATCGATAGCATATGCACTCAACACTCAAGAATGTAAGTTTTTTTCTAGAATATGAGTAAGTTCTGAATCACTTGAACACTCCTACTAAATCATCCCCAAAAATGCCAAACGTATGAAACGCAATGGGTGCTAGGTTTCTCTTGTCCACATGAGGCCCTCTCGCATTTCATACGACTAAGGCCTACAAGTTTCTGTTGTAACGTGGGTGCTAGGTTTCTTTTGTCCATTAAAGCCATACTCGTGTTTCATGCGTTTAACTTGATACAGGTTATAGAACTTTGAATCTCTTTTAAGTTTTATAAATTATAGAACTTCAAGCTTCAAGTAAATAACTATGTTGAAATGAAAGAATCTCTTTTAATCTTTCAAATGAATGTGTGTATGTAGGAAAAATATATACTACAAAGTCAAAATTTAAAAAAATTATCAATCAAGAAGGATTAAGATATTTAGGGTAAATAATTTTTCCCAAAAAATAGTCTAAAGGATGAGTTGATTCTCCTAGAAGGTTAAAGGTGAAGATATCTCGTAGAATAGATGAGTTGAACACAACTAGGATTGCCATGTTTGTCATGTGGCATATGAAACGTGAACGATGTTATGTTCTTTTTTCCGAGTAAGGCCATATCGTGTTTCATCTGACTTAAACCTACATTGTTCACCTTGTGCCGTATGAAATACGATATGATGTTGAGTTCCCTCTATCTTCAAGACCTACTCGTGTTTCACACGCCCTTATGCCATATGAAACGCGATATGATATTGAGTTCCCTCTGTCTTCAAGGCCTTTTTGTGTTTCATATGTCTTCGTATTGTTTTATTGAGATTGTATTTAGACTTTGTGATTATTGTTTGCCTACTGCTTCATGATTATAGATATATTGATATGAGAGATTAGGAGATCTTTCCTAATTTGTTAGTATTATTTGGCTTTTTGGATGTTCCAGATGCCTAGAACTAAGTCCACTGCAAGGAAGTAGAAAGTTGATCCTAGAGATCTTGCTTCAAAGATACATCAATCCTCCAAGCCTTCCAAAATTTCAAGGAAATCAAAGACAAGAAGAAGGTTCTCACAGCATGTGAGGTGCCTTAAGGAGATTAGAAGTGCAATGAAGGCTCTGAATAATGCAATTCCAAAGCTATCTTTTCATAAGCTTGTCAAATAAATTTGTGACAAGCATAGTCTACAGAGTTTTAGATGGACTAGGACAGGTCTCTACTATATTCGGGAGGCTACACAGGATTTTTTGATTGAGTTTTTTCAAGATTCTGATATCTGTGCGGCTCACGCACATAGGCTTACGCCTATGGATAAAGACATGATTATTCTCAGGAGATTGAGATACAGGTTTTCAAAGGTCCTTGAGCCAATCCCTCTTTTTGATATTAAGGCTTTCAATATTTTAAATGTGCCTCCATATAGAAAGAAGAAAATGATACTGGTCTGAAGGTTGAAGATGTTACGCATGAAAAGGACATAAGATAGCATGAGAAAGAGGAAAATGTCATAGTAGATCAGGGAGATAAATGGAAGGAGTTTAAAAGAAAGAAGGAAGAAGAAAAGGAAGTAGAAAAACTCCCATCTTTTGAAGAGGAGTTATCTACCCTCTTGAAAAGGCTGACCCTAAGGGCTTCAATGTTTCTTGCTTTTTACCTGCTGATATTAATAAGAGATCTGATATGATATTTTTGGACTCTGATTGTGTTCAAATTCTCCAAAATAAAGTGAGAGAAGTAAATGACTCGATTCTTCTTGTTGGGATGAGGTATAGTTTACCAACATTTGTTTAAACTCACCATATTTTTCTAGCAATAAACTTTCATGTTGATGCTTACTATCTCCATCCCTTTGCTAGGTGTGTAATGCATGAGCTCCCCTTCAATATACAACAAAAGATTGAGGTTCTTGATCCATCCATCTCATACTGTATGAGGAGTGAACTTGATGCAAGTGCTTTTGACCATTGGTTCAATTCAATTGACTTTGAATCTTTGGAGCTTCTCCTAATTCCATACAATGAAAAGTAAGTAATTTGATATTTTTTAAGATTTGATGAGATCTTGTTTTGCTAGATTATTGAAATATTTTTATTTTCAGTTCTCATTGGAGCCTAATTGGAATAGAGTGTGTGAAGAGGCAATGTTTCCTCATCAATTCTATAAAAGCAAGCCATGGAAATGCCAAGTTGTAAAATTATATAATCTAGGGTCTCCTTGATATTTTGATCTTTTTGTTGCAAGTAATATAAATATTTTGATCTTTCTTTTGTAATAACTCTAAATTTTATTACCTTTTTGGTACAAATTTTGCAAAAGATTGATTGAAGTGCTAGAGAAAATGCCTCCCATGCCTTCTGACTTACTTGCAACAATGCAATATAGACAAGTCGTGGCAAGTTCTTGATTAATATGGTTGGAACATACTAAGAAAATTTATTCTAAAAACTACCATAAACAAGTTACTCTTGTTGATTGCAGTGTCCTCATCAGGAGGATAGTTACTCATGTGGTCGGAGAGTAATTGTAAATGCCAAAAGATTGGTTCGGTTTATTTATCTCAATGATGATAAACTTATAAAGATAATGTGAAACATACTAAACTTTAAGATAGAGTTTTATTGCAAAATAGTCCATTGTAAAAAATAAAAATGAACTAAAAATATTTTTTACAAATTTATGACAGTTTACAAGGGATTGCTATACAAGTGAGCACGTTTGTATATAAGAGCAAAGCTCTTGAAGTACATAATGTCCAATTGTATACAACCGACAAGAAGTGGGGGCTTGGAACATTGAAGGAGAGGAGGTGCATGTAGCTACAACAAGTAAAGCTATGCCTTCAACAACCAAAGCATCAAAGATAGGCAAAAGGACTCCTAGAAAGGATGTTTCTTCTCAAAAAAAGTAGCTTTGCCTCAGATTGTAAGCCCTTGTGTATAAGTCATGGAGATGGCTGACAAAAATTTGTACATGTATTTTATATTGATAGTAAAACGATATTTTCTTCAATATCCTTGCATTGTATATTCTTCTCTTTCCTCGTTGATATCTGTAAAAAAAAAATATGTTGCAAATGTTTATTAATCAAGAAGTGAAATTAGATATACACCTAAATGAATATAATATGAAATAAAAACTTACTCGTTTGTTATTAAGTTGGAACATAAATGAGTATGGTAGTTCAATATCTTCATTCTGTAAATCCATCCTCACTTGATGTAGCGTTGTCAAAGAGTTTACTGTTCATAATATAAATCATGGGATTCCTATGAACACAGAAGAGCTTCACTGGAAGTTATATGAGAAATTTGCATACAAAATTCAGACATTGTTATTCAATAACCACCTTAGTTACACAAGTTCTTTTGTATTTAGCATATAATTTTCAGTTATACCATGTATATTTATGAAAAATAAGTCTATGGGAACCTACAACTTGGTCATCTGGAAGTAATTGACAGTCTGTAGGATAAATCACATTAATTCAGGTGCAAAAAATATGGTCAGAACACAAGAAAGATGCCAAAAGTTGCCAAAAGTCCACTAGGTCCACATGGGACCTGGAGTAACAGACTTAAGTGACCAGCAAGTGACCTAGGTAGGTCAAAAGTGACCAGGGACTGAGAAGGGAGCAGTGCGTGTTTTTCGGCGCAAAATGCGGGCTGCACTGTCTGAGCCAAACTGGAGAGAGCTGGAGCTATGGTGCATGAAATGGAGCATGCAAACTGAAGATCAACAGGCCCAACTACTGAAGATGTAAACATGGTGAGAGCTCCACTTCTCTGCCTCTTTGGTCTGACAAAAATGCATTGCTGAAACAGTCTATAAAAGAGGGAAATCTGAGAGAAGAGGATTCAGCCTGCTCTTATGCACGACTTCTCTCATTTTGTTTACCTTATTCTTGGTCCAATGAAGCCCGACTTGTACCCAAGTACTTGAGTGACTTTGGGGCAAGCAAAGGGTGAGGATATTGAAGACTTATGGGCTGTTATGGGCTGAAATAACCAGTCATAAACAGGGCAGCCCACTGTTATGGTCCATTTTTATGAGCAAAAATGGGATTTTTATGGTTGTAATGGAAGGAAATGACCTCTTTTCTTCAGAACATTGTTCATGAATGATTAGAAGTGCTTCTTCTTGAGTTTATGCACTCATTTTGAACTTGATTATGGGCTGGAATTTTCTATTTTAAAACAGGACTGAAGCTAAAATTATACTTTTTCAATTCATTTCATGTATCTTTGGCCCAAATCTTGGATGCATTTGAATCTATCAACAATATACTTGAACCAAAGGGTTGAAATCCATCTATGTCCTTGAAATAAATGCCATTAGAACTTGCATTTGACATTCATAAATGAATTGAGAATCTGAAAATATCTTTTATGATTTGATGTATGTATCCAGAGGCATTTGATGTAATCAAGATAGACTTATTCCTTCTGTTCATGTATGCTAAGTACATAATGAAAGGGCTTGAACTCTTCTTCCGTACCTAAATCATTTCTAAATCCCAAATCTTATTAAACCCCAATCTATTTTCCCTTCCCGAATCTTGAATCCTAAACTTTTCTTCTGCACTAAAAGCCCCGGTGGTAGACCTTCAACTCGTAATGCGACGACAGTGGTGAACCCGACGTGAAGGTCCGCTGCGAAAGAAGAAGTCCAATGGGAGAATCATCAAGTTCAAGAGGAGATGCTTTGCAACAGTTGGTTCGTCTAATGCAAGAGAGCCAACAACAACAACTGCAATTTCAGCAGCAGTTGCAATTGCAACAACAACGGAGACAAGAAGAAGAGCAGATTGATGTTGCTGCCATTAAGGCCTTAGAAGCAGTTGGGCATGAGCTCCAAGAAATTTAATGGACAAAATGTGTCCTCTTTTATCCGTCTCTACACTGACAAGATGGTCTTCTTTGGAGTTCCTCAACATGCCTGGAGCCGTTACTTTGCCCGCTTGGCTGTGCATGGTCTCCAGGACCGAATTCATGGTCTTTTCCAAAAAGATGCTGGATGGACTGTGTTCAAGAAGGCTCTTCGAGAAGAATTTTTCCTTGAAGACTCTGGCCTTATGACAAAGAAAGTCTTCACCGAATGGGTCGAAAGGCCCAATAAGGGTCTAGCCGCTACTGCTCTTCATCGAGAATTTGAAAGCAAATTTGCCCAACTAGATCCTGATGACCAACAAGGTATGGAAAGTCAAAAGATTGAATTATTTTTAAAGGCTGTAGATTCTTCTCTTCAGGAGAAATTGACTGACCGACTTGAAGATCCTGACTCTGAGTCGGGATTGAAGACTGCTTGAAGTGATGTCACTGAAGCAGTTAATATGATTGCTCGAAGAGAGCGATTGCGTCTAAGATGGGGATCAACCCCCCCAACAACTGAATCTATGAAGGAGCCTGTTCCAGTTTCTCGTCCTCCTGTCTCTATGACCGAGCAATCAAGAAATTCTGTTGTTCCTTCTCCAAAGAAGGATGTCATGGACGAGCTAATTAAAAGCATATGGGATCTCCATCTTAATTTAACAGAAATTAATTCTAAAGTAGAAAGGCTTGATGTAAAAGTAGAAGAAAGGGGTCGGTCAACTGCCCAAAGGCCTGCACGAGAAGGCTTCAAAAGACGCTGCATTTGGTGTGATAGCCTTCAGCATGACAAGAGGGAGTGCGGTGCATTCCGTGAAGCTGAAGCACAAAAATTAGTCTTTTGGAAAGATGGTAAAATTCATGCAACCGAAATCAGGCTTCCTCTTGAGCCAAACTTCGGCAATGGTGGCATGAAGAAAAGATTGGAGGATTTGGCAACAAGAACGGCCTATGCAGCTGTTGATGCTGCAACTTATGGGTTGCAAATTGAGCCAACTAATGAAATTGTTAAAGCATGTAAAACTAATGCAAAATCTAAAGTGTGGATGCAGGCCTTGGAACACATGGAGCAAGGTAAGGCAACTAAGGATGATTTAACCACTGCCAGTCAATGTATTCAAGGGAGAACCGGATGGTCCGAGCCTGTGGATTCATTTTCAGCTTTTGCTCGGTTAGCTGAAATTAATAATCAAGAAGCCATGATAGAAGAAAAGAGAAGAAGAGATGAAGATGTTGCCGGTCCTTGCTTCATGCTTGTTGAGGAGCTTCCTAAGGCCTAGTTGAGTCTTATTGAGTACTTATTGAGCTGAGAAGCAGCCATTTTATCTATTTCAAGTGGATATAGAGGATGTCATAGAAGTAATGGATAACTATGATAGCTTGATAGCACTATCGTATGTTGGCCATAACTTTTGCATATGGTATCAAATTTAAGCGTTCTATAGCTACAAACGAAGAGCACAATGAGAGCTACAAATCTTGGTACTCACAAAGTTGATTTCAGGATGCAAGTACGCCAAAGGAGGTATGGGATACTTTGTCAAAAATGTATAGCACAAATACGCAAGCCAGGAAAATGCAGCTCAAGCAAGAGTTGCATAATGTGCAAAGAGAAAATATGAGCATCAATGACTACCACATGAAGGTGAAGAAGATTGCAGATGCACTTGCTTCCATTGGGTCGCCAGTGGAAGATGATGATTTAGTTTCTGTGACCTTGAATGGTCTAGGAAAGGATTATGCACAGTTTCGGACATCCATTTCAGTTCGTGAAAGATTTCCTGATTTTGAGGAGTTGATTGCTCTTCTAATTTCTGAGGAATAACAAGAAGTAAACCAGACCAACAGAAGACTGTTGAAAATCCGCCGCCACCAAAATTTGACATGGGAGATGCCCCTCAAGCAAAGAAGACAGAAGGAAAAAGAAAAAGCAAACATCCCAGTTACAAGTTGCAGTCTGACATAGAGACCGCAACGGATCTTAAACGGATCCTAGAAGAAAGGATTCTTGGAAGTAGAATTGAATTTACATTAGGAGAAATTCTCGGTATTGCAAAACGAGGATTTCATGATGTAATAATTGATGTAATTAAATGAAAAAGACAATATGTTGGTGAGGAAACTGAAGAATCTGTACATGCTTTTTTGCAAGTACTTCATGTGTATTTGTAGGATGAAGAGAAGCTGAAAACTCAAGGGATTCGATTGGAGGCAATCAAAGAATTGATTGCAGCAATAGAAGCCAAAGATGAAGACATTTATGAAGCAGAAGCTGAAGAAGCTATAATGGTGGAAACTTCTCAATCTAAAGTGCAGCCCATGCATAAGAAAGAGACTCTTCTTCACACTATGCAAGAAGAAAGTGAAACTCACTTTATTCCTAGTAGTCACTATTCCCGTACCCATTGGGCAAGGGCGACTACTGAAACTGTTGTTAAAATCGGTGAGAAAGAAACTCCATGCATTGCCCTTATAGACCATGGCTCGGAAATTAATGTTATGTCCAGAAGTCTCTATGAGAATGGTGGATGGCCCATTGATGTGGACCCAGGATGGCGCATGAAGGCAGCCAATAACTCTTCTGGCAATCTTTATGCAGCATGTCCTTATGTACAAGTTACTATTGGTAATGTAAAAGATGAATTTCATTTCTTTGTTCAAGATTCCTGCAGTTATCATATCATTCTTGGACAACCATTTATTTTTGAGTCTCGTTTAGAGACAAAGGCTCTTGATGATGGTTCATCATATGCTCGGATAAGCAGCAAGGATAATGATAAAGCTGTTCAATTCCTAACTGTCTGTGTTAATCATCATCGGAATAGGGATCGATTGAGAGATCGTCCCATTCCTCCTAATGCCCGAGAATTTAAGGGTTTTCGGGTAGCGCTGCTATAAGTAGAGGCTATGGCAGTGCATCATGTCACAAAAAATTGCCTCCACATATGAAGGAGGCAAGGTCAAAAGCTGATTTGCAGGTTTTTTTCAGCCAATGGTGTGGGCTGTTATAAACAATTTTCAGCCATGAACAGGGCTGAAAGAAAGTATTTAAGTCATATGGAGCAAGAGCTGAAGCAAATTGATGTTTTACCTAAAGATGAAGAAATTTCAGGACTATTTTATGGACTGAATTATAATGATACAATGGCTGAAATTTATACAGCCGTTCATGCAGAAAATCAAGCTGAAAATCAGTCCATACAGGTATGTACATTGGATATGTATGACATAATTCAAGAATTTGCAGATTACGAAGCTTTTGGATAGCCAAACAAGGATGAAGCAAGAGTAGAAACAAAGTATAAAACAGTTGATAAGAAGGTCAAGCCGGTAGCTACTCCTCTACTACCTGAAAGCGAAGGACTGGCAGAAAGGGTATCCAAACAACCAAGCCTTCGTGATCCTAAAGATATTGGTCACCAATTTACAGCAGAAAGTCTACAAAAGCTGAAAATTGGTGAAGATTCTTTTCTCTTGCCAGTTGAAAAGCAAATCTTCATGCAGATGTTAAAGAATCATGGTAAAGCTTTTTCATTTCAGCCACATGAAATTGGCTGTGTGGATCCAAGCATTGTGGCACCAATGGTAATTTTTACGGTCCCACATGTGCCTTGGAATCTTAAACCAATTCCGGTTCCAAGGGCTCATTTGCCTAAGTTAATGGAACTTTTAAATGAAAAGATTAAAATGCGATAATTGGAGCCATCTTCAACTCCATATTCCAACCGTTGGTTTACCGTACCTAAGAAGAATGGATCTTTACGATTCATTCAAGATTTACAACCCATCAATAAAGTCACTATTAGAAATGTTGGATCAGGACCAATTGTGGATG
Organism: Lygodium microphyllum; assembly: GCF_053477565.2. Taxonomy (NCBI): domain Eukaryota; kingdom Viridiplantae; phylum Streptophyta; class Polypodiopsida; order Schizaeales; family Lygodiaceae; genus Lygodium; species Lygodium microphyllum. Next base: position 70,395,532 of record NC_141160.1, read on the forward strand.
AGTTTGCTTAAGCTTTGCAGGTAGGGCAATCTATTCCATGGGAGACTTATATTCAGGCTACGACCAATTTCAGCTTGCTTTGGAAAGCCGTGACATTACCACAATGAAAACGCCTCTTGGCCTAGTCCGCATGTGTACTCTACCTCAAGGGGCTACAAATTCAGTAGCTCACATGATGAATGCTATGCATAAAGTATTGAGGGATTATATTCCTCAATTGACTCTTCCTTTTCTTGACGATGTTCCAATTAAAGGATGTGAAGTTCATGAGAAAAATGAAGAACTCAATGAACTTGGATGTCGAAAGTTTGTTTTTGATCATATTAATGATTGTGCTCAAATCTTATCTAAATTAGAAGAAGTTCATCTTACTCTTTTAGGAGCTAAATCTGTTTTTGGAGTTGAAGAAGTCCTTGTGGTCGGTCATATGTGTGGTCCATATAGCCGAAAGCCTTCTCCATCCAAAATAAATGCTATCAGCAAAATGCAGGAAGAATGTACAAATGTTTCAGAAGTGAGAAGATTTCTTGGTGCATGTATCTTCTACCTTATTTGGATACCACATTTTGCCCATGTTGCTGAAAGTCTTTATCAACTTCTGAGAAAGGGCCAAAGGTTTACATGGGAAAAAGAACACACTCAGGCTATTCGGAAACTCAAGAAAATGCTGACTTCAGCCCCCACTTTAAAGAGGGCTAATTACTCTAATGGACAGCCCATTATACTCACAGTGGACACAAGTCCTATTGGAATAGGATGGGCAGGACGACCTTGAAGGCAACAGATATGTAATCCGCTTTGGAGAGAAGGTTCTTAATGAACGACAAAAAAGGTATGCTCAAATAAAAAGAGAGCTTTGGGGAGTAGTAATTGCATTAAAATGTGACAGGGAGTACTTCATGGGCGCACATGTTATAGTTGAGACAGATTGCCTTCCACTCTTGGGAATGATCGCCAACTGTTCCACTCTTGACATAGCCATGCTAAGATGGATAGCCTATATTAAATCCTTAAATCCTGATTTGAAACATATTGCAGGTAGAGATAATCTAGTTGCTGACATGCTTTCATGTGCCAGATATATGGATAAAGAAGAAATGATGGATGAAGAAGAATCAGAGTTTATAAATGATATTGTTAATGCAGGTACAAATCTGAAAACAGCAAGTATAGCTGAATCTAATATTGATTCAGTAGTCAAAAAGGCTGGTACAACAAAAATTACAGCAAATACAACAGGTTCAGCTGCTAAAACAAATGTTACAGCAGCAAGGAAGGATGAATCAACCAAAGAAGGACAAAGGACAGCTAGTAAACAGCATATTCAATGTTTTGTTATGGTTTGTTCACACTTTAAAGAAGAATATTATGCAGATGATTGGCTAAAAATTGGCCAATTTTTGAGCACTATGACAAAGAAGGAAGAATGGACTAATGAAGAGTTTAAGAGAATTAAGAGAAAAGCCTATGGTTTTTTTCTTAAAGATAGATACCTCTGGAGGCATGCAAAAAAGACAGGAAGGGCGCCTGTTCGTGTCTTAGGAGATAAAAAGACACAAAGACAGGTCATGCAAGAATTCCATGAAAGCCTATTGGTTGGTCATAGAGGCATATGGGGCACTTGTTGCCAAAATAAAAGAAAAATTTTGGTGGCAAAACATGTATAAAGACATTGAGCATTTTGTTGAGTCTTGTCATGTTTGTCAAATGTATTCTATGGTAAAGCATAGAGATGGGCTTCAGCCTACCTATCCTTTATCCATTCACTATAGATGGGTTATTGATTTAGTAACCATGCCTACAGGAATTTGGAACATGAGATATCTAATACTTGCTAGAGAAGATCTCACAAATCAAGTGGAAGGAAAGGCCTTGACAACAAAGTCCACTCATGTTGTTTGTAGATTTTTACTTGAAGAAGTATTTTGCAGGTATGGATGTGTTGCTAAAGTAACTGCTGATAGAGGAGAATTGGATGCCGATGAGGCTCGCTATTTCTTTGCTCAATTGGGAATTAAGCTATCTCTTACCTCAGCCTACAATCCTCAAGGCAATGGTAAAAGTGAAAGAGGCCATCAACCAATTCTTAAAGCTTTAGCAAAATCATGCAAAGGAAAGTTGAGGGAATGGCCTAAAATGCTACCATTCGCATTATGGGCTGATAGAACTACCCATAGTGCAGTGACAGGATATATGCCAGCTGAACTCATGTATGGACAACCACCCGTTATGCCTATTGAGGAATCCATTGTCACATGGAGTATCTTGCCTTGGGATGAAGGCATGAATAGAGAAGAATTGCTGACTTTACGCATAAGGCAACTTGAAAGAAGGCCAGAAGATGTCAAAACAACCATTGAAAGGCTAAAAACAGCAAGATTAAAGAATAAGAAGAGATTTGACAAGCATCATCGACTCCGTCCAAGAGCTATTCAAGAGAATGATTGGGTTCTTGTCTATGATAGCAGCCTGGACAATCAATATAGTGCTCATAGGAAGTTAGCCAAGCGATGGTTTGGACCATATGTTGTAAAAGTAGTACATAATAATGCTACTAACTCTTTGGTTGAAATGGATGGGACCATGATTAAGATTCCAATAGCTGGGAAACGAATCAAACTCTTCAAACGAAGAGAATCTTTAACTTATGAACTTGATGACTTAGATATAAGCCCTCTACTTGAAGACATGCAGGAAGAAAAAGACTTAGAGAAAGAAGATGAAGAAGAAGACCCTCCTTGACCTTTAATCTTATGAAATGGCACATGCCGGAGGATGTGCAGGTTAGGAGGGGGTGAATGTCAAAGAGTTTACTATTCATAATATAAATCATGGGATTCCTATGAACACAGAAGAGCTTCATTGGAAGTTATATGAGAAATTTGCATACAAAATTCAGACATTGTTATTCAATAACCACCTTAGTTACACAAGTTCTTTTGTATTTAGCATATAATTTTCACTTATACCATGTATATTTATGAAAAATAAGTCTATGGGAACCTACAACTTGGTCATCTGGAAGTAATTGACAGTCTGCAGGATAAATCACATTAATTCAGGTGCAAAAAATATGGTCAGAACACAAGAAAGATGCCACAAGTTGTCAAAAGTTCACTAGGTCCACATGGGACCTGGAGTAACAGACTTAAGTGACCAGCAAGTGACCTAGGTAGGTCAAAAAGTGACCAGGGACTGAGCAGGGAGCAGCCCGCGTTTTTCGATGCAAAATGCGGGCTGCACTGTCTGAGGCAAACTGGAGAGAGCTGGAGCTATGGTGCATGAAATGGAGCATGCAAACTGAAGATCAACAGGCCCAACTACTGAAGATGTAAACATGGTGAGAGCTCCACTTCTCTGCCTCTTTGGTCTGACGAAAATGCATGCTGAAACAGTCTATAAAAGAGGAAAATCTGAGAGAAGAGGATTCAGCCTGCTCTTATGCACGACTTCTCTCATTTTGTTTACCTTATTCTTGGTCCAATGAATCCCGACTTGTACCCAAGTACTTGAGTGACTTTGGGGCAAGCAAAGGGTGAGGATATTGAAGACTTATGGGCTGTTATGGGCTGAAATAACCAGTCATAAACAGGGCAGCCCACTGTTATGGTCCATTTTTATGAGAAAAAATGGGATTTTTATGGTTGTAATGGAAGGAAATGACCTCTTTTCTTCAGAACATTGTTCATAAATGATTAGAAGTGCTTCTTCTTGAGTTTATGCACTCATTTTAAACTTGATTATGGGCTGGAATTTTCTGTTTTAAAACAGGACTGAAGCTAAAATTATACTTTTTCAATTCATTTCATGTATCTTTGGCCCAAATCTTGGATGCATTTGAATCTATCAACAATATACTTGAACCAAAGGGTTGAAATCCATCTATGTACTTGAAATAAATGCCATTAGAACTTGCATTTGACATTCATAAATGAATTGAGAATCTGAAAATATCTTTTATGATTTGATGTATGTATCCAGAGGCATTTGATGTAATCAAGATAGACTTATTCCTTCTGTTCATGTATGCTAAGTACATAATGAAAAGGCTTGAACTCTTCTTCCGTACCTAAATCATTTCTAAATCCCGGATCTTACTAAACCCCAATCTATTTTCCCTTCCCGAATCTTGAATCCTAAACTTTTCTTCTGCACTAAAAGCCCCGGTGGTAGACCTTCAACTCTTAACGTGACGATAGCATACATGATGATCTAACCTTTAGGATTGCAATAATGTCCTCATTGTACCAAACATCAAGATCCACTATAGGATCTTTGCTAAAATTATCAAGATTTTGGACTAAAGCAACTAGACTACCACCAACATAATGCATCTATTGTAATAAAAGCTAAGGATGAAATTTTGAGTAGCAATCATATATTTACAAGCTATAGAGTCTTGATCTATCTTACATATAATTTTCCCTTCTGTCCTAGTGTCCCATCCTCATCAACAAATTGTATTACATGATCATGTGTTAGTCTCTTCACTAAAAGCATAGCCTTTGAATTTCTTATCTTAGTATTAGAAAAGAAGTCGACAAATATATTAATAGGCATAAACAAAGTAACTTTGCTTAGCCTACTTGAGATACTAGGTTTTAATGCTCTCTATATCTCAGAAAATATTTTACATCTATAGCCCTCACTAGTAGCTGGACTTGGCAAAGGCCACTCAAAGCTTGAAAATTTTGGCAAAGGAAGGGGGGATATTGATCCCCATTGGCTACGCTGCATGGGGAAAATATAAGAATAGTCATAGAAGAATATTCCATTCTCTGCAAGCTCTGTCTTCTTTGTACCTTTGTACATCTCTTCTCCAATCAATCCATGCATCACATCAATCACATCCACAATAGACTCGACTGGTTTCCATTCCTCAATATTAGAGGGATAGACATCTACAAGACAAATGAACAAATGTTATAATGAAAAACCTTAAACCAAGTTCAAGAAAAGAAAGACTTTAAGAATTAAATCCTTACAATTTGGTTTATGCATTGGAAGATTTGAACTTTCAGGTTCCAAATATAGCTCTCTATGCATAAACACATGTTGCACCAAAACCTCTTTTATGCTATTCTTATTTACTCCAAGCTTGAAATCTCGGATTCTACCCAAGCAGAGATGAATGAGCTCTCATATCTTCGCCTTTTCCCACATTTTGCATGTTGCATGGTGATCCAACTGCCTTTGCTAATGATTGTAGGAATCCATTTTCCATCTATTTGAAATGAGTTAAATACTGATATGGATGTGATTTGGGAGCTTGGACACCTTGTTGAAGGTCAAATCTCTGTATCCATAGCAAAGAGAGAGAGAGAGAGAGAGAGAGAGAGAGAGAGAGAGAGAGAGAGAGAGAGAGAGAGAGAGAGAGAGAGAGAAGACTAGGCTACCACGAGAGGGACAAAAGAAAGGAGGGAAAAAAATATGTGCCAAGCTTTTACTAATTTGAATTTAGAGTAAACATGTCATTATCATTAATTCAGGCATATCATTAAATAAAAGAGGCCAGGATTGTATATCATTAATGCAAAGAATGTCATAATCACGAATATAAGAGGCTAAAAATAGATATTGATAATACAAATTCGTAATATTATTATATATGTATCTTTTTGTAAAATAATTTTTTGTCGTTTTTAAAATAGAAGTTCAATTCCGGAGGCGTTGCTCCTATTGGTCTAGAGCACTCTCTTTCTATCTCCTAAAATGCATTTTCGAGACCTCAAAACTCCCCTAATGCTAACCTAGAGAGAGAGGGGCATGAGGGGGGGTAGTAAGAGAGAGAGAGAAGTTCATTTATATTATAGTAAGTTTGAAATTTTATTTATACTAAAGTAATTTTAAAGTTCATTTATACTATAGTAAGTTTAAGATTTTTCTATTTAAGTCAAATCTCTCCATCATTTTTTTCCACTGCTCTTCACTCTACTCTCCACTTTTCTATCCTTCGTCATCACAACCATGGAACGTTCCAAGCTTCCTATCAAGAAGGCACATGCAAAAGTAAGAGATCAACACTCTTCTGAATCCAGTGAGTATATTGTGAATGATAATGGTTCCCTAGTGGTGGCCAACAATCGTGGTCCTACTATAGCTAATAATGGTGGCGCTACTATGGCCAATAATGGTGGCCCTAGTGTGGTCAATAATGATGGTCCAACTATCGAGAATAATGGTCCACCATTATCTAGAAATAGTGGTCCATGTGCTCTAGTTGATCCAACTGGTAATACACGTCCTCCAACATATAAAAAGCAAAGATGGAGACCAAGTACAACTTCTCTACATGAGATAAGGAAATTCCAAAAGATTGCCAACTTAATTATTCCTAAGGCACCATTCTCTAGGTTGGCGCAAGAAATACTACAAGATTTGCTATCAAGGCGTCATCACAAGTTCTTTTCAAGGAACCAGGCAAGAAATGTCACCATCGCAAGCATCAATGGAAGCCAGGCACATTGGCCCTCCGAGAGATCCGTCATCATTAGAAGACCACACACCTCTTGATACTGAAGGCTATATTCCAAAAGGTGGTGTGGGAGACAATGCAGAACATACTAATTAGAAACAACAGGAGGCACTTTCTCGATAGCTCAAGTGTGGATCGACTTGATCAGTGGACTGTCCAAGCCCTAAGAATACTACAAGAAGTTGTTGAAGCCTTCCTCATTGACTTGTTCAGAGACTCAGTCTATGTAGCAATGCATGCAAGGAGGGCCACCATCACTGACAGTGATCTATGGATAGTGAGATTATTTCAACTAATGGAGGGACAGTCTTGAGTAGAGCAACAATAATAGGGGTCTACTAGTGAAACATCTATGGAATCTAGCTTCTAAAGTGATTTTGTAAAGTCATGCTTGTATTGGATCGTCTCTAAATGGTTATAAATATTAATACAATTTTTTTACTCATCTTATTTTTGTTTAGTTGCTTATTATTTGTTTTATTTATTTATTTAAGTTATCCTTATGTGCATTTGGGTAAATAAATGTTATGCATGAATTCGATATAGTGATATGTATTAAATTTAAATAACGAATCATATTACATATAAATTCAATAAATAAGCATTACATTCAAATAAAAACAATAATAAATGACATATATCACAAACTACAGTGCACAAAAATCCAACAACATTGATTTTCATTAATACACAAGAAGATTACAAACTACATTACTTTGAAAAAGAGACATTATTAGGTAGTCAGTATATCTAATCTATCCTAGGCTTCTTGGAGCTAGGCTCCCCATGGTCAAAGAGCCCGAGGAGTCCACCTATAAGAAATCATCTATATAATGTGCGTTCAAAGGATATTAAGAAATACCCTTTCTTTACATGCTATAAAGCCTTAAAATGACCCATTTTACTTTACTAAACTTACAGATTTTTTTCAAATTGTAATTTAAAAATCCCTTTTGTAAATATAGTCTAGTAAATTTTACTAGATATAATACCCTTTCTTTTGAACTCACATGGTATCTTACGTGTTCTATAAGGTGTACTCCCCGGGGGTCAGAGCAGCTCTTTATCATAGGCAATAATACATTTTGCCCCAAAAGTTCCTGTCTAATGACAATGGGGTCTTCAACTTTGGAAACCATACCACAAGCCACCATAGTGAAAGGTGGGCCAGACTTAGCACTTATAAATAAGTATAGTAGCTTCAAACATTGAAGCAATACTACTTTCTCCAAGCTAGAGTTGGTTAAGATGGCGTTGAAGGGGCCAACCTTTGTTAGTGCCCTCAGTTTCAGAAAGTTCTCAGCAAAAGTAGAAGAATATACCTTATGAAATACTACAATGTCACTAATAAGCTGGCCAATATACTCTTTCAATGTCGAGTCCTCTACCCTTCCTTAGCCACTAGATTGCCCACCTCGCCTAAATGAAAGCTTGTCTATATAGATAATGTATTGCATCACATAAGTTCAGTAAAATCAAACTCACTATGCATGGAGTGTTAAAGATATATACTTCAGTTTTGCATGCAACTTTATCCATAGGGCCTCCAGGGCACCTGAGCCCACATCATGAAATTTAACCAAGATTGGATCCCTCTTGCAGGAGCCTTGTCTGTGTAGGCTCGCATCCCTAGATTCAGGTCCCCAAATGCGAGCCTGTGGATAAGGATCTTGTAAGGGTCCAATCCCAGTCAAATTTCATCCTATGAGTCCACATGCCCTGGAGGCCCTATAGTTGAAGTTGCACTGAAAACTGAAAACATTACCTTCTCCGTGTAATCTAGCTGTTGTTGTTGTAATGGAGCATCTAGGTCTATTCTTGCAATCGGGTATTCTCATCTCTCTCCTAGGCAAGGTATTGTGTAGTTGAGGACCAAGAAGGCTTTTCTACAAGTGCTCAAAGTCCTAGTCAGAGATGCCATACTCTAGCATTGCATACTCAATTTGCTTTTGGATGCTTACAATGGCAAAGATATCATTGATGCTCATACCATCATATCAAGCTACCTCATCCACATGTGGTGGGGTATCTTAAACATCAAAATGTATAACATCATATTATGCATCATGCACCATGATATAGTATAGTTCTTCTTCTCTTATCTCCAAAATCTCCAACACATCTTGCATGAATAGACATTCAACCCCCTCGACGGTGACAACATGGAGAGAAGTAAGGGTTGCTCATTGCTTAGCATCTCAGCAAGGCGAGCATGGAGGTGGGTGTACAATAGCTAAGCTCTGTGCTACCTCTTTGCTTGGATCAAGAGTGATTTCCTTAGGCTCCTGCTTGAGAGGGTGCATCAATATCTTCCTCACTATTGTCTTGCACATCAATGCATAAAGCAAAGATGGCAAAGATTGCATCATGCTTGATGAGATCCATCATTATATGGTCCTAAAATGAGGTGGGTGCAGCTCTAGTGTGAAGTTGTTATGCCACATGCACTAGAGCTCAGCTTATTACCTTTGCATGGCTCAATCCAGCATGTAGACTATACAAAAAATCTTTAGGAATCCACCTAATAGTAGAGTTTAGAATGGAGCAAGTGAGAGGGTTTGCCTCATCACAAAATGATGCTACTATGCTAGCTAGAGCTAGGATCTACTGTGGAAAGTGATCTCTCTAAACTCAAGTTTGTACAAAACCTCAATAAATTTGGTCTCCTATAGGCACGTAGCATGTGAAGCTAATCCATGTGGCAAAGGTGGGAGTAGTAGCCATGGCACATAGAGAGAGAATGAAGGAGAGCATAGGTATAGAGAAGTAGAGAATGAAAGTGAAAATGAGTTTGGAGTACCAAAACAAAGGAAAGCTTAGTATGTATATAACTTGCATAGATTTTGTCCAAAACGAGGTGAAATTTAACTATGGAGCAACAAAAAACAAGTCAATATACATGTTGATCTCCATTTTCCAAAACCCAATTATGGACACTAGTAGCATCATTTTTGTTAGTTTGATATGTGAGAGACTCCAACTTGGAAGCTATATTGAGGATATACCTCATGGTCATAAAAGCATCCCTCCCAAGCTTTAGCATGGGATTTGTCATTACTCGACCCTCCACAAATGCTATGTGTTGATGAAACACCCATTGAGGTGTGAATCCTTTATGGAGAAGATTGGCTACTCATGTCCTTGTTTCATTTGATAACCATGGTGCAATCGTCAACTTTGTATTTGCTGATAGCCCCTCACCATGACAAATAGTCCCATCCAAATCTATGTGTTTATGCTCAATGTAATTGATGTGTGCAATTGTGGGCCATAAATATAGCCTATAAATGTAGAAATGAAGGGGTTGGGATGCTTCAAACTTGTTGCGCATCCTAAACGTCATTTCTACATTGGGACATTTAGGATGAAGGGGTTGGGATGCTTCAAACTTGTTACGCATGTCTTTGGGACCATAGGCACACCAATAGCTAAAAGGTGAAAAGATGAAAAAAGTTGAATTAATGACTAACATATATTGATGAAAAATAATTTTGCAACATTCTTATAGATAAGGCAAAGGAAGTAAGTACCAAAATTGCTCTAACCAAGATTGCTCAGTTGGATTGGAAATGCTACCCTATTGGTTCCTGTTGCTTGATCGAATCTTGAAATTTGTAGGGGTAATTGATATCTTACTCTCACCAGAAATGAAATCAGACACACTTTCCCATGGTATATATGCATATGTAAGAGTGTGGTATAATTGACTAGGATCAACCTTTACATTCCAGATCAAAGTTGAAGCATCAAAATGGACATGCAACTGGGCATTGTACTTAGAAGCTTGGATCCATATGCGATAATTTCTATTCACAAAACAAAAGAGAAATGTTGATATAGCAAGCATAACATATGATCCAATCACTTTGTATATTTTTAAATTAAAGTTATACCAAGATTGAAGTTAAATGTCATTTTACCTTTGAAATAGAGGAAGATTTTTATGTTAAAGTAATACAAAGTTACAACATTCTACTCTATCTATGTTAGATTGGAGTTAAACTCCATTTCATCTTTGAATGGAGATAGCTCCAGTATCATATGACTTGAGGCATGGATAGTAAATATCCATATTAGATCATATCTAGAGTGGAAGTATACCACTAGCATTGTCGAGAGTTCGTCAAACTATTCACTTCTCTATTTTATCAAAAAGCACAATTCTTTTGACTCTATGCTATTTATATAACTATTCAAATTTTGCAATACAATATTGTTCGTGGCATTCTATTTCTATAAGATTTTAAACCCTAATGGACTTACACTATCATACTCTCAACCTTTTGCAAGAATATACATATTTATCACCTACATATGCTTAATATGTAGCATGTTAATGTACTCTCTATAACATTGTTTAGTCACTTTCTCAAGTAGGATAGGTTCCATGTCTATCTTTCACTAACTATAAATATGTTTTCATTAAACTTTTTTTGTGTAATTTGTTCTATACATATTGTAGATTAGTATGTTTTCCTCTTCTACATATTTTTTGTTTGGATAGCCTTTAAAATTTTTGCTCTCTTATCAAATTGTTTACATATTGGATATGTGCTCAATGTATGTTTTTCTAATATTGTCTAGTGCGGTTGAATCAATCAATTATAATGGTGGTTGAGGTAGTAGTATCTCCCTAGGCGGTCTTTTGCTTATACCTTCCACATTATCATGGCTTACATGTGATAGTCCAAGTTGCTAAAAAAAGAGAACAGTCAAGTTGATACCTTCCATATTAGCATATTGTAGCTATGGGTGATTACAATACACAACTTGATAGTTCGGTGCACAATGATATTGTTTGGATAGAGGAGGGACCCATATGCAAGGTCAAACCTTACGCAGCAGCAATTGGATGATCGATGCCTGCAAGGGGGCTTTCCGTTCTTGTTCGACTGCATCCTGGAGTTGCCGGAAAATGTGGACACGAATGTGGGAATGGAGGCCACCGATGACAATTACCTCATCTTGTTTGTGCCGCTCCACAACGATATGAGGGATAAAAGGGTGGAAGAGGAACTGTGGGAAAGGAAAAAAAGAAGGTGATAGTCGGTGTAGTGCTACTGAAAAGCACAATAATTGATGAAGAATGAAGTATCCTTACTGCGAGTGGGAGAAAGAGAGAGAGAGAGAGAGAGAGAGAGAGAGAGAGAGAGAGAGAGAGAGAGAGAGAGAGATTCAATGGTGATTCTGCTTAAAAACACAGTTAGAGACCAAGAATAGAGTCTCCTTGCTGCAATGCCACCAAGTGGGGCTGCTCCATCCCCAAATTTACCCCAGTCTACCACTCGCTACATAAGGGCCCACCATTTGGCTTGGGGGAGGGGCCAGAGCCAGTGGCAAACCAGTCATGGGTCACAGGGGACCCTACGAAGATGGAGAGGTCGTTATGGGTCCCCCAGCCGATGTGGAAATGCCTATTGGGGGGACCCATATGTATATCTATCCCCAACCCTCTTGATGGCCTGCAGGATGATGGGAAGAGAAGGAAGCAAAATATAAGGTTTTTTAAAATTAAAATAGAAAGAAAATAGCCCTAAGGTCCAACCATCTTGATGGCATGCAGGATGACGGTGTAACGTGTCCCCCTTTCCACTTGTAGGATACATCTTAGTAGCCCATCGAGAAGAGAGTCTAGAAAGCGCCGCCCGACACTCCCAAGGAATGTCATGGGGTTTGCGATCAAGGTCTTCCCGAGTCTGCCACGAAGCAGAAGCATTCCAGCCATTCCCACTTAGGACCGACCTGAATTAGGGTTCTCCTAATGGTCAAGTTCCTAGAAGGTAACTAGCATCGAGCCCCAGACGAACTACTTGTGCAAAAACATCAGGGTTGAAGCGGATTTATACTGCACTTTGGTTCAAGGAGAATGGGAAATGAGAGGAATGCGAAGCTCGACCTCTCTGCCATAAGGCATAGTCCCATTCCGTTCCCCTAAAATAGCATAAATCGGGACTTCAGCTCTATAGTTCCTAGGTCATTGTTACCTCGCTGTCAAATCCTTTGAGAAAAGTTCCCGGCCAACCGAGACCACCCTTCCGTAGGACGGACCCAAGGTCACATCCACCGCACTTTCCTCGGGTTGCTTTAGTTATCTAATTACCTATCACATTTAGTTTGACAAGCAAAAATAGCTTCCTTAATTAACCAATTAATCACCGGTTCCTTCACATAACTTAGGCACTCACACAGAAAAACAATGTCAAACAAGTTCCTTTTTCAACATTTGATCTTTATTTATCAAAGTCTTTGGAATACATCAAATAATCTACCCGAAGGCTATACCAGCAATCCCCAGGGATCACTTTTTCAAGTTCCGCCCAAAGGCTATACCAGCAATCCCCAAGGATCACTTTTTCAAGTTCCGCCCGTTGACTAGTATGCGGGCTTCAAGATCCAATCTCGAGTCACATCGGCCTCTTGTGCAGGATCCAGAGGCAAGGGATTTATGGCAGAGCCTCCCCTGGCACCCAAGCATCCTCCTGCTCCAAGTAGCACCCACGAAGAGACCTCTCGCAGTGGGTTCGGTCCACGTACCTGGCACGGCTAACAACCCCCTTGGATAGGGTCAAGCAGACAGTCGGAGGTAACTGGTACTGCCTCTTCCTCCAAGATTTCAACCTGAAGCATTAGTTATTTTTCCTAAATTAGATCCTTGAGCAAAGAAGTACAAACAGTGCACCTAAGTGTACAATCAAGAACATTCCAGTGGTCGTTTTTACGGCCAACTGCTAAGGTATGAATCTTTCTCTTTGAGTACATCCAGCATTTTATCCGGGATCAATCGCAACTTGGCAAGTTCCTAAGGGTTTCGTAAGCTGAGTTGCTTGTTTACCCCTTTTTCCTTGGGTTAGGGTTTATACCCTGTTGACCCAAATTGTCACTACCTTAGGTATCCTTATATCTTAGTCAATAAATCTTGGACAACCCCGTTGTCCTAACTTGGTTGGTCAATTGCTTTCTTGGTGATTCATAACTCCCCTAGCTTGGCAAATCAGTCGGGAAGGGTGATGTAGCAGGATGACTACTCATCCTTTAGAAAATAAGACTCGTACTTAGAACTCGCCAAACTTGCTCTAAGGAGTGGCAATACTATTTAGACACAAGACCATACGACGTTGCAGCTTGTTGCACGAGATAGGTGTCAGCACCTAACTTGTGGGATTATTTTTCCCATCACACGATATTCTTGGTCAAGAATACCTTTGATCAAGTTGTAGGGTTTGGGAGTCCTATTGACCCAATCCAAAACCCTAGCCCTACTAGGCCGATACATGTTTTAATCCTAGGGTTTCTAGATTCCTTGCAGAAGTCTAGCATTTGGTCAACTGATCCTTAGGGTGAGAACCCTCGATCGTTTTTGCACGGGTGATTAGGTAGTCCTAACATTTCGAGAATGTGGGTAGGACCTTTGGGATCGGAAATATTAGATCGGCATCCCAAGTGCGATACTAGGCAGAATTTTAACATAGCTTAACCCTACCTAGCACATTGAGGTGATCGTCATATGCTAACTAGTCATACCTTTATGATTCATATGTAAGCTACTCAATTATACGCGAATTACTTAGTAGATCTAACCAACGCACGATTTAAGATGATCTTCCCTTTTAAAGATGCAAATACTTTCTTCTAAATTTGCAAGTACTTTTCCCCTAAAAGATGTAAGTAACTGCAAGATAGGTGAGATGCATCATTCCATGCAATTTTGCGACCATACACCTTTTTACCTTATGCAATTTAAGATCTACAATGATCGTTTCTTTTCCTTGCCCTAAACTGTATTAGTTGACATCCATAACTACTTCTTGTAAATCCCACGTATATGCATCAAATTCAAAGCTTTAGTATTTGAATGAAAATGCATCCTTTCACAATTTTGAACTTTGACAAAAGAGCGTCATGCATGAGCGAATGCCATGAGCCCATCATTGATTTTAATCCGTCCTCTATCACTTAACCCAATCTAAATTGTAACTATTTATTGCATGCAAATTGGATTATATCAGTTTTATTGACAAAGTTCATAAATCTTTTTTTCTTTCAATGCAACTTTTTAGACAACATTTAACGTTTGTCTATGATTGCCTTAATCATGAGACACAACCAAGGATTTATTACCTAAATGCGTTATGTGTTATATGTCCTATCCTTTGCAATATGCAACAAGGACGCCTTTGCACAAATTCGTCTTTTAACTTATGCGTCATATGTTGAAAATGCAGCTACTCTTGACCACGGAAGTGCAAGCAAATGCAAGTGCTCGACATGCCACTAAACTTTGTAAATCGAATGAGTAAATGCACTTAAATTTCCTTATGTGAATTAAAAACATGCCTTAGGCATCCTTTTCATGCGGGAATGTTATCGGAACCTGGGCATTAAGAATCGGAGCGTTGTCCACTCATGTACTCGGGTTGGAAGCTCCCGCATGTGCTCCTCTTGACTTTTGTTTTGGAGCCATTAACGTAGGAGCTTTCGACTCAACGAGCTTCCCCTTACGCATTTTGAAGTCACTCTGCCTGAGAGTCTCCTCTTCCGCACAGGAAATGGGGCCTTGCAGTCACGGTTTTGAAAAATCTGAGGAAGGCACGGGTGAACCGGGCCGATGGAAGCCTTAATAGAAGCTTCCAAGCTTCTGTCACAGCCAGATGACGCGGAGAGAGAGTGATGATTGGGAAGATAACGACGATGATGATGATTGATGATGATGATGATGATGATGATGATGATGATGATGATGATGATGACGATGGGGCGCAGAAGGAGGCGGCGGCAGCAGTCCTGGCAATGGCAACAGGCGGGGCGGCTTCCACAGGGCAACAGGAACACGACAGCACGATCCTCCTCTCCCCTCTCAAGCTTGGGGAGGGGGGGTTCATATATAGTGTGAAGGGGGGGGGTAGCCACACAAGTGGCAAGCAGCATGTTTCCCCTCCCCATGCTCCTCCCTACTCCACATATAATCATACTCCCTCTCCTCGCCATGCAAAGGGGAGGGGAGTTTTTTTATTTAATTGCAAATAATTATCCATTATCTCTTTTCCCCTTTGAAGGGGTGTTCCCACATGGGCTACGGTTTTAGCCACGGGTTCCTATACACGATGCGAGGCTGGTGTTTGTTGATGCACACGGAGGGAGAACTTAGCCCAAAGTTTTTTTATTATAGGAGATCACTCGAAATTGCTCTTGCGCGGGATGTGTGGGGTCTAGGGTCATTAATATTTCGTGCGGAAATATTACATTCTCTCCCCCTTAGAGGAATCAAGATGTGCTCATCTCGAGAAGATCTGGGGGTATTGTTGGTTGAGAGTACTTTCATCCATCCAAGTGACATCTTCTTTGTGATAATCTTTCCACTGGATGAGGTATTCTCTCAAGGTTTTGGATCTCAAATGCCTCTCCCTAACATCTAAGATCTTGTCAGGCCGTAGCTCAAGGACTCCTTGGCTAGGCATTACAACTTGTTGATCATCAAGCACGTGATTAGGGTTAGGCACATACTTTTTCAATAGACTGATATGGAATACATTATGAACTTTTAGGTTTTCAAGGAATTGAAGTCTGTAAGCATTGGGCCCTAGGCACTTGAGAATCTTGTAGGGTCCACAATACCTTGGACTTAGCTTTTTGCATTCACCCAAGGATAGGGAACTCTTCTTTGGACGTATGCAAATGAAGACCATATCACCCTCAAAGAAGGATCTGTCTTGCCGTTTCAGGTCCACGTAAGCCTTCTGTCTATTCTTGGCGGCTTAGATATCCTGTCTCATTGACTTGATTTGGTCATCCATGTCTTCCAGCATCTGCTTTGAAGCTTCAACCCTCAAGGTTGGATCCGAAAAGCTCAAAGGACTACGACAATCGTGCCCATACAATGCTTGAAAAGGGGTCATCTGAATGCTTTGTTGGTAAGAAGCATTGTAGGCAAACTCAACCAGTGGCAAATATTGAATCCACTTTTTGGGTTCACAACAGCAGTGTGCCCTAAGCATATCTTCAATGACTTGGTTGACTCGTTCTGTTTGACCATCAGTTTGGGGATGATAAGCTGTACTGAAACAGAGTTGAGTCCCAATGGCCTCGAAGATAGCCCTCCAGAAGTGTGATGTGAAGAGGGAGTCACAATCACTAATGATTCTTCTGGGTAACCCATGCAGTTTGAATATTTCCTTGATGAATAACCTTGCGATGTCTGAGGCTTTAAAGTTTGTCTTAACAGGGATAAGATGTGCAACCTTGGTGAGCATATCTACCATAACCATAATGGAGTTGTATCCTCCTTGGACTTGGGGTACGCCAACAACAAAGTCCATACTAATGAATTCCCATTTCATTTGGGGAATGTCAAATGGTTGCAATTTCCCTGGCATTTTGACATGTTCGGCCTTAATGCGTTGACAAGACAAACATTCCGTGACATATTTGAGAACGTCACCTTTGAGCCTATCCCAATAATAGCTCTTCCTGACTGCATTAAGGGTCTTGACATAGCCAGGATGTCCTGAGAAAGGGGAGTCATGGGCTTCCCAAAGTATCTTCTGCTTGAGTGATTGCTTTACTGAAATACATAATCTTGTCCTATAGTAGATAAGTCCACTATTGATAGAGAAGTCTCGATACTTCGTTTGTAGCTTCGGGTCTTGATCTTTGATGGGGATCTCCCTTAGCAATTTCTGATAGGTTGGGTCATGGCATGCCTCTTCTCTAGCTAGCTCAAGAATTGGGTTGTTTGGCATGGATACCTTTGTGGCTAGAGATCTTGCTGTTGATGGATCTTGCAAAATCAGAGAATTCAGAAATGCCTTGCGACTAAGTGCATCGGTAACTACATTCTCCTTTCCAGGCCAGTATTTGATTTCAAAATCATATTCTTCCAGCACTTTAATCCATCGATGTTGCCTCATATTGAGCTCATATTGGGTAAAAATCCATTTAAGACTCTTATGGTCCGTCACTAGGGTAAATTTGTTACCCAGCAAGTAGTGTCTCCAAAGTTTGAGAGCATGGATGATAGCCAACAACTCCAGATTGTGGGTAGCATAATTCCTTTCATGGCTCTTCAGTTTCCTTGAAGAGTATGCTACGGGATTACCTTCTTGCATGAGCACACATCCTAAGGCAAGTGTGCTAGCATCAGTTATCACTTCAAACTTCTTACTAAGATCAGGAAGTTTCAGGATGGGTGCTGATACCAAGCTTTTGCTTTAGTTTGTCAAAGCTGGACTGTTCCACAAGTGACCATACAATTGATACTTGCTTCTTTAATAGATCAGTCTCAGAGGTACTGCAATCAAAGCATAGTTTTTGATAAAGACCCTGTACCATCCTGTCAATCCAAGAAAACTACATATTTCTTTGACAAAAGTTGGTGTTGGCCACTCCAGAACATCTCTGACCTTGGCCGGATCTACTGAAATTCCTTCTACTGATACAATGAATCCCGGATATTCAATATGTCACTTGAAGAATGCACACTTCTTCTTCTTGGCATAAAGCTTGTGTGCCCTCATTGTTTTGAGGACAATGCGAAGCTGGGGTTCATGATCTTTTTCCTGCTTGGAGTAGACTAGGGTATCGTCAAAGAAGATGAGTACAAAGTCATCAAGATAGGGCCTAAAGATATCCTGCATTAGCCTGTTGAAGGTGCAGGAGCATTAGTCAGTCCGAATGACATGACTAGGAATTCAAAGTGTCCATACCTTGTGCTGAATGCCGTCTTTGGGATATCTTCTTCCTTGATCCTTATCTGATAATATCCAAACCTGAGATCTATCTTTGAGAAGATCTTCGCGCCAGCCTTGAAGACGGTTAAGAAGTTCAAGAATGGGGTATTTGTTTTTAATGGTCGATTGATTCAATTCTCTGTAGTCAATGCATAGCCGAAGTGTTCAATCTTTCTTCTTCTGGAATAGCATTAGAGCTCCCCATGGTGAACTGCTAGGACAGATGTCGCGCGACTCTGCAAGCCAGCATCCATAAGTAAGTAGGGAAATGTTCTTAATGGCAACATTGCTCTATTTCCCCTCATTAAGTTTCCTTCTAAATATTAGATCCCGTTGGTTCGCTCTGATACCAACTGTAACATATCCCCCTTTCCACTTGTAAGACACGTCTTAGCAACCCATCGGGAAGAGAGTCTAGAAAGCACCGCCCGGCACTCCCAAGGAATGTCACGAGGTTTGCGATCTAGGTTTTCCCGAGTTTGCCATGAAGCGGAAGCATTCCGGCCGTTCCCACTTAGGAGGTAACTAGTGGTCAAGTTCCTAGAAGGTAACTAGTGTCGAGCCCCAGACGAACTACTTGTGCAGAAACATCAAGGTCGAAGCGGATTTATACTGCACTTGGTTCAAGGAGAATGGGAAATGAGAGGGATATGAAGCTCGACCTCTCTGCCCGTAAGGCATAGTCACATTCCCTTCCCCTAAAATAGCATAAATCGGGACTCTAGCTCTATAGTTCCTAGGTCATTGTTACCTCACTGCCAAATCCTTTGAGAAAAGTTCCCGGCCAACCGGGACCACCCTTCCGTAGGACGGACCCACGGTCACATCCACCACACTTTCCTCGGGTTGCTTTAGTTATCTAATTACCTACCACATTTAGTTTGACAAGCAAAAACAACTTCCTTAATTAACCAATTAATCACCGGTTCCTTCACGTAACTTAGGCACTGACACAGAAAAACAATGTCAAACAAGTTCCTTTTTCAACATTTGATCTTTATTTATCAAAGTCTTTTGAAAACATCAAATAATCCGCCCGAAGGCTATACCAACAATTCCCAGGGATCACTTTTTCAAGTTTCGCCCGTTGACTAGTATGCGAGCCTTGAGATCCAATCTCGAGTCACGTCGGCCTCTTGTGCACGATCCGAAGGCAAGGGATTTATGGCAGAGCCTCCCCTGGCACCCAAGCGTCCTCCTACTCCAAGTAGCACCCACGGAGAGACCTCTCGCGGCGGGTTTGATCCACATATCCGGCGCGGCTAACAACCCCCTTGGATAGAGTCAGGCAGACAGTCGAAGGTAACTGGTACTGCCTCTTCCTCCAAGCTTTTAATCTGAAGCATTAGTTATTTTTCCTGAATTAGTTCCTTGAGCAAAGAAGTACAAACAGTGCACCTCAGTGTACAATCAAGAACATTCCAGTGGTCGTTTATACGGCCAACTGCTAAGGTCTGAATCCTTCTCTCCAAATACATCCAGCATTCGATCCGGGATCAATCGTGACTTGGCAAGATCCTAAGGGTTTCGTAAGCTGAGTTGCTTGTTTACCCCTTTTTCCTTGGGTTAGGGTTTATACCTTGTTGACCCAAATTGTCGCTACCTTAGATATCCTTATGTCTTAGTCAATAAATCTTGGACAACCCCGTTGTCCTAATTTGGTTGGTCAATATCTTTCTTGGCGATTCGTAACTCCCCTAGCTTGGAAAATCAGTCCCAAGGAAGGGTGATGTAGCAGGATATCTACTCATCCTTTAGAAAATAAGACTTGTACTTAGAACTCGCCAAACTTGGTCTAAGGAGTGGCAATACTATTTAGACACAAGACCATACGACGTTGCAGCTTGTTGCACGAGATAGGTGTCAGCACCTAGCTTGTGGGATTATTTTTCCCATCACACGATATTCTTGGTCAAGAATACCTTTGATCAAGTTGTAGGGTTTGGGAGTCCTATTGACCCAATCCAAAACCTTAGCCCTACTAAGCCGATACATGTTTTAATCCTAGGGTTTCTAGATTCCTTACAGAAGTCTAGCATTTGGTCAACTGATCCTTAGGGTGAGAACCCTCGATCGTTTTTACATGGGTGATTAGGTAGTCGTAACATTTCGAGAATGTGGGTAGGACCTTTGGGATCGGAAATATTAGATCGGCATCCCAAGTGCGATACTAGGCAGAATTTTAACGTAGCTTAACCCTACCTAGCACATTGAGGTGATCGTCATATGCTAACTAGTCATACCTTTATGATTCACATGTAAGCTACTCAATTATACACGAATTACTTAGTAGATCTAACCAACCCATGATTTAAGATGATCTTTTAAAGATGCAAATACTTTCTTCTAAATTTGCAAGTATTTTTCCCCTAAAAGATGTAAGTAACTGCAAGATAGGTGAGATGCATCATTCCATGCAATTTCGCGACCATACACCTTTTTACCTTTATGCAACTTAAGATCTACAATGATCGTTTCTTTTCCTTGCCCTAAACGGTATTAGTTGACATCTAGAACTACTTCTTGTAAATCCCACGTATATGCATCAAATTCAAAGCTTTAGTATTTTAATGAAAATGCATCCTTTCACAATTTCGAACTTTGATATAAGAGCTTCATGCATGAGCGAATGCCATGAGCCCATCATTGATTTTAATCCGTCCTCTATCACTTAACCCAATCTAAATTGTAACTATTTATTGCATGCGAATTGGATTATATCAGTTTTATTAACAACGTTCATAAATCTTTTTTTCTTTCAATGCAACTTTTTAGACAACATTTAACGTCTGTCTACGATTGCCTTAATCACGAGACACAACCAAGGATTTATTACCTAAATGTGTTATGTGTTATATGTCCTATCCTTTGCAAGATGCAACAAGGACGCCTTTGCACAAATTCGTCTTTTAACTTATGCATCATATGTTGAAAATGCAGCTACTCTTGGCCACGGAAGTGCAAGCAAATGCAAGTGCTCGACATGCCACTAAACTTTGTAAATCGAATGAGTAAATGCACTTAAATTTCCTTATGTGAATTAAAAACATGCCTTAAGCATCCTTTTCATGCGGGAATGTTATCGGAACCTGGGCATTAAGAATCGGAGCGTTGTCCACTCGTGTACTCGGGTTGGAAGCTCCCGTGTGTGCTCCTCTCAACTTTTGCTTCGGAGCCATTAACGCAAGAGCTTTCGACTCAGTGAGCTTCCCCTTACGCTTTTTGAAGTCAGTCTGCCCGAGAGTCTCCTCTTTCGCACAGGAAATGGGGTCTTGCAGTCACGGTTTTGAAAAATCCGGGGAAGGCACGGGTGAACAGGGCCTATGGAAGCCTTAATAGAAGCTTCCAATAGAAGCTTCCAAGCTTCTATCACAGCCAGATGATGTGGAGAGAGAGTGATGATTGGGAAGATGACGACGACGATGATGATTGATGGTGATGATGATGATGATGATGATGATGATGATGATGATGATGACGACGATGGGGCGCAGCAGCAGGCAGCGGCAACAGTCCTGGCGGCAGCAACAACAGGCGGGCGGCTTCCACAGGGCGGCGGGCAGCACGACAGTACAATCCTCCTCTCCCCCCTCAAGCTTGGGGAGGGGGGGATTCATATATAGTGTGAAGGGGGGGGGGGGGGGGGGGGGGTAGCCACACAAGTGGCAGGCAGCATGTTTCCCCTCCCCATGCTCCTCCTTACTCCACACATACTCATACTCCCTCTCCCCGCCATGCAACAGCTGAAGGGGAGGGGAGTTTTTTTTTAAATTTGCAAATAATTATCCATTATCTCTTTTCCCCCTTGAAGGGGTGTTCCCGCGTGGGCTACAGTTTTTAGCCATAGGTTCCTATACACGATGTGGGGCTGGTGTTTGTTGATGCATGCGGAGGGAGCACTTAGCCCAAAGTTTTTTTGTTGCAAAAGATCACTCGAAATTGCTCTTGCGCGGGATGTGCGGGGTCTAGGGTCATTAATATTTCGTGCAGAAATATTACGTACGGGAAGAGAAGGAAGCAAAATATAAGGTTTTGTAAAATTAAAACAAAAAGAGAATAGCCCTAAGGTCCAATTACCCTCTTTAATTCCCATTTCAAGAAATAGCTAGTTCATATCCAATATGCTACAAATGCTTCATGTACATTTGTTTAAGTAAGCCAAGTAGGGAAGTCACATGGATGGGAGTACACTAATGCCAATGAATCTCATGCTAGGGAGTCATTCAATGTGATCTTTTGTAGGCTTTCACCTTTTTGGTGTTGGATTGGCAGAATTTCTATATTTCTTCTTTGTGGAGATGATATGCATTGCAAAGACAAAGCTGATATATACAAGAAAATAAAAATGATCATAAGGATTTTAAAGGTAACCTAAGCTACATAAACTATAGGAGAAATATGGTAAATCTGTGGAATGTAGTGAGCAAGGGAGTTTGCAAGTAGTTCCTAAAAAACAAAATTTCAAGTAGCTTGTAGGAATTGCAATGAAAGGAGTAACCCTAACTACAAAAAAAAAAAGTTGAACACCTATTTTACTTTGTCATGTGTTTTTGTATATAGTTTAGAGGTTGGAATCTCAAGATGACTAAAGGAAAATGGAAATTTGAGTTCCTAAAATATGTATGCTTTCGGTTTCATTAGTTGAATGAAAAAAAAGTCATTTGCTAAAGGTGAAATGATGTTATGCTGATTGATTTCTAATGGCTAAATCAAAGAAGAAGCACAAGTGATGCAATGTTTGTTTTGAGAATGGTCATACTTCAAAGTAATGTCCATATATTCATGAGTTTTGTGGCAAAGGAAAATCTTGCAAGTATTTTTGCATATTTGAATTATGCAAGCAATTCAGTGGTATCCGTAAAGATGGGAAAAGTTGGATCCCTTTAAGGATGTCCTTCATGAAGCTTCTAGCTGGCATGATGATGGTGAAGGAAAGAGAGTTAAATCTTGCTCAAGTGCACAGGGCATTGGGAGATTTCTTTACACAATTGAAAATCTTAAGGATATGTATTATGATGTTTGGGATTTAGATTTGGATTCAAATTCAAGTGATGATGATGAGCGATGCCTCCCACCACACGTGATCTTGCCAAAAATTGAGGCAAAGGGAGTGAAAGAGGTCAAGAGCCAAAGAAGCCAAGAATCTTCAAGTGCCCCAACCACAACAATTGTGCTTGTCAATGGGAGAGTGGAGCAACATGCTACTTGCATCCATAACTTGAAGATAATTTCTATATTTTGGTGTCTCGCACATTTATAATAATCAAACTTCAATCAGCTTTAATCAAGAAGAAAAAAAGCAAAGGGAAATGAGTTAGGATGTTGATTGGTTTGGTGATCAATAGGATAAGTTATGTGTTTCAAATGAGTATGTTTTCATGGATGGTACATTTGTGTATCAAATTTATGCCAATAAGGATATTATTGTGGATGATTTCTTTGGATATGTTGGTGATTCTGACTTTGATAATGCACCAATTAAGGAGATTTGGTTGAGGGGAAATTATGTGTCATTACATGTAGTGTAGAGCGCACCATTTTGTGGATATATGTGTTTAGGATACCAATGTTTCTAGCATGTAGAATACTGTGTCAAATCATTGCATTGTTCATCCTAAAGATATTCGGTATGTTCTTGCTGTAGTAAACATTCAAGCTAATTATCCATATGAATATTTTTTAAAACAACATGATCATAGATGATTTTAGTGGCTATATGTCACCAAATGGCTATATTTTTATTTTTTCTGATTTTTTTTCGAAACTCGAGTAGGTTGGTTTATAACTCCAAAAAATTTTATTCGCCAACATTTCTAAGGTATATTGAGATTTTGAAGGCTCTTTCGTCATTCATGCGAAACAAATATTGAAAGAAATATATTAAATTCACATACATAGACACATGTCACATACTACTTATCCTTGCTCCTTCTTTACATACTCATTGTTATTAATTTACAACACTAACTTGGATCATTTTACAAAAGGATATGATGAGCATATGCACAGAGTGCCTAGTTACAAGTACAAACTTCATTTTACAATGGTATAAATATTTTACCTCTTTCAATACACATCAAATTTAAAAAAACAAAAGAGAAGCCAATGGGGTTCAGTGTTCACGAAAAACATTTTTGGTAACAGATACAAAAAGGAGGATGTTGAATGGTGGGCAGCCCATCTATTTATAGATTTGGAACCGCTTGTAGTCATCCCCCAAACCATCCAAACAGGTAGCCACTATATCATCATCATCAACCGGAACTTTAATAGATCCAAGAGTTTCAACAATGCTTTTAATCTTTAATGCATAGTCATTGATAGATAGATTGTCATGCTTGACATTGTTTAACTTAGACTTCAACTGTAATTTTTAGCTTTGGTATTGTATTAAGTAGCTTGACTAACCAGGTTATTCCATGCTTCTATGGGGACTGTCTGCATCCTGTATATGCTCAATCATAGTATCTGAAACACTCATGGAGAACCAATAAATAACTTTCCAAGCACCTCGCTTCCATACCTTAAATGCCTTGGCCTGCTCAAACATGGCATTTTCCTTCAATAACTTTAGAGCCTCAACATTTTCCTTCAATATAGTCCCAATGATCTTTGCCCATAAGGAAATTGGTCAATCTAAACTTTCAATCATGAAAGTTATGCTTGTCAGGATTATCACTGACAATTTATTAAAGCTCTCAAACATTGTGTAGCAAAACCTAAAATTTTAATTTTATCAATAACTTGCTAATTTAGATAAATTGTCGTCCATACTAAACTCGATATATAAGCATACCTTGAGTAACACATATAATGTTTGACAGTATCAAAATACTATTTGCCACATGCAACACATGCAACTTGTTTGCAAAACAATGATGTTTGCAGAGTTCGTAAACCTTACTAGATTCACACACAAACAACCTTTAACTCCCGAATAGTGAAGGACAAAACATGCCCAAAATACAAATTTGGCTACTTAAGCTTAGACTGAAGGTCTATTCCACTCCCTCGAGCACTCCAAGGTCATCAAGATAGTTTGTCAATTAAAGATATGAGA
Organism: Lygodium microphyllum; assembly: GCF_053477565.2. Classification (NCBI taxonomy): domain Eukaryota; kingdom Viridiplantae; phylum Streptophyta; class Polypodiopsida; order Schizaeales; family Lygodiaceae; genus Lygodium; species Lygodium microphyllum. The sequence goes on from NC_141160.1 coordinate 70,420,790, forward strand.
GAGATCTCCACATGTGTACTCCACAATAAGGCTTCCTTATAGACCTTTATGCTTGCGGCTCACAACTCCTCGCTTGAATGCTACTATGATATCATGAAAAGATGGGGGGAGAGATAGGGAGCTTCAGCTCTTGCAAGACATGCACATAGAGAATGCACACAAGATAGGAAGCATAAATCCTAACCTTTCTTTCTCTTTTTTTTCTTCACTATAATAGTCTACCAAGAATAAAGAGAGAGTACAACATATATAATATACAAGTGGTCAAGTGGTCTATAGTATGAACATGCTAATTATAAATATGACTAGATAGATATCATATAACTCGGATAGGTAGAGTATCTGGATGTAAAGTATCATTAGAATGAAACCGTCATCCATGTACATGAACACCAACTTGTATTGAGCTTGACATCTCAACATGAACCATACTCACAAGTCAACTACATCTCATGGTATATTTGATAGATGAGGTGGCTATATGGGTCATAGTTCATGAGCGATGGATATTCTTTCGTAAGTTCTTTGTGAAAATATTGAAGGAATTCATGATGCAAAATGCAATGCCTAAATATAGCATGGCTAACAGTTGGTGGGTGCAAGAATCACTTGTGTACATTTTTGAATTTCTTCCCCAAGTGGATTTCTCCCTCCAATGATTATGGTAATGAAGACTTAAGAATGACATCTATTATACCTCAAGGAAGAGGGTGTAACAAGATAATGGATAGAGAGTTGCATTAAAAAATGAATGCATTTTGTATGAGAGTTGCATTAAAAAATGAACACATTTTGTGTGCTCAACAGTGACATGTTGAATCAATGGGTGACAATGTATGAGAATGCAGAGGCAAAAAGAGACAAGGATAGCAAGATCTTTTGCACTTTGCAGTGGGTGTACTGTATCATATCCTCTGAATTTAAAAGCATTGCCAAAGTATCTTGATGTGGATTGGCTATATGAGGAGATGGAGATAGAAGAAAGAGAAAATGATGCAAAATATCACAATGACCAAACGGGGGTACGCTTGAGGATTCTTGCCAAAACGAAGTATATGTAATGTTTCATTTATATAATAATGGTTAATCTAGTAATATCATGATACTTATCTAATTAGTCACTCTTTTTTTGATAAAGGGCACAATTTCAATACTATGTGGTGTAAAGAAAGCATTTTTGGACTCAAAGGATCAATGATAAGAGAAACACCCAATATTATGGTCATTGCTAGCTTTGAGAGAGTCAATGGAAATATGAATGATTGGTTTGTCATAATCCAAGATATCTATAATATTGAATATCAAACATTTTTTGTATTTATTTTGGATGTTAAGTGGTTTAAGGATGTGATGGAAATAGGCCCTAATGCAACATTCAAGCATCATGCCAATGGATTTATAACCATCAAGTCTACAAAATCTATGGCAAGGAAAACATGGAACATTGGTGTTACTAGAACAATATGAGTAGGTGAATGATATTTAAATACAAATATTTGATATGAACATATATAATGAATATTATTCTCTAATTTTTTCATTTCATAGAATCCTAATTATAACATGTTTTTAATTTTACTTCAATGGGTTGTCTTTCAACCAATGATGGAGAATAACAGATGGTGGCACATGATCCCGATCATCCTAGCCTTTAGAGGGATATATGAAACTTTTATAGTATGGAGCATATGGTTGATGATCCTCATACTAGAGACGATAATGATCAGGAATCAAGAGAGGTAGAGGATGATCATGGTACATGAGACACAAATCATAATAATGCCATCATTCATGAGCATGATTATGCAATTATTATTGATGATAATGATGATGTGTATAGCAGAAATATTAGCTATGGGATTAATTAGTTTATAGGTTTAGATATTGAGATGGAGCTTCACGTAGATAGTTTGGCAAGGGGATCCCATTGTGGAGGAGATTGAAGGTCTATCGTGATAAACATTTTGTATTTATTATGTAATTCCATTACTTCTACATATATTGTCTCTCATAAAAAAATTATTTGTGAGGATATACATGCATTGAGTAATGCTAGTAATAAATGTGAGATTTATTTGGCACTTTACATAACAATGTGTTTGCAAGTTTGATGTGCATTTTTATATATGGATTTAAAAAGTAACGTTTGTTCAATGATTTATTTTTTCTCAAATTGACCAATGCAACATGACAATTTTTTTTTTGACTAAGTACTCTTCTTCATGTTCATCATATCATTCAATTAAGCAATAATAAACACGTAGAAGTTCACATAAACCTTATCTACATGTGTACACATGCTTACAAAAACCAAATGATGCAAATTTGAATGTGTGTGAATGCATATTAGATACTCACATCGACGCTTCAATTTTGCTAAAGAGAGAGAGAGAGAGAGAGAGAGAGAGAGAGAGAGAGAGAGAGAGAGAGAGAGAGAGAGAGAGAGAGAGAGTGTGTGTGTGTGTGTGTGTGTGTGTGTGTGCACGCATTGTCAAGATAATTTGCACATATGTCGGGAGACACCGGACCTCTGGATGTGGAAGTGAATAAGAGTAGTAATGGATAGATAGATTTATATGCTGATAGAGAGATTCTTAAGCGAGGATTAATGGCAGTAAGAGATTAGGCAGATTCTTGTATGGGAGTAGAGATGATAATAGAGATTACATAGAGTAGAGACCAATGCGAGATGAAACAACATACATGCACATGATCAAAGGCTTAAAGTATCCAAAACCCAATCCTTGATTAAGAAAACTTGTTTACAATGAGACTTCCCTTCACTGTGTCCTATTTCACCTTGTTATACCCAGAAACTCACACCAAATACTAGCTTCTACTTTGCTGCTCGGACAACAAATCTGATGGTTTTGTTAGCTTCAAAAGCGGGGGTAAAACCCCAAGACATTTGGTTGGAACTCTCCCAAATTGCTCCTTCTCCTCTCCTCTCATCCCGAGTGTCGTTTGTTGCCTTCAAACTACAATTGCACGCGACGCGAATTCGGGAGCCCTTCTTTTTTACATGAGATTTCCAAAACTAGTTGAAAAGCAATGTACTTTATGCATGACACACTATTCTAGAAGCTTACTCCACCTGTTGAGGATATTTACAAGAAATAATGTCCAAAATATCAATAATAAGCTAAAATTGTCCAAAAATCTCGTAATTTTGAACCATCCATACTATGGACACTAACACTAATGACTAATATGGCATTGACTCTCTACATCGATAAGAAAGTCGAATGATGATTCACTCAAGGGTCTTTCACGTTGTGTCTGCGTAGCAGCACAACAGCATGCACGTGCATGACTACATGAGTGGAGATAAAATAAGAGAGCGAAAAAGAAAATAAGTGAGAGTAGAATAGAAAAAGAATGTGTAAGGAGAGAGAGAGAGAGTGTGTGTGTGTGTGTGTAGAGAGAGAGATAGAGGAGAGAAAATAAGAGTCAGAGAGAGAATAAATAAGAGGAGATGTGGAGAGAGAAACGATTAGACATCAAAAAGTTAGAGAGAGAGAGTATATAAGACACAAAGGGAGAGAAAATGAAAGAGAGAGAGAGGGGGGTCGATGTTGGGGGTAAAGGTGCCTCTGCCTAGCCGCCCGTGTATTACTACACTGATAGTACCCACCACTGCACATTGCAGGTGGTGGGCGCCCATCACCATCACTTTATTCTTTATTCTTTTTGACAATTTGAATAAAGGAAGGCCCGATCACACATCGTGACTGTTGGAGTTCCCACATTGTGAGTCTCTCTCTCTCTTGCTCTTGCTCTCCCGCCATAGCTCTCCCGTGCAAGCTTCAATCCTTCTCACCTTTCAACTGGTATCAAAGCATGGTTGCTTGAGCATCCAGACTCGGTTCGTGACTCCTTTAGCTTCGTATCGATTGGGCACCCTTAGGGCATTCCTTCAAAGGTATTGGAGCTCTCTTTTGTTATTTTACTTCAGTCCACATGTTTTGTGAAGTAGGGCAGCCATGTCCTCTTGCTTCTTGTGATGCCTACTCTCTATCGGTGACTTTGCCCTTCAAGAGGGAGCTCTTGGGGGTCCTTGACTAGTCCCCCAACCTTGCCTAGCCCTTCCACAGGCCCCAGATCAGTTTGGGCCAAACTAAAGACCTACAAAAAATTCATTTTTTACTTTAGCCCTCCCTTGGCACTCATTGGCAGCTTGAAAACACTTCATTTGGTACTTAGGAACACCCCCTTGATGCTCGACATTGGTGGTTATCATTGGCATTGATTTTTGGACTAATTTACCTCAATCTAGGATTGTTTTCCACAATCCACAGGCAACCACAAGTAGTGTTACATCAGCACTTTATATTTATTCTTGGTTGGCATTGACATTGGTTGCTCAGTTGGCTGGATGCGCCCGGAATGCTAGGGGAATGTATATCTATGATGTGAGATGCTTTTGGGGCTGAATTTACTCAGTCATTGACTATTTTACATAGTCCACAAGCAACCCAAAATAGGGCAGCCCTTTGTCATTACACTTTATGCTCATGCTACATAGTCATTTGATGCCCAATTATGCTCGATTGGTGCCTATACATATGGGAAAGTATGCCTATGGTTTGCCTATGGTTTTGAGATTGGATTGAGCCATTGTTTGCTCAATTTTGGATGTCTATTTGCTACTAGAATATTCAGGGCTGAAGCTTATTTGCTTATGTTTGGATATACCTGTTGGATTCGGGCTATGTCTTAGATGTATACATTGATGTAGTGACTCTCGAGGATCAACATAGAGCTTGGATTTGCTCTCGAATCATTGGTTGAGCTCGAGCTCACTTCGCATAGCATGTGGATCTTCATCTCTGATGTACTTATGGCATGTACTTTGCTTATGTCTAACCGGTCTTGACATGCTTGGCCAATACCACTACTACATGCCCATTACATTGTTTGGAGTTGGATGCTACTGAGCCTTGCTTTGGCTTGACATTTGATTACCTGAAGCTTACTTTGGCTATTTCTCGGCTTGCCAAAGTTACAGTTTGGATGTACTTGATGTCTATGGATGCTATGTATGGATGCTACACAGCCTATATGCTCATGAGGTTGATGCTTGATCTTGGATCTTCTAGCACTGGTGCTATCATATGTCCTTGTTGAGCTTCTTTGCTTGATATTTACGGCTTTTATTCCAATGGGAGCGTCTTGATACAGTTGACAGACATTGAGCAAGTGGTTTATACTACTTGATCATTCAAATACTTGAGACCGAGATCTTCACTTGGATCTTGCATGGTTGATATGCCATTGTCCTCACAGATGTACTTGGGCTGATTTGGGCTTTGCACTCCCTGAGCATACACCTCTTTGTGTCAGGTCTTGCCAGTGTTGTGTACACTTTGCCCTATTACATAGGGGGTGTGCTGGCTTACTGACATATTCATTTGACATGCTTGGGTGTTTGCTTGATGTCCATATGACTATCACATGTTGATTTATGCCAGCTTGATGCTGGTTATGATTTGATAGTCAGTGGCTGACTTGGTGCATTCATTTTGCCTACAGTTTGCTCTCATTGTACCTGGCTGTAATTTATTACAGCAAGCAATTATGCATGGACTGACGTGGAATTTTCATGCTGAATCATCTTGATTTTATGTACTTTTGATGGTACTTTGTGGGCAGCATCATTACCTATCAATTCTTGGTCATTTTGCCTTGGTTTTGGTGGTATTTTGGCTATTTATAGCAGAAAATAGCAAGCAGTTTTGAATTGTCTGCACCATTTTGGACTTCAGTATGGTATCTTCTTCCACTGACAATGCTATCTTCAACATCACTAAGCTTGATGGTACGAATTATGCCTATTGGAAGAGCCAAGTTTGGCAGATATTGGTGCAAAAATCGCAGATAAAGCCACTAAGGATGCATGGTGAGCACCCTAAAAATATGGTTGATGACAAATGGGATGAGCTTGATGAGTTATGCAAGTCTACCCTCATCTTGTCTCTCACTAAATAGGTGCATTACAATGTGGTTGAGGAAGCACAGAGTGCTTGGCAGCTTTGGGATAAAATTAAGAACCTCTATGATAAGAAAAGTCCAGCAAGACAAATGTATTGGCTGAAGCAGCTTATGGACCTGCACATGAAGGAGAATATGACAATGTCTGCTCATTTGAGCCAATTCCATACTATTCTCAATAACTTGACTTCGTAGGGCATTACCTTTAATGATGATGAGGTTACTCCATTGTTTTTGCTTGGGACTCTGAGTGAGTCATGGGATGTATTCCGCACTGCCTGATGTGCTCCTGCTACTATTTTGAACTTGCCTGATGTAGAGAGTGCTCTTCTGCAGGAAGAGATCAATCATAAGAACTTGGATGCCTCTCATGTGTCGTTAGCTTTGACTATTAGAGGCAGAGATGGTAATGGAAAGAATGATTGTGGGTATGGATGTAGCAGAGACTCGCAGAAGTCTAGATCTAAGTCGAAAAGTAAGTCGTGCAGCAAGTCTCGTGGAAGAAATGCTAATGTGGCATGTCATCATTCCGGCAAGAAGGGTCACATACGCCCACAGTGTCATGAGTTGTGCCATGAGAAGCGTAAAGAGAAGAAGAAAGACAAAATACAGGAAAATTCCTCTAATCGTAGCATTATGCCTGTGAAATCCAGTGTGAAATTTGAGGAGATAAATGTCATGCAAACTGATGTGACTACGATGGGGAGTACATACTTGTAGCTAGTTCTTATGATGCTACATCGTTGATCGAGGTTCACTCTATGTATGCGTAGTGCTGGCTTTTGGATTCTGGTGTTTCATTTCATGTTACACCATGCCATCAATGGTTTCACTCCTGCCGCACTGCCTCTAGTTCAGTTCGCTTGAGTGATGATAGGTCAATTGCTATTGTTGGCATTAGTGATGTACGGCTGCAGTTCTCTACTGGCAGTACTTTTTTGTTTCGGGAGGTATGTCATGTACCTGCACTTACACGTAGTCTTATGTTTGTAGGGCACCTTGATAATGCTGGATTTCATGTTTCATTTGGGGATTCTGTTTGGAAGATCACTCATGGAAGACTTGTGCTTGCTAGATGTGCCAAGGCTAGCAGCCTCTATCCTCTTGTAGTTGATGGGTCCTGTGTTGACCATGTTTTGTCAGTCGGTTCCATCCCACATGTATCTCTTTGGCAATGCCCATTTGGACCATATGTCCTTGAAGGGAATGAAAATGCTTTCTGATTTGCACTACTTATCACCCCTTGAAGAGAATAAATAACTTGTAAAGGAGCTTGGGAAGTGGTTCTCTGCTGCTTAGAAGTGGTCCTTCACGATCTGATAGCACAACAAGGGGTTCTTCAATGTTAGAAACACGCTGGTATTGACGGTTTATCACAAAGCTACCTATGGAACCCATTTGTTCCAGGAGCTTTGCCTTTGCATGAGATGGTAAGCGATTGGAAGCCCTTGATCTCAGCTTTGCTCTAATACCATTGGTGCGCAAATCGGATGGTGTATGCGTGCGTAATGAACATCGAAAGGTCCCCAAGAACAAATAACTCTATCAATAGCTCATAAAGCAAGAAGAAAGTTTGCACAACATGAGACCAAAAAGACCAATTGGGTACAATCTCCCCCCATGCCTTGTGTGAGCACTTCACAAGGCATGTATTTATAAATTTATTAATCTCCAAGCTCAAAAATAGCCCAATTTACAATTAGCATGCTTTGGTTTTTGTGTTTGTTTTTGTCCAAATAAGGAATAAAGTAGTTGGGCATCCCAAAGTCAGGCTGTGCCCAAATACAATGTCCAATAATGAAATATTTAAACCAAGTTCGATGCCCATACAAAATAATAAGTATTTGTCAAGTACTTTAATAAATAAGTGCACCTAAATAAATATTAGCACCACACCTTTAATGATAAGACTCGTGCCCATCAAAAATGATAATTTTTTCTAGGTAATCTGAATACATGCCATCACCCGATGCTTCCCAATGCCACCGCTGCCTGCTCTGCACATCAAGTAAAGCATTTACAATTGTTAGAAAATAATAAGATAAAACCCACAAAAGTGAATACCTAGCAATCTGCAGCAGCTCAAAATAAATTAATAGGTTGGAACTCTCTCCTAATCTTAATTTAATACGAGTGTACTCTAAACTCATAAACATCTATTAATTTAAATATGTATTTTATGAAATCACCCACGTGCACATTAAATTAACGTGACACCTGAAAATGACAAGTGTCCCCGTCAACTTCTTGCACAAGGAATCCACCTTGTGTATGAGCCCCAGCAAATAAATATAGTTTTATGGAATCCACCACAAAACCTCACGGAATCCACCGTGGTCTCACGGAATCCAACGTGGAACATGCCTCCTGGCATTAGTCAAATGCATTTTCCTTGGCTATGGAGATGCAAGTGAGATGGGTTATGGCCTCTGGGATCCGCAAGCATGGAAAGTCATTTGCAGTCATGATGTAGTTTTCCATGAAGACAAGATGATACGCAACCTGAGAACGTGGTAGAGATATGTAGGGTTATATTCCAAGAGGAGCCACATGCTCCTTACATAGCCAGCTAGACAGCCTGCAGCAGCAGTCAGTACATATGGCCAAGGTGTTGGACAGGATGGTAGACATGTAGCAGAGCCTACAGTGAGACGGTCTACTAGAGCTAGATGTCCACTTGATCGATTTGAGCCCTCAATGCATTATGTCTTGGTTATAGATGTAGGAGAGCCTCTCACCTATGATGAGGCTATGTGCAGGGGTGACAGTCACTCCTGGGAGAGGGCTATGTAGTCTGAGATGGACTCCTTGCATAAGAATATGACTTGGGATTTGGTTGCATTGCCTAACGGCAAGAATGCTTTGCCATGCAAATGGGTGTACAAGCTAAAAAGTACCCCTGGGCACCCCAAGCCAGCTTATAAGGCAAGACTTGTTGTTAAGGGTTTTAAATAAGAGCATGGAGTTGACTTTGATGAAGTCTTTTCTCCTGTGGTCAAGATGACCACCCTACACTTGGTTTTGGCCTTAGTCGCGCAGCTTAACTTGGACATGTATCAGATGGATGTCAAGACTGCATTCTTGCATGGGGATTTGCATGATGAGATTTACATGGAGCAACCTAAGGGCTTTGCAGAACTTGGCAGGGAGCACCTCGTATGCAAGTTGAAAAAAAGTCTTTATGGCTTGAAGCATGCACTTAGGGAGTGGTATCATAAGTTTGATGCCTTTATGTAGTTATAGGGCTACATTAGGAGTGCTATGGATCTGTGTCTTTACACGAAGAAAGCCCGTGATGGCTCATTGCTTATTTTGGTACTTTATGTGGATGATATGCTGATAGCAAGGAAAACTCATGATGAGCTGGATGCTCTTAAATCTCAGCTGAAGAAGAGCTTTGAGATGAAGGATTTGGGACAGGGCTCTCACATTCTTGGTATGCACATTAATTGCAACAAGCATCAAGGACTACTCTACCTCTCACAGAGGGAGTACATTCATAAAGCTTTTGAGTGTTTCCACATGCAGGACGTCAAGCCTATTGGCTGTCCATTACCTTCTTACATGAAGGTTTCACAGGTCAATTGTCTGCAAATAGATGAGAAGAGGACCGAGATGGCCAAGATCCCTTATGCACCATCCGTGGGCAATTTGATGTATGCCATGATAGCCACTCATCTAGATATTGCCTTTGCAGTTGGTGTTGTGGCACGCTATATGGCTACACCTGGCAAGAAACATTGGGATACTATGAAGGGTATCATGAGATACCTGAAGGGCAAAGCAATTATGTGTATTTGCTATGGTAGCCAAGATACAGGAGTTGTGGGATACACAGACTCCGATTATGTAGGACATGCAGATAGTAGGAAGTCCACTTATGGCTATGTGTTCACCTATGTTGGAGGTGTTGTCTCTTGGATGTCCAGGGTTCAAAAGTGTACGGCTCTCTCTACCACTAAGGCCGAGTATGTTGCAGCCCACTGAGGCTTGCAAGGAGGCCATATGGTTGGGACGTTTGGTTCATGACCTTGGGATTGATTCTATACCTATGCTGCATTCGGATTCTATGAGTGCTTTTCAGCTAGTCTTCCATGCAAAGACGAAACACATTGAGGTGAGGCATCACTTCATACGTGGGGTCATGGAGGACAAGTCTGTTGACCTTGTCAAGATCTCCACTAATGAAAATCTTGTAGATCTGTTCATGAAAAGCCTCATTACTGAGTGCTTTTCCTTCCTTGGGAGATTGATGGGCGTTGGATGAGATGACGTTTTTCCTCATCCTGTTGTATATGTATACATTGTACTATCTTTTCTTTTTCTTTTTCACTCCTCGTTGGGGCAGATTCGCCTTTAAGGTTGAATAAAGGAAGGCTCAATCACACATTATGATTGTTGGAGTTCCCACATTGTGAGTTTCTCTCTCTCTTGCTCTTGCTCTCCCACCATAGCTCTCCCGTGCAAGCTTCGATCCTTCTCACCTTTCAATCGAGAGAGAAATTTAGGAGTAGAAGGATGAGAGGTACAAAAGAGGAGAGAGAAAAAGAGGATGATCACAAGACCTAGATCTAAGCATAGGGGAGGAAGAAGCAAGAAAGTGAAGTTGACATGTGTCCGTTGTGATGCTGCTTTGCAACGCTTCACACTATCTACTGCTTTGCAGTAGCTTCATGTTATAGTGTGAAGCTATTGCAAAGTAGCATAGTACTCCTTACGATGGGAAGTGCATAAGGAATGCTAGTATCATTTGTCAACATTTCTAAAATTTGTTTTTGTAGAAGCTCCCTAAGTTTGAAAATAGTTCTCAAGCTTTAAGGGGTTGATTCATTGAAGTTGAGGAAAGGTTGTCAATATTAGACCAAGCTTTGAGGGGTTGATTCATTGAAGTTGAGGAAATGTAGTCAATATTAGACCAAGGTATGGGGGGCAAAATAATGTCATAAAGAATGGACACATTCGATCTTTATAACTACAAGTTGTCCAAAACCAAACTTGAATCTTTGGGAGAGTCAAATTAAGTTTTGGGTTGCATCTATAGAGGTTTGATGAGCATCTAAAGGAAGTAGTGTATCCATGTTCAGAGGTTTGATGAGCATATGAAGGAAGTAGTGTCTATGTTCCATACTTTGAAAGGTTCTAATACCTTTCAAGTGTTTGCTAGATTTAAAAAAAGCATGATGTGCTACATTAAGAAGAATATCCTTGGCTCAACTTTTTTCATTAGGAAATGTAAGTTTTGTTTGTATCCCACCAAGTAAATCTATGTCTTTCATAAATATTGTGCAATACTAATTTAGTGTTTTAGCAAAACATACCAAGATTGTAACATGTCAATGCATTTAAATGAGTTCCAGTTAAAGTATATTGCCCTTGCATGTTTTACATTTCTTAGAGGTTGTGTTCTAACTTGAGGTGGATTTGACATGTATGCTTTTGAGTGTAGATTATGTGCATTAGGTGCCTTTGGGATTTGAAGACGTTAACATGTTGCATATTATGTTATATAAGATACATTTTGTTAGTTCAACTCATTTGCAAATGTATGTTTCAAAATTCAATAAGTGTTAAAGACACCAACATGGCCTATTATGATATAAAGTAACAATATTGTCAGTTCAACTCATTAGAAAATGTATGTTTCAACATTCAATAAGTATGTCATGCACATTAGTGATTTTTATTTACTTCCAATATCTAAGAATATGCTTGCCTATTATGCTATGTAAGAAACCAACTTTTTGGTTGAACTTTTCTAATGTGGAAAAATGTGCTATAAGCAAGCAGGATACATTGCTAAATTTGATTTAGTTGTACTAAATCGGTACATATTATGATATTATGGATAATGCCATATGATTTTGTATGGCTCTAGCCCTCTAACCCAATTTAAATTGCTCTTTATTCAAAGATAATTAAAAGGATATCTAAAGTGAAGGCTTATTATGGAGGTTCTACATTACTAAGATACAAGCATGATGATGCATAATATACTCATGCTTGGGAAGAAATTGCTATTTTCCCTTTTTACATACTTGTAAGTTGCTATTTGTTTTTGAAACTTTATGTTGTGGCCTAATGCAAACCTCAAGCTAAAATTCAACTTCTTATTTTTCTCCTTGATATCATTTTATGAGGAGTTCTTAGATCACATGTATGGACAATCTCCACCTCATAAAGTAGAGAGGAATGCAAACTTTAAAATATGAGAGAGAGAGAGAGAGAGAGAGAGAGAGAGAGAGAGAGAGAGAGAGAGAGAGAGAGAGAGAGAGAGAGAGAGAGAGAGAGAGAGAGAGAGAGAGAGAGAGAGAGAGAGAGTTTCATTACGATACCAATTATAGTATGTATCGATAGGGTCAACATAATTGATTTTTAAGTAACAAGAAGTTGACATGTTTTCATATGTAAACTCTTTATCATGCACTTCATAGCAAAACTTGATTGACTCCATGAGAGATTTATGATTGCTTGGGAAAAGCTTTAGCATTATCAAATGAACAAAGGAAAGTTTCATACGAATGATTCCACCATATTTTCCTTTACATTCAATTCTAGTATTGATTTTTGTGGCAACTCCTTGAGCTTGAAAATAGTCCTTAAACTTTAATGGATGGATTCATTGAAGTTGAGGGAAGATAGTCAATATTACATTACAGTATACGGGCTAGAAGAGTGTCATAAAAATTGACACATTGGGACTTTGTAACTATAACTTTAGGCTCTCATTTTTAATGTGGGCTATCATCGCAAATGATGAGAAGGATCAACAAAATTTTTTGTTAGCTATGCCGAGGAAAATGCAACATTCCCATTCAAAAAGAAAGTTGCATATGGACAAAAAAAATGTTTTTTGGGTGCATCAATAATCTCGTGTTAATCTCCATTTCGACGAATGACTAGTTCAAAAACTTCAATGAAAATGAAGGAACTTGTTTGGGGCTAGGAGGATCAGCTTATTGCGGGCCACTGTGTGACGGTTTGGGCTATGTACCCTAGGAAAGTTCAAAGGATGATGGCAAGGAGAAGGTAGCCAAAGGTGGCAAAAGGGAAAAGGCTCGACGTATTTATGATGGATTCCATGTAGGTGTGTGTGTGTGTGTGTGTGTCATTGTTCTAGCCTCTAAATAGTATTGTTAGCGAATGATGGGATGACCGGTGGTCTATTGGGGTTGATGATAATTGTGGTTCACGAAAGTGCATCTCACATTTTCTAGCGGAGTCAGTTCGAGGGGAGGGGAGGGCAGGGGAGAGGTGGGATGGGATGATACCCCAAATCTTTTGTATGGCCTTGATTTAGGCTTGTCATCGAGAGAAAGAGAGAGAGGGAGAGAGAGCAGAAGAGGAGAAAGGGAAGAGAGAGAGAGAGAGAGAGAGAGAGAGAGCGCGAGAGCGTGAGCAAAGAGAGTGTGTGTGGGTGTGTTTGAGAGAGCGTGAGAAGAAGAGAAGAAGAGAAGAAGAAGAAGGGGAGAGAGGGACGGAGGGAGAGAGAGAGGAGAGAGGGCAAGTGCGCTTGACGAGAGAATGCATCTCGTATTTGTGCCCCCTTTCCTGGGTTGCTTTCTCAATTCCAGGCAGCAGCAGCAGCACGGGATTCAGCTCTTCTCCTCGTCAGGCGACCTCGCTGTCCTCGGGCGTCTCCGCGGAAGTACTGTCTTACCCCATATCTCATTCACTCCAGGTAATCCTCCCACTCTCTGCCTCCTTCTGCAGAACTATGAAGATGCACAGACTCTTCTCTTTACGTTTTTTGTCCTATCATCCCCATTGTTTACATTGCGTCACTCGCCCCGCCTTGTACCGAGTCAATTCTCTTACAAGACAGCATTCGATTGGCAGGGCATTCTTCACCGCTAGCACCACTGCATCACACCTGATGCCATTACCACAGTAACGAAACTCTTCAGAGCTCCTGTCAACAAGCATAGAGGACCCACTAGTCACAGCATAATTTAAGCTTCCTTGAGTATTCCCACTGTATTTTCACGTCGCAGTTGATGCACCGGTAGGAATATGTATCGAACACGGCCTCTTTGTCACATTACAGGTGGACTGCTCTCGGTGGCAATACACCCCCCTCCGTGGCCTCTATCCCCCATCCCCCTGCCCCCAGGCTACCTTGAGAGGCTTGCATATAAGATTGATTTCTGATTTACAGATAGTTCCAGTTAGACTGTTGAGCATCTGTACTTCTTTGCAAATTTCTTCTAAGTAATATAATTAGCCATACATCCTTTTTCAAAAAGAAAAGAAATATATATCAGAAGTTCAAGGCTACACGAATATATATAGCATCTCATGGTCAGCTGCATCAAATTATCACTTTGACCAACATTGGCTCCCCATTTATGGTTAGCTGAGGAGCCTTGTAATGGACCGTGTGTTTAAGAGTCAGCACACCTATGGACAAAGGCTTAGGCCATCTCGTAAGTTGAGGCCTGGCATGCCGAGGGGTGTTACTTTTGTGGTATGTTCAACACAGGCTGTTGGAGTTAAATGTGGGAGTGGAGAGAAAGCAAGGAATGAGACCAAAGCGAGACACAGAAATGTGGAGAAACAGTGATCTACATGGCTGGCACTTACCTTGCTGAATCAATCTGCTGACATAATTATCCACTCTGTTGGGCTGCTACTTGTCATTGTCACATAGGCAAGGGTAAAACACCCTATAGGAAACCCGGCAAAGTAGAGTGATGCAACCCTGATCTGAGCAGTGCTACAGCAGTTGTGTATGAGTTAGTTTCCATCTATGTAATCCTGGAACCTAGATGGAGATGACCAACTCCAACACCAGGTTTATAAAATCAGGACATCCAACCCTGGGATCTAAGCTTTCTCATGCCACTTTTTGAGTCAATATGTCTGGTGGATGAAGTCCAAAGTGATTCCTCTATTCAACTTCATGAGCGTCATGGGTTTGGTTTTTCATTTACCTCTAAGGCTCCATGGACTATTGTTGTGTCACAGAGAATTCTGTATTGAGTGGTGCTGTGCTGAAGACTCTCTTCAGGATGCACCCGCAGTTGGAAAGGTTTTATTTTCAAGAAGTTTAGTGGGCATTCTCCTTTCCAAAAATGAAATAAGAAGTTAATAGCTTCAACCATTGTGTGACATTGCAAGACCACTGGCAGTATTTTACTGTCCAGATATCAGATTGTCTGTTTTGACAGCTTTCATCCTCAGATTGAGAATTAGATGGAATCCATGAAAAAAATCACCGTTCTCACTAGCTGTTACTTCTACTAAGTGGCTTCATTAAAGGTGGTGTAAGGGATGTGCCAAAGGCAATGTCTTTATATGAGGCTATGAGTTCAAGTCTTGCTGGGTGCATCACTCTTGAGCATTTATGTTTGCATCGTGTGTTTCTGTAAGTCTGGTTTCTTGGCCACACAAACAATTGGTCCTTTCTGGTAGGGTCACTTGAGAGGAGGCTTTGCTCCCAATCCGACCAAGCTCCACTGCCCATTCAGCTTGTGAGCTGTTCTATCTGTACACAGGAACAAGGCTTGTGTAGCTTTCGCCTTACTCGTTCAGCTAATATTAGGAGGGAACACTTCCCTTCCATGGGCATTGTTATGTGCATGTCTTATTTTAGGTCGGTGCTTGTTATGTGTTTGTCTTATTTTAGGTAGGGAAAAGGGCAATGTATAGGTTGTGCTAATAGCAATTGCATGATGAGTGCTATCAAGTCTCTCAGCTGGTAATGCATGGCAGATCAGTTGACTTTGGATTTGGATCTGGTCTTTGAGAAGTTTAGTGAAAAAACAGATTAAGTTTCACATGCAGGTCAAAAGGACTGTGAAGCGGAGAAGAGATCTATCATCTGAGATCTGAGATCTATCATCTGAGATCATAAACTGCAATTCAGTACTTTTTTTTGCAAGTGCACATATCATATCTCCTAACATTGAATAGCTCATTTTGTTCTCTAATGTTCATATTGTATGAGCTGCTGTAAACTCTGCTGTTAGTCTCAAGATATGAATTGTTCAAGCTGTACATTGAAAACTGCCAGAGTAGTTTGGTTTGTCATCTGCCATTATTCTACAAGTTATGGTCATTTCAGAGTTGGATTTTGTGATATATTGAAAGCTGGCAGAAATAATTTTGGGTTTGTTAATCATTCTGATCAGCTGTTCCCTGATTGTGGTTTTCTGTCAGATAACCAAAGGAGATGTGTACTTATTTCAGAACCTGTTTCTACAAGTTCATCTTTAAAGAAATCAAATGCTCAAGAGCGGATATCTATTTCTTCTCTCTTGGAACCTGTGGCTGAAGATTTACAGATTTTGAACAGAAATCTACATATGGTCTGTATTCATCACCTTGCAAGGCCAATATTATCAGATTGTCTGCCTTGTGTATGTACAGGACTTGGATGATTGGTTCCATTTTCTGTGCAGGTTGTTGGTTCAGAAAACCCAATGCTGATGGCAGCTGCAGAGCAGATCTTCAGTGCAGGAGGAAAAAGGATGAGGCCAGCATTAGTCCTCTTAGCTTCCAAGGCTACTGCACAGCTCGCAGGCCTTGAGTATGTATGCACTCTTGCATTTTTGCCACTGCGATATCTGTATTTTATTGAACTTGATTTATCTCAATGCCTCTGTTTTGACTTCAGGGGTCTGACTCCACAACATCGTCGCTTGGCAGAGGTCATAGAGATGATTCACACAGCTAGCTTAATACATGATGATGTACTTGATGACAGTGATGTGCGCAGAGGTAAATTGTTGACTTTTATGTTCTGAGCTTTTCAATGTGAAATTCAGCTCTCATTAGTATGTAATATTACTTAAGACATATAATCCCTCAGCTTGAATGCTTTCTTCAAAGTGGTTTTAGGGTTCAGAAAGTTGCACATAAACACATAAACACAAAAGCAGAGACAAAATACATGTGAGATATGAGCAATTAGTAAGAATTGCTCATATTTAAAATCTCCAGCTAAGTCATGGATTTGTGCCATGTGAGAAATGGTAGCTGGTAGACCCTGTGAAGCTTTGAAGGGGCAAACTTCCTTTGTGCACATAGGTCATTTGGTCGGTGACAAATCCAGGCATTTTACAACTATTAAGCTTCAATATTCAGTTCTTCATGATATACCCATTTTGAGAAAAATTGTGGCAAGTCCATAATAATTTTCAAACTTAAAGTGCATTTAGTTCTTGACAAAACATCTAGGCTTTTGGTTGGATTATGCCGATGTCTTAACTGTTTTAAATGTTCTACACAAAGGGCAATCTGTAGACTCAGTTTGGGAGTTTGCAGCCGTAATCTGTTCTAGAGGAAAAGCATTTGGGAAAACATACTTGGGAAAAGCTTCATGTCGTAGGAATCCAGCTTGTTGTTTAGGTTCAAGTTGGGGAGTATGATTGAGGTAGTTGCTCATGCAATGTCATAGCTATTGCTATTTTTATGTACATCTACATGTTGAGGGAATAATGCTCTGCCTCAAAGCCTCTAGAGAAGGAGAAGCAAGGTGGGAATGAGGCTTCATCCTGAAGATGAGTGAAACATCGTGAGTTAGTTCGCGTTGCTTGTGCAAAATCTAGCTCTCAAGGTAGCTTAGGGTACTCTTACAAGAGCATTGGCTTTGATACCATGTGAGGATACACCAAGGTTTACAGAGAAAACATGAAGTGTACAAACATGATTGACAAATATCATTCACTACTAGTGTTTGCCATACAATTTGTTGTCTCCATTGCAACCCTATAATTTTTGTAACGTGGTATCAGATCATATGTGCTTTCAAACTAAAGATCTTCACTAATTGTGAAGAGCACAAGGCCTTGCAAGGAGTGGCAAGACCACGGCAACTTAGATTTCTACACTCTAGTATACTATGCCATTAGGAGATAGAATTATCCTCCATTCCATCCAACCCTCCTATTGAGATTTCCAATACCCTGTGTTATGCCTTCCTCCCCTCAAGTTGGAGTATTGACCACTTGGTGCATCTATTGTGCCAGGCTCAAGTCACTACATTCTGTTTGCCATTGTTGACCATTGTGCAACTTTTGTCAAAATAGTGTGACGGAACAGTATGCACTCATACCATATCAGAGAGACAACAGGGTTTGCAGTGAGAAACACAGAGTGCGGCAAACACTAAGAGGAGAATGAACTTAGAGAAAACACAGATATTGAAACGTTGTAGAACTTTGGTAATATACTCCTGCTGTGATAGATAAAGAAGACCCTTTGAGTTGTCTCTGAGTATACGCATGTCAAGAATGTGATATGCCTCACCAAGATCTTTCATATCAAAGCTATTGTGTAGACTCTATTTCAAGGAGTCCAAGGCATGAACATCCTTGCCTACAATTAGCATGTCACCCAAATATAAAACCAAGAGAATAAGGTTGCTATCTCCTTCTTGGTGTATAAGCAGTGATCAACTTGAGAACGATGAAATCCTTGAGATTGCATAAATGTATCAAATTTGTGATACTATTCTCGTGGTGCCTGCTTCAGTCCATACAGACTTTTGTTGAGTTTACATACCATGTGTTCTTTTCCCTTTGCAACAAAACCATTAGGCTGTTGCATATAGATTTCCTCATGCAGATCACCATGTAAGAAGGCGGTTTTTACATCCATTTGTATGAGTTCCATGTCCTCAGATGCAACCAAGCCCAAGATGGTTCGCAAAGGAGTCATTTTGACTACAGGAGAAAAGATTTCATCAAAATTAATTCCATGTTCTTGCTTGTACCCTTTGGCAACCAAGCGTGCCTTGTACTTGCGCAAAGAACCAGAGGTGACTTTCATTTTGTAAACCCATTTGCGAGGTAGCAGCACTTTTTGTCATTTTGGCAAATGTATCAAATCCCAAGTGCCATTCTTCATGAGAGATTTCATCTCTAATAGCATTGTTTTTTGCCATTTCTTACTATCGTGTTTGTCCATTGCTTCTTAGAAGCATGTCGGTTCACCACAATTTGTTAACATGACATAATCAGCCACATAGTTTACTTCGGGAACAAATCTATTTGACTATTTTTGCACTCTGTTTGACCTACAGACCCAGTGGTCAATATTTGCTAGTTGTTCAGCGTGCAAATCTGCATTAATAGCTTGTTGTATAATTGGTTCAGGTTGTTCCAGGTGCACATGTTCTTGCTGAATTTGTGGGACATTATGGGCAAGATCCTGCTGATCATTTACAGCATCATCCTTGTTTAAGGACATTTTCAGCAAGTATTTGTTGTTGTCTAACGGGCATTCTTTATTGTCCTATTGGTACATCCTCTCGGAATACACCTGTTCGGACCTTCTCCATTCTTTCGGGCTGTTATTAAAGTCCCCAAATCCGGAAAAAGCCCCAATTTTTCAGGAGTATATATGCTCAGATTTGTATTCTGTGCTTGTACATGCGAACATATGGTAGAGAAGGGAGAGGAAACTGAAAAAAAAGGAAATTTCAGAAAAAAAAAACATCGACTCTGGAGCGGATTTGATTCGCGACTTGTTGGTCATGAATTTCACGCCCGTCCTATCTGCCATGTGCCTGCAACCCGTCCCTTCTAGTCGCAACTCATCCCGTCCACCCTGTGCTTGCAACCCGTTTCATCTAGTCGCAGCTCATCATGTCGCCTGTCTTCACCTGGTTGTGCCTGCACGCGAGCCTGGTCACGTTTGCACAAGTCGTGTACAAATCGTATTGAGGCTGGTCACGCCAACCTATCTATTGTCTCTCTTGCACCTGCCTAACACTGATGACCGGTGCCTGAACCTCTTACTCGCTTGTCACGCAGCCTAACAACCGTCATTGGCTTTGGGTAGCGTGCACAGTCTGTGTGCTCTGATACCAGTTTGTTGGGAAGGCTATTTGTGAGTTGAGAGTGAAGGTGTAGAGAGTTGAGGGTAGTCGAGTGAGAGAGTGAGCACGACACTTGATGTTTGGTACAAAGACTTGTGTACCACATTTTAGGTTTTGAATATATATAAACTACAAAAAATGAAAGGGTGCATTCATACCCGAATACGGTAAAAGACACGGTGAGCCTTTATTTCCAACATTCTCTGTGGTCTTGTTTGAGTTTTGAGCAAAAGAGATAAAGAATGTGAATTCTTTCCATTATGTTGTTGCTTTACAATCAAGGAAAAACTAGTTCGACTAAAGGCTTAGGGCATTTATCCCATTCTTGAGTTACAGAGTTGCAGGGAAGGTATGGTTTAGTAAACCTCCCTCTTATGCACACTTATTGATCTTAGGATATTTATCCCATTCTTGAGTGGTAGAGTTGCAGGGAAGGTATGGTTTGGTAAACCTCTCTCTTATGCACACTTATTGATCTTTGGATGTGAGGCATTCTGTGATATTCTGAAAGACACACGTAACAAGTTGGATCCAAAGTCCATCACATGCATCTTTCTTGGATATGTGATGCAAGTGAGATGGGCTATCACCTTTGGGATTCGCAGGCTGTGTCCACCTTTGGGATCCGTAGGCTTGGTGTTGACACAGCGTGCGGATCCAAAGTCCATCACATGCATCATTCTTGGATATGTGATGCAAGTGAGATGGGCTATCGCCTCTAGGATCTATAGGCTTGGTGTTAACACAGCCTCAGAAGGGTTAGATGCTATAAAACGCAACTTGTAGAGACTATCAAGTGCTTGCTAGAGCTGTCGCTGATGCCAAGAAGGGTGTGAATAGCAAAATGCAATCAATGAGGTAGTCGCTAGGAAAGCTGATACCAGGTGGAGGAAGGTGCAAACTCAACCCATGATGTTGACGCTAGGTGGTAAAACTAATGCATTATAAAGATGGAAGTAGACTATGAACCATAATGTCCTTGCAAGGTGTGAACGACAATGGAGACGATGGAAAGGAGAGAAGAATGTGGAAGAGAGTGAGAGAGTGTCAGAAGGAATGAATGACCAAGTGAATGAATGTGGCACCCAGACACTAACTAATGATCCAAATAAAGCCTTTTTGGGGCTGTGAATGGAAAACCAAAATAGTAATGAAGGAGAAGAAATGTATTAAATGACTTGGTTTGGTTTCTCAACATCCTTGAAGGCACTTTTTGTTCCAGTTTGTTGTTTTGGGCAAGAATTTGTTTTGCATAAGCTATCAGAGTTTTACGTGCAAGGAAATAGGACACCTACAATGAGAGCTAAGTACGTTTGAGAAAATTGAGGCATTGACAATTAGCCCTTCTTGAGAATGACACAATTTGCCACTACTCATTTTTGGGTCCAATGGCTTCTATGATGCCATGCTGTGAGTCCGCTCCATTGAGAGATGGAGGCTATTGGACACTCATCTTTGAGTTGCTCCCCCGTACGATAGTGGCTTGAGGCTTCCATTCAATAAACACATAAAGTCTTTCCTTTTCAGTCTATGATGTTTTTGTATTGTCAATTTGGAAGAACTAATGGAACTGGGATTCATGACAGGAACGAAAAATATCGCAACAAGACCGTGCCCACTGGCTTTCATTCATGGAAGAGGAGAGAACGCAGTACAGCATCACCCTAGAGAGCCACGCGACCCTTGGCTTCACACAATTGCATATCCCTACTCCCTCATATGATTCCATGGATACATTCCATGAGCATTGAGGAGATCATTTGTGAATTGTGATACCCCCCTTCTTCTACTCAGCATTGAAAGGCCATCTTTAGTACTTACCTACTCTATATACCATAGTTATGCGAGTCCCGAATACCTTGTTTCACTCTCTTGGTGGGTATTTCTTTTTCTGATTTTCAAAGGTTGTCCTTTTGATGGGGATATAGAGGGGGTCATGGCCAATTGTGACGATTCTTCAGCAAACATTTCTGCACCATGAAGAGTCTTGGCCTGGGCCTTACTTCCTTTATCCTTTGTGGCATCAACATTCATGATCTAATCAGGGAACCTTGGATTTTCAGCTTTGCCATGGGGGTTACATCTTTGCATGTTGTTAAGCATGAAGATGGGGATAGTGTCGTCTCTTTTTAGACCTAGGATTAGGCACGCCTTTGTATTATTACTAGCATGGAGATGGAGCTAGTGGCTTTTCTCTTGAGGTCAAGTTTCGACATGTTCATCTATTACCTTTGTGTAGAGACCGGGAGGGGCATGAAGATCGAGACAGTGGGTGTTCCTTAGTTGCGGAGAGACAGAGAGTGTGAGAGAGAGCAATAACAGAGAGTGAGCCCGTTTGTAGGTACAATGACGAGTATACCTTTAGGTTTTTAGATAGATATATATATCTGTAAGTACAAGTGCTAAGGGTGTGTTCACACCCGAGCACATTTAAAGGCGCAAGGGCCTTTATTCCCAACAACCTCCCACCTAAAGGCAATGTGCCTTAAGAGGAGAAAAGAATCAGCTAAGTCTAGGTATGTACAAAGCTGAAATACATATATCTATCCAACTCCCATCATCTGTCGGCAATGAGCAAACTGCTCTGCTGGAAGACCCTTCGTGAGAAGGTCGGCAGGATTATCATCTGTATGTACTTTGACAAGCTCAATGCTCTTGTTGTCAAGTATATCTCTAATGAAGCGGTACTTGACCTGTATGTGCTTTGTCTTTGCATGAAAGACAGGATTCCGTGCTAGCATGATAGCACTCTGACTATCACAATGGAGAACATGTAACTCTGTGATGCCAAGCTCTCCCACCATACGTGAAAGCCATAAAGTCTCCTTGCATGCCTCAGTGGCAGCCACATACTCTGCCTTTGTAGTAGACAATGCAACACACTTTTGTAGCCTAGAGATCCAAGAGACTGCTCCTGTGAAAGTAAATATATACCTAGAAGTGGACTTCTTGCAATCCGCATGACCAGCATAGTCTGCATCTGTAAAGCCAACAACAGATGCCTTCTGCTTTCCAAAGCAGATGCACAACTCTTTTGTGCCTTTGAGGTATCTCATAATACTTTTCACTGCATCCCAATGCTTCTTGCCAGGGGTTGCCATGTATCTGCTAACTACTCCCACTGCAAAGGCAATGTGAAGACATGTAGCAACCATAGCATACATCAAACTGCCAACACCTGAAGCATATGGTATCTTGGCCATTTCAGCCTTCTCATCATCAGATGTAGGGCTGCCCTCTGCACTGAGTTTCACATATGGAGGCAATGGAACCCCAATTGTTTTCCCCCCCTCCATATTGAAACGTTGCAAAACCTTGGAGATATACTCCTGCTGAGATAGATAGAGTAGGCCTTTTGATCTATCTCTGAGTATTCGCATGCCAAGAATGTGGTTTGCATCACCAAGATCCTTCATGTCAAAGCTTCCATAAAGACTTTGCTTCAGTGAGTTCAAGGCATGAGTATCCCTGCCAGCAATCAACATGTCATCAACATACAAAACCAAGATAATCAGGCTTCCATCTGTTGCCGTCTTGGTGTACAAGCAGTGATCCACTTGACTTCTATGAAAGCCTTGAGACTACATGAATGTATCAAACTTATGATACCATTCTCTTTGTGCTTATTTCAGCCCATACAAACTCCTTTTGAGGTTACATACTATCTTCTCTTTCCCTTTTTCAACAAACCCCCTTTCAGACTGCTGCATATATATGTCTTCATGCAGATCACTATGTAAGAATGCAGTCTTTACATCCATATCTTCAGCTGCAACCAAGCCCAAAATGGTTCTCAATGTATTCATCTTGACTACAGGAGAGAAAATCTCATCAAAGTCAATTCCATGCTCTTGCTTGTACCCCTTTGCAACCACTCTTGTTTTGTACTTTGGTGGAAACCGGAAGTGACCTTCATCTTGTAAATCCATTTGCATGGAAGTGTTTTCTACCCTTTAGGCAACTGCACCAAGTCCCAAGTGCCATTTTTCTCAAGAGATTCCATTTCTGACAACATGGCTTCATATCATTTCTTGCTGTTCTGTTTGTCCATTGCACTCTTGAAATAAGATGGTTCACCATAGTCTGTCAACATGACATAATCAGCCACATTGTTTGCACCAGGAATAAATCTGTCAGGTTGTCTAGTAGCCCTAGACGATCACCTAATCCAATGATCATTGTTTGCTGGCTGTTGAGCATTTTCAGCTTGCTGTCTTGGTATTTCAGCCTGCAAATCAGCATTAACAGCTTGCTGTCCTGGCTATTCCTACACATGTAGTGGGTCATTATCATGGGTGATAGCTGGCTGATCATTTTCAACATTATTTTCTGCTTTTACAGGTTAATTTACAACAGGTATTTGCTGATGTACAACGGGCACATTTTGCTGTTCAAAAGGTATTTCTTCCCAGAATACAACCCTACAGACCTCCTCAGTCTTTTCAGGCTGTTTATGCATGCGATCTTCCTTGAAGATAACATCATTGCTGCGTACTACTTTCCTTTTCTCGGGATCCCACAATCTATATCCCATTTCACCCTCGTCACCATATCCTAGGAAAATGCATTTACAGGACTTGAGCTCAAGTTTGCTGCATTTTTCTTTACGAATGAGCACAAAAGCCTCGCAACCAAACACTTTTAGATGAGCATACGAAGGTGGCTTGCCCGACCACGCTTCTTGGGAAACTCCCCCCCCCCCAAAAGACCTGTTTGGTGATCGATTTATCAAGTGTATGGCTGTCATAACAGCCTCTGCCCAAAACCCATGGGGTACTGCAGCATGAGACAGCATCGTACCGGCCTTATCCTGTATGGTTTGATTCATACGCTCTGCAACTCCATTTTGGGGTGGATTATGAGGGGCAGTGAGCTCCCTTTTATCCCTTTGCTGTCACAAAATGCTTGAAAGGCCTTGGACACATATTCCCCATCATTATCAGAGCGAAGATACTTGAGTGTCTTATCAGCTTGATTTTCAACCAATGCCAAGAAATTTTTGAACTTGTCAAGCGCTTCATCTTTGCTACGAATAGGGTAAACCCATACCTTTCGTGTAGCATCATCGACAAAAGTGACAAAATACTTCTTTCCCCCTAAAGATAATCCTGGCATCTGACATACATCCGAATGTGCTAAATCTAGAAGAGGATTTTTCAAAGAAAGAGACTTTTTATGAGACGTCTGTGCATGTTTACCATAAATACAATGATCACAATGCTCAAAATCAGCATAACGAAGACAAGGCAAGTGATCCAACCGAGAAAGGACTTTCATTCCTGTTTGACTTATACGTCCCAACCAGCCATGTCACAAAGAAACGCTTGGTTGCTTGGTCACGGCAACAACATGATCACTCACACTAGATACATGGAGAGGATACAGAGTATTACTTTTACAACCTCTGGCAAGCACTCTAGATCCCTTACAGATCTTCCATTTTCCATCACCAAAGGTGGTATGAAAACCATCATCATCATCTAGCTGCCTTGTGCTAATCAAGCTCTTCTTGAGCTGAGGTACATGCCGTTCATACTGAAGTGTAAAGACAGAGCCATGCTGAAACTGTAACTACACACTGCCAATACTTGCAATCTCATATGCATAGTTGTCCCCAAGATGGACAACACCATGTGGACCCCCTGTATAGGCAGAGAACCACTCACGATGAGGGGTGACATGAAAGGAAGCACCCGAATCGAGAATCCAGGTATGCATGTCACCATCTGTATCTGCAAGTAAAGCATGTGTACCAAAGTGTGAAGAGACAAAGAGTACATCACTCCCACTATCACTGTCATGAGTGACTACATTCACCTCTTCAATTTTTACACTGCTCTTCTTAGGCTGAATGTCCTTTTTCTCTTCCTTGCTATCATCTGTTTTCTTACTCTTTCCTTTCTCTTTCTTCCACTTGTAGCGGTCACGTTTAAAGTGACTCTTCTTTCCACAATGATGGCATTCAATAGCTTTGCCATGTGATTTACTGTGTCCCTTGCTATCAGATTTGTCTTTCTGCTGTGATTTGCCCCTAGTATGCAAAGCACTAGAAGACTTACTGGATGCATTGTTTTGCCGATTCATTTCTTCCATGAGGAGAGCACTCTCTACATCAGTATACAAAAGAATCGCATTCGAATTGCTCATAGCAGTGCTGAATGTATCTTAACTCTTTGGAAGAGTGCAAAGCAAGAAGGTAGTCTTAAATTCTTCATTAAACAAGAACTTCAAGGCAACCAGCTGGATGAAAAATAGAGTTAAACTCACTCAGGTGAGTAGACATTGATGTATTCTCTTTCATACGCAAATCCATAAGCTTTTTCAATCAATACACTTTGCTTGCAGCACTTTTCTGTGCATAGAGTTCTTCCAGTCGAGTCCATATAGCATATGCAGAATCCAAACCTTCAATGTTAAACAACAAGGCATCAGAAATCGATAGCTCAATGGTTGAGCGTGCAAGCTCATTTAACTCATCCCAATCTTCCTGTTCCATGTCCGCGGGCTTTGCCCCTTTGGTTTTAATCGGCTTTGCCTGCTTCTTTTGCAATAGGATATTGTAGTATTGTTTTTGCCAAATTGCAAAGTTATGTGCTCCTTCAAGCTTCTTTATGTGCATTAGATTATTGCTGTCATTGCTACCAGCCATGATTCTCAGCCCAAATGTGACAAATAAAACAGCAAATGCAGGCCCAAAACTGTCACCCAAGTGACCAAGGTGTAAACAAGTACCAACCAGCAATAAATGACCACTTAGAAGCACAGATTTCAGATCTGTAATTAAATTTTCAGAAGCACCAAACCATGTGCTACAGCATTCCACAATTGATTATAGCTGTTCCAAGGGCATATGCATCACATTACATGAGAAATCCCAAATTTTAGTTGCAATTTCTGTTGTACATGTACCCACGGGCATAAAATTTGACACGAACGGTCAAAAGCCCCAAAATTTTTGTGCTCAAAGCATCAACCGCACATCTGCATTTTCTCTGTCATGCATAGAACAGGTCAATTTTGCCAAAATAGAGCAATTTCAGCAAAACCCCCAAATTTTACCAAGTGTTGATGCCCAAATTGCGTGGAATTCAACCTGCATGTACATAAAATGATCAAATGCTGCACAGCTTTTGCCCAAACTGCAAAAGCCCCAAATTGCATGGGGTCCAATGTGCATCAACGTCAAGAAATTGGGTAAATTTCAGCCCAATTTGTGCATGTACATAAAAGCCCCAAATGTCGGGGACAAAATGTCATAAATTCCTGCAATCTTTAAGACAAATTGTCTTGTCCTGCTTTACAATCTCCAAATTTGGGAAAAGCCCCAAATTTTCGGGTCAAGATTGCATAGATTTCAGTGAAATTGACTCATCCAAGAAAAAATCTCACTTGCATGTGAGAGTCCCCAAAAAATTTTGAGGTCTGTGCATTCAATGTCTGCAATTTTTGGTCTAGAGATCACTGCAATGTGTGTCAAGAACCAAATTTGGGAAAAGCCCCAAATTTCAAGACACAGATTTGCACTCTGTGCTTGTAGGTGTGAATACCCGGTAGGGGAAAATAAGATGATGAAAAAGAAAACATGAAAAATGGGCCGTTGACTTGCTGCCCGGTCGTCCATGCAGCCGGACACCCTATCCCGTTGTGTGCTCCGCTGAAGTCACCCATTGGTTGCCGTTCGTGAGCCTGTGAGTCTCGCTGGTCTGTGCCTTGTTTGTGGTCAACGCCACGCTGCCACGCCTACAGCTCCCGCCAGTCGCCTGCAATCACGTTTGTCGTCAGCACTGCAGTCGTCATGTACAGCTGGTTGCCCACTGAAGCCTGTCGAGCACGTCGCAGCCTGTCCATTCTGCTGCCCGCTGCCCGGTCCTGGTCGCGTACAGTTCCTTCTTGACCCCTGCGACTTGCAGCAGCTGTCACTTGACGTTTTGACTTGTGTGCAGTCTTGGAATTGTTGCTTGGTTTTGCCCGATTGCTACTCGTCTCTTGTCTGTCAATTCATACACTCAGCAGCTGTACGCAAGCTGCCTTTGACCTCGAAAAGTGAGCACTCTGTGCTCTGATACCAGTTTGTAGAGACCGGGAGGGGCACAAAGATCGAGACAGTGGGTGTTCCTTAGTTGCGGAGAGACAAAGAGTGTGAGAGAGAGCAATAGCAAAGAGTGAGCATGTTTGTAGGCACAATGACGAGTGTACCTTTAGGTTTTTAGATAGATATATATATATATGTGTAAGTACAAGTGCTAAGGGTGTGTTCACACCCGAGCACATTTAAAGGCACGAGGGCTTTTATTCCCAACACTTTGCTATTGTTATCCTCCTCTTGTGATTCTTCCAGCTATGATACATGCTTTTTGTTCACTCTTCCTATATTTGATGGTGGTGGATTGCGTTTCGCTCCCATCTTAGTTACCAATGATCTTTGTTACCAATATCCTTGTCAAATAACTATTCTTAAAGGTGAATTCTACTACCTATTTATGGTCTTAAAGAGTATGGCATATGACTCTTTTCCCACTTGGACTCTTGTTGTGCCTTAGAACTAAAAGGAGATGTTGAGCGACCAAAATTAATGCATGCACCTTTACTAAATTTTCATGCATTAATGCGCAATATTATTTCCTTAAAAACAGCCCTGCAAAAGAGTTATCTATTTAGGGCTTGATTTTTGAATAGTAGGGCAAATGCCCAAAAATCCCCTATGAAAGGGGATGTTGTGGGCATCCATTGATCACTCTCTCTCACACTCTGATCACTCTCCATTTAATTTTTTCACTTCCCAATTCGCCTATACTCTGGAGAAGGTGTGAAGATATGCTAGGGTTTGTACTGAGGAAACACAGCATGTATGACTAAAACTAGAACACAAAGAGTTAGACAGAGACAAGCAAAGCTCAAACCCTGAATGCAAAACGCAAAAACTCAAAACTCAAAAACTCAAAACTCAAGAACGGAGACAAACACAGAGAAAAGAAACTCTAAAGTGAATGAATGTTGTAAATGAATGTAAGAGTGTACAGAATGCCCAAGGGCAAAGCAATGTAGTATCAAAGAGTGACTTCCACTAGAGACAGATTCCAAGTGTTGTGACCATGAGGCAAGGTATCGAAGTGCGGGAAACACCAAACGCTGATCACCAGAGTATCAGGGAATTGAGGCGATAACAAGAGAGGTGTTTGCTAATGTAGACGGTTTGTTGGACAACAAAAACGCAAGTACTGTAGCAGTCGCCTGGTGGGAGAGATGACAGCAGCTTGTCACCTAGCACCAGATGTTGAAAACGTAGGTGATTAGGTGCTATGATGATGCAGCAGATGGAGACCTCCAAACAGCAAGGCTATGGCTGAAAATAGGCCGCCTAGGGTTGGATAGTGATGGGCTGCAGTGGGTGATGGCTAGACAGCAAATGGTAGGTGACTGATAGCTGAAATCTGCACGGTAGAGTGAGAAACCTGCACAAAAGGAGGATGTTGAATGGTGGGCAGCCCATCTATTTATAGATGTTGAAAGGTGTCCCAAAAATTAGGGTTTTGGCAGACCACTGAAATTCTCTCAAACTGCACACCATTATTGCGTTTTTCATTAATTAAGCGTGTTTTGGGGCTGTTTAAAAATGCTAATCAGCTGTAAAGCATGTTTTAGCTCAACAAAAGGCTGTTGCCAGCCTTTGGAGGTGCTGCCCTGCTGATTTGAGGTGCTACCTTGCTACCCAGCCTTTCCTATCTCTGCTAACCACCTAGAGCTCCCACCCAACGAATGTATATGTTCACCCAGCCTTTGGGAGTGCTGCCAGCTGCTTTGACATCTGTTCTGACTGCATTTTGCTCCAGCAGCCTGTGTTTTCACTGCCAAGTCAACAGTCAGCTGACGCTCTATCATGTTCATTTACTGCTTCATGTGGAGTTTGCATTTCAGCCCACAGAACTTGTGTTCTGCTGCTACATGTCATCTTTGATATCCTGCTAGTCGGGATGAGTGTTTCGCTTCTTTCATTGCTGTCCAGATTTATCTGGTCTCTTCTTTAACATCCTACAGCTTGGAAGATTGCTAACACTCCTTCCTTGGCGCTGCCACCATTCATTGCTAGGATAGTGCAGTCATCTTGAGTCACTTTGGGGTCTTTTACTCCTTAGCACTCTCACTTCTTCACTCTCCTATACCCTGGTCGCAAAGACACAAAGGACTGAGGTTTTGTATTGAAATTAGATTCGTTCTCTGAGTTTCTAAGCTGAGAGAGAGAGAGAGAGAGAGAGAGAGAGAGAGAGTATAAATAGTGTACTGTCTAACAGGTAAGGAAAGTGTACATCAAGTATTTGGAACAAGGGTCGCTGTCTTGGCTGGTGACTTCATGTTCGCACAATCGTCCTGGTACTTGGCAAATTTAGAGAATCTTGAAGTTATCAAGCTTATTAGTCAGGTAACATGAAAGGACGTAAAGGAACTCTGTTGGTATTATTTTGCAGGATTTTTGTTATGATATTTAGCTTTACAGTTCACTTCTGTCCGACCAGGTAATCAAGGACCTAGCAAGTGGGGAGATCAAGCAAGCTTCAAGCCTGTTCGACTGTGACACAACTCTTCAAGACTATTTGCAGAAGAGCTACTTCAAAACTGCTTCTCTTATTGCTGCAAGTACTCGATCTGCAGCCATATTCAGTGGTGCGAGTCAAGAAGTTTGTGATAACATGTTCAATTTTGGGATGAATCTAGGTCTTGCCTTTCAGATTGTGGATGACATACTGGACTTCACTCAATCAAGTGAGCAGCTTGGAAAGCCGGCAGGAAGTGACTTGTCTAAGGGAAATTTGACAGCCCCTGTCCTTTTTGCACTGGAAGACAATGAAGAGTTGCGGAGGTTGATTGATTCAGAGTTTACTGATGAAGGCTCCCTAGAAGCTGCCATTAAATTAGTGAAACAAGGTGGTCTCACAAAAGCACGCCTACTTGCCAAGCAGAAAGGTGACGAGGCCAAGCAGAGTTTGGAATGCTTGCCTCAAGGACACTTGAGGTCATCCCTAGAAGGCATGGTGGACTATGTACTGGACCGTCTTTTCTAGTAAGAGATTAAACAGTTCTTCATTCCTCCGTGTCATTCCCCCAAATCCTGCAATTCATTGATTTTGCCTCCATATCCAACTGGGGCATCCCTGAAGCTGTACATGGGTGTGTATACTAATATGAATGAAGGCATATCAATTTTAGCAATATGTGCCTGCTCTTCTGTTGGGGCCATAAGATTGATGAATTTGGCATTGGTGGCGCAGCAATTCATTCTTTTCTGTTGAGAGACATGGACAGATTGCTGAAACTCAAGAGCCTCAAACCGATCAACTACTGCCTTATCATAGTTTGTATTTTAATCTCTCATTCCTTTCTCTAAACCCATCCAAACATACCACTGAAGTTGGGCATAGGACACAACCAACATGTATTTGAAACGAGGCCGCAAGTTTCCGCTCTGTAAGAAAAACCAAACATGTGAAGATAATAAATTTGTTGCAGCACTCTATACGAACGAGATTCTGACTTTTGAGTTTGTTGTACAAGGAATTGGAACGTTTTTGTCTGCTTTTTATATTGTTATAACGGACAGAGCATACAGCAGGTGATCATCACACTTTGGCATTATCCATCTTGTGTGCTCTTTGAAATCGCTCTTAAAAAATTGCAAGCTGAAGCTGGGCACGCACAGTCACATTATTCCTACATTCCAAAACACAAGACTTCTTTCAATTACCACTTTAATTTAAACAAAAATTCAACACTGCAAACCTGTAGTAACCAAAAGTGAATAAGGGGAGTAAAATCATAGATTGGATGGTACAGGTTTGCCTCCTTCGCAAACCCCGAATGGTTCATCTTAGAATCAGTGGTACACCCTGAACGTGGGAGTGTTGATTGATAAGTGTCCTCTGAGCTGCTTCTGTGGTGAACAGTAGATGGTTTCTTCTGCTTTAAACAAGCTCCTTGCACTATGTGGGAATGACGTTTCTTGACACATAAAAGGACAAGAAGCATCATTCAAAGGTATTCAGCATGCAACGAGTCCAACAAGTTTATCCTGCAGTTGGGGTAATAAATGGTGGAGATAACCTACACATCAAAGTAGGACAGGGAGACGTCAAAATAGTGCAGGAGGACTCTGTGAGAATGACCAGAGTGGTGAGTCTTGTTGTTAAACACTATCTTATCAAGACTATCAAGTTACTAAGCGATCCATAGTCGTAAAACTATGCCTCTCACGTGCTACAAATGAGTGATGATGCCATAACTCTGATCAAATCTTAGGCTCTTAGCATGCTTAGCTTGAACATGAAACCTCTGAAACCAGGCCGTCCGGTACCTGCAGCTCTCCAAAAGATCATATCATCCCTCGTGTTGTATTGGCCACCCACTAACACGCTTACGATACACCATCAACACTTGATAGAATTGAGCATGTTATCACTAAATGCCAACTAGGTTGGCACGTGCTAGCGTGTGGTCGATTTTGGAATTTTTTCGGTGGGGGATGCTAACGTTTTTGTTGTTAAGGAATGAGACGTGAATATTGACAATTTATTTATTTTTGTTAAATGGTCTATTAAAAAGAACGTCAAATTATGGTATGGTATTCTATTCTATTGGAGAATGAGGAGTGATGAATGTACTCGGAACAAAATTAAAAATTGAAAGATATGGATAAGGTAGAAAGCCGGGTGATCATACCTTTTCTTTAGTGTGGAGAGGCATGAAATAGATCATCTACAATATATTGCTTTATTAAATCAAGTTTTTTCTCTTCCAATCGTGATATTTTTACATCTCGCTGGGTGTTTGTACAAGTTGTAGCCTATCGGTAGCATTTTTTTACAGAATTGTATATTGCTCTAAGTTCTTGGCCTTTTCTATGCTGTCAACTTTTGCCTTGATGCTAACCTCAAGATTTTCTTCGAACGGTTGGTAGGTTTGGATGTATTTTTATTTTTTTAACAGGTTTTTTTTTGTGTTATTGGAGACTTTTTATAATGTTCATTGTGTGACATATGTAGAACTTTTCATTTTGTTCGCATTTGATGTTATAAATGAAGTGCTTGCTCTCGCCTCCTTGTGTTGTTGCTTTTTGTTTGGCTAATAGGTGTTGTATGGAGTTGGTGCCGGATGATGTAGCTAGTGGCAGCATTTGTAGTGGTTGAGGTTGGTGTTCCGGTGGCATTAAAAGTTTAATTTCTTATTAGTTTACTGGACTCTACTATTCTACAAGGCATGTTAGAGTTATCTCTTTTTGTTAGGTTAAACATATTGTGAGATTTAAAGAATGCATATTTTGAGTGCTTGCCTAGGAGGTATATGATAGCATTGAATAGATCACTTTGGGTGCCATGGATAAGGTTGTGAATATATTTGTTACGTATGTGACTTTTTCGATAGTCATGGTAGGCCTTTCGGGGTCATGAGTATTTGTTTGCTGCCATATATATTTTTAGTGTTGTGTCAACTTCTTGTCTTTTAACTTCGGTTAGGGCCTTAAGTGAGATGTTAAATCTATAATGCAAGATTTCAAGTGCATGTGGAGATGTCATTTGTCCTAGTGTCTAGTAAGACTTGGGCAACAACTATTCGTAGTGGATTATCGTGTGAATCTTCGTACTGTAGTTCGAATTTGTCGAGTATGTGTTTTAGAAGTCCTGCCAATGAGATGTATTTGCGTGAAAGATTTTTTTAAAAAAAAATATGATAGGAATGTTTATACCAATTGCAATTTGTTCTGTTCTTTAGGTAGGTGGTTGTCGAGTATACACTTGGATATGTCCATCAAGTTCTAGAGATGAGTGTAGTTTGTAAAGCCGTTGATGTATGTTGATGGTCTTCGGCCAGAATTGTTTGCCATTCTCATTTGGTTTGTTGTTAAATACCTATGTCATTGTGTGTTCACACAATGATCCTTGATTTGTTATTACGTATTCTTGTGGTTTTGGATGTATAGCTTGAACATTTGCATGCAAAGTTTGATGTCATTAGATGTATTTTTATTATTTTTTTAAAGTAGATTTTTTAGATAGTAATATTTGTGTTGCGTGTACCTGATCTGGAATCATCTTTGCATTTGCAAATGTTGTTTGTTTGTAATAAAAAGCATGTGGCAAGTGGTGGAGGCGATGTTTTTGGGTTGTGTTGTGTTGTAGTGGTGTATATTGAATTCTGGTAAGGTGCATTGTTTATGTGTGTGAGTCATTGTATTGTGTATGGTATTGGTGCAAAGGTAGATGGATCTGGGAGTCCGACTATACGTAAGTTTTTTCTATCAGTTACACGAGAGAGCATCACATACACTAGTCCGAACATGAATGCGTTCCTTATGTGTAGGAGTGCTTTTTGGGCAATTGTAGCTCCTTGAGATTTGTGACTAGTGATTGCACATGCAAGTGTTAGTGAGAATATCGATTTGTGGCACCACTTTCTATTTAGTGCCTTGCGTTGGTGCTTGCTACGTTGTAGTGTTAGTCTCATTGGTTGGTTGATTGGATTGTACTTGGATTCTAGAGAGATCATGTTGTCGTTTGTTCTTCGATACGGTCGATTGTACATATGGCTCCATTTGTTGCACCTATAGTAAGATTGATATTCTCTGTTATCATTGCAGTTGCTCCAACTGCTATCTCTTCTATCTCATGGAAGTTCTTATCTTGTAACCAACTCTTCCATGTTGGCTCTTCAATTGCATTTGTTTAAAGATTGACAGTGTGGATCTCTTCGGATGTGTAGTATTTATACATTAGCTACTTGTTGTATTTATGAACATCTTCCTTATGTGTGCATATGGTTGTTGTTCATTGGTCTACAAAGTCTAGAGTCTCATTCTCATCAATGATACACTCCTCTAGGCACTATTGTATCTCTTCCTTGGTTGGATACAGGTGCCTAATCACTTGTAGGAATTGTAAGAATGGTAGGTCTCGAGCATGTCAAATTTAAGTGTGGAGGGTGTGGTGTTGCGCATGTGTCCAATATGCTTATGAGGTGATGTGACATTGTTGGCAAAAATCGGTGCCATGGTTGTGTAGATCACTGGAAACTGTGCAAGTCTCCGAACAATATCACGAGCTTTTCATTAAATGGATTGAGTGGAGAACCTTGGTAGACGTTGACTATTAGACATACTATTATGTCAAATGTTGTTTGTGTCAACATTGATATCTTGTTGATGATGATCGTGTCTGATTCTTTTATCGCAATGTAACACTCATCCATCTCTTGTAATGATATAGAATATTGCTATGCGCACAATGGTATCTCAAATTAGTAGTGGACTATGGTTGATAGGCTAGATAGTCTAGTTGCAATTGCTCATGTAGTTGCTATTAATAGCACACTTTTATTCCTAGCTATGAGATTGTGACTATTGTAGTGTATGCTTTTTTCACTACTTGGTGTTCCGATAATGATGTGGAGGTGGGATGTTGCATGGATGAGTTGGTTGTAGACTGTTTGTTGCTCTACTGTTCTTAAGTTTTTACTAGATATTGTTGTGAACTCTTTTCTTAGTTGTAACATCTTGATTCGTGTTGATGCAACACAGTTTTGATGCTCAGTTTGACGATGCGGTTGTTGTAAATATTGTTGGGTTATCCTTATTGAAAGGGATTTTTTGGATGATCATATTTATTAACCGATGGGTCTGGTTTGATGCAAGTAAATTTCTTTGTGTATACTCGGTGATGTACATTTTGAGGTCTTCCTCATTTATGACGAGATCACGGAGTTGGTACTCTATGTAGTAGTATGATCGCATTGTATATTTTTCGCTTATCAGCTCATTCTTAGACCTGCACATTACTCGCTGCAATAATGTGTTCAAGAAAAATCCTTTAGTTTGGTGGTCCCGATAAAAATTGGTGAATTGTACTAGTCTTTTGTGAGGCTAGATGTTGTTTTCGTAAGCGTCTTGTAGATTGTCTTCTAGATCAGATGTAGATAAATGTTTGGTGATGCTATAGTTTTTGTGGTACTTGTAGAATGTCAATTTGTCAAAGCATGATGATTGTGCAATATAGGTCGATAAGGTGCATGATGATATTCTCTATCCTTGTGAGCTTTTGTTGCCATATGCTAGTAGGGGAGGTGTCTATGTATTCGACCACCTCACTTCTTGTTACTATCAGAATTTGCATACAATTAAATGCAATGTGTTGGTAGGACATATTAACTTGGTAAGTATTACAGTGGAGACTAGTTTTGGCTTGTTTAAATCCTAGTCTTTTGGCAAATGTTTAATCTACCCATTGACTCATCTTTCATTGCATATTTTAACAGGTAGAATGAGATGGATAAGTTTCTTACTCGTTGAACATTCATGTGGGCCCCCCACAAGACTATTTATGTTGGATGATATGGTACAACATATCATCCAACATTCATGTGGGCCCCCCACAAGACTATTAATGTTGGATGATATGGCACAACATTGCGATGCTCATCTCCGAGACAATAGTAGATGTACCATTGCGGTCCAGGGTCTATTGTTGGTTTTGGATTGTTATGTGTAGTGAATGGAAATCGTACTTGCATTTTTCATGGTTGCTAGCACTACTTATGTAGCAGACGCGATGACACTTATAAAGTTGTTTTGTTAAGACGAGGGTTCTTATTTTTTGTGTCGAATGGCATCGATCATCATTCAATGGAATATATGCACAATTGCATTTGTTGTATTGATAATGTCTGCCTCTTGTGCAACCATAAGATGACATGTGTGTAATGAGCCCCTGTGTTGAATCTCATACTTGATCACATGATAATGCATACATCCTAGGCAAAGAGCTTTCCTAATGATGTATTGATTGAAAAACATGTGGAACCTAGTATGAAATAGGATAGTACACTCAACAAGGCAATCTTTCCATGAGAATTGAACTGCTTTGCAATGGCTTCCAATGTGTTGATCTCAATCCATCTTGTACTAGTCACCTCATCTGCAGTAAATGTAAGAAAAAAGTGAGGCATGCCCCACACATCCACCATTGTGATAAGGTCCTTTAAGTTATGCTAGTGCCAAGAAGGGGAGCCTGGTATTGATGCAAGAAGGCTATAGCAAAGTATATGCCTAATAACTTCCTCATTGGAAATATTCTTGTTTGCTCGCGCCTACACAAAACATGTCTCTTGGTGATAGAAAATATTTTGTCACATTTATTGATGATTGTTCGAAAGGGACGTTGGTGTATTTCATGAAGGGAAAGAGTGATGTGAGCACTTCAAAACTTTTAAGGCTGCTATTAAAGTAGAAGCTGGCTTGAAAGTTAAGTGCTTAAGGTTAGATGGAGGGGAAGAGTACCTCTCTAATGACTTCAATGACTTCTTGAGGTCTCATGGGATAAAGAGACAATTTACTTGCAAGTATACCTCGCAGCAAAATGGGATTGTAGAAAGAAAAAATAGAGATATTACAAAAATTACACAAGAATTGATGGCTAAAAAGAATTTGCCAAAGTATTTTTGGTCCCAAGTTTTTTATACTACTATCTATATTATGAACAAAAATCTCACAACTTTGTAGTTCATGGGATGACCCTCAAAGAATGCTTTACAAGTAAGAAGCACAATGTGGCACACTGCATATGTTCATTTGCTAGATGAGCTACAAAAGAAGCTTGATCCAAAGGCCAAAAAATGTATTTTCATTGGATACTCTTTAGAGTAGAAAGGGTATCATTGTTATAACCCTATCACCCACAAGTGAGTTCAAAGTGAGTAGGAATGTTATTTTTTATGAGATGAATAGTCGATATGCATCTAACAATGATACATTGGATGATAATGATGATCGTGATAGTTATGTGCAGAAAGAAAAGAAAGAATCGTGTATCCTTAGTAGACTACAAACTAAGGAGTAGCCCCATATCTTTGGGTGCATCTACATGTGTTGTAGGTAAAGACAAAGGGAAGAAGAAAGTGTCAGATGGTGATGATGCATTTGCTAGTCATTTGGGGTTTGATAGAGATTCCAGTGGTTCAAAGAATTTGGATGATGAGCTTGGTGTTCCTTCAGTCAATTAGAGAATGTAGTAGGTGGTTGGAATGAGCTTCGGCGGTTGGAATTTAGCCAAATGTGGATGATCGTACATGACACAAATCCCTAATTCTTGATTCTACCCCATGACACAAATCCATCTTTTCTTGCAACGACTTCAATAAATCCCTAATTCTTGATTCTACCCCATGAAGCAATGCCATTGATTTCTCAACCCGTTTTTTTTTCTACCCATGAATAGGGAGTAGGCTCGGTGCGATAGGGGTAGGGGCAAACCTCCACGTAGAAAAACCATTCCGATTAAGTGTAGCCACTTTCACCAACTTGGCATTCCCCTTCAGAGCCGATGCCTTCACGATCTTGGCTGAAAGCAATTGCTCTAATAGGGCTTTCCAAGATAGGGCCTTTGTATACTCGGAGATGCACAAGACACTATGTATACAAAGAGCACATGGTAATGTAAAGACTCCATTGAGTGATCCAATGGTGCACAGGTCTAGGATTATATAGTAAAGGTGCTTGAGAATATTGAGCCCACTTGTTTTAAGAATGCTATTGGTCATGCTCATTGGGATGCAAGAATGGATGAAGAGATGGTTGCATTAGAGGCCAATAAGACTTGGGATCGGGTACCAATCCCTAAGGGAAAGAAAGCTATTAGCTATAAGTGAGTC
Organism: Lygodium microphyllum; assembly: GCF_053477565.2. Taxonomy (NCBI): domain Eukaryota; kingdom Viridiplantae; phylum Streptophyta; class Polypodiopsida; order Schizaeales; family Lygodiaceae; genus Lygodium; species Lygodium microphyllum. The sequence goes on from NC_141160.1 coordinate 70,459,287, forward strand.
TACGAATCAAACATAATGTAGATGGTTCTGTTAGTAGGTATAAGGTTAGGCTCATTGCAAAAGGCTATGGTTAAACATATGGCATAGGTTATGAAGAGACATTCAGTCCAGTTTTGCTAGGATGGCGATTGTTAGATATGTGATTACTTTGGCATCAGCCAAAGGTTGGAGTTTGCAACAAATGGATATAAAAAAAAGCCCTCTTGCATGGTGAATTGCAAGAAGAGGTGTATATATAGAGTAGCTAGCAGGTTTATGAGGATTTAGAGCATCCCAAATATATGTACAGGTTAAAGAACGTGATCTATGGGTTGAAGCAAGCACCTGGAGCATGGTTTGACAAGATCCGAGGGTATCTTCTCAACATTGGATTTTATATTTTTGATGTTGATCACTTGCTTTATGTGAGAAAGGGAGATGCAGATTTGGTCATCATAGTCATCTATGTGAATGACTTGATTATTACAGATGATAGTGATAGTGGAATTGCTAAACTGAAGACCTTTTGAAGAAGAAGTTTGAGACGAAGGATTTTGGATGAGCTAAGGTAATATAATTTCTTGGCATTGAGGTGATCAAATTGTGATGATGGTATATGGCTATCCCAAAGGTAGTATGCCTTGGATATGTTATCCATATATGCTATGACAACGTATAAGCCTCTTTCAGTGCCATTGGAGCAAAATGCGAAGTTGACTACAAATGTTGGGGATGAGATAAAATACCCTACTATGTTCAGGAGAATAGTAGAAAGTTTGGTTTACGTGACTATCACAAGGGCAAATGCTATTGGCCTTATTACTCAGTTTATGTAGATCCAAGTATCGAAGTTATTGATCGACCTTGCACAACCAAATATTCATCCACTAAACCACAAGGTGGGGAGGAGCTTAAGGTCCCAATCAAAGTTCATCTCATTGAAGTCTAAGAAGATAGTAAAACTTAAATCAAGGGTTGTCCGAAGGAAAGGACCGCCAAAATCTTACCTTGAGGTACTACATATGTATGATTTTCAATCTTTTTCATCCTTATAGTTTTAAAGTTGACTCAATTTTGTAAGGCTACCATTTTTTTGAGTTGGTTTGTACTTGGAAGATTTGTAAAGGACTAGACATTGCCATTGCCTAGGGCAATCAATAAAACCTTCCTATTATGGCCATGACTTATGCATATGTTAGGCCTCAAATCCGCAAGTTTAATGGAACAGATTTCCATCCCTGGCAAGTCCTAGTGAAATAAAAAATGATGGAACGGGAATATTGGCCCTTCATAAAAGGAACCAAGGTTATCGATCCATCAAATCCACTTGATGTAGAAGATGATGAACGAGCTCAAGCCATCATCATGCTTCATTTGGATGAGTCCCTAATTCATCATATTGACCAACTCTCCACTGCCAAGGAGAAATGGGATGAGCTTGAAAATCTCTATGGTGCTACAGGGAAGAACTCCAAGATTTTTTTCTAAAGATCAAATTTTTTAGCTTGGAGTATAAACAAGAAGAAGACCTAGGTAAGTTTATTTCACATATAAAGGAGCTCATGGCACAGTTGGCCTTCTTTCAAGCATCAATTCATAATGAAGATGCCTGAAGGCTATAAAGAAAGTCTTTCCAACCCTTGTAGCTACCTTTGTTGAGATGACAAGCTCAACACATGCGGATATTGATGATGGACCACCTGGTTAGATGGGTCCACACATCTACACTTAGCACGTCGGTGGTCATTATGACTCTCACATGGCCACTGACTCATTACTTATTATATTCAGGTTGTTACACCTATTTACAAGCTGGCATAGTTATAGCGCCAGTCGACTAGTGTAGTCGGTTATGCATTGTTTGACTTAGTAGGCCACTTTCCTTTATGTTGTATCTTATCTATACTTTGTGTACACGTGTGGAAGAAGAAGAAGAAACCAGCAAGAAAACGTTTTGGCCTCCATCTCTCTTCTTGTCTCTTGAGTGAGCTTCTCCTTGTGCATTCTGTGTGTGTTCGGTGCATCATCTCGAGCAAGTCCCCCCACCACGCGATTCTTGACATGGTATCAGAGCCACGCTACTGAGAGAGGCTGATTTCAAAGGCTGAAACGAAGGAGAAGAAGCAAGGTTCGAGCAAGCAAGCCACGGGTAAGAAGCTCTCCCATTCTTCCACTCTTTCTCTTGGGTAGTGTCTGTGGAGGCACCGGAAGCAGGGTCGAGCAAAAATCTCAGATTGCAGTGAGATTTGGTGTGCGCGAAGAGCGTTGTATATTCTACAAATAAGTCCTTTAGGGTTTTCCCGCAGTTATTTTGGGCATCTGAGGCCGTTTCAAGCCCCGTTTTAGAGCCGCAAGATTGCGGACATCAGGTTCAGGGTACACTGTGACTTTGAATGTATTGACCGAAAGTGGGCGCGCACGCTACAGATTTCAGATCTGTAAGTTCAAAGGTGTTTACCAGCGAATAAACACAAGGTTTATCTGCAAACTGGTTGCAGATTGCATATATTGTTGAGCAAACAGTGAAAAAGGCTATCTGGTGTATTGCTGTGCACTACAGATCAAAGGTTGCAGAAGATTTGCTTGCTGTTTGGTATTAGTTTTGTGATAATGACAGAGAACAGTGGAAGCCCCATCATTGAGAAGCTCGACAAGAACAACTACCCTTCATGGAAGTTCTGTGTCACGAACTTTCTTATTGGAAAAGGCCTCTACGAGTTTGTTTCAGCTGAAGAAAAGGAGCCGGAGGTGAGTGATCCTCCAACTGCAGAAGAGACAAAGGCATGGAAGGAATGGAATGCAAAAGATAAAAAGGTCATGTATTGGTTGTCTGCAGTAATTGACAATAATATGCTGGGACACATTAGAAATGCAGAGAATTCATATGCAGCTTGGACCATACTTGAAAGTATATTTTCTATAAATACAAAGGCACGAAAGATTCAACTCAAGCAAGAGTTGAATACATTGAAGAAAGGGAAGATGTCTATCAATGAGTATGCACTGAAGGTAAGGAGCATTGCAGATGCATTGGCAGCGATTGATGTAATGCCCGATGATGATGATTTGGTGTCATCTACCTTGGGTGGACTTAACAATGAAAAGGCTTGGAAGTCTTTTGTAACTTCCGTATATGTCAGAAAGCCATTTCCAGATTTCGATGAGTTAGTCTCTCTTATGATCACTGAAGAGATCAACATGCAGAGTGAGACATCTGAAAGAAGTGGTGAACAGGTCCAGGCTTTCTACTCCAGTTTAGGAAGGGGACGTGGCAGGTTCTCCTCAAGAGGTCGTGGTACAGGACGTGGTAGTAACAACCAGCAAAATAGATTGAATCAGCAATTTGGAGATATGTAGGTTTCAGGAAGTCGTGGTAACTTTAGAGGTAGGGGGAGCTTTAGAGGAAGAGGTGGATGGCAAAAACAGAGGCTCTAACAATTCTGGTATTGTGTGTCACTACTATGGCAAAACAGGTCATATTGCAGCCCAAGGTTATGCTAAGAAAGATGATATCCGCAGTGGTAAGTTGCACCAAGGAAACTATGCATCGTCTTCACGACAAAATGAAGACAAAAATGAACGTCTGTTTGCTATGCAGCATATGCTAAACGCTGTTACAGGAAAGGGAACACATGTTGATGTTTGGTATGTTGATTCAGGTGCATCCAATCATATGACCAGCCATGCAAAATGGTTTGGAGAGATGCAGGATTTGCAAAATGCAGGTTATGTGCAGATGGGTGATGATTCATGCCACCCAATTTCACATATTGGAAAAGTTCCCTTGTCCTTGCATGATGGTAAGACAAAGAGTCTTTCAGATGTATTACATGTGCCATCTATTACAAAGAACTTGGTGTCAGTCGGAGCAAGGGTTGCAAGTGAGATTTAATGCAAAGGGCTGCTTTGTAGAAGACTTCAATGACAAGTGCAGGTTAGTTGCAAAGGGAAGTAGAGTTGGACGTATGTTTACTCTGGATGCTGGAATTCCTACTATGAATGCTGCTATGTATGCTAAAGGAAAAGGTGTTGTTGTAGATATTGAAATTTGGCACAAACGCATTGGACATGCAAATGTACAAAGGCTGAAATTAATGCAGTCCAAAGGGTTGGTTACAGGTTTGCCTACATTTAGAGTTGCAGAATTTCATAAGGTATGCGAAGCATGTCAGTTTGGTAAGCAGACAAAACAACCCTTTTCACATGACAGAGATGTAAGCAGAAATATCCTTGATGTTGTGCATACAGACATTTGGGGGCCTACACAAAATGTATCTCTTGGAGGCAGTTCATACTTTGTCACATTCATTGATGATTGTTCTAGGAAGCTGTGGGTATATTTTATGAAGGAAAAGAGTGAAGCTTTTGAGCATTTTAGAACTTTCAAGGCTGCAGTTGAAAGAGAAACAGGCTTGAAAGTAAAGTGCTTGAGGTCAGATGGAGGGGGAGAGTACCTCTCAAATGAGTTCAGTGATTTTCTGAGGTCTCATGGGATAAAGAGACAGTTCACATGCAGGTATACCCCACAGCAAAATGGGGTTGCAGAAAGGAAAAACAGGCATATTGCAGAAGTTGCACGTGCCTTGATGGCTGAAAAGAATATGCCTAAGCATTTTTTGTCTGAGGCTGTTCATACTGCTGTCTATATTATGAACAGAACTCCCACAGCTGCAATTCATGGTATGACCCCCGAAGAATGTTTTACAGGTAAGAAGCCTGATGTCTCACACTTGAAAGTGTTTGGCTGCATTGTGTATGTTCATGTGCCAGATGAGCTGCGGAAGAAACCGGATCCAAAGGCTGAAAAGTGTGTCTTTATTGGATACTCTTTAGAGCAAAAAGGGTATCGCTGTTATAACCCTGTCACATGTAAGTTCAGAGTGAGCAGGGATGTCATCTTTGATGAAATGAGCACTTGGTATGCATCTAGTGGTGATGCATTGGATGATGATGATGATCATGACACTCATGTGCAGAGGCTGAAAAGAAAGAATCACGGACTCTTAGTGGACCAGAGACATCATCTGGTAGTCCTTGGTCTGGGAGACTAAGGAGTACCTCTACATCTTCGAGTGCATCTAGTAGCACTATATGTAAAGACAAAGGAAAGAATAAAGTGTCAGATGGCGTTGATGCAGTTCTGGATGGAGACTCCAGTGGCTCAGAGAGCTTGGATGATGAGCTTGGCATTCCTTCAGTGAGGACTCCAGGTGTGCAGAGAGCACGCGTTAATGCAAAGACTCCATTGAGTGATCCAGTGGTACGCAGGTCTAGCAAGGTGAGATACCCTGTTAAAATATTTGGTTTTGAAGGTTATGCAACTCACCATTATGCTTATATGGTGAAACTAGTTGAGGATGTTGAACCCACTTTTTTTTAGGATGCTGTTGGACATACTCATTGGGATGCAGCAATGGATGAGGAGATGGCTGCATTAGAGGCCAATAAGACTTGGGATCTAGTATCATTGCCGAAAGGCAAGAAAGCTATTGGATGTAAGTGGGTTTATAAGATTAAGCACAATGCAGATGGTTCTATTAGTAGGTACAAAGCTAGGCTAGTTGCAAAAGGCTATGCCCAGACATATGGCATAGATTATGATGAAACCTTCAGTCCAGTTGCTAGGATGGCAACTGTCAAATGTGTGATTGCTTTGGCAGCAGCCAAAGGTTGGAGGTTGCAGCAAATGGATGTGAAGAATGCCTTCTTGCATGGTGATTTGTAGGAAGAAGTGTATATGGATCAGCCAGCAGGTTATGAAGATTTAAAGCATCCCACGTATGTGTGCAGGTTGAAGACGGCACTCTATGGGCTCAAGCAAGCACCTAGATCATGGTCTGACAAGATCAGAGAGTATCTTGTCAATATTGGCTTCTATGTTTCTGATGCTGATCACTCACTTTATGTGAGAAAGGGAGATGCATGTTTGGTCATCATAGTCATCTATGTGGATGACTTGATTATTACATGTGATAGTGATAGTGGGATTGCTAAAGTCAAGGATCTTCTGAAGAAGAAGTTTGAGATGAAGGATTTAGGTGAGCTAAGGTACTTCCTTGGCATTGAGGTGATCAGATGTGATGATGGTATATGGCTGTCCCAAAGACAGTATGGCTTGGATATGTTGTCCAAGTATGGTATAACAGCAAGCAAACCACTTTTAGTCCCGTTGGAGCAGAATGTAAAGTTGAGTGCTGATGTTGGGGATGAGATAGAAGACCCTACTATATTCAGGAGGATAGTGGGGAGTTTGATCTACATGAACATTACAAGGCCAGACTTGAGCTACGTTGTTGGTCTTGTGAGTCAGTTTATGCAAGTACCTAGAAAGCCACACTTGGATGCAGTCAGACGCATATTGAGATATGTGAAGTCCACATCACATTATGGACTTTTCTATGAGGCAGGTACAGATGTACAGGTGTTTGGATACACAGATGCAGATTGGGCTGGTAGTATGTCTGATAGAATATCTACTAGCGGATATATGTTCTCTCTTGGTAGTGCAGCAGTTGCTTGGAGCAGCAAAAAGCAATCTACAGTTGCTTTGTCGAGTACAGAGGCTGAGTATAGAGGTGCTGCTGTTGCAGCATGTGAGGTAGTATGGCTGCAAAAGTTATTGGCTGATTTAGATGTGCAGGTGGAAGGTGCAGTTGTCATTTATTGTGACAATATGAGCAGTATACAGTTGGCTAGGAACCCTGTGTTCCATGCCAGGACAAAACATAATGAGGTACACTACCAGTTTGTGAGAGAGAAGGTACTAGCATGTGAGATTGACTTGGTGTATGTCAGCACACAGGATCAGATAGCTGACATCTTCATGAAGGCATTAGGTACAGAGAAGCTTCAAAAGTTTCGAAGCTTACTTGGAGTTGCAGAGATGCAGTTGAGCTTGAGGGGGAGTGTTGAGATGACAAGCTCAACACATGCGGATATTGATGATGGACCGCCTGATTAGCCTCACATCCAAAGACACACAAATGATCATAAGAGGGGGGCTTTCATGCCCATACCTCCTTTGCAACGTGAAAGCCAATGTCACTGCTAGGCGACCTGTTAATGAGATGCACTGCAGTAGTAATTGCCTCAGCCCAAAAGTGATGCGGTAAGCTAGCCTGACTAAGCATGCTAAGGACCCTTTCCTGAATGGTCCTATTCATGCGTTCAGCCATATTATTCTGGGGTGGGGTGTAAGGGGCGGTCAACTGACGCTTAATACTCCGCTCATCACAAAACTACTCAAAAGCACGTGATACATACTCACCCCCATTATTTGATCTTAGGTATTTTAGCCTTTTTCTAGACTGGTTTTCTGTCGATGCAAGCCAACGCTGAAATGTGTCTAAGACATCGGATTTTCTCTTTATGGGATAAGCCTAAACCTTATGTGAGTAATCGTCAAGTGACTGACAGGGCATGGGCCGACATACATCTGAGTGCACAAGAGCCAAGGGCTCACCCATGCGTTTCTTACTAGACTTTTTATACGTATTTCTAGTCTACCTACCATACAAACAATGATCACAAGAATCAAAATGCAAAGAGTCAAAAGGCGGAAGATACTACAAAGCACAGAGTATTTTCGTTCCTTTAAGAGACATATGCCCCAAATGAGCATGGCAAAGGAATACATGGGGAATAGAACCCATAGACAAAACATGATCCAATGTAGCTCCAGATACAAGTAAGGGATAGAGGCTGTCAGACTTGGCACCTCTTCCAAGTACAAGCTGGCCACAAGTAATCTTCCATGCAGAGTCTCCAAAAGACACAAAATACCTTGCATCATCAAGCTATCTAGCTGACATAAGGCTACGAGTCAACGCAGGTACATGGTATACATCATGCAGAACAAAAGAACTGCCAAAAGGAAACTACATCCTAGCATCTCCAATGCCCACAATGTCAAGAGACCTGTCGTCATCAAGACGCACAGAACCAGACATGGTACGATATGTATGAAACCAATCTCTATAGGGTGTCACATGAAAGGGCACACCTAAATCCAAGAGCCAGTACTGCGCATACATAGAATGTATCTCAGAAGTTTAGAAGGCATCGCATGAAGAAGCTACAAGTATGTAATCATCATCTAAATTAGTGGGATGCATGACATTGACCTCTTCTATCTTCACACTGGACTTTGCAGGTACAATACTGCGCTCAGAAGACTTTTCCTGCACTTTTCCTTTTCCCTTTTTCTTGCGCTTATTATCGCGTATTTTATGGCAGTACGGCCTAATATGTCTTGCTTTCCCACAATAATAACATGTAAGATCAGACTTCCATCCATAGGACTTATTGCGACCACGTGACTTGGACCTGGACTTCTGAGAGTCCCTACCCATATGATCATTATCATGTCTGCCACGTCTGCCACCTCTAATGGTCAATGCATGTGAAGAGCGGGAAACATCATTGTTTCTCCTGTTGATTTCCTCAGTCAATAAAGCACTCTCAACATCTTTGATTTTCAACCCATCAAGCTTGTTCATGCATATGGTAGTACGAAAGACATCCCATGATTCAGGCAAAGTGCCAAGCAGAAACAACAGGTGCAAGTTATCTTTAAACTCAATACCTTGTGACAACAAACTCTTTATGATAGCATGAAACTGACTGAAATGAGATGAAAGGGAGGTCCCCTCCTTCATGCGAAGGTCCATTAACTGTTTCAACCAATACATCTGTGACACGGGACTCTGCTGCGCATAGAGCTCCTAAATATTCTCCCATAAATCCCATGCACTCTGATTTTCATCTTCAACAACATTATGATGGACCTCTTCTGAGAGTGACAAAATAATGGTAGACTTGCATAGCTCATCAATTTCCATCCAAACATCATCATCCATATCCTCAGGTTTGACACCCTTGAAACACAAGGGTTTAATCTGCAACTTCTGCACCAAAACTTTCCATATTTGGGACTTCCAATACCCACAGTTGGTACCATCCAACTTGGCAATGTTAAAAAGAGTTGTGTCTTTCAGATGACCAGCCATACTGTCCCAAATCAATGCAAAAAAGCAAAATTGCATGTTTCTGTAATGAGCAAAAAATGCACTAAAACCATTGCTGAAACTGGCTGAAAGAGTGGATTTTACTAAGAGAAGCACCTATCCACCAAATATGACCAAGATAACACCAAATAGTAAGCATTACCCTCATAGAAGTGCTCAAAATCTGCAGATTTTAGCTTGCTATAATAAATGACAGTAGTATGTAAAACTGTCCCAAAATGAAGCAATCACTGATATATATGTCACTCCAACTGCCAGGTAGCAAGAGACATCCAGCAGTCAGTTTCCAAGGGCAAGAAGGTACCAAGAACTGTCAAACCAATAACCTGTCAGGCAAGAGACATCTCATAGGTCTAGAAGTCATGCATGTAATGGGTCTCGGGATGAGAGAAGAGACCAAGCACAAGCACAATTGATAGAGCAATAAGCTTAATACATAACCATCCAAGATGCATACAAAACTGACAAACTTGTGAGAAGAGATAGGTGCCTGCCCCAATAGGCATATCAAATCAGCCCACTATAGACTAACTGCAGACATAAAGCTCTCAAGAGAGCAAATGCATGTAACTGTCCCACAAGCTCAAGTTCATCTGTAAATAAGAGTCTGTGTACATCCGAATATACCAAGAGGCTCCCACTGGAAGTGAAGTCAGATGCAAAGAGAGCAAGCGACGCTCTAATACATCGAATACATAGCATGAGACATGCCAAATCCCAGTCGGGTACATCCGGAGCATAAATCCCAAGCTATCTTAGACCCGTAAAGCATAAGCCTGAAAGCATTCAAAGAGCATGTAACTGACAACCAAATGTAATGCCTAGTAGATTCAAAATACTTAAATACATCTGAAGATGAAGCTCCAAGTAACTGTCAAGCATGGGCAAACCAAGTGGCATCCATATTTGACCAAAGCATAAATGCAAGAAGCCTAAATGTCAAGCAGTGACAATAGGCATAGACTAGTCCAAAGCATGCCAACTGAAGCCAAATCCTAGTGAAGGACGACCAAGTCGGAGCCTAATTCAAGCTCAAATGCATTCCGAAACCAAGAAGAAGCATTTGACAACCTCCAAATACATCGGTATGATCATTTAAACCTCTAGTGAGTACCCCGTATCTATGAATCAATCCATACACCAAGTAAATGAGCTTCAACCCACTGTATTATAGCAAGCAATTTACTATTAAATGAAGCTCAAACAGTGCTCAAATCTGCTCCAAATCAGTCCCAAAGCATAGACATAGCATCCCATAACATCCAAGTATCACCGGGCATCAATAGGCATCAAACGGGCAATGCCAAGAAGCATCAAACAATAAACATCAAGTGTTGCCCTGTTTTGACAGTCCTGGGACTATGTATACAACAAAGGGATGAAGGGGGAAGCATTGGAATCGATTATCAAGAGTTAAGCACTATTGCCGGGGAGTTAAGCAATGCTCGAGAAGGTTGCCAAGAGTGCCGGGAAGCTGAGGAGGAGCACGGAAATGCCGGGAGGCAAATCAACCCAACCCCCTAAAAATGCGTCAAAAATTGTGCTGGCTATTCTTGGGGGTTGGGGGGTCTTCAACAACCCTCGAGGGTACTTGGCAATGTCGAGGGGCTCCAATGCAGCCCGGGAAGAAGACGATGAAGGTCCGGTAGCTCGGGGAGGAGGCGGGAGATCAAAACATACCTGCAAATGAGGGTGCCATGGCTGCCATTGAAGCTCAGGTTGAAGCTCTTCAAATCCAAGCTGAAGAGAATGCCGGGCAAGCTCCAATGCCTTTGCTCTGATACTAGTTGAAAGGAAAGTGGAACCTAGGAGGAAGAAGCTTGGCGATGAGAGCTATGGCAGATGGAGAGCAAGAGCCAGGAGAGAGAGACTCAAAAGTGGGAACTCCAACAACCACAATGTGTGGCCGGGCCTTCCTTTATTCAAACTGTCACTAAAAGAATAAAGAATAAGTGACTATGACGGGTGCCCACCACCTACAGTGTGCAGTGGCAGGTACTATCAATGTAGTAATACACGAGCGGTTAGGCGGAGGCGCCTTTACCCCCAACACAGAGCTTACCTGCGGGGTTGGAAGGCATGGTGATGAAGATTGCCAAGCATGAAATGGTTTCTAGCCCTATAACTCTGTCCCTCTCTCAAGCTCTCTCCCTCAACTCAAAAATGACAAATGAGCTCTTCCCTTACCCTCTTGTCTTCTTAAACCCCTCTTTGCTTAGTCTTTTACCTCCCCCTTCTCTCTCTTTGTTGTCTTAATGCCTTGAAGCTCTCTTTGTTGTCTTAATGCCTTGAATACTCAACTTAATAATAGGAATGGAACATATAGTAGGAATTGGAGGGCAATTTGTGCTACTAAACATGGAACTTGACAGGCCTATGAGAGTCTTAATTGAACATGGGTCTTGACAAGGCCTATGACAATCTTAGTTGGGAACCCCCATTTGCAGTTCTTACCAAGTTGGAAGACTTCTATCATATAATAGAAACATTATTTACTAATGCTATTGGTAGAGTGGGGATTAATGGTTACATGTCCCATCCTTTCAACTCGAAGAGGTCATTAAGGTAGGGTTGTCCCCTTGCACCTATATTGTTCACTATAGTAGTCGACCCACTTCTCAAAATGATGGACTTTAGGATGTAGCAAGGAGCAATAATCAAGGGCTCATCTTTGCACATAGCTTTATGTTGATGACAATTCAAGCTTCAAGTGAATTAGTGAGTAAGGCTAAATCAAAGATCCTATATCTATGGCTTGATGACACACCAGACTAGCTTGGCACTTTAGGCTTCAAAGTCCTAAAGGTAGGATACGTATTTCAGTTCTTAGGAGCATCGCTAGGATTAGAGGCCTCTAACAAATCCAAAATGCAATGGTCAATCAACAAAATGGAGATAAAGATGGCAAGATTTACCCAGCTCCCAACGAACTTTATTGTGCTAGTTGGAAGGAAATCACCTACCAAAAATAAAATCAACAAATTCAGAAGGGTAGGCACTCTTTGTAGTATGTGTCTTATCCAGGAGGAGTCGGCCACTCACTAGATGTGGCACTACAAGGATGCTAGATTGATTTGGAAGAGCATGAAGGAATGGTTCCAGTGAGTAGGCCTCAACAATGCCGTCCCCATGTGGATGACCTTTTTTGGAGATCAGGCCGCCAGACTCGATGAAGAGGCTCCTAAAGCTTGGAACATAGCTAGAGCCATAATCTTTAAGCAAAATTGATTGAATAGGAATAGGGTAGTAATGAGAAAATAGAAGAAAATATAATGGGAGAACATTGTTTCAAAGTGTTAGGAAGAAAATTTGGCCCTTTTAAAGGTGCTAAGATAACTAAAGAGGCATATGTTTAAAGCAACTTATAAGGACTTGCATATGTGCAGATAAGTTTGGGGGCCTAGCCTCAAGACTATGTGCCATGGGGTGGTTTGAGTTAGGATCGATGGTTGAGGGGGGCCGTGGATCGCGGGGAGGATCTGGACCCTTGCTTTTGGCCCAGGGTAAACCCGACCCACAAAAGTAAACCCTGCCCACGAAAGTAAACCCCGCCAACAAAAGTAAACCCGGTCTTGGGTGTAAACCCAGTTCAGCACTAAAGGGAATCCAATCCGATGGAAAAGGGGGGCTATCGGTCGATTTGACGGGTCACGCGGCACGTGGATGGGGCCCGCGATTTTCGCCGGGCACGAGGCAGAGGCATCACAACAATGAAGGGGGGGTACTTCAGACCGGGTTGGCACGCGTGGCGATCATGGATTTGAGGGGGGAGGGGGAGTCAGGCAGGTTTACTATTTGGGTCGCCTGCCCGACTGGACTCTTGCATGCAAGACCCTGGTTTTTTTTGGGCTTCCATTTTTTAACGCAAACGTCGGAGGAACCCACCTTCACCATCGCCATCGCCAGCCATCGTTGGCCCACCATCGCCATCGCCATCGCTGCCTGCCATCGCCATCACCATCGCTGCCCACCTTCGCATGAGGATCGCCATCGTGCACAACACTATTGTGGCAAAACTTGCATTGGCCATCGTGCCGCGTGACCTCGGACTGATGCAGGCAGTTTCCTTTCTTACATATGTCATCATGCCATCACGGTTGTATGACTGCGGGTCCAAAGAAGAAGGAGAAGAAGAATCGCGTGCAGAAGAATCGTGGGCTGACTGGGTTGCCATCGTGTGGGCTGCTGAAAGGATTGGCCTTGCATTGACGGGTGATTGTGCAGCCTTAGCAGTGAAGAGAGAAGAGGTGCATAGCTGAGGCCAATCCCTCAACTGCCATCCCCGAGCGCATCGAAGGTATTTTTTCTTAATGATCGCGATGAAGGTTTCCATGTCAACAATGCCCATGAATGTCTTAATTGCAATGCATGTTGATCGAATCTTGTTTTAATGTACATTGTTCGCTCTCCATCTACATTCATGTTTTGTAAAAATCAATAAGAGTTCATTCTTTATTAACCTTCTCATTGTACTTCAAAATGGACTTCATAAATATGAGCATAGAAAGTTCTCATGTGTTTATGGAGTTTTGGACTATTTCATAATAACAACCCTAATGGGATTGACACGCTACTTAAAACCAATGTGGCAATGAGGTTGGGCAGGGTTTATTGCACTAGAGCCAATTGGTTTTTTGAATTTTTTGACTAAGTTGTTGCTCTCCTTATGTTAGATTCCTCCCTTGTTCTACCAATTGGAAGGTTAACCCTTGTATATCATGTTTGTGTTTTAGTTGGGATAGTGATTCAATGTTGGATAACCCTATGGTGCTTATATCATGAGTGGCTTTGGGCTTTTGCTAGGCCACTTGGGCCTTTTGCACCCACTTCTTAATGAGATGATGGCTTTGCTACCACAGACTTTTTGCTTGGGATAGTTAAAGTACATATGAGTTATGCCAAAAGAACTTGGTGCCTTGGATTATCTCAATAGAAAATGAATTGAATTACCAACAAAGTTAGCACGGTACAATTGTGGCATATATGCTTCAAATATAAATCAACACTCATGCTTAAGATTCTAGTAGAAATATGCTCCAAAAATGATCATCATTATGCATGATATAGAAGTTTGTAATCATTCTCATCAAATTAATGTCCATTTTCATCTTTTTGGTTCATTGGTGCTGTCCTTACATCCACATGTTGCAATAGACGGGATATTTCATTGTTCATTATAAAATGACAAATTTTAATTTATGGGCTTGCACTTTGTAGTACTTAAAATGCTACTAATAATTGATTATATGTGCATTCCATAGGCATAGTTTAATTAAGTCAACAACAATGATATGCCATACTTTGGCCTCTGTTGCAATGCACATTAATTTTCAGGATTCGCTATTGGATTGCTTGAATATTCTTTACTATAATAATATGCTGCATGATGTAATATTAAGCATGGCTTTAGTTCTTTTAGGACCTCACATGACAAATATTGTATTTAAATTAGCTTGTTTTTGGGTTGTTTTCACAACATTCATTTTAATTATTTAATCATTTGTTTTCATTAGTTCTACCAAAACCTCAATTACCTTCCGTAAAGGTTGATACTGGCATCCATGACCTTCCTCTTCTTTTTGCTTCTTCTTTGTTTGTTGAAAATTTAAGAAATTAATGTTTTTGGAATTACCTTAACCATGGGTTATGTTGAGCACTTCAACTTAATTCATTATGTTTTCCAACAATGATTTTAATCATGTTTTAAAAAAAGTAAAGTTATTTGGTTAAACTCAACCATATTTTTATGCTATTAACCCATACTTGAATCAACAAATTATTTTAACTCCTTTTGGATTTTGGTAATTTTTAGTTCTTGTTATAGTTGATTTTGCAACCCTAACTACATTTTTTTCCTTACCCATAAAGAATCAACGTTGTATGTTAACTATACTTGTATTTATATTTCATAGCACAATATTAAGTTTTTTAACTTGTGTTTAACTCAAATCGATTTTTGGGGGTCATTAAGCCCTTCCTTAATAACAATACGGAACCCTTTTCATTGGCAATCCATGCTAACAAGTATGATTTTTGCATTTAGGAACCTTGTGCTTGACACACTCATGATTTTAATTATGTGGTAATTATGGCTCCACCACATTTGGGATGGTACCCACTAGTTCAAGTAATCCACATACATATCATTGCATATAGTTCTTTATCATGAAGGGTTTATTATCAGTTCACACTTGATATACGTGTGTGCTTACATCACATCCAAAATTGTGCGCCCTAGTAGTTAGAATCATTGGCTCCTTATGAAGTGACTCATGCACCGATTGTGGACATTCAAGGCAAGATATAGTGTTTTGTCCAACTTCTTTCTTTATCCCACCCTATGTGCTTGTGTCAATGCACAACCACAAAACCGCAATCTTCCTTACCTAAGGCAACAACAAATAGCATTGCTGCCCATTCAAGGAGCAACGACTCTGAGGGTTGAAATCGCTATTACTAAATTATTACCAAAAACTAGTAATTATTGAATTAATACAAATTACAACCTAATGTAACTACACTATTGCTACCAAATCACACTAAAACCAATACACTATTATTACTAGTTACTACTTAACACTAAAATTAATTACAATTTTATAATTGAGCAATGATCCATGATCCAATGATCCATGTTTATACTATCAAAAACCAAATAAATCATTTTTATCTAGATGTTCCACAGATACACATTTTTACTGCAAGTCTAGGCCACAAGAGTGAGGCAATGGCAAGGTGGGCAATGTCAAACCTAGCATAATTTTCCATCACAATAGACATCACTTTGCAAACACGTCAAGAGACCACTTGTGAAGTTCCTCTCTGATCTTGGCCACATACATACTATCGAACCATGTCCTCCTTAACTGCAATGAGCAAAGGCTAATGCAACTAAGCAAGGCAAGCTACAAATCCAAACAAAAATATCTATAAAAAGTAAAGTTATGCATACCCAGTTCCTCGTTGGCTTCCCCACCACACCACCGTCAATAAAGGCCTTCATGTATGCCATCACATAAAACCCACAATCAATCGCATTTGTTTGATGGAGGGCCTGCAAATGAAGCCATAAGACAATGGGTTAGCGAAAAGCAAAGCAACAGACAATGTTAGTGAGCTTTATGCAAATGAGTTTTATGCCACGCTCTAGTTGCAAGATCTTTATATGGATCAGCTTCATCTCATCAATGGCAGATAATGTCTTGAAACACTCTGGGTCTAGACATCGCTTTGACAAGGCGGTGATGGCCCTGGCACACAGACATATTAGAGAAAATATTCATCCATGACAATAATGCATGCTACGTGGATGTGTATAGGGTTGAAGGTACCTCTTCATGGTTCGCAGACACTCCATGGCATCCCTGCATTCCAACGAGTCAAGATACATGATGGCACCTCGATCGCTGGGTAGTCAATCCACTCTTTTGACACATGGATTATGAACCATGTATAGGCTCCAATGCCCTCTACAATTGAGACATATTTTAATATTGCAAACCCTGAATACTTATGAAGCCAACTGAGCCATGCGCAAGCAAGTGCAAGATGCAAGCCCTAAGCTCATACGTAGCCAATTAAGTCATGTAAATGTAAAAGCACATTGCAACCCTTAGGAAACACGAAAGTATTTCAATCACATGAGCCATGGTGGCAATTAGACACTTGCTAAAGTAGAACACATAGCATCAATGCGTACCTCAAGACCACCGGCAGGAAGATAAATATTGCTCGTGCAGGGTCAATGCCATCAAAGTAGTTATGTAATGCCACATCCTCATCCTTTTCCTCAATCATGTTCAGATATGGATACCAAAGAGAATCAACGAAGCAAACATCGAAAACGTGCTCTCTTGGAAGCATGTACTCCATCCAACTATGAAAGGAAACATCATTTAGTAACATAAACTTTCAAAGCCTAAAGCCAAAAACATTGCAGTATGCCTAAACCCTTACTTACATGGCAAATAAATTCATGGTCCTAGTACTTGCCTCTTCTGCACTAACCAATGCAGCTATCAAACGACTGTCAATGTCCATGCGAAGCTTCGACACATAAGCTACAAACTCAGTGCACACACCACGATCCAACTTGAAATGCAAAAAAACCAAAACTGATTACAAAACAACAAACTTATGCCATTGTAAGCAACACACCTACTAGGTACACACCTTGAAGTGGCGCTCTTTTGCCCCCTTGTCTTTGCGAGGGATCCATCCATGGTCACATCAATGGTACTACCGCCGATCATGAACACACAAGGGGGGGGGCCTCGTCGGCTCAAGAGGGGAAGGGACAGTGATAGGGGAGGGTCGCAGTGACAAGAGGCATGTTGTGTACCGCTTCCCCTCACCCTGCAATGCCATGTGTTATATTTTCATAACACAATGCAACCAATAAAATGCAACATGATGCCAAAAAGCATTAGACCATTTCAAAAGAATAAGCCACACATTTCACCACTAACCTACGATCCAACATCCTCAATGGCGCGGGGGGACCCATCCTCAGGTAAGCCATCCAAATCTATCTCAGGGTAATGTTCAACCATTTGCAACTCACGACGAGGACTGATGGCATTACCCTCACCGTGAGTCACCTCCTCAGTCTCAACTTGTGCCCTCTCCTGTGTGCGAGGCCGTCTCTGAGGCAAGGAAATTATTCAAAAACACACATACGTGAGAAGAGGTTATATCCAAAGTTTCAACAAAACATTACACTATTCATGCAAGAAAAAAGAGACTAGACACTATTCATGCGAGAAAAAAGAGGCAATCCATATTACATAATCCATGTGAGACAATCCATTTAAGATTTTTTTTTAAATCACAATACTCATGGAACAGAAAGAGATTAGATACTTACATGTGCTCCATACCCCTCGGCAATGCACCTTTTCGTGCACTGGATGCGATGCTCTCTCTTCGAATCGTATTTGACCAATGCTCTTCTCACAAATGCCTGGACATACTCCTCATGTGTCATGGTGCGCTCTGTCTCCTTCAATAGGTCCCACAACTACTGGGCTCGGGCATACTGGGCTCTCTCATACTTTCTCCTATCCAGCTCTAGCTTCCTCTCTACATCGCCAAACCGCGCCTTTGTCTTCCGTTGCCACGCACCGACAATGGTGTGGGCATGTGATGTATCAATCGGGCGACCTATCTTCCTATGTGGAATGTCGCACTCAATGCCATGCTCAATTCTCAGATGCTCCACCATCCGTGCCCTCCTCACAATGTTGACGTGGCGCTTTGGGCACAGGATGTCCGCCCGTCACACTGGCAGGCTATAGTGCCGTCGGGTAGAGCAATGTCCACATAGGGTGCACGACCCTACATACACGCACATGTGCAGTGAGTGCCACTTCTATCTTACATTATTGAAAATTCTATAAAAAAAGAAAATCGCACTTTCATAGCATCTACTCAATAAGCATACTCTTATCGAGGGGTTGGAGAGGTCAAGTCATCATGTGTCTCGGATGCAATGTCCCCGTGAGAATCTCTACGCCCCCGACGGCAAGATGATGAAACCTGAAAAGAATACAAATTGAAATGCTTGTCATGGAAACAATCTAAAGAAATTGCTGCACACAATCCATATTCCAAAAGAAACAAGGAAACTTACCCTTTTCTTCACACGCATGGTCGAAGTACCTGTGGAGGACTGCGCACGCGATGAGACCTGACTCCTCGTACGCGAAGCCATATAAACAACCTGCCAAGCAATCAATGC
The DNA here is from genome assembly GCF_053477565.2 of Lygodium microphyllum. Taxonomy (NCBI): domain Eukaryota; kingdom Viridiplantae; phylum Streptophyta; class Polypodiopsida; order Schizaeales; family Lygodiaceae; genus Lygodium; species Lygodium microphyllum. Next base: position 70,478,031 of record NC_141160.1, read on the forward strand.
ACATTTGAAAAACCATGTTGCGAATGTTGAAAAAACAAGAACGTGTTGAATGTAAAGCAATGTGAAAGAAGCGGATCATACTCAATTTTCAAGTACAAAGGTATCAAATTCACTTTCCACTACGTGTGCATCTCACATTATTGAACAATGAACATAACCAACATAAAAATCTGCATTTAGTCACATTTAAAAGAAAGGTTGATAAATGTTTTATAAAACCTTTAAGAGGTTACAAAATTCTCATGTTTCAAATTACTTGCAGTGCAAGACAAGTTTCAAGTTACCTTCAATAGAAAGATGAAATTTGAAATTACTATCAGTGCAAAAGAAAGTTTCAAAACATTTTCTAGTGGTATTGTTTTTGTAAGAATAGTCAAGTGACACATGTATACACTCAAAGTTGTTCATGTTCTTATAGGAAAGCGAACATATTGTTGAGCATTGGCAAGCTAGATGGTGGAAAAAGGATGCAATAAGAGGAGGTGGAACCTCAATTGGTATCTTGGAAACAAATGCTCCGAAGCATAGGCTCACATTATAGGCAGTTCATCAATATTTTAAGGAAGAAAGATAAAGTAATTCTTTGACATTGTTCGCAAGTTGAGAAAATGTTTAAGAGGATGTAGGCTACAAATAAGCAACTTGTGTTTATCATGTTTGCAATCACCACACCACTTATAATTTCTTACTAGATGGAATAAGTCTTTATAAAGGAAGGGATTTTTGAACATAAATGGTCAAAGTTTGAGACTTTGCTCACGCAAGATTGTTTTGAGATACTTCATTGTCAAACTCTAGATATTGACTGCCCATTATGGATAGACTATGCATCAACTTGATATAAAGACTGCATTTTTACATGGGGAACTTCAAGAAGAAGTGTATGTATAGCAGCTCATTGGTTTTGCAGTTGAGGGATCCGAGCGCTTGGTCTATAAGCTGAAAAAGGTTTATATGGTTTGAACCAAAGCTCTTTCTTGTGAAAAATTTGAAGCATTTCGCAATGCTTTAATTTGATCTCCATTGGCGGATGACCCTTGTATCTTGATCACTCTTCACTCCACGGGGTGGTTGGATTTGACACACGCCTACACTCGCAAAGTATTGACGATGATTTTTAGTAGGACACTCGACACTTTTTACTCTCCATATGAGAGGTTTCTCCCCCCATATTTATTTCTTTTATTTTATGTGCCTATGTTACACAATTTTAGGCGCTTATTGTGTTTCACACTCTTCGGGTGTGAACACCCTCCTACAACCCTAAGATTTAAGGGTTATACTCTATACTCTATTCTTCTTATCTAGTTGCCATCTCCTAGATAGGATGTCTTCTACACTAGTTTCCTTACACTTGGGACACGTGAGACTCTGCTTTGGGAGGAGTTAGCACTGCTTGTCTTAGAGCATGATGAGTGACTCAAAGAGATAGAAGCCAGTGGATTCGACTCTGTCAACTGTAAGTGCAAAAGGGGGAAACAAGAAGACAAGCAACAACAAGAAGTAAGTTGTCAAGAAGGATGAGAAAAAGTCCAAGCCTCAATGCCCATTCTATGGGAAGGGCACACATCGTAAGGAGAAGTGTTTGTAGAAGTATCTTCATTTGAAGCCAAAGGAAGGTTCAAAGGATTCAAAGGCTACCCTTGCTACTACTCAGTCCATATTTGTTCATTTGTTTGAGGTACAAGACAGAGACACTTGCTTCTTCCACTGAGAAAAACTCATGGCTCCTTGACTATGAGGCCTCTTCATACAACCTACTGATAGGATTGGCTTCACGATCTTCATTCTAGAGGGGGTTCCATCGCCATTGGTGACAATTCTTCCGTACCGGTTTGTGGAATGGGGACAATTCCCCTTTTGCCAAATAGACAAGCTTCATCCACCAAAGTTATTTATGTCCCTGATTTAGGTTTAAACCTTCTTTCTATCCATGGTTTAACACAGTTGGATACTCATGTGGTCTTCGACTAGGGTGTAATCATCGAGGACTCTTCTGTAGGTTCTATTCTTTGGATAGGTACACAAGAGGGTGGACTATCTATAGGTTGCTTCTCCCAATGTTACTATTCCACTTAAATTGATGCATTGCAAGGACCAATGGGCACAATATCCATTGGAAAGCTCAAATATCTAATGCTTATTGTTCCAAGTACATGTGGCTATATTTTCTAGAGTACAAGACCAAGGCATACTCCAACTTTTGTGATTGGAAGGTGTTTGTTGAAATGCAAACTTCTTTGAAGGTTCATGGTATAAGAGCATATCATGATGGAGAGTTTTGAGCCAAGATCTTTGACAAGTTTTGTAAAGATTGTTCAAGCAAGATTGTTTTGAGATACTTCATTGTCAAACTCTAGATATTGACTTGTTGGCGTGTTTTATGTATATGTCATATCTTAATAGTTGCAACTGTCGATAAATAATGCACTCTTGGTATATGTTGAATTTTGTGCTTGTTCATTTAATGTGTTACACGTGGAGCTAATTTGTAGGAAGTTTGCAATTCCATGTCGAGGTGTGCATAAACTTTAAACATCTCCAAAGAAGTACCTTGAGGGAGAAGTTAAACATAACAAATGTTTTGCCATATGGTTCCCTATGAAGCTCCATCTAGTTAAACACATAGAATTGGCCCACACAGGATAATTCTAGATGATTCCGAATGCAAGCAAGTGTTAGTGATTTTTATGTTTAGTTAAGTCATCAATTTCAAGCTATACATATATAGAGGCTAGTGCAACTCTAGAAAGTGGTACTAAAAATATATTTAAGATTTTGGAGCACTTTGGCTAGCAACCTAGTTATTGATTTCAAAAATAGTATTTTTTGAGGGTATGTTCCTATTACAAAGAAAATTTCACAATTAATTCTAAAATTTCAAGACCTTGAATTATGAATAACATCATCATGAAATCTCTCCTTCCTAAGATCTTACTCCAAGAACTTCTCCAACACAATCCATTGAAAGTTATGAAAGTACTTCAAGAGCAAAAGCATCAAAATCAAGTATCACAATTCAAGAACACCCACATTGCTTGCATCCTTTGAAACATCTTTGATGCACAACAAGCTAAGAAGGGCTAGAAAATTAGCCATAAGTCTTAATCAAGTTTTTTATTCAACTAAGAAAAGAATGTCAATTTTATTTTAGCTTGGTTGAGCCAATAAGATAATCGTTTTAACAAAGAATCTTTTCCCAAAAGGATAATTACTTAAAGCTTCACGTTTGTAAAACATTCTTTGTCATAGCTTTGACTATCCTACCACTTGGCACAAATTTCAAGAAAAAGGTAAAGGCACATTCCTTCTCAGTTTCACCTTGATGCTATGCGTGATTGGCTAAATCTAGCATCCAAGCAAAGCTCAATAATCTTAAACCTTCTTCACTTGACTAGTGTTACCTCTTATGCTCATGATGTAGAAAATGAATTTCAAACCATTGCACAAATCATCCAAAGTGAACAACCAAATAATCAAGCTTCACAACATCCCAATGTAGGTTACATCATCACAATCCTGCATGCAGGGCTCTACATGCAATGTTAAGCTTCTTTTGTGCCACCTCCAGTGATTCTCCCTCCTCTGGGTGGGTAGTGTCCATGATTGTGTTGAGGAAGACCTTTTGTTGGGCACCGAAGGCCACCTGGGCAACTTCTGCCTTGTTCTCTACGATGATCTTCTCTTTTTCCACTAGAGCAAGGCGTCGTGCCAATATCTTTACCCTTCTTTCATTCTGCGTGCCCTACTCCTTTGCTCTCTTGTTCATCTCTTCTAGGCTCTCTCCTTGCCTTAGAGCTAGGGTCATGAGCCTTTGTTCTTGGTCTTCCCGTTCTCTTACCAGTTTCTCCTATTCTTCTTTTTGGAGTTCAGCTGATCGGTCAGGGACTCGATCTCGTTCTGCTGCTACTCCATGTTCTATTTTCTTTCCTCGTCCTTGGCATTGAGCTCAGCCCCATAAGCGCTTCGACTTTGGCGGTTTTTGCAATGAGCTCCTCATACTGCATGATCAGGAACTTGTGAAAATGTGCAGAGAACACTGTGTTCTCTCTGCATTTTCACAAGTTCCTGTGTTTCATTGTCTAGTAGCTGCCTTTAGTGCTCTTTCCTATCGTCCTTAGCCTTCACTTCTTGCTTGAGATCCGAGATCTCCCTTTGTTGCATGGCTATCATTCTAGTTTTGTCAAGTTGGAAGGCAGCTACTGACTCCTTTTCAGCCCGCTAACTCAGCCACAGCTATCTTTCTTTCCTCCTTAGCTTTCTCCAATTGGGAGAGTAGCTCGGCGACGTACTTGTCGTAGTTAGCTGATGGCGTCATCGTTGTGTCTATTGGTGATGTCGAGGTTTCCACCTTCTGCCATTTAGGGTCTTACCTTGATTCTGCATCAGTGGGCTGGCCTCTTTTGCCCTATGGCCGTAGTTTCGGTGCTGGCCATTTCTACAGTTGATGAAGTATTGCATCCATGCCACGAAATTCGAAACATCGACATTGGTCGGGATGCTGGGGGTGATGGTGGTTGGTTCGGTGGGAGGCACCATGAGGGGAGGAATCGGGTGAATTGGGGCTTTGCCCTTGCCCTCAATGATAGCGGGCGGCACAATTTCCGGCGCCTATGTGCTAGAACCAGGCCCTTCTTCTCTTTGCGGGCTCAGATTCCCCAATTCATCTGCCCTGCTTTGTTGTTCGATAGACCGGCATGTAGCCTCAGCCAGGTCTTCTTCCTCCTTTCTTCTTAATTCCTCTTCTTCCTCAGCGGCTTTTCTTTGCCTTTCCGCTTCTGTTTTTCAGCGTTCTTCCTCCTTTTTGTCTTTTTCTTCCTTTTCCTTGTTTTTTCTCTCCTCAGCCTCCTGTTTTGATGCCTTCTTTGCCTTCTGTAATTCCTCCTTTTCCTTTTCTTCTTCCTGTTTCTTCTTCTTCTCCCTCTCCTTGGCCTCCTTAAGGGATTCTTTTTTGGCCCTTTCCAAGTCCTCTTTCTCCTTCTTGCGGCCTTCGTCATCCTTTTTCTTCCTCTGGGCTATTTTCTTCTTGGGTTTCTTGGTCGTCTTCTTGCTTTTCTGTTCTTCCCCTTCTTCCTCGGTCTCGGTTCTGTCGATGGACCCTTCTTTGTCCTGGTGAGGGGGCGACCTATCTGGCGTTTCTCCTTCTCATTCTTCTACATTCTGTGTCTCTTTTACTGCCTCCTGGATGAGCGCAGTCAAAATGCTTCCGTAGCCGATAAATGAGGCCTTGGATGAGGCCTTCTTTCTTTCTGTGGCCTTGGAAGCTGGAGACTCTCCACCTGCTGGGGCGTACTTCCCAAAGCCAGTGCTTTAACCGCCTAGTCGATGGTTTTGCGAACATACCCATTCCAATCGGCTTCATCTAAGGTGTGGGCTGCTACATTCTCCAGCACAGGCATGCTGATTCGATGCATTAAGGCATTGTAGCGCTGGCTGGAGAAAAGCGTGTGCACTAGCTTTGCCTGTAGCCTGGCTTCAGCATCAGGGATGTCGTGGATGCTGATACCATCATTGGTTAGCACCTCCTCTCTTTTCATTTTCAGCATGGTGTAGACATCCCTTTTCTGTTTTTTCTCTATCTTTGGTTCCAATCCCAACGCCTTCTCCATCAAGGCTGGGTTCAAGTGCACCTGTACCTGTTTAGCATTTTCTCCCCTTCCCACCGTCACAGTGCCGCACTCCTGGTCGGGGTCATATGTCCTGAGAAACTCCACACACTTCGTGTGGTCAGGCTCTTGCGCAAATTTCTCCAAGTACTTGGTGAGCTTGCACTGCTTGACGACTCTCTTGGCTGCTTCCTCCTTCGACACTACTTCTTCAATGTTCTAGATGGTCCGAAACTTCAGTTGATTGTAGGCGCGGTTTTCTAGGGATATGCCATACTACGCTCTTTCCTCCTCCGTGAACGGGAGTCAGTGGGCACGGTCTTGTTGCGACATTTTATGTTCCTATCATAAACCGTAATTTTCATTAGTGTTTTCCACATAGTAACTTGCTGATTGCTAAAAAAGAAAAACTCTATGCTTTTTGAATGAATTCATTAAGAACCAATGTAGATTTTCCTTTTCAGACTTTGATTTTTTGCCCTTTACTTCAAAGTTTCCATGCCCTTTTTCCTACCCCATTCGTTTATCATAATATATGTTTATGTGTTTCACTAATTTTGATTTGATTGGCCTGATTTGATTCACCTTACCCTCTCCCCTTCCAGCTTGAGAAGAATCCTTACTAGGATTTAGGGTCAGAAGGGCAAGGGCGTTCGACATGGTGGTGTAGGAGTTACTTGTGAAGGAGCCAATCATAGAACTAGGGGTTGTATTCTAAGTGAGCTTCGCGGTCCAGATCAAAGGGTCGAATCCCCACTTGCGTGATGTATGTGAGAACATCTGTTAGGAAGTCACCAGAGTTGACGTGGCTAGCAATGTGTAACTCTTCCTCAGTCAACAAGCGATCGAGGTAGGGGTGTCCTTTGATGTGTTCTTCCATGGGTCAGCCCCAAAGAGTGGTTAACACTCTATACGAGGTTGGCGCGACATATGTGGGGTTGTATTCCGCTATTTTGATAGCACGGCGCTGCTCAGCGTTGGTCATTATGTGGCACCCTTCAACTTCCCATTGCAGCCTAAGAGTGTACCAATGCCTCAAGAACGGGGAGTCAGTATCAGCGAGCTTTGATAACGCTATGATTTCTTGATCAGTGATAGCAAAAGTGGTTCGCTGATCGTATGACATGATGAGGCGCTGTTTGATGGCTTGCTCCTTGGAGATCTCGCTATTGAGCAATTCAGCAGTGGAGCGAGAAGCTTTTGCGAATGCGAATTCAAAGGTCTCCTAGGAGCATGGCATTGTTTTAACTTCACTTACAAAGGGTTCCTCCAATAGTCCTAAGTCCAAGCGGTCGTAGCTTAGTGCTAGCGACATGAAGGTGGTGTCTAGTCATTTAATACATTCCACCACGTCATCCCCGGTGTCCTCAGCGAGGTCGGCAGCCAGCACTAAAAAGGATTTGCATTCATAGGAGGGCGTAAGGCCGACGGGTGGTCGAGGTTTGCTAGAACTAGAGCCTGTGACAACGAAGAGTTGCGGTTGGGAGTGTTCTTGAGTCTGCGGTTGGGGTGCTTGGATTATGGGTGGATTAGGAGCAGCCACGATGGACAGACTGTTGCATTCAGGTTGGATTTGGGGAGTCGGATTGACTTGGTCGGGTGATGACTTTTGTGACGGAGTCTGTTGTTTGGGCCGATAGGCTTGTGTGACTCTTGGATTTAGGCGTGGATGAGTCGGATGGCTGTGGTTTTGGAGAGCACTGCGGCTTATGGTTTGGAGGGTTTATGGGACTTGGGTTGATCAAGCTTGAGGGCAGCGTATGAGTAGTATCTTTGGCCATGTAGGCCTTAGGGATCCACAGCCAGGTGTTGCCCATGTAGTAGCCTTGCGCATGCAATAGGGCTTTAGGGACCTATCTTTGCTTGATCATGCAGTGCTTTCTGTGACTGCATCTTGGCCTCCTAGGTTTAGAGTTTTTGGTTTTATGAGGATAGAAGCGTATCTGTGTGTGTGGGAAAGCGAGAAAGAGGCGCTTAGCTTTATTATTTCCAGGTTGACGACGCGGCACAAGCTTTTAAAAAAAGACATTTCTAGTCTTTGCCATGCATACAAAAAAAACAAACCAAAAAGAATCATAGATGAAGGGGTGATTCGCGCACAAGTGTACGAATCTATGATAGATATTTCGAGAACTTCAAAGGTGCTCTATAGAGACACGAGTGTGTGCATGTCCAAACGGGTGTAGCTCACGGTTCGGGAAAAGACGGGTTCGCTTCAACCTAGAACTTGTTCACCTTGACAAAAACCCTTCTCAATTCTTTGAAAGAAGAAAATAAATCCTCTTCAAATTTCTCAAAATATAGTTATATTTGTTAAATATATGTATAAGATACCGTCTGAATGGGGGATACTTCCTTCTCAGATGGCGGCTGCCTAGGCTGCCATTGAAATCTAGGCTGTTGGGCCTTAGGTTTTGCTATTGTGGGCTGTGATTCATGAAATCTGGGAGGTGGCAGCCGCGCACTACCCCCCTCCTTGGACTTGGTTACGGATATTTCTACCGATGGCATTGCGGACAGTGATGAGGTCGCGCAGCCCTTGCTAAAAGCTATGACAATGCGAACGTTGCCTATTGCGAGGTGGATGTGCTACGACTCATAATCAACATTGTAATGAGTCTGTTTTTTGAAAGTTTGCCCCAGCAGCGACTCCGTGCTTGCGTTTTTAGCATTTGGCAACACGTAAAAAATCATTGGGACAGTCTCAGACTTGATAGAAACGGCGGCTCTGCACTTGCCGAGAAGTGCGTAGGAATGGGCCCCATATGGGCTTAATTTCACATTAGTGGGTTGAAGTGGTGGTCTTCCAAGTTGAGTCCAATGATCGTGAGTTAAGACATTGAAGTCTGCTCCCTCATCGATCAAAGCGTTGAAAGCGCACGTTTGTTTTGCAGTGACCATGATATGGACATATGCGGGCTCTACGGCTTCCTCATCCTCATCATCAATCTCAGTGATTGTGGCTACTCGTATCTTGACAGACGGTTCTAACATCGGGGGCTCGTGCAAAGGATGGGTGGGAGGGTAGTACTTCTTGACACGACTGCCATTGAAGAAGCCTATGCCCTCACTGTCCAAGGTCTCAAGCTCAATATTGCCTATGCGGCTGATCACACAAACTTTGAAAGGTCCAAGACCTCTAAATTTCATTTTCTGCCTATGCCCCTTAACTGAGTAGAGGAGCACTAAGTCACCCTGTTCAAAGTCGTGCTGCTTGACATGCTTGTCAAACCAACTCTTGTATCGGGCCTTCTCACATATAAGCGCATGGGTGGCTAGAAGGCGAGTCTCTGAGAGGCGTTCGAGTTCGATTAGGCGTTGCGTCCATGCCTCCTTCCCTTCCTATCGTTCTTGAAGTGCTATTCTCACGCGAGGAACGAAGAGTTCTAATGGTAGAACTGCTTCAGTTCCATAGGTCAACCTGAAGGGGGTTTGACCAACAGCTGTTTTATAAGCTGTGCGGTAAGCCCACAAAGCTGCCTTCAGCTTGTTGTCCCAATCACTGCGTGAGGCTGAGACTACCTTGGTCAGGACATTGACAAGAATCTTATTCATGGATTCCGCTTGACCGTTTGCCTGAGGGTAGTATGGCGAGGATTTGCGATGGATGATGAGAAAGCTGGACAGGAGATGCGCTATCACTTCGTTGATGAAGTGCGTGCCTTGGTCACTGACCAGTTCGATGGGGCAGCCGAATCGCGAGATCACTTGCTCCCATAAGAACTTAGCAGTCGTCCTAGCATCATTTTTTCGTGTCGCTCTTGCCTCTGCCCATTTCGTGCGGTTGTCCATGGCCACAATGATGTACTTGACATGTGAATACTGTGTTGCAGGATTGATGGGTCCTATGAAGTCAATTCCCCATTTTTCGAAGGGTTGTCGTGCAATAACTGGGATCAACTCCATTTGATCCTTGCGAATCGGGACTTTTGTCCGTTAGCACTCGTCACAATGCTTGACGAATCGCGCTGCATCATGGAAAAGCATGGGCCACCATAATTGAGATTGCAACACCTTTCGTGCTGTCGTATCTTTGCTAAAGTGCCCTCCAGCAATGCCGTTGTGTGCCTCTGAGAGCACATCGTGCATTTCATGTTCGCATACACATCTGCACAGCAATCCGTCTTGCCCCAACCTATAGAGTTGGCCTGCGATCAGCTAATAGGGCTGGATCTTAAGGATTAATCGCTTAAGTCGAGCTTTTTCTATCGGTCGATCAGGCAGTCCGTGTTCAAGCACTTGGACTATGTCATCCGCCCAATATGGCGTTAGATCAGCCTTGAATAAATCTCTCTCGCTGGACAGGTTAAATAGATGGGCGTCAGGTTGGGCATCGGGTAATTCGTCAACAATGCCTTGTCCAGCGGCTTCTCCCGTGGGAATGCGTGACATATGGTCAACCATGTAGTGATGTTTTCCTTTTCGTACAACCACGGAGAAGTCGAATTCCAAGAGCAGAAGGAGCCACCAAGCTATGTGTCTTGTAGCGCAAGGTTTGTTTACTAGATAGAGCAGGGCTTGATGGTCCACAAAAAAGGTAAAAGGTGTGGCCAATAGATAGTGCCAAAATTTTTTCACAGCAAACACCATGGCTAATCCTTCTCTTTCTGTCGTCGAGTAGTTCATTTCCGTCTCAGTGAGTTGTCTGCTAGCAAAGCTCACTGGATAGTCTAAGTTGTGTTCGCCAGGTTGGCACAACACTGCCCCAACGGCAAACTTAGAAGCATCGATATGCACATGGAAAGTAATGGTCCAATCTGGGGCTCGTAGAATTGGTGCTGTGGTTAGAGCCTTTTTCAACTCTTCATATGCTCGTTGGCATGCCTTGGTCCATTCGAAGACGATCAGTAGCTTGTACAAAGGTCTGGCGATCCATGCATAGTTCAGTACAAACCACCGATAGTACCCCGTATGGCCTAGGAAGCATTGAACTCCCTTGTAGTTGATTGGGGGTGGAAGGTCAACAATAACCCTTACTTTTGAGAAGTCAGTGGCAATGCCATTCTTCGACTCCACGTGCCCTAAGGCTACACTTTGTAGTCTACGTTTTTCTATTCTCAGCCAAACATAATCATCAACTTTAAAATTCATTGCTTGTCTTTTCTTGTTGGCTTGTTTGGTATATGATTGCTGGGCTTTAGCAATCATATCTTTAACCTCATCAAAAATAGTATTATGCATACTAGCAATATCATCAGCACTTTGAATTCTATTAGACAAAGATGCAACAGGTGTAGATAATCTATATCCATAAATGACTTCAAACGGTGCTTTCTTTGTAGATGTCTATGGTGTATTGTTATATGCAAACTGTAATAAATGCAAATGTGTGTCCCATGTCTGAGGTTTAGAAATAGTATATGCACGTAAAAGATCTAGAATAGTGCTATTAGTGGCTTTTGTTTGTCCATTAGTTTCTGGATGAAATGCAGATGAGAAATCAATCTTTGTGCCTAGATTAGCAAACAGAGTAATCCAAAAATTGTTACAAAATCTAGAATCACGATCTGAAATAATAACTTTTGGCAATCCATGGTTAGTAAAAACAGTTTTAAAAAACAATTGTGATGCTGTTAAAGTTTTCTTACATGGAATGAAATATGCTTGTTTACTAAATCTATCTACAACTGTCCAAATCATATCATGATTAGATTTAGTATTAGGTAAACCAGTAATGAAATCCATAGAAATTTGTTCCCAAGGTTTAGATGGAATAGACAAAGGCATAAGTAATCCATACTGTTTACCATGATGTCTCTTAACTCTTTGACAAATCAAACATTGAGAAACAAAGTTAGATACATCAGCATCCATATGCAGCCAATAAAAATCTTCAGTTAATGTACGTAAGGTAGATATGATACCTCTATGACCTTGATATGGGGGACAATGAATTTCATTCAAAACAAAATATCGGAATGGAATTGTAACACACAATCTCTTTTCATAAAACATAAATCCATCATTATATGATAATGAATCAATAGGAATGAAATTATTTTGAACTAATTTATTCCAATCAACACGAAAAGTAATATCCTGATGATATGTATCTTTCATAGCAATCAAAGAATCAAAAGATATGACAGAAATATTATGAATGGCAGGTCTTCTACTCAATGCATCAGCCACTATATTTTCTTTTCCAGGTTGGTATTGAATGATAGGATGAAAACTTTGAATAAAGGAGGCCCATTTGATATGTCGGTCAGAGATTTGAGGTTGGCTAAGTAAAAGCCTAATACTTTGTTGATCGGTCTTAATCATAAATTCTGAACCCATTAAGTAGTGTTTCCACTGTCTTAATGCTTGTACAACTGCTAATAGTTCTTTGTCATATGTGGAATATTTTAGCTCAGAGGGTTTCAGCTTACAACTAGAATAGGCTATAGGATGATTGTCTTGCATAAGTACAGCTCCCATTCCTGATCCACTAGCATCGGTCACTACTAGAAAGAATGGTCTATTAAAATCAGGCAACTATAGAATAGGGGCATGGGTTAATGCATGTTTCAGTAAGTCAAAGGATTTCTGTTGATTTTCGGTCCAATGATAAACAATTCCTTTCTTGAGAAGTTTGGTTAATGGTAAAGCAAGTAATGAAAAATTACGTACAAACTTCCTATAGAAACTAGCAAGACCAAGGAATGAGCGTAACTCATGCACGTTTTTAGGTACAGGCCAATTCAATATTGCATCAATTTTCTTAGGATCAACTTTAATTCCATCAGATTGATTCTATAAGTGCTATTCAGTTAGCCAAGAATCCGGTCTTCCATGCGAAGACGAAACACTTTGAGGTGAGGTATCACTTCATACATGGTGTCATTGAGGACAAGTCTGTTGATCTTGTCAAGATCTCGACTGACCAGAATCCTGTAGATCTGCTCACGAAAAGCCTCTCTATAGAGCGCTTTACCTTCCTTAGGAGGTTGATGGGTGTGGGATGAGATGACGTCCTTCCTCATCCTGTTGTACATGTGTACATGTTGTACTGTCTTTTTCTTTTTCTTTTCACTCCTCACTAGGACAGATTCACCTTTAAGTCGAAGGTTTTTGGGGGTAAATGCGCATGCGCCTAGCCGCCCAGGTATTACTACACTAACAGTCACCGCCATTGCACACTGTAGGTGGCGGGCGCCCGTCACCGTCACTTTATTCTTTATTCTTTTAGTGACAGTTTGAATAAAGGAAGGCCCGATCACACATTGTGACTATTGGAGTTTCCATTTTCTTGTCTCTCTCTTTCTTGCTCTTGCTCTCCTGCCATAGCTCTCGAGTACAAGCTTCGATCCTTCTCACCTTACATTGAATGATGATATCATTAAGTTGTTATAGAAATAGATACAAGATATGTTGGACCCTAAGAAGGTTATTCCTATCTCAGGCATCAATGTCTCCATGATCTCTAATCCTGTGTGGAAGCAGCTATGCCAATTTCTTTAGGACAAGTTTATGGCTACCAAGACTCCCTCTAACTACCTTTCAAAGGAGTTGTTTACAACTTCCTGAATACTGTTGAAAGGCATAACTATTGATTCGAGTTTTTATCTTTTGTCAAAGATGGATCAACACTTTGTCAGAGCCACAAGAGGTAATGTAACTAATGTTACATTTGGTTCCTATCTTTTTGTCTTCTTGGCATATGCTGCCCCTCTGAAGAAAGTTCCTACCTTGATAGTCGATCTACCAAAAGTTCCTCCTCCTACTGAATGCATTGATGTTGTCATTGAGAATCTTGATCCTATCCCTCTTGTGGTAACTTAGAGGAAACGCCTTAAACGAGTGGCTGAATCAGCCCCAATTCCTCCTCCAATCTCCATTCTTGTTCAATCTAGCAGTCAACTATCATCTTTCCTCACAATGCCGAATCTTTTCAAAGCACATCATGATGGTACTCTGGAGATTTCCATTTCTTCTGTACAATGCTTGGTAGTAGCAGGAGATGTAATTCACTTCTTATGCAAAGACATTCAGAGTTCTATTGAGCTCTCAGTGATGATTGCATGCATTCAACAACTCTATTCTTCTTGCTACAACAAAGTTGAATAGACCAAAGAGCTGACTAAAGCAAATGATGAGCTAGCATCTGCGCTCAAGAAAGCTTTTCTTATCTTTGTACCCAAATGGAGTAGCAAACTAAGATCATTAATGCTCATAAAGTGGAAATTACGAGTTTGCAAACTTAGTTGACTGATACTAAATCCCAAGTGGTTAATGTGACTAAGGAGAGGAATAGATTGTTAAAGAAATCTTAAGAGCTTCAAGCTTTGATAGTTGCCCAGACAATTCGGCAACTTAACGATCAGTTGGTTCAGTCACGTTCTTTTTCACAGAGTTCTAATGTGCATCCATTTCCTTCTTTGTCCCCTGCGGACTTGGAAGTTCTTCAAAGACAAGCCACATTATGTCCTTTGTTCCAAGCTATAGTGAAAAGGCTTCAATCCAGGATAGACTTGTTATGGTCTTCATTTGAGTAGTTCCAATAGCATGTTCCTCCAGATCACTGATTTTTTGTGCACTATTAGCTATAGAAGTTTGCCTTCTATATTAAACTCTCAACGATGAATATACCTCTTCCAAAGGATGGATGGAGTAGGGCTTAGTCTTTTGACTTATTGACTAAAGTAGTCCGAATGGTCTTTGAAGACACTGTGCCTTCAGATACAATGCTGATGTCTTATATGTATTTGAGTGGTGATTTGCTGATTCCAGATGATGAAGATCTAGCTTGGTATGTTGGAGATGTAGTCCTACAAGCTGCCTTGTATGTCAGACATTTAGAGTTGTGGATAGATGAGATGTTTCAATACTATTCTTCCAAAGTGGCTGATTGCCCTAAAACTTTGTGGCATACAATGATTGATTCTGTGATCCTGAATCAAAGATAGAATAAAATCTCTACTCATGTACAGACATTAACCAACTCAGGATGGATCTTTAGCCTATATTTCCAAACAACATCCATTTTATTCATATCTCTTTGATGCTTATCATCAACGATCCGCCTTAGGTCCATCAGTTCCTAGCTTATCTTATTATCAACAAATGGCTCATAGATATGATGCTTATTTTTTTCTTTATAAATCCAACTCAACAGTTATTTTGCCTCTCATTTTTCAACCTGAGGGTGCCTCTTAAATTCCAATCTTTACTTATTATTCTTTCATTGAAGATCATGTTTTTTCACCTTCTCCGTCTTATCCTTCCCCATCTATACATATTCCTTCCACTTTTTATGCCTATCAATTAACACATTTTTTAATAGATTCGCCTAAATTTTCAGCTAATCCTTCTTTAGCTCATTCCTCATTTTATGATTTTGCCTACCCATCTCTTCATCCTCTTTTACCAATTCCTCTTCCATCTCCTACCACTTTAATTCCTCAGTCCCCTTAGTTGGTTAGTGGATATGCTGAGTTTGATTAGAAGACTCCTAGAAGAAGAGGATGGAGCTTAGCTGATTCTCTTACTGGACCGTAGATTAATTGGCCATTAATTTGAGGGGAGTGGATGATAGCCAATCAAGTGTATCAGAATTATCTCCATTTTGCTCAACAATATTCACAATCTATAGATCCTTTAATGATATTGACGGCTCACTTTGCTTGGTACCTAGCGTATATACATAGGCATTCACATAATGATCCAAAGGCCATTCCAAAGCTATGCATAAATGTAAATGTGAACATTGATTTCCAACAACTGGATGTACTGTATTTTCATGCCCTTTGTTTGCCTAGTAGATACCTTGTCTTGATAGAGAGGATGTGTTGCCTTCAATTTTTCCTGAATCCTCTAAAAACTTTTGTGAATGAATCCTTATCCATGGGCCATTTTCATAATCACCAAGCCTTCAAAAGGGATCATCTTCACTGATACCTTTGGATATATCTTTCATAATTCATAATGATATATCTCTCTTTTGGAGGTATCATTCAGATGGGTGTTTTGTGTTTGTGTTGTATTAATTTATATGTGATGAGTTCATGGTGGTTGAATATTTGTTTTATTCGAGAGCTATATTTTTAGAGATTTGCAATGATGGTGGATGGATAACTCAAGATGCAAAGATCCAAAACCTCTTATATTCTTTACGAATTTGTCATGATTTGCCGTTGTTTATAACATATGTTAATGGATAAAGAGTTTTCCTTTCATTGTATTCTTTACTAGATGTAGGTTATAAGTTGGGATCGTTGGATAGTTTCTTAAAGATGCTAAAGAAGATCAAGTTGAGCTATATTGATGAGCTTGTATTCCCTTTTTCCTAGGTCGTGAGGACACCCCCTATTAAGTGTGGAGATATGTTGAATGTTGAAATGACTTGATTTTTTTGGTTGATTTTTGTTGTTTTTGAGGGTTGAATGGTTGATTTTTGATGGATTTTGAAATATTTTTAGTTGTTTTGAAAGTGTTTGAGAGTGTTTTGGATGAGGTTGATTATGTTTTGGAAGTTCAGGATGTTTTTCAATAGAGATATGAGGCCCTGTGATGTTCTAATATATTTTAATTGGTTCTTTTTAGCTTTTGTTTTTCTTATGTATGAAGTGTGAAGTAATGATTGATGAAGTTTGAGGTTGTTTGAAAGCTCATTGAATGGTTTTTAATAGTTTGGAAAGATTTTGGTATAAGTTATGTGGTTCTGATACTTTCTGTTGACATTTTGTAACCCTTTGTTGAGCTTTTGTAGAGCCTCTGTTCGTATTCTATTCTGTTTTGTATGCCTCTGTAAGTGTTCTGTGGAATGCATATGTGACTTTATGAAAGTTTTCTAGACTTGGAAAGAGGTGAATGTAAGTTCAAAAGAGCTCAGGGAAGTGGAAGAAGTAGCTGTTGAAGACTCAAGAGAAGACTGGAGTGAAGTGACAATAGTAAGCTATGAAAAGTCATTGTAGTGGCTCTGTTGACATTTCATCTTGAGAGAGGCATCCACGAGACCAAAGAAGGGTTATTATGAGTGATTATTGAGTATTGTAGTGAGGAGATGATGTACTATTGATAGAGAGAGAGAGAGAGAGAGAGAGAGAGAGAGAGAGAGAGAGTTAGAGATAGCCAATTCTATGCCAAACAATGTATCTACTACATATGAGAGATTGTGAGAGAAAGCTATGGAAAATTTGAAGATGAATCATATGTGATATATTTCCATTCAAAGTGGATTATTCTTTTGTGTTTTAAATGTCTATCAAAGAATTCTACGAAGAATATGAAGAGAATGATGGATTTTATTAAAGTTAAAGGCGTGGGGGAATTGTTTTTTTATGAAGGTGCATGAAGATTTCTTGTTCGTGGTGTTGTTTTTCTTGTTGTGGACATATGAAATATGAAAAAGATAGCTGTTGATGATACAAGATAGATTTTCTTGTATTAGAAACTCTATTTCCTTGGTGTTCCTTTTGGAGCTCCAACAAGTTTTGTGGATCGTCTCCACATTCACTACATTGATGGTATCCACTTATATATGCCAAAATTTACTTGCGTAGGGAATGGCTTTAAGGAGGATATTTGATTATACACAATGTAAGCTTTGGTACCTTACTTAAGTAGCCACAAATCACATTGTTACCCTACTAAGAGGATCTTGTATACACAATGGAAGCATTGCTACCCTATTTAAGAGTTTAGAGAGTAGCATTTGCATTAGGGGAGGGCAAATAATGATGATAGGCGAGCATTGCATAGAGATTCATAGTGGAAGACTCCTCAAATTTGAAATACTACCCAATTTTTGATTTGGAAGTTCTTAGGATAGGTTTAAATACATTTGGACACGTGTTTCATACAAGTGTGTCTCTCAAATCAATGTCAGGAGGTATATTCCACGGTAGATTCTATGAGATCACGATGGATTCCATGAGTTTTTATTCCATTGTGGATTCCGTGAGGTTTTGCGGTGGATTTCGTAAAACTATATTTATTTGCTGGGGCTCGTACACAAGGTGGATTCCTTGTGCGAGAAGTTGACGGGGACGCCTGTCCTTTTTTGGCGTCATGTTAATTTAATGTGCACGTGGGTGACTCCACAATGGGTGATTTTGCAAAATACATATTTAAATTAATGGACGTTTATGAGTTTAGAGTGCACTTGTATTAAATTAAGGTTAGGACAGCGTTCCAACCTATTATTTATTTTATAGCTGAAGATTGCTAGGTATTCACTTTTGTCAGTTTAATTTTATTATTTTCTAACAATTGTGAATGCTTCAGTTGATGTGTAGAGCAGGCGGCGGTGGTGTTGGAAAGCATTGGGTGATAGCTTGTATTCAAATTATTTAGAATAAATTATCAATTTTGATGGGTGCACGTCTTATTGTTAAAGGCGTGGTGCTAATATCTATTTAAGCACACTTATTTATTGAAGCACTTAACAAATATTTATTATTTTGTATGCACATGGGTACATGGTTTAAATATTTTATTATTGATTGTATTTGGGCACAACCCGAGTTCTGGGCCGCCTAACCGTTTTATTCTTTATTTGAACAAAAGCAAACACAAAAGCTAAAGCATGCTTATTGTAAAATTTGGGCTATTTTTGAGCTTTGAGATGAATAAATTTATAAATACATGCCTTGTGAAGCACTTACACAAGGCATGGGGGGAGATTGTACCCAATTTGTATTTTTGCCTCATGTCGTGCAAGTCTATCTTATTGCTTTTTGAGCTTAAGTAGAGTTCTTTGTTCTTGGGGACCTTCCGGCGCTTGCTACGTATACACCCAACATCCGATTTGCACACCACAAACATGTCAAAATGATATTGGCTTTGGGAAAAGTCGACAGATATGAGGCTTCATCGTTGCACCCAATACAAACAACAAGCGGACATACTTTCAAGCATGAAAGCAAGCTTTGCACTCATGCCATGTATGGACAAGGCAAGAGGCCTTTCCAACTAGCTTGCACAATAGTTTGCAGAGATATAGTAGAAAATACAATCCTAATTTTTATCAGACTATGTGTGAATATGAGGCAAACTAACATGGATTTTTGAGAGTCAATCTATCTACCCTACTCAGAACTTTCCCATAGTGGAGGTATTGTTTTCATTTTAAGGAGATGGAAAGGGCTCAAAACTATTTGTTCTACATGTATTACATATTATCTTAATATTATATTATTTTCGTTATAGGTTCGGAAAGCTTCGAACCTCTAGAGGGCTTCCCGAACCTACAACCTTTTCCAAACCTCCCTTTTTTAATTAAAACCCTCTCCCCTTCCCTTTCTCTCACATGTAATCTCTCATTTTCTCTTTTCCCTCCCCTTTCCCCCTTCCCTAGGCACACACACGCTCTCTCTCTCTCTCTCTCTCTCTCTCTCTCTCTCTCTCTCTCTCTCTCTCTCTCTCAAATTAAAATCCTCTCCCCTCTCTCTCACGTATAATCTCTCTCTTTCTTTTCCCCCTTCCCTTTTTAATTAAATTCATTCCCCCTCCCCCCTCTCTCTCATGTGTAGGGCCTATGTTCTCTCTCTCTCTCTCTCTCTCACGTTAAACTTTTTAATTTAAACTTTCTTTTTAATTAAACATTTTTATTTTTTTTAATTTAAAGGAGAGAGAGAGAGAGAGAAGAAGAAGAAGAAGAAGGATTAAAAAATGAAGAAGAAAGAGAAAAAGACAGAGAGGGGGGAAGAAAAAAGAGAATAATCTTTTTTAAATTAAACATTTTTCTTCCTCCCCCTCCCCCTCTCTCTCTCATGTGTAGGGCCTAGGTTTTCTCTCTCTCAGTTAGATTAAACTTTTTAATTTAAACTTTCATTTTAGTTAAATATTTTTTGGACATAGTTTTTCACACACTTTGAGAGGGAGATAGAAAAAGAAGAAAAAGGAGAAGGATAAAAAGAAGAAGAAAGAGAAAAAGATGGAGAGAGAGAGAGAGAGAGAGAGGGGGGGGAGAGAGATAGAGTGGAGCGGAAGATGAGCCTCAGCTCATTGTTGTTGTTCTTTCATTATTCTTCCATCATACTAATTAAAAGAGACTTACACACATAGGTATGACTAACCAAGACTAACTGTTGACTGATACACTGACTTATTGAATGTCACACACGTGTACAACTGTATCCAGCTAATGTCGATCACACACATAAAGATAGACTGACTGAAGAGTGGTGGGAGCTTGATATTAACACTCCCCCTCAAGCTCAAATTATTTGATAAACTCCAAGTAGCTGTCTGAAATATATGAACTTTTATTTACCAAGAGACTTGGTAAACATATCTGCTACCTGGTCTTTAATCTTCACATGAATCAAGTCAATCTGCCTTATAAGAACCATTTCTCTGATGAAATGGTAGTGAACCTCAATATGTTTGGACCTAGCATGGTAGACAGGATTGCTAGCCAACATAATACTACACAATGCAATCTCACTCTACTTTCCAGCTGTATTTCCAAGTATTTTAACAGTTTCATCAACCAAATTGCTTTGCAAGCTGCTAAGGCGACTTCTTTGTAATCAGCTTCTGTACTAGACAATGCAACAGTAGGCTATTTCTTGCTCTGCCAACTAATCATATTGTTGCCCAATCCAAATACATAACCACTGGTTGACCTCCTATAATAGGCACAACCAACCCAATCAGCATCAGTAAACCCTGTCAAGTCAAGAGATTTTCCATATGCATAAAACAACCCATAATATGTAGTACCCTTAATGTATCTCATGATCCTCCTAACTGCATCTAAATGTGGTTTGCGAGGCTTCTGCATGAATTGACTAATCAGCCCCATTGCATAACATAAGTTAGGACGGGTAATAGTCAAGTATATCAAGCTACCCACCATCTGTCAATACATGGTCACATTCTCTATGTCATTCCCAACATCAATGTGCAGCTTAACATTCTGATCAAGAGGTATCTCCATAGGCTTGTATTCAGTCATACCATCCTTCTGTAACACGTCATGAGCATACTGCTTCTGTAGCAGCCATATACCTTGAGGCGTAGAGACTACCTCAATTCCAAGAAAATACTTTAGTTCACCAAGGTATTTGACTCTGAATTTAGGCTGTAATTTAATTTCAGCAATGCCCTCTTCATCATCTCCAGTGATGATAACATCATCTACGTAAACCACTAGAAACACATATCCATGATCTGTCTTCTTCGTGAATAGACTGTGATTTGCATCACCCAATCTAAATCCATGTTGTTGTAAATAACTGCTGATCCGAGCATTCCATGCTCTAGGTGCATGTTTTAGTCCATATAAAGCCTTTTTCAGCTTACATATATATGTAGGAAAGTCCGGTGAATATAGCCTTCAGGCTGCTCCATATATACTTCCTCAACCAAATCAACGTTCAAGAAAGCATTCTTGATGTCCATTTGCCATAATTTCTAGCTTTTGCATGCTGCCAAAGCGATGATAGTTCTAACTGTTGCCATTTTAGCCACCAGACTGAAAGTCTCCTCATAGTCAAGGCCATATTGCTGTGCATACCCTTTTGCAACCAGCCTGGCCTTATAGTGTTCTAACGAACCATATGACTTGCACTTAACCTTGTACACCCATTTGCAGCCAATGGGGACTTTGCCTTTAGGCAACTCAACCAATTCCCATGTCTCATTTTCAGCCAGGACTGCATACTCCTCATCCATGGCAACACACCAATTATCATCTGTAATTACATTATCAAACTTTATAGGTTATTTGTAACCTGTCACACTAGCCATATATACATAATGGCGGGCTAAATAACAAGTGTATGTAAACCTGTCAACTGGTTTTTTGACTCCCTCATATCTTCGTAACTGTGGCTCACTCTGAGCTTGTCTCTCATGAGGTGGTACATAATGACTCTGCCTTGCTCCAAGCATCATAATAGATGGAATGCCCAACTCACTATCCAAACTGTTGCTGTTAGATGACTTATAACTTGTTGTAACTGAACCTGTCACATCCTCAAGCATCTTATTTTTTTCCTTATCCAATCTCCCCCTCACTGACATATCCGTGTCAGTGGACGTAGGAGTATGACTTCGCAAGCATCCTGATTAAGGACTTACTGTAGGTGACACATCACCTGTAGGACCACTCATAGATGTGTATTTTCAGCATTACTAGTGTTGGTTAATCCATCAATAGTCACTACAACAGGATTACCATACCATGATGTCAACTCATTAAAAACATCTCTGCTGATCAATGTCTCATATGTAGAAGGTACATAACACTTGTAAGCTTTCCGCTCTTGTGCATAACCAAGGAACACACTCTTGATAGCTTTAGGATCCAATTTCTTTCTCTTTTCATTAGGAACATGCATATATGCAATGCTGCCAAATACCTTCAAGTATGAAATATTAGGCTTATGACTATACCTCTCATATGGAGTCACATCATGAATCCTTGCTGTAGGGGTTCTATTCAGCACATAGACAACAATCACTACTGCTTCAGTCCACTGGCAAACTCTTTTTATTCAGCATAGCTCTTGCCGATTCCATCAGTACCCTATTTTTCCTTTCTGGTACACCATTTTTCTGCGGTGTATAGCTGCAAAATAATTGTCTTTTGATTCCATATTTAGCAAGGTATGTGTCAAAGTAATTAAAGACATATTCTCCACCTCCAGCTGATCTAAGACATTAAATTTTACAGCTCAACTCATTTTTAACATGCTTCTTAAAATCCTTGAATGCATCAAACACATCATCCTTATGTTTCAGTATGTAAAGCCAAGTATACCTGTTGAAATCATCAATGAATGATACATAGTAACGAGCATCACCAAACGAAGCATTATGAGATGGACCCCATACATCTGAATGCATCAACTGCAAGGGTCATGTGTCAAATACTTGAACTTAGGTAGTCCAAGCACAATCTCCTTTTGCTGCATAGATTTCAGCTTTTGTCCATTCACATGGCCAATCTGCTTATGCCATATCTCAACATCCCGTATAGCACCACCATCATGTGCAAACATGGCTGCTTTCAATTCTGGAATTGACAAATCAAGAGTAAACATTCTGCCATCTCTTCAGCCTCTAGCAATCAATTTGGAGCCATTGCCATATTTTTCAACAAAGCATCCATATCTATTAAATCTTACCTGCAAATTCTGTTCTGCCATCTGTCCAACTGACAAAAGATTCTCACTTATTATAGGTACATGTAGTACATCATGCACGTTTTTTTTCTTACTATCAGGCATCATCAACGGAACAATTCTTGTGTGCTGAATGTCATGCTGGGTGTCATCCCCAATACACACATAACCATGTGAACTTGCAACCATCTCATCAAACCATTCTCCATGGGGTGTCATATGATTTGAAGCCTCTGAATCAATGTACCATCTCTCACCTCTATTCTGCCTAGATGCATTCTTAGACACATACTGCATGGCAAACAATATGTCAACTTGCTCATCATGAGCACCGCTAGAAGATGCATAGTGCCCATGTTGTTTGCCCTTTGCCTTCATATCTCCTTGCTTTTTGTAACAATCCTTTGCAATGTGTCCATATTTGCCGCAGTAACGACAGTTCTTATCTCTGTTTGATTGATCATTTGATTGCCATGAATCAAATCCATCACCTCTATGATGGGGTGATCTCCCCCTACCTCTAAAGCCGCCCATGTGTATTTGTGCCATGCCAGGCATTCTGCTAATGCTGTCTATAAGTGTTTCGAGTCTCCTCGACCTCGAAAAGAGCCACGGCGTTTGATGCCTCTATCATGCTGACTAGAGTAAAGAACAATGTCTCTCCTTTGAGACATATTAGAACCTGTATTCAGCCCAAGCTTTACTTCCTCATGCAGCATCAAAGCAATCAGCTCATTCCAATCAAGTGATTCAGCTCTCACATAAATAGACGTATTAAATACTTTATACTCTTTGCCAAGTCCATTCAATGTCACTGTAATCATATCATCCTTAAACACTGAAGATCCAATGGTGGCAAGCTGATCCGCTATATTCTTGATCTTTGTAGTATACGCCTGAATGCTTCTGTCATTCCTAGACATGTTATTGAACTGCTGCTTTAGTTGAATTTTTTTTGCAAGTGTTACATTTCAATAATTCTTCATGAGTATGTCCCATGCATCCTTTGGAAAACAGTATCCAGTAATCTGTATAACCATAGCATCTGATATACATAAGGAAAACCAATGTAATACCTTGCATGCTCTCTCAGTCCATAGCTTATGAGCCATTTTCTCATGGATTCCTTTCATGCATTTCAGGTTCAGCCATCACCTGTACATAAGTCCCAATAACCTCTACCAATCAAAAAGTTATTTATATGGAGCTTCCATAAAGTAAAAATTTTATTGTCAAGCTTTTCTCCCATAAATTGAGTGATATTGTCAGTGCCTTGAGCATTTGCCATAGTTGTAGCTTAGGTATCCAGTGATGTATACAACCTATAAGTATCTGACTCCATTTCCTACAGTTCAGGACTAGTTTCCTGCTATTCACGATAGTTTCTTGCAATTCAGGACAGTTTTCATTACAACCTGCTTGCTGTAAATTATGTTCCAACAATGAAAAAACACAGTTAACTAAGCATAAACCAAGCTCAAATCAGTTCAAAACATTCTATGATAGTGGCAAAACATCCCATCAACAAACTATATCCATACAAGTATCAATGTTTGTACTGTATGCAAGTAGCAATACCAAATACAACCAGCCCACTGCTATAACCAACAATATTTTCTTTGTTAAAACAAGAGTATTCAGACCTCAAAACAACCCCAAGCCATCTCATTCAGTTGCCACTCTATGCAATAGTTGATACATGTCCAACCGGTCAGAATATATTGCATGTATGTTAAATGAAGATGATAGGTATCCTTCCTACAGACAATAACCAGTCAATATCCTGGTATAACCAACAACAAATTAGTCCAAACATTGGACTTTTAGCACTCACAATATCCCAAAAAACATCTACCACTCAAGTGGTATGATCCAAACATTTGTCACTAGCAAATAAGCATCACAGATACTTCAACCTTGTAGATATATTGTTTCCAAATTCAGGACAACAACCAGTTCGCTGTTTTCAGCCTTCAAATAAGCTCCAGAACTGAGCATTTAACACTCCAATATCATGCTTAAATGCATGATAATAATGGCATATACATTGTTAGGATGAAAGCCACCAGTGCCCTCAAATCACCTGCTGTTTACTACAATAAACAACCACTCTGCATAGGTTTGTGATGAATATCTCAAAATCTATGAGGAATTTGAAAGAACTTTCTTCTGCAAAGTTGTAGACCATGTCGAAACGGTTAGGAATATAGCAAGATATAGCTTCTGCAAAAAACGGTTGCAGGCACAGTCTCCTTTGATGACGTTTTCTTTAGATCTGATGTTTTGATGTCAAATGGCTATTGCCAAGCCTTCACGCTTCATGCATTCAAGCTTTGATACCATGTTGGAAGAGAGGGAGAGAAACAGAGTGGAGCAAGAAAGTGAAAGAAAGAGAGAAGGAATATAGAGAGAGGAAAGATAAAATTTAAAAAGAAAAAAAAATATAAAAAAAGTTTTTTTAAAAAAAGAGAGAGAGAGAAAAAAAAAAGAGAGTGGGAAGAATAAAAAGGGAGAAAGAGAGAAAAAAAAGCAAAAGAAGAGAGAAAATTAAACATAAAAAATTTAAAAAAAAGTTAAAAAAAAAGAAAAAACATAAAAAATAAATTATTGAGTGAAGTTGCCGTGTAACTTCGCAAAATGCTAGTTAGAAGATTGTGATATGATTGCGATCCTTTCTTCATCGCAATTTTCAAATTTAAGGCCTGGCAAGGAAAAGTGGAGAGAGAGAGAGAGAGCATGAGCCTTAGCGACAGCAACATGCTGCTACTGCATCGTCTCTCTTCTTCTTCTTCTCCTTCGTCCTCGTGCATCGCAGGTTCCCTTGTTTCCTCTTCTTCATTATCGGTGGCAGCAGCATCACCCTCGCCCGTCGCAGTAATCTCCTGCCGTCTCGCTCGCCATCGCCACCGTGCTTCCTTCCGGCCGCTGCAACTTTCGTTGTCCTCTCCATTATCTCACCGTGCTTTCTCCGCTTTCGACCCTGCCAAGCTCCACTGTCCAGGGCTTTTCTCCTCTTTCAAGACTATGTCGCAAACGCAAGGCCTCCATCGACTGGCACCACATGCTACCGCGCTGCAGCCAACATTCAGCATCAGTGTAGATGGAGCAGGTAAAGCACACTTTTTGCGACCATTCAAGCACTTAGGTCTTACCGCACTCTAATTTGAGCAGTAGTGCTTATTGCACTCTGATTTGAGTCCTGTTGAGCACATGCATTTTTTTGTAAAATTCTTCTGACTAATATAATTAGCCACACCTTTGTTTTGGGGGGGGGGGGGAATCTGAATTGAGCCATTTTGACATGCTCAAGGGGGTGGGTCTCGAAAGATCTAGTTGTTTTTCGACTGTGCAGAATCTCAAGCCAATTGATAACGCTGAAGCTTGTGTGCTCCTAAATTGTTTTGATGCTTGCATACTCCTGAATTATTTTCAGATCATGCCCGCTGCACGGAGGATGAAGCCATGTCTAGTTATTGAGTGTTATTTCATAAGCATTCCATTACATTAATTATCTGGTTAATGTGAACACTGTTTTGACCAGATGGTGATGGGTATCGACTTCCACCCAAGGAGATACAGGAGATTGTGGATGCACCTCCAACACCTGCACTGTCATTCTCACCAAAAAGAGACAAGATATTGTTCTTAAAGAGACGAGCTCTGCCCACTCTGTCTGACTTAGCAATTTCGGAAGTAAAGCTTGCTGGGCTCCGGATAGATTCTGACAGCAATACAAGAAGCCGCATGTAAGGCCTTGTTGTTTCATGATTTAAGAGTGCAACATCTGCATTTTAGATTTGTTTACTCTCTGTTACATAGTATCTGATATTATTTGTCAACTTACACCCATTGCATAGTCTTGTAAGAAGCACAATCCCTGACTTGACACAGCACTTATATTCCAATTGGGCATGATAGCATTTCTCACCAACCTAGCATGTATTAATTCTGGGGATTTCTAGCCTTGACAATTGCTTTTTTCTTCGTGTGAAATGTAGCTGGGGAGAAAATAAGAAAAGAGCTTGCAAGTTGAGCTTATGCACACTCCTTGTTTCCCTTGATGCACTAAGCATTTACTGATGACCTATATGCCATAAGGCACGTTTTGTAATGTTTGATGCTATATACTTGAAGTTATCCCCTCATTATTGCTCCTTCCTATTTGTTTCGTTCTATGGTAAATCAGAATTGCAAGTGGAGTGGTCTATTTTAGGTTGCCTTTATTAAATTTCTGGTTGTTTGTAAAGCTTTTTTCAGGTCTTTCTATACTGGAATAAGTGTTCATCAACTACTTGATGATGGAACTTTGGGCCAGCAACATGAAATTGCTGGGCTTCCAGAATCAGCAAAACTGAATTTTGTATCATGGTAATTTGGCATCTCTCTTTGATAGCTTTGAGCTACATACCAAAAGAAGTACGCATGCTTCCAACTGTTGCTTGTGTCTTTGCAGGTCAAAAGATGGGCATCATTTGGCTTTCACTGTAAAAGAAGCACAGCAGGTTTGTGTCTACCACAGGTCATTGTCATTGAGGTGCAGAATATGAATATCTTGTTGAGATAAGCTTTGGATCTCTGTAACTGTTAGAACTTTTTACTCAGAGTTGACATGCATCAACAGGAAAAGGACAGTTGTAGTTTGTTGGCATTATGGGTTGCAGACGTTCAAACTGGCCAAGCCAGAAGATTGTTTGGTCCACCTGAAACCAGCTTGAATACAGTTTTTGACTCGTAAGCTTACAGTTCCAAGTTCCTGTAAATTGGCTTTCCCCTGTTTGGAAATATATTTTCCCTTCACAAGGATTGCTGGATGCTAAAATATTCGGGTCCTGCAGCTACACTTGGCTGGATGAGCGTACACTGGTTGCATGCTCAATTCCGGCCGCTCGAGGAGAAGCTCCAAAGAAGCCAAAAACCCCAAGTAACCCTAAAATACAGTCTAATGAAGGCGGGAAAGTTGTTCAAGCTCGCACATATCAAGACCTCTTGAAGGATAAGCATGATGAGGATCTGTTTGATTACTATGCCACTTCACAGCTCCTATTTATCTCTTTGGATGGGACAATTAAACCCATTCAATTGCCTGCAGTTTATACATCTGTGGAGCCATCTCCTGATGGACAGTATCTTCTGGTCTCCCGCATTGAGCGTCCTTATTCATTTAATGTTCCATGTGGACGTTTTCCCAAAAGAGTACAGTTGTGGACAAGAAATGGGGAGTTTGTCCGGGAGATCTGCTACTTACCTCTCGCAGAGGATATCCCGATTGCATTTAACAGTGTCAGAAAAGGTAGAAGATCTGTTGGTTGGAGGTCCGATGAGCCGTCATCTCTCTACTGGTCAGCTATCCAGAAGCTTTATATGGTGACGTAGATCATTTTGTTATGGATGATTTATGTAAATCAGCAGTTGCTTTTGTTTTGATGTCTGCTGAGCACCTTAGAGAATTAATCACGGTTCCTCTTGCCTTAGTCTATCATGGGGTCAATTATATCGAAGAACTTTTTACTAGAATTAGTCTCTTTGCCACCTAGGTTTTAACTAGAATTAGTCTCTTTGCCACCTATGTAGTTTTCTTTGAATCTTCCCTGCTGTCTGTAACACGTTCCTTACTTGTAATTACTGTTTCATCAGGGTGGAGACGCAAGATGGTGGGGATGCCAGGGTAGAAGTTTCACCCCGTGATATTGTTTATACCCAGTCTGCAGAGCCAAAAGATGATGAATCACCAAAGGTTCTGCATCAACTTGACTTGCGTTTTGGGTGAGAAGTTCAGTTTCCTCTCTTAAACAAGTCGAGTGCACAGGGTTGTCCCGTATGTTCACATTATCCCTGATTCTGCTGTGCAGGGGGATTGTTTGGGGGGATAATTCATTTGCATTGGCGTATGAGTCATGGTATAAGACACGGAAGACTCGTACTTGGATTATTTCTCCAGAAGACAAGGAAAAAGCACGGATATTGTTTGACAGATCATCGGAAGATGCCTATTCAGATCCTGGGTCCCCTATGCTCCGTAGAACATCGTTGGGAACATATGTACTTGCATGGATCAGAAAAAATGATGGATCAAAATGGTTACTTCTCAATGGTAATGGGGCAACGTCAGAGGGTGATATTCCCTTCCTTGATCTTCTGGATGTGTAAGTAGCATGTACATTGAATCAGACTTTTTCCAATAGTTTTTATCCAAGGACTGTGATCTTTAGGGTGCACTTTGGTTATCTTTCAAGCATCATTCTTCTTATACATCTCCCTTTATTCAGAGATACAGGGGCAAAGGAAAGAATCTGGCAGAGCTCTAAGGAGCTCTACTATGAGTCAGTGGTTGCTCTTCTCTCTGATTGCCGTGATTCAGATTTAGAGCTTGACAAGTTGAAAATTCTGGTATCAAAGGAGTCGAAGACTGAACGACCCCAATATTTCACATGGTGTTGGCCCGATTTGAAGGTCCAGCAAATCACAAAGTTTCCACACCCTTATCCCCAGCTAGCTGGTTTAAAAAAAGAGCTTATTAAATACACACGGAAGGATGGAGTGCAACTTAGTGCTTTGCTATATACACCTCCAAATTATGAACCTGCAAAAGATGGGCCTCTCCCACTTTTAGTGTGGTCATACCCAGGAGAGTTTAAAAACAAAGATACAGCTGGCCAAATACGTGGTTCACCAAATGAGTTTGCTGGCATTGGGTCAACTTCACCTCTATTGTGGCTGGCCCGAGGGTAAGTTGTATGTTAAAGCTCTGTCATTAGCCTCTTGGTTTTTGTGAGATCATAGGTTTTTGCTGATAATAAGGAAAAAGTATGAGCTTATGGAACTCACGTATGGTTCTGGGCTCAAGGTTTCATCATATGTTTTGCAGGTTTGCAATTCTGGATGGACCAACAATTCCTATTATTGGTGAAGGAGATGAAGAAGCTAATGACAGGTTGTGTCTACCTCTTTACAATTTGGATTTGCCACCTTTAGAATCATTTTACACTTTCCTAAGTTTTAGTGTTTGAAGCAAGGTGATTGAGCATCAAGTTTGATGAAGACAGGTATGTTGAACAATTAGTTGCAAGTGCTGAGGCTGCAGTAAATGAAGTTACTCGACGAGGGGTAAGTGAGTTTTGGCTCATCTTGATACTACAACCATGGTTTATTTCATGTTTTTAAAAACTAAATCTAGTCTAAGGTACAATTTAGAAACACCATTTGTTGAATTTGTTACCTTTGATCACTGTAATCACAGGTAGCTCATGCAAGTCAAATAGCAATTGGTGGCCATTCTTATGGGGCATTTATGACAGCCAATCTGCTTGCACATGCTCCAGACTTGTTTTGTTGTGGAATTTCACGTGCTGGTGCATATAACCGAACTTTGACTCCTTTTGGGTTTCAGGTTAGTGGATGTTGCTGGATTGAAGCTTGCACTTGCATTTTGTGGTAGAATATTCCTCAGTTTAATAATGCATATGTATGTGCTTGATGTTGCCCAACCATCATTGATGTGATGATTAAACTGCACATGTTAGGTGTGCCTAAACTTTGCTTTTATCTCCTAAAGGTTGTCATTGTCAGCTTCGGTTTTTCCCAGTCTTTTCAGTATGAAAAAGTTGTCTTTCAATGAGAGTGAAAGCACTTATTCTTCAATTGGGCCACTTTGAGCAATTGCTGCTCTTCTAGACTATCCCAGAGCACTTGGTTTCAGTCCTTCCACTGTTAATTGTTACTTCAGCTGGTGAATACTGGCTAGTGATCTGGCAAATACTTATTGCTCTTCCCTATGACTACCACTATTTTTGGTAAAAACCACTATCATCATGTTTAATAAAACCATTAACGGTAAAACTTTCGCATTTTTCACAGCATTGAAGAACTAGAACCACTACTATCACGCTGGCATACTGAGAACGCAACTATTTCACTATTATCATGTTGGCATACTGAGGAGATATGACTATTTTTTTGAGCGTATGAGGCAAGGTCACTGCAAGACATTGGATGACATAAAATGAGTTTAAGCTTAAAATAATTTACTACACTGTGCATATCATAATAGAAAGCACTTCATGTATGAAGTCCTAAGGGTGATTCCCAAGGATGGAGCAAATGCCATATTCAAGAAGCCCTTCAAAACTCTAAGGTGCCAAAACTTCCTTGGGGGTCACGGCAGTCATTATCATCTCTTAAAAGAGAAGGTTAATCAGAGACAGATCCCTTGTCTACTAGGATATTTGGATAAATTGCAAAAGTTAAGGATCGAGAGGTTGAGCAAGGAGAGCGCTCAATTGTTCCCTTTTGACCCAACTGTACTAGTGAAACAAGCTGTCCTTTTTAAGAAAGATTGGTGGAACCTTGAATTATATTGATCACAACAAGCAATTAAAGCATAAAATTAAGGATAACTAGAAAGTCAGGCACTTCACCACTTTGGTCTAGATTGCACTATCTAACGCAAAACCTAGGAGAAACAATGGAGCACTACATCGAAAAGATGGAAAC
This sequence comes from Lygodium microphyllum, assembly GCF_053477565.2. Classification (NCBI taxonomy): domain Eukaryota; kingdom Viridiplantae; phylum Streptophyta; class Polypodiopsida; order Schizaeales; family Lygodiaceae; genus Lygodium; species Lygodium microphyllum. Next base: position 70,509,187 of record NC_141160.1, read on the forward strand.
ACTAATCAGTCTGAAGTTCAACTATCTAACACAAAACCTAGGAGAAACAATGGAGCACTACATCGAAAAGATGGAAACACTAATTAGGAAAAAACACCCTCAAAGAAATGTAAAAACGAAAATTTATTAAAGGGTTACAAGAGACCATCAGAGAGAATGTAAGTTTGAAGCGACCGCCCAATTTGGTTGAAGCAAACACGAAAATTTATTAAAGGGTTACAAGAGACCATTAGAGAGCATGTAAGTTTGAAGTGACCGCCCAATTTGGTTGAAGCAAACACAAAAGCTTGAGGATAGGAAGAAGTTCAATTTGACAATTAAGAAGAAAGGGTTTATATTCTAACCTTGGATTAGTTCCCTCAAGCATGGCCTCATAAATGGCAACTAACGTACCACATGCAAGGGGATTGGCCTTCCCTAAGGAGGCCATTTTCATAGGTGCACACAAGTCAATATACACAAACTCTAACAATGTAGAAGCCTGTCTAGTAGCCGCTTTTGGAAAGGCCGATGATGTTGTTTGTCCTTTAAATAGCTAGGATACAAAGTATTAATGGAAGAGAAGCTTGGAAGACCCTCAATAAGGCCCCTTCCATGATGCTTGTCTAATGAAGTGAGCTCAAAGTTCAGGTGCCCATAGCATGTATGCCAAAGTAGACCACTAGCTGAAGAAGATTGAGTTGCAAAGGCTAGGCTATGAGCTTGTAGACTACTAGCCAAAGAAGACTAAGCTACAAAGGTTATGAGCTTGTATCCTCAACGGTATCGATCCCCAAGGTGAAGACCACATAGATCCCTAGTTGTGTCAAACCATGAATAGAAAGAAGCTTAAAACCTAAATCATGAACGTAAAGACTTTTAGCAAAAGAATCATGTCTATCTAGAATGAGGGAAATCGACCCCCATCATCAATTTGCAATCAAAAATCTTCACTCCACTATATTTTGTCATTGCATCCCTCATCCTCTTCGAGGCTACTTCGTTTTCAGCTTCAGTTGCTATGTAAAGCTTCCATTCAAAGTCTTTTGAAACCCACATGAATATTTGAGTCTCCAAAAGCCTCTAGTCCATACGTTGCCTAGAGTACGTATCTGTCAAATTAGATGACATTGTCAATGGTCATGTGTTGACAAGATGTGTAAGGCCAATCAAGGTACATGAGACAAAGTAACACACGTGCAAGCTCCAAATTCAAGACATTTGGCAATGAAGACAATGAATATCCAGGCTGGGCTGGGCTCTCCAAATATAAAGCCTAAATCATGTTAAGCTGTCACCTAAACTTATTTAGAAATGCTTCTCTTAGAATGGCATAAGTCACCCTTGTAGCAAAGGGAAGGTTTCCGTACATCAAGATGCTTTATCTTTCAATGTTGTTGGAAGTATATGGAGCTTTTGGTCATCGTCGATGATCTCATCTGCTATGCACATCACCTCAAATAGTTAAATAGGCATATGAGAATTGTCATCCCAGTGGTCTAAATACTGCATAACGCCTGTAAGTCACATTGGTGCTCTCATAGCCATATATAACCCCCTTAATACTTCTAAGTCTTCAAAGATTGGTGCCTGCTCTTTTGGGGTAGCAAACAGTCTACTAAGGCTCCAATATTGTGTAAGAATCTCTATGTTATTATTTTCTATGCTATCATTAGTGGAGTTTTTATCCATCTTATATCCTCCTGTTTTTATGGAGATGTTATTAGAAACAACAAAGTTATTTTGTTCTCATTTTCACTCACATTTGTCCCCTTATTTGAGGTACTTGTATTGGTCCCACTTGTTCCCTTGGAGTCTCCTTGTTTTTTCCAATTGTAATTCGATGATTCAATATCTATAGCAGATGTCTCTCTAGTGACTTTTCTTGTCTCCAACAACATGTTCACCACCTTGCAAATTATTTTACAATTCAAGGTTTAATTTATCCAACTCCTCCACTATTTGTCGAGCTTTCATTCCAATCTTTGTCTTGCTCTTTGATACCATGCGAGTTTCTGAGTTTTACTCACGAAAAGATTTTGTTTAAGCAACTTGGAGATCTTATAGATATCTCCTCCATTTCAATTCCTCATTGGTGTGACTTCTTCATCGTTAATAATTTAATGTTTTATGTGTTGCTTATATAATGTTATCCTAGACCACCTCTCTCCTCATGGTTGCTTGCTCGACAAATGCACCAAAAAATAATGGCTCTCTAGAAGCCTCCTAGATACGTGAGCAAGATAACTATTTGTAAAGTTATTGCATTAACTAAGGATGAAGAATGATTTACTTAAGCCTTATTAGCCTTTAATTAACTATGCAATTGATATTCTTACTTATGCTTTATTGTCCAAGCTTTACATTCTCTATATTGTAGACAAAAAATCCCCAAATCTCATTGATTAACTCTTCAATTTGAACTAAAGCTATTAATATTCTAACTCTAGTGCTTTCAACATTGATACTAGAGGTGAACTTCGATATAACAACATTATCCCAACCTTAATTTTCAATAGCACCTTAACTCTTAATATTCACTAATTATTCTTTTGACCTGAACCCCTATTTAACAAACAGACTACTTCCAAATAAGTTTCAAACTTCATGAACTTTTATTAGTACATTTTACTAAGTAAATAAAATGTATTCTTTTTTAAACTTTTTAGTAATTCTTTTTCCATTTTTACTTATTAATTGTTTATTTTTTTGGTAGAAAATCCAAAGTATTTTTAATAATTACTTTGAAACATATAAATTAAAATTCTTGTAGATAGAGTATCCCCATAATCATTATAAAATCTGTACAAAGTTTTATCCTTAAATTACTCTTATCCTTTAATATTTGCTAGTTATGCTTTGAAAATATTCAAAAACTATCATTTTGATCCTTTAATAATACATATCTTCCTATACACAACTTCAATATGGCAAAAAATTCTTTAGTAAGTATCTCTAAACACATTTTAACTCTGTTTTAATATCTAATCATTAATCTCTTATTAATATTATTTATTACTTTTAATTACTAATAAAAATGATCATTTTCAATACTAAAACCTCTATATTTCTGAATTCATACATCATGAATGCATGAAACTTGATTTCTAGATTTTCTTTATGTAATCTAGCTTTGTTTTAGTACTGTTTCCATTAATGATTCATATATTTCTTAATTCTCACTAATTAAGACCTAAAAATGCAAATTTTTATCTATTTCTTATAATTTCCTCTTTATTTGAACACTTGGTATGTAATCGTTCAATCCCTTTCCTTTTAAATTATAAAAGATGAATTGAATGTTGAAGTTGATGATGCAAATCCTTGCTTCTCCTCCTTGGTGCCTAAATTTCATCCTTCTTTTAATCTCCCTAAATCGACTCTAATATCCGCTAATCCACTATTAATCTTACTAAAATTTTCTTTTCCTACACTCCATAAATGGCTTCAATTCAAAAGAAAGAGAAGAGAGAATAGGATAGATTGCCAATAGAAATTGTTGGGTGCTACTTTGTTTGTTGCTTCGAATGTTTAGAACTCCTCTAGGATGATGTCACGATCTTTTTCCTCTCTATTACTTATTGGATAACTTCTTTCTTTTTCCACGATATCCCAACTTAACTTCTTGATTGTCCCATTTTCAAACTTACTTCTTCCACACTTGAATCAATTCTATTTTGTATCTTTTCACATCTTCGGCCTAGTTTCATTTCGTTTTGCAAAACGAGGTCACAAAATGAATTTTTTTTAATGAAACGAGTTTAAAAAAAGAGTTTCTTTCATTTAAAAAAACAAGTGGACCAATTTTCATTTACAACTTTGGTTTCTCCCACCCTCCTTGTGTACCTAATCACCTCATTCTCCAATCTCTTCCTACATTGTTTTGTTTGACAAACGGTGTTGTGAAACAATAAAGATTTCTTTTATTTTAAAAATATACGAGCTATTTTTATTTTACAACCCATGTTTTTCTACATCCTCCTTGCATGCCCAATCACCTTGCCGTCCTCCTCCTCCTAATCCAACTCTTTTTGGTTCACTCCACCCTCATTTCCTTCTCCATCTCTTCTATACTCTCCTCCTCCATCTTCTCCTCTACAACCTCAAGTGAAAATGCCTTGCTACAAGGTTTTCACTAATGAATGTTAGTTTTTACTTTTTCTTTACATGATATATTATATGTATTTTGTAGCCTATACATGACTTATGAGTTGTGAATGCTAATTTCTAAATGAGTAGGTGAAATGGAAGTTTTGATTTTAGGCTTTAACCTAGATGGAATGTATTACTATGTATGGATCTATTTTTTTTCTTGTAATACTATCAATATATATTAGTTTTAACTATCATAAATAACATTTTTGGTGACTATGGGCTGCTCGAAGATTATCACGGGGACGTGAAATTTTTGAGATGCTTTAATCTTGCTAGTAACATTTGATTAATTTAATAATTAAATGTGCAAGGTTGTAAGGCACATGTGATCCACTTGGTAGTTATTTTAGGTAATAGGCCAAGGACCTCGAGGAAACAGTGGATGCCAAAGGGAAAAGTCGTGAATAGTTGTACCTGTTGGGTTTTGGTTGTCAACTTTGACCCTAGGACAATCAATTAACCATTAAGTATGAGTGGTGACAATAGGGACTAGGCATTAATTAATTAATTATTGCTAGTCTAAGGGTCAATTGAGGTAGGGGACCACTTGGGGTTGCAAATGGCCTAGCCAATCAAATTGTGGATAGACACAATTAATTTTGGGCAGGGCCAAAAGGGTTGAAAGTAATTTTCGAAATTAATTAATTTTAAAAATTAATTATTTGGTTGTAAATTGATGGAGAATGGGATTAAAAGGTTGCTACTTGGCGAAAATGCCCTTGCAATGGGAAAGAAGGATGTTTGGGGCTGGTCGAGAGCCATTCAGTGCATTTAGGCTATGAAAGAGAGGAAAGAAAAGTTTATGGTTTGATTTCTTACTGTGGGAGACCATCTAGAGGCCAGCGATAGTAGCAATCACCCCACTTGGAGCAGGCGACAACATATCTTGTGTCTACAAGAGTTGGTGACAACATTTTGGGGCCTCACGACAATAGGCAACTGCATTTAATGCAGATTGGAGCAGGCAAAAGGCAGATTTTCATGTTTTCTCATGGAGAATCTAAGATTACTCTCTCATCGTAGCACTCTCTCACCTTCTCCAACTTGTGCTCAACCATTCTTAGAAATTCTCAGCCATTTGGAGCAGATCTCAGCTAAATTTGGTGGACAACATTGAGAATTTTGCTGTAAAACCTAAATTTTGCAAAAATTAGGGTTTAGTAGTCACCTTGGGACTCATGCCATCAGTAAAGGCATCATATATTGAAGTCAGCACCTGCCATTCAAGAAGTTATTAGGGATTTCAAATGCCACCCCATCTCATGTAAATTGAGGCATCATTTGGCCAATTTGTGGTTCCAATTGTACAAATTTTGGGCAAAAATCAAGAAGCAATTGCTATAGTAAGGGGCTCTTGGATTAGCGGAGAAGATTGTGAAATCTTGGTTTGTACTCCATCCATTAGCAATTCAAGTTAAAGAAACATTACAAGGGTTGCTAGTTTTGGGGCCAACAGGGTGTCCAATGTCTAAGATTATGATGGTAATGTGTGCATTTTAGTCTATGCTCATTTATTAATTGCTGTAGTTAAGTGCATGGGCAGGTTTTACCACCCTCTTTGAGAAGGAAGGCTGGTTTTATAGTTCCATTGTTGAAATACTACTCAATTCTTTGATTTGGTGGACCCGAGGCACTTGATTGCAAGCTAAAGCTTTGTGCTAGTGCTGATTTTTGTGCTTAGCTAAGAAATTACAGCAAGATGTCTTCATACGGTGAGATGGAATCAAGTAGTGTTGATGCCTATCAATATGGACATTCACATGGTTTTAAGTAGAAAATGCAATGCTTGATCTTCGACAAGGCTCACATGACGGACAAGTTCTGAAAATGTTGCTATTGAACAAGATGCAAGGCTTTCAAGGCCAAATGAGGTTGAATGAGAGTTGTGTTCTCCACGGTGCAAAGAGAAATTTGCAGGTCTATGAGATAGAGCTCTTTGGTGTAATTCACGCACTGTCTATGTGGAAACATTACTTGTTAGGGGTTGATTTTACAGTGTAGACAAATCATCAGACATTGAGATACTTTTTGACGCAAATAAAGTTATTAGAGAAGCATATGAGATGGGAAAATTTTCTCTCAATGTTTCATTTTCAAATTGTACACATTGATCGCAAAAAGAATGTTGTGGCTAATGCATTGTTGTGTAAGCCATGAATTTCAGCCATCAACATGGTTTATTATATCGAGTTGGATGCCATGAAGGATCAATATGTTGTTGATTCAGATTTTGCCAATGTCTATGATCAACTTCGTAATGGCCAGAGGCATGGGCACTTTGTGCTTAGAGATGGATTTTTGACAATGCATGGATGACTATGTATCACAAAGTAGTCGAGGCCTAGAGTGATCAAGATAGGCCTTGGCAGAGCATTGCTATGGATTTCATTTTTGAGCTTTCTAGGACACCTACAGGGAATGATGGGATATAAACTATTATTTGCAAGTTTATCTAACATGCCTATTTCATTCCAATGAGGAAGAAGATAAAGACTGATCATATGGCACGATTATTCTTGGAACATATTTTTAAGTATCATGGAATGCCAAAATCGATCATTAGTGATCGAGATCCTTGGATCACCAATTTATTTTGGAAGGATTTGTTTGAGAATACGAGTTCAACAGTGAAATTCTCATCATCCTTCTATCCGCAAACAAATGTTTAGCTTGAAGTGGTAAATTTCATAATGTTGGATCTTTTGAGATGCTATGATTCAAACCATAAGACTGAGTGGAAGCAATAATTGCCATTGGTTGAGTTTGCTTACAATAATACGGTGCATAGTTCCATTGGCAAAGCTCCATTTTAGGTGGTTGAGGGTGGCAAGAAGGTACTATCAATTTTATACACTAAGGATAAGATCTTTGAGGTTGATCACTATGTGAAAAGCTTGGATGCACCCTATGCAATGATAAAGTATACACTTCAGAGATCACAAGAAAAACAAAAGAAGGCAATTGGTTGCTATAGATATGCTTTGTAGTTTGCAAAGGGCGATTATGTATTGTTGCGTTTTGAAAAGGTAAGGTTGAAAAAGATGAGAGAAAGAGAGAGGTTGTATGTGAAGCTGAGTATGAGATGCTATGGGCTCTTCCAAATATTGGAAAAGATTAGCGATGTTGCATATCGGTCGAAATTACTTCCATATTGGTGGATTCACAATACCTTTTATGTCAGTTTGTTAAGGTCTTTTTGCGGTGATGTGCTAAAGGATGTATTTAGTGAAATTTAGCTTGAGGTTGAGGAGCTGGATGAGGTCTTGGTACTCGAGCTGATTTTGGCACATAAGGAAAGAAATGTTAGGGGTAAATCATAGTTGCAATCGTATGTTGTACGATACTATCCGTACCATATGGTACGGTACATATCTGTACAAAAAAAAGAGTCTTTCTTGGGCATTGTCTGTCATGTCTTTCCGCGTTTTGCCTGTGCGTTCTGTGTACGCATGTCTTTCTGCGTGGCACTTTTGGGGCTGTGGGAAGCCTTGGATACTTTAGCCTACCCCCTTTTCTAGCTATGCACTCCTTTCCCAACCCCTCTTGGATTCCATCTAGTTGGCAGCCGTGTTTGACTGTTGATCCCTCTTTGATTGCGACCCTTCTCTCATCTACAAAGGGTGCTCCTCTCCTCCATGCTTCCACACCAATTTAGCAAGCATTTGCCATTCTCATTTGTCTCTCTTGGATCTTGAATTGATTTGTGATTTGTGAAGCTCTAGCCTTTAATTCAAGCTTCTCCCATCCACTCTCACTTGCTCTTGCTCTTTGAACTTTACCAGAACCCTCTCACTCTCTTTCAAGTTTCAACTTCCAAGTTTCAATAGTCAAGACTCTCTCTCTCTCTCTCTCTCTCTCTCAGGCCTTTCCATTCATCATGGGCACCATGACTTGTGAGAAGCAATGCGGCCTTCAATTTGCACGTGATCCATGTGAGAGGGACACAAAGAAATCCAACTCCCACCATTGGACATGCAAGTATCGTGGAAGCGCTATACAAGTGGTGTAACCTGGCTTCTCCAATATCTTTTCAAGATGGGGGGTAAGTTGCTCCATGCAAGGAAATTCCTTAAAACATTGCGGATGAGATTCTCGCTAAAATGAGAGGGGGATTCACAAGAGGAGGAAGTGGCGCATTGGTACCAACTTCTATGCCTACTAATGAGGAAGCAATCGAATGTGAACGTATCTTGAACAAAGAGATCTTGATTGTTTACATCTTCGCGAGTCAAAAGACTCTTTACTTATCACCGATAGGACCCTAAATCCTAGTTGTGCAAATGTTATCTTATATCTTACTTATCACTAATAAGACCCTAAATCCTAGATAAGACCTATGTGGCAGAGGTCTCTACCATTGATGGTGGGGGCTCCATATCCGTATCTGGCTCTGCTGGCAAAAGACAAAGAGTGGAGGCTCATGCAATACCGAAGAGACAATCCTCTCTCTCAAGCTCTACTCATATGTGTGGATTGGTTGGTTTTCCTAGAGAAAGGCAACAATTTGCGAACATTGAAATTGCACGTACGGTGATTGAGTGCAATCTTGCATTCAATGTCTTAAAGGCAAGAGCAATGGAAAAAGATGGTAAAAGCCATTGCCAATGTAGGTCTATGTGAAGGATGGACGCGTATCACATACATCACAGGGATAAAATATAGTCTGCTCCATTCTCATCGATGGATGGAGTGATCGTAAGAAACATGGCATCATCAACATACTCGGTACTTATTTTTTGCGGACTAGCAAGAGGAGGAAAACAAGCGTGTTCATCTACCGCCACATTTAGCAAGCTATCGTTGAGGTATACATTACCTTTTAAATTTGTTTCACTTTCTTTCATTATAGTTTATGCATAACTATCTATCTCTCTATTCTCTCTAATATCTATCTCGATTCTCTCTTTCCTCCAAATCTCTATCTCTTTTCATTCTTGAATCTTGAAAGTTAAAACTTGAAAGCTTAACTCTTTCTTTCTCTCTCTAACCCCTAAGTATTGTTACTTGTAATTTATGGTTGTAGGTGGGTCCTCGAATGTGGTGCAAGTTGTTACCGACTGTAACCAGCCTTCCTTCTGTGGATGGGTGGTAAATCCGTGATTACAACTCAATTACAGCAACAAACAATTAATGCAAATCTGAAAATACAAATTTACCTATTGATCTTGGACAATGCACACCCGATTGGCCCCAAAATTGGGGCCCCTTTCGGTATTTCTTTAGCTTTATTGAAGAAGAAGTTGATTTACAATGGGATTCTCCCGATCCCCTTTGCAATCCAAACTCCCCTTGCTGTCCAAAGTGACGAGTAAGTCTTCAATCTATTTTGCTTCTTGATTCGGATACTTAATTGGCCTTCACCCACTTCATAGGCCATGGAAATGCTCCAAATTCAATGGTTGGCTAGTCCTACACCTAAATTTAGTTGAAATTTACCTTTAGCCTTGAAATATCCAAGTCTTGGAGCTTCCAATTTGGCAGGCTTCTCAAGGTTGCCGCTAAATCCTAATTTCTGCTGTAAATTAGGGTTTCCAGTAGAGAAATTTGCAATTTCTCAGTCTCCAAGGGTCCAAATGCTGAGATCTTCAGAGAAAGGACTGTGAAATGGCTGGGAGATGAGAGAGAAAGCTGTAGAGAGAGAAAATTTAGAGTTTCTTTGTGAGGAATTGAAGAAAATCTATCATTTACTGCTGTTGCTCTGTCTCAACAACTTGTAGATGCAAAGAACTGAAGAAAATCTGTCATTTACTGCTGCTACCCTATCTCAATGGCGTGTAGATGCTGTCACCTGCTGTTGATTGGTCTTCTCCAACCCTTGGCTACCTCAGAATGGCTGCAAATCAGACTAGCAGCATCTCCTTCCTCTCTCTTGCAGGCTGAATACACTAAAAATGCCTCTCCAACCTCTAAAGATGTTTTTCAATCTTGCATGGGCATTTTTGACAAGTTGCAGTCTTTCCAAGTGGTTTTTTCAGCATGATCTATAATTAAATATTAATTTTCAGTCTTTAAATATTAAAAATTAATCTAATAATTATTTTAGTACCCTGAAAAATAATCAGATCGGCGAATAATGAAATTGGCTATTTCCATTCCCGAGTGTCTCTACACCATCTTTGACCATTAGATCGGTGTTAGGTACCATTAAACGCCACATTTCTAGTGTCACCAACTGACACTTATGGCCAACTGAATGACCTAGGTCAACAACTGGCACCAAATACTACCAAGTACCTATGCAACATAACTTATAGCAACTTTTGCCTTTGACATCTTGTGATTTCCTCGGATCACGGGCTTGTAAAATTACTCTAATCCCAATTGCACCTCATATGTGCAACATTTACCTAATCATGTGATTAAAAGTTAATCCACATGTTAAGTGAGGTTTCAAAAATACATGTCCTTATGACAGCCCTCCCCCTTGAAATCCTTGCAATCATCCTAGATTGCACTGCCAAATGTATCAAAAGCAAAGTACTACAGTGGAATTTCCATAGGGCATCATTGCACATTGCTGTTAGACCATTCCATATGCCCAATATATCCTGAAAATTACTAGCCAACATAATATAACATAAGATTGACAAAGAATCTCAAAAACATTGCCAAATTATCATGCGACATGTCTATTTTTCATGAGCTCAACTTATCTGGCAAAACCAAACCATAGCATAGCATAACCAAGCATAAACCATGGCTAAAACATCAATGGCATCATAACATATGGTGTTGTCCATGGAACTAGATGTAAACCATTGAAAACTAAGATTAATTTGATAATAAATTGATCACTTGCTGATCTGAGAACTGATCACAAACTGTTGCAAATGTGATTCCAAACAGATCACAAATTCATTGCAAAAACTGACCAGCAATCAATGCAAAAATGATCCAAAAAGTGACCATAAATGGCTCTCAAAATTGAGGCAAAATTCATGTCAAATTGATCATAAGCTGATGCAAAAGTATAGTTTCAGTGCCCAGGTGAAACTCGTACTCATCTACATATATCTCACAGTGACTGGTACGCTAAGTAGTGACCTCATGGAAAATATACTGTCAGCACAGTACCTTGGATGCATGCTGAATACATCTGAGATCCACTACATACGAGAGCTGTCCATTACTGAGGAGTGGAGGTGCTAGCTCCCTCACAAGTATCAGGTAATACTCTAGACCTTTGCTCTGCTGAACCTGATTGAGCCCGAACTAAAGTCGGCTCTAATTGGAAAGCATCAAGGTCAAGCTGCAACAACTGAGGATGGTTTGTCAAGTCATCCTCCTCCATCCATTGGTGAATAATTCTTAAACTTCACCAAGTACCTTCTGGAACCCTTACCCCTGATCTTCCTCTCTTTGTGTGTCAAAATCTGCTCTGGTACGAGTATTTCATCGAGCTCTTCAACCTCCGACTGAAATTCAGCAGATATATCCTTTGGCACATCTCCATGAAAAGGTCTAAGCAAGCTCACATGAAAGGCATTGTGTATCCGCTAGTGTGGAGGCAATTTCAGCGTATAGCATGCATCATTGATCCTGTCCAACACTTGAAATGGCCCATAGTATGTTATAGACAACTTTGGATACAATCACTCTTTGCCCTTCGTCTTTTTCAGCCGTGCCTTTTCAAATCGCAGCAAAACATAATCGCCCTCTGCAAAGTGCAAAGCATGCCTATGACGATCAGTTGCTCTCTTTTGCTTATCCTATGAAAACTAAGTAAGCTGAAATATGATTTTTCATTACTTTGGAAATAGCAGAAGCAAATACAACAGGGGTAAATTCCCCTTTCAATTTTACATCCAAAGTATGAACTTTGCCTCTATGGAAGAGGGTCATAATCATATCATGAGTATCAATCACTGCATGCACACAGGGGTAAATTCCCCTTTCAATTTTACATCCAAAGTATGAACTTTGCCTCTATGGAAGAGGGTCATAATCATATCATGAGTATCAATCACTGCATGCACACGATGACACCAAGGCATACCAAGCAAGACATCACATCCTTCCAATAGAGCAATAAAGAACTCTTTGCTATCCATATAACTTCGAATGTGCAAACGAAGCTTTCCAATGAGAGGAGTGACCAGCTCTACATGTCCCTTGCATGCCATACCAATCTCACACATGGGCCCCATCTCATCCTTCTGATGCCTAAACGGGCTGCCATATCAAGAGAGATGAAATTTGACCGTGCCCCTAGATCAAGAAAAATCAATGCATGCCGATCTTTGATTTTGCCCCATGTCATGCAAAGTTCAGTACTATCTTGATTAGGCTGATCTGCCACTACATCATCAAGCACTAAACCAACAGTGGTTTTGCCTTTCTTTGCGTTATTATCATCCTTTTTAGCTTGTTGTTTATTAGGATAGTTGCGTGTCACATGCCCTTCTTGTTCACAAATATAGCATTTATTTGCAGCCATCAGCTCCCTACGTCATGCATCACTTTTTCCACTCTTTCTTTGTGATTTGTTCCTCTTACCAGCCCTATTTTTAGATCTGCCTTGATTTTCAGCATGTTGGAAATAGTGGACTTAATGCAAAAATCCCGAATACTCTTTTGCAAGCCACAAATATACTTCTCCACCTGCTCATGGAGGGGTACTATGCAATAAGAAGTAACTGGCAACAATGCATTCCAAAACTTCTTATTGTACTGGTCCAAGTTCTTGCAATCTTTAGAATTCAACTAATTCCAAGCTGACATAATGTCTACTTCAAAGGTACTTGTCAACCAATTTGAAGCAAACATTTTCTTGAACTGGACCCAAGTGGTAGGTGACTTTCCTTGAATAAGAAGTGTAGACCACCACTGCAATGCATTTCCCTTCAAAAATGTGGCTACCTTGTGTATCTTAGATGCCTCTTTGAAGTTGCCTCCAAAATAGGCTGCATCAAGCTGCTAAACAAGTGCTTTCAGCCTATCTTGTGCACCACTGAAAGGCTCACACTTCATGCTTTTGCCACCTTCATTATTGTCCTTCAACGGACCTATGGGAGTCAAGTTATCATAAATGGGCTGCTGCAAAAAGGGTGCATTGGTTGTATTTGTATTAAAACCAGCACTATCTGAAGCACCTACATGACCAACACCAAATCCTTGTGCTCCAACAGTCCTTGGGGGTGCCGAAACATATCCATATGGCCCGTTTTATGCCCTAGGCATCATGCCTATGCTGCCATACATGGGATTAGGCATTCCACTTACACTATCTGGATACATTGGGTGTTGTGAGCCATTAGTTGGCTGTTTCATACCATAGGGATTTGTGCCATACATTCTCGTATGCGGTGCCTGTCCAACCATAGCATGAAAAATGGTATCGCCACCAACGTATCCTTGCTGTCCCATGCTTTCATGTGCATAATTGCCTTGCTGCCCATGTTCCCATGGATTGGCACTACCAAGTTGGCCATGCATTTGCACTTGCTGCCCCACGGATACTAACTGTTTGTGCTCATCTGGCATTTTGGGCTCTTCTAAAGAAGGCTTAGGCATTTCCTTCGGTTCTTGTGGCTGTCCCGAAGCTGTAGAAGGTGTCTTCTTCTCTTTGCCTTTGCTGTCCTTCTTTGGGGCGTTGAAGAATCGAGTAAACTGGGGATCCTTTGCCAATTCAGCAAAAAGATTTGCTGCTGTACGCATTCGATCCTTGAAGCTATCATCAAATTCTTCATCCCTTGCTGGTCATTAGTCTCTTTATGCATTGAAGTGCCATCATTTGGGACATTTCCCACATTTTTAGCATACTGTCCATGCCGAGAACCATGCCCAACATCAGTCATTGCATTTCCCCCTTCACCATGTGATTGACCAAGGAGTGATGTATCCTCTCCACTTGATCCCGTATCACCATGCGAAGACATGCTTGTTGTAATTCACTGCTGAGAACAATTTCAGCAATAATGTAATAGTCCCAAGTTGCAATCAAGTACCACGGGCCCACCAATTCAAAGAATTTGTTAGTGTCTCGGCAACAAAACCATGTAACCAGCCTTCCTTACGTGGATGGGTAGGAAATCCCTGATTATAACTTAATTACAGTAGCAAACAATTAATACAAATCTGAAAATACAAAATTACCTACTGATCTTGGACAATGCACACCCGATTGGCCCCAAAATTGGCGCCCCTTTCGGTATTTCTTTAGCTTTATTGAAGAAGAAGTTGATTTACAATGGGATTCTCTCAATCCCCTTTGCAATTCAAACTCCCCTTGCTGTCCAAAGTGATGAGCAAGTCTTCAATCTATTTTGCCCCTTGATTTGGGCACTTAATTGGCCTTCACCCACTTCATAGATAATGGAAATGCTCCAAATTCAATGGCTGGCTAGTTCTCCATCTGAATTTAGCTAAAATTCATCTTCATCCTAAAACAATCCAAGTATTGGAGCTTCCAATTTCTGGCATGCTTTTCGAGGTTGCTCCTAAACCCTAATTTTTGCCACTTGTCAGAGTTTCTTCGCGAAGAATTGAAAAAAATCTGTCATTTATTGCTGCTGTCTTGTCTCAACAACTTGTAGATGCAAAGATTTGAAGAAAATCTATCATTTGCTGTTGCTGCCTTGTCTCAACAACTGTAAATGCTGTCACTTGCTGTTGATTGGTCTCCTCTAGCCCCTGGCCATCTCAGAAGATCCTCCAATGGCTGCAAATCAGACCAGCAACATCTCCTCTCTCTCTCTTGCAGGCTGAATACACTATAAATGCCTCTCTCTAGCCTCTTAAGACGTTTTTCAATCTTGCATGGGCATTTTTGATAAGTGGCAGTCTTTCCAAATGATTTATCTAGCATTATCCATAATTAAATATTACTTTTCAGTCTTTAAATATTTAATATTAATTTGATAATCATTTCAATGCCTTGAAAAATAATTTGACTAGCCAATAATTAAACTGGCTAGGCAACTTCCATTCTCGAGTGTCTCTGTGTCAGCTTTGACCATTAGATCGGCGTTAGGTACCATTAAGCGTCACATCGCTAGTGTCACCAACAGACTCTTATGGCCAAATGAATGACCTAGGTCAACAATTGGCACTAGATACTACCAAGTACGTGTGCGACATAACTTATAGCAACTTTTGCCTTTGACATTCTATGATTTTTTCGGATTTCGAGCTCGTAAATTTACTCTAACCCCAGTTGCACCTCACATGTGTAACATTTACTTATTCATGTGATTAAAAGTTAATCCACATGTTAAGTGAGGTTTCAAAAATACATGTGCTCATGACACTGAGAATGCATTGAATTGTCGGTGCATGGGTGGTTTGCTTGGGGTAGAGTTTTCTACGATTGTGTGGACTCCATGTACAAGTCATTGTTTGGACTTGCTCATGGAGGACATTAGGAAGCTCAAGTGGGTGAAAAGGGTGGTCCGCAAAGCTACATTGGTTGTCACATTCTTCAGGATAAAGGAAAAGGCATATTAACAGGGAACGGCCGTCCCGAGGCCCCGGAACGCGAGAACGCCGCCCCAAACGGATAGGCCGAATAGGGACGCCAGAATGGGACGGGGACGTCCCCTGTGCGGCCCCTTGTCACATCCCTTGTCAAGGTATATTTTTAACAGTTTTTCTTTTTTCTTTTTTTTGGGAGTGGGTGCCGAGAATAGGGGCCCACGGGGACAAGAATAATAAATTCCCATCCCCTATTACCATGAGAGGGGGCTCTAACATGGGGATTGGATTGGGATGAGAAGCTACAAAATGGGCATCCCCTATTACTATCCCCACACATCCATCCACATCACATGCATACATTTCCAAATGCTATTTATGTATGCCGTTCCCTCTCGCGTCCCACCCCTCGTCCCCGTTTCTTGTTTTTAGCTGTCCCCCGTCTTTGACCCTATCCCCGTCTTCGTTCTCGTTCCCCGTTCCATGTTACTATGGGGAAGCACCCACTATGGGGAAAGGTGCTTGCTATGTATCGTGAGCATAGTACACTTGAGTTAAAGAAGCCTTCTTCGACTCGGTTTGCTTACATGTGATTGTTGCTTGAGTGCCTTTATGAGGTGTGGTTCAAGACAGTGGTATCCACTTGATGGAATTAGTGGAATGTGCATGAGACAAAAGAGGCTAAAGCCATGCAATGCTTCTGCCTTAATGAGCAATTTTGGCAAAAAGTCCATGCCGTTGTTATTGCGCGACTTCTATTTATAGGGTGTTATGTATTAGTGATTGGTGGAGACACGTGCTTGCATGGTGCTCACAGAGACACAGTGTGCACATACTCTAGAGATAGTAGAGAGGAGATGGATATGGATGCATAAGCCTATCCATGGTTTTGCCGCATTGGTACATTTTACCTTTAAGTTGTTGGTGGTTATGGATGATAGAGAGCTCTGTTTGGACTAGCTTGCTTATTTGACTTGTGTAGTTCTTGTGGATAACCACAATGTAATGTTGGAGAAGCTAGGATGCTATGCAGATCAAAGAGGGTATGTAGCTTTTGCTTCTTCCACTTGTTGGAGGAGAGAGTTACTTGTGAAGCCTTTATTTTGGTGGCAAAACTTTGGATACGCATTGGAGACCCTTCAGTCCTTAGCCATGAGAGTCCTTGCTTAGGATTGCTCTTTAGGTGCATGTGAGAAAAACTGGAGTGACTATTCTCTCATTCACACGAAGATTCGCAATCGGCTTAGGACACAATAATTAGAGCAGCTAGTCTATTGCCACACTAATACATGATAAGGACTATGACAAGCATGGATAGTCCAAAGCAGGTAAACGCTTAACCATAAAATTTAAAATTTGTTGTTTTAAACTTAAAAGTTTATACTTTGCAATTTAGACTTTAGTATTTACAATCTGATGTGCATTGCGTAGGTGAATGTTGATACATTCAAGTTGACGGGTGATACTCTTTCGAGTGTACATTAGGAGGTGGATGATGACGAAAAGATTTTTGTGGAGCTCTATAAAGAGCTTATAGCAACAGATACTCGTGACACTCGCAATTAGTATTCTCGTGGGCGAGAAGTTCGAGTAGGTGGTAGTAGGGGCATGGCTATTTGGCGCCCTTTGACATTGAGAATGGGTGCCTCAAGTGGCTTGTTGACATATATAAGGTGGGGTTCTAGTAGCTCACATCTTGTGCCTCATAATGACATTTTCTCCTTGTCTACACAATCGGCACCTAGGGAGCCCATAGAAACAGGAAATGGTCGGGGAATGGTCCCCCCGGCACGCCGAATCACTGTCGATGGCACGAAACCGTTATGGCATGCATTTCAAAACTATGGAACGTTCCTTGTTCCATTTAGAACAGGGAACGCAGCAGGGAACGTTTCGGATAGGAAACTCCATGTGGCATCCCACTTACCTCTTGTTGCTCCGCCCACTCGTTTTGCGCCGTCTGCTGCTTCTGCCCACTCGTCGCTCTTGCGCGCTCTTGTTTGCCTACTACTGCACACTCTTGCCCACCTCCTGTCTACTGCAGCCTACCCTAGGCCCCCGTTGCTCCCCCGTTGCTCCAACAGCCAGCCCCGATCTGCTCCAACCTCTCTTCTCTTCTTCCTTCTCCCTTCTCTTCCTTCTCCTCCTCTTCTCTTCCTTCTTCTCCAAGTTCCAAGTTCTTCATTCTTCTCCTCTTCTCTTCTTCCTTCTCCCTTCTCTCCTTTTTCTTTCTCTCTTCTAAGTTCCAAGCTCTCAACTTCTCCTTGAGGCCTGAACCCTTACTCTTGACTCTTGAGTCTTCTCCCTTCTCTCGAGACTCGAGTTCTCATTTCTCTCGAGCCATTTTTATTTCAATTTTCAGCCTGAAATAGCTTTATCTTCTTGCCCCGCTCGTCGGGCCGGAGGTTGAGGAAGAAGGTTCGATGATTGGTCTTGGTGGGAAGAAGTAAATGCTGACTGTCCATTGAGTGGTGGAGGATCTTGACCATGGGCTTGCTAGCTTTGCCCATACAAGCAAACTAGTGGAGTAAACAAGGTAATTCGTTGAACCAAGCATTTCTATTTCGAATTTTTATTGATTTTAATTTTTCAAAGTTACTTAAATATTAAAATATGGAATACCAATTGCCACTTGTTCCATTTTATGCATAATAAGGTCCGAACTTATCTTCTATATGAGCCAAATTCAGAGGTACAGTTTTGTCCTAATGTGACCTCGGAGAAGCAAAGGGAACTTCGTGACCGTATGGCAGGTCAACAAGCTTATCTTGCATCTAGACCACGACTTGTTGTAGTTAACCCTACAACTTTTGTGACACCATTCCCATGAGATGTGTCTAGAGCAGGGTCAATATCAAGAAGTACTATCTCTATACCTATTGCAGGCATTGTATTGGCCATGGCATCAACAACGCCACATGTTGCATGTAGACAGAGCACACTTGATACTAGTTGGTATCCCAAGAAGAAGGAAAAGGTGGATACATCAAAGTACGTTTTTTTTAAAAATCATGACCACATTCAATTTCATGCAGCCAGGTCAGAGTATTTTAAATTGATGTGTAAGAAGATTGGTGAGTATGGCTCTTCATATGTACCACCATCATCAAAGACTTTACGCACCAATTTGCCCGACAAGGAAAAGAGCCTTGTTGAGCAAGTAGCTGTGACTAGAAGAAGCATGTGGACTAAAAATGGAGTTTTCTTGATTGTTGATGGTTGGAGCGATACACGCAAGCGATCCGTTCATGGTATGGTTGCTTATTCTCGTGGGGAAATGTATTTTATATCTTCACACGACGCATCAGGGACAGGAAAGTCAGCAGATGTACTTGCAGCAGAGTGGGTTATAGTTATTGAGCTTATTAGCCCAGAGCATGCTGTGGGATTTGTTGCTGAAGGGGAGCTACAAGCTCTACCCTGAGAGCTACGGACCACTTATTGCTCAAGTGTTTCGAACCGAGCGGCCATGGCTACCTCTCACATAGCCGACGTGCAATGCCTACCTTACGGGTGTAGTGAGCTTACCTTCATGCCCAATCGAGTACCCTCCTCTTTCTTGCACACCAGTAGCTCCACGATCCTTGAAGCAAGCTCAAGCAACATCAATCCCTCTCCTATGAGCTTCATCCTCCATAGCCACGCGCGAGACAAGAGAAGAAAAGAGAAGAGAAGAGGGGAAGATGAAGAGAGAAGATGGAGAGCTTCTTCTCCAAGATCCCTCACTCTCACACAATCACTCCCTCACTCCCTCACACTCTCAATCCCTCTCTCAAGCACAAGCAAGAAGGCAAGAAACAAGAGAAGAAGAAGAAGAAGCTTTGGCCACACACAAGAATGAGCTTCTCATTCACTTTTCAACTTTATATACATGCCCTACTTTTCATGGGCGGTCATCCCCTTTTTTACATGGCCGGCCATTAGCCTAGGCCCATTTCTCATTTCCCACCGTTCTAATCTATCCTATTTCCAATTAATGCATACAATTTGCACAAGAGTGAGCCTGGTGCTCTTTTACAAGGATTCGGGAGCGCTTTCACACTTAATGGTGCGCTTTTTACTCTTTTACTTTCCTTGGGCGACTCTAAGACTTCCTGAGGGTCGTGCCCGTGCTTTTAATTTTTTCAGGGTCTGGTTACCGGTTAAGGCGCCTTTTTCTTCCTTTTGTCCTGCGCCTTTTGCTATTTCCTTTTTTCCATTTCCCGCTCCTTTGTACTGCGGTAAACATTACCCCCCTCCTAGCCAAGTGCCAGTCCCATGGCACTGTGGTGGGAAGTAGTGGGCTAGATGATGCTGTTGCTAGGTGGAACTGGTGGGTAGATGACACTGAGGCTTGTGAATGAGAGGTGATGGAGTTTGATGACGATGACCAGGAAAGATTCCGGCGTGCTTCCGGCTTCATGAAGATACTCGACATCGTTCACACTGTTGTGGCGCCCCTTATGTAGCCGGTCGTCTTTTGAGGGTCAAAAACGCTTGAAGCAATAAGCAATCCCTTAGAAGGGTGGTATTGGAGGGATTTATTTTGGAGAAACCCCCCGAACGCTGTTTGCCTAGAAAATCCGTTGCTTTGATTGAAGATCCTTGTCTTTGAGTTGAAAGTCTTCAGTTTTGAGTTGAAGGTCTTCAGGCTTGTGGGATCAATAAGCGATTCGTAGATCTTGAGGCGCTGGGCATGGATCATTGGACGATGAGGTTCCAAGATCTATGCCAATGGCAGTTCTACCTTGACTTGGTTCAATCATGGTAGCCATCAGCAGGCAGATGGCTAGCAACATGAAATCTGTTGAGCCATTTAAACCTTCGCAGCAAAGCTCCTGAAGTTGCTGTAATAGAGTCATGTCCGACTCATGGAAAAATTTCTTGTCATTGGAGGATGTAGTGAATGATCTTCTTCAGCCAAGCAGCCAGTTCTTGAACCACGAACATAACCTGCAAGAAAAGTTGTGCCCTTCCTAGGGGGTGTGTTTGTCTCACTGTGTAGTGCATGGTGCCCGTGCCAGTGGAACTGGGAGATGGGTCTAACCTTGGGCAAGCCCTTGGTAATGTCCCACACTTGAGGACCCAATTCGTGCGTCGTTGGAGGTGCGGTGCAAAATTTAGGGTGACAGGTCTGAAAGTCTTGCCCTTGATGTGCCTTAAGTGTGAAGTGGGGAAGGGGCTAGGGAGAACCCTAGATGCAGTGTGTGGTGCACAATAACAATGAAGGGAGACTGCAAGCACATGTGAAGTGTTCTCCTTGTTAACCTGCTCAGTAGTAGATTCATCTTTCAGCTTTGCTATTTTTTACTCGTCTTTCTCTCCAGTCACCTTGTCTTTGTTTCCTTGTGGCTTTTTCTCTTAAAAAATAAATAAATAAATAAATAAAGAATGAGAGAGGGAGTACAATTGGCAATGCATATTACACCCATTTAATCACGGGTCGCAGGCATTGAGATAAGATTGTGCGACTTTGTAGGTATTCTTTAATATCGGCCTTAGCTCTCAGAGGAGTGGTTGACAAGAAAGGGTGATTACACCTTGTGAAGCGGGTGTCACTCATATTTTCTAAGAGCTCTAGACAGAAGGAAGGAAGGAAGGAGAGTAGCCTGCATCATTAACCTAGTAATAGCTCTACTATCTATTCCTAGGTTGATATCAAAGAAGAGTGGGGGGAGATGGGCTTCCTCTGTTGTGGGTTTTTGGAGTAGCAGGAATTTGATAAGTTGGAGGTAATTACAAGTGGTCAAAAATGCTGGATCTGGGCAGGAAGAGAAGTCTACAAGAAAACGATTTATAGAAGGAAGTATATCTTCTAACCTAAACACTAAGCATTCCTCAGGGCTCCTAGCATTTACATTATATATTTTTGGGAAGTCGTAATCTCCATGCAAGTCTCTATCATAGTCCACTCCATGCCTACGAGGGTAGGGCATGTAGATAGGATCATTGTGCTCTTCAGGGAGTGAACTACAAAAGGCGGTCCATGCATCAAAATTGGTGTCCCAAATCCTCCTCCGTCATTTCGGCTGTGCCTCGTAGCCTTGGACGGTTTTGGGAACCAGATTGACCTTATCTTCCCAGTAATCCTGTGGCTCTTGTCGCCACCTAGTCATTATCATGCTCCTCTCTTCTATCCACCTGTTTGTAATTTCATTGGCCAGATCCTTGATCTTGGCTAAGACTCCTAGAGACAGAGCCCGGTCCATAGAGCGTGGGAAAGCAAATGAAAGCTCAAACGGCCTTTTATGGAACTCTCGCTGACGCCAGATGACCAACTCCTGGGGCCAGTCTACAGGATGTGTATCATTTCTCAGTGGCATGGGCTCTTCAGGAAGTTGTCTTGGAATTGTGCGTGCTCGGCGTTGGGCCTCCTCAGCTAATTCTTGTCTTCTTCTCCTTGCTGCAACTATGTGCTCAGGCAGATGGGCATCTGCAGGTTTTTCCTGTGGGAGATCGGGTTGAGGCGGACTCGGCATTCTATGTTGCTCTTCTTCATTACCTTGCTCGAAATCCGGACCCTCTTCGACATGTCGCTCAACTACAGATGGGATGACTGGCGGTGGTGGTGGTGGCTGTTCATGCTCCTCAAAACCTAGCTCCTTGAGCTCAGCAGCAGTGGAAAGGCTCGTACAGCGTAAGTAGCGGAATTGTTACTCCTTAGTGATCCCTGTACTCGTTGGGAGCTCCCGCTCTTGAAGACCATATCTTAGAGCTCGGGTGGTTAGCTCTAACTTTCTTTTTACCTTTTCCACCGGATCATCGCCCTCAACTTGTGTGACATGGAGTACCGTGTTGAGGAAGGCTTGCCACTGTGTTTTAGTAGTTATTTCGGCAGCTTCAACCCTGGCTTCTGCAAGCATTCTTTCGCATTCTGCCACTGCCAGGCGTTTGGTCAAGTCCCTCACCCTGTCAAAATTATTCATTTCCCACTCCATAGCTCTTTCCTCCAGCCTTTTTCTCTCTTCCTTCAGTTGGCCCGCCAGGGTGGTTACTACCTGTTGCTGCTCATTTGTTAAAAACCACAACTGGTTCCTTTCTCTTAACTTCTGAGCCAGCTGCTCTTCAGCAATCCCTTTGGCTTGATCTACAATGCTGAGCCTTTGGTGCACCTCGGCCAGTACTTCTGATTTTTCCTGCACCAGCTGCTCTTGGCTTTAGATCTCAGCAATGAATAGCCTTTTTTGATTGAAAGCCATGGCCATGAGGGCCTCTACATCTTCCTGGGAGGTCTCCAGCGCATCTTGTAATCTTTGCACTTCATCTTGTAGCCGTTTTGCTTCTGTTGCTGAGACTCTTGGCCCTTCACTCTTCAGAAACTCGATTTCACTTATTAATCTGTTTTGTTCTTCTAGCTCCTGCCACAACCGGAGCTCCGTGGTATATGTTCTTGTGGTATACTGGCTTCGCCTTCCTGAACCTCCTGTTTTAGCATTTCCACTTGAGCGACCTTTTGCTGTAGATCATTGTATTGCTGTACTAGTAGCTTTAGACTCCTTTGCTCTGCCATCAGGTTCTGCTCTTCATCTTCCAGCCTTTGTCTAAGGCGGCTTTCGTTGTCCTGGGCTTCCTTTGTTTTTGCTACTAGCTGGTACTGCAGGGCCTTTATTTCTCTTCGTCGGTCGGCTCCTTGCCTTGAGACTTCTAGCCTAAGGGCAGCTGACGTTTCTTTTTCTTTTTCTAGCTCCATCAAGGCCACTTTCTTCTCTTCTTTCGCCTTGTCCAGTTGTGCCAGTAGCTCAGCCACATATGCGTCATAGTCAATGTCGGTAGGCATGGGAGTATAGGGTGTGGTGGTTGATGCCTCCAGCCTTTGTTTTTTAGGGTCTTGCCGTGACTCTGCATCTGCGGCAGCGGGCCTTTTCAATCTGGTTTCTGGCACGATCTCGGCCACTTTGCTCACTAGCATTTGCACCATGTTCATTAGCTGTGCCGTGTCGAGGGGAGGTGTGGGCTGTGTGGTGGTTGCAGTTGTGGTTTCAGTCGTTGCAGGCACAAAAGAGGAAGGAAGTGGATGTAGTAGGGACTTGCCCTTGCCTACAATCACTGGAGCTGCTTCCACACTTGCACTAGCTTCAGCTTTATGACGGGGGCTCACGGGTTCGAGCTCTCCACCCCCGTGGGTCTCTTCCACAGATCTTCGTGTAGCCTCTGTCAATTCGGTCAGCTCCTTTAGTCTCTGCTCTTCAGCTTCTTCTTCCGCTCTTCTTTTCCTGTCCTCTTCTGCCTTCTTTGACTCTTCTCTTATCTTTGCAAGCTCTTCCTTCTCTTTCCTCCTTCTTTCTTTCTCAGCCCTCCTAGACTCTCTTTGAGCCCTCTTGATTTCAACTCGTTCTTCTTTGCTTAATTTCTCTTTCCTTTCCTTCTGTCTCTTGTCCCCTTTCTTTTGCCCTTCTGGTTTGCTTGGTTGTGTAGGCGGCACCTCCTGTTCTCCCTTGTCACTTATCGTTCTTTCACTTGATTCTTCTCCTTCGTGGTGAGGTGGGCTTTGATGTGCAGCTCGCTCTTCCATGACTCCAGCAGCCCTCACTGCTTCATCTATGATGGCTGTCAAAACACCACCATATCTAAGTGTGGGTGTCTTTGAGGCAGGTTTCTTCCTTGTGGAGCGTGCGGTTGAGGCAGGGGATTCTCCTCCTGCTGGTGCTTCCGCTGGAGTGAGAAGGGCAGCTGAGCTTTGAATGGTTTTTTGCACGAATCCATTCCAGTCTACCTCCTCAGGGACTCCTGCTGCGATGCTTTCTAACAATGGGACCCCGATCGTGTTCATCAATGCATTGTATCTTTGGCCCGAGAAGAGTGTGTGGATCATCTTCGCTTGCAATTTCACTGCTGGATCCGGGATGTCAACCAAGCTGATTCCATCCACTGTGTGCACCTTCTCTTTCTTTACCCCCAGCATGGCGTAAACATCCCTTCTCGGCCGCCTCTCTTTCTTGGGTACGAGCCCCAAGGCCTTTACGATTGCCGTATTGAGGGGCACTTCAATTCTTCTTTCCTGCTCCCCTGTCCTCACTGTGACAGTGTCATAGTTCCTGCCCTTGTCAAAGTTCCTCAGAAATTCAGCACACATACCATAATCCACGGCCTGCCCCACCTTTTCCACATACTTGTGGAGGTGGCATCTGTCCACCAATTCTTTGACTGCAGGTTCCTCCAAGATGGCCTCATCCAGGTTCAGCGTGTGCTTGAAGGTGAATTGACTGAATCCTCGTGTCTCGACACTGATGCCGAACTTGGTCATCTCTTATTCAGAAAATGGGAGTTTGCCCCCTTTGTCTTGTCTTGCCATGGTGGTTACCTGTCAACACACCATGCCAACATTAATGCTTAAAAATCGGCTTATTTCTAACAAAACTCAATTTTGAGAGAAAAATGTATGTGTCAAAAATTGGTATACTTGCTTAGAGCTTGAATTTTAGAGACAGGCTCACAGCAGCAATTGCTATTGTTTTCCCTTTGCATTATCTTCCATTGAGACTCAATTAATCATAACATTCTGCTAGATAGCATGACTCTCATTTTGCTCTGCTCTTGCTCCCATTGCTCCCCCCTCGTCTTGGATCTTTCAAGGAATCCTTCTTAGGATTAGCACAGGAAGTACGAGGCAAATGCTGTTTTTCGTGGATTGACTTACTTAGCCAGTAACCAATTATAGAAGCTTGGATTGTATTCGAGTTGGGCATGACAATCAAGAGCAGATGGTTGGATGGAGACTTGGGAGATGTAGGTCAAGACATCATGAAAGAGATCTCCAGTATTAAGGCGGCTTGCAACATGTAATTCCTCTTCCGTAAGGAATTGGTCAATGTAAGGGTGAGCGAGTACATGGTCGTCTAAATTCTGGTTGCGGGTGATGGCCAAAATCCTAAACGAGATAGGTGCCACATAAGTATGGTCATATTCGATGGTTTTAATTGCCCTGCGTTGCTCAGCATTGGTCATTATCCGGCAACCTTTTTTCTCCCATTGGATTCTCAAAGCAAACCATTGCTGCAAGAACGTGGAAGGTGAGCTTGCTCTCTGCGTGAGCTCTTGCAACTCGTGCTCAAGAACAGAACGAGAAGGCTTACGATATGAAGTGATTAGTCTTCTGAGGGCAGCTTGCTCTTTTGAGATTTCGTCGTTTGCTATCAATTCAGCAGCAATTTTGGGGAATTTAGTGGTTATAAGTTCGTATTCTTCCCAAGTACATGGTAATGCACGAACATCCGAAGCAAGTGTTTTGTCAAGAAGACCTAGGTCTAGCCTCTCATAACTTCTAGCGAATGTAGTGAAAGTTTTGTCCAACATCTTGATGCAGGTTACTAAGTCATCCCCAGAAGTCGCGGCGAGGTCTTTAGCCAAGGAAAGGAAAGGTCGTATCGTGTAGGAAGGTTTAAGACCTGCTGGTGGGAATGGTGCAAATGGACTGGATAGCGGTGACTCCATCATTGGTGTCACAGGTGTGGCTTTGCACTCCAAAGCACTTTGAGGTGCTGTAGGAAGCTCTGGGGACATGGGAGTTGTGCTGGGTTCTAAGTTAGCAGTCATGGGGGTATTTAAGTTCTTTGGATTAGGTAAGTCTAAGGCTTGTGGCGTTTGCTTTGGTCGATAGATGAGCTGGGGCTTACTAGCCACAGCGGGCAATGGTTTGCTGGCTATGCCCTGGGTACCCTGTGTGCAAGCCTCCCTCACTGGGGTGAGATTGCTTGTAGATGAGCTTTTAAACTTGCCATTTTTAGGCACCCAAATCCAGGGGTTGACCTCGTAGTATCCTTGTGCTCGCAATAGATCTTTGGGGATCCATCGCGGCGTGGTTGTGTGTCTACGTCGATAGCGTCTAGATTGCCTCTTAGGCCGTGATGACTGATTATTTTGGCGTTTAGAATCATGTTTGGGTGGTCTACCCAGATGTGGTCGTTGCCGTTTTGGCACCCATATAAGCTTGGACTCCTTGGCCTTGTGAGCACTCTAAGTGGGTTTGGGCCTAGGGTCGAGAGCCTGGCATGAGGCCTTGGTTTTCTTCTGTTTAGACTTGGGCTGAAGCGTGGTCGTAGGGGTTTCTACCGGTGGTTTCGTAATGGTGGAGTTAGGACGGCCCTTGTTGAAAGTCGTCACTATACGCACATTGCCTATAGTAAGATGAATGCGGTTTAGGTTGTAATCCACATTACAGTTCGTTTGCTTATTGAAAGTACGATCTGATAGTGACATATTACCGGCTCCTTTAGTGTCAGGCAACACGTGGAAGAAAGCTGGTAAACTTTTAGACTCGATAGAAACGACTACCTTGCACTTCCCTAGGAGTGAATAAGCATTACCCCCAAACGAGGTGAGTTTGGCATTAGTGGGCTGTAATTTCGGTTGACCAATGCATGTCCAATGGTCATGCGTCAAGATGTTGTAGTCGGCACCTTCATCAATCAAGGCATCAAAAGAATATGCCGCTCCTACTGTGACTGTGATTCGTAGATACGCCGGTGCCACTGCTTCTTCGTCCTGATCTGTAAGGTCGGTTATAGTAGCCATGCAGACGTTCATTGGGGGTTCTAGCATGGGTGGCTCGTGTAATGGATGGGAAGGAGGATAGTACTTCTTTATGCAACTGCTATTAAAAAAGCCTATTCCTTCGCCTTTAAGTGTCTCTAACTCAACATTCCCTGTTCTACCAATCATGCGTACTCTGAAAGGTCCTAGCCCCCGAAACTTCATCTTCTGTTTATGTCCTTTTACAGAGTATAGCAGAACAAGGTCCCCTTGTTCAAAGTCTCGCTGTTTGACATGCTTGTCAAACCACATCTTTCGTCGAGCCTTCTCACAAATCAGAGAGTGAGTGGCGAGGAGTCGGGTCTCCGTTAGGCGCTCTAACGCCACTAAGCGATTGGTCCAAGCCTCTCTTCCCTCCCAACGCTCCTAGACTGCTATCCTTAAGCTAGGAATGAAGAATTCTAAGGGTAAAATGGCTTCAGTTCCGTACGTCAGCCTAAAAGGCGTCTGTCCTACAGCCGTTTTATAAGCTGTGCGATAGGCCCACAAGGCCGCCATTAGCTTGTTGTCCCAGTCACTTCTTGAAGTAGATACTACCTTTGTAAGCACGTTGACTAAGATTTTATTCATGGATTCGGCTTGGCCATTAGCCTGAGGGTAATAGGGAAAGGACTTCTGATAAATTATTAGGAAGGTAGAGAGCAGGTGGGAAATCACTTTATTAATGAAGTGCGTGCCTTGGTCGCTTACAAGTTCGATTGGACAGCTAAACCGTGAAATGACCTGCTCCCACAAGAACTTTGCAGTGGTTCTAGCATCATTCTTCCTCGTGGCTCGTGCCTCTGCCCACTTCGTTAGATAATCGGTTGCCACTATGATGTAGCGAGCTTGGAAATATTGTGCCGCAGGACTGATAGGTCCAATAAAATCGATGCTCCATTTTTCAAAGGGTTGTCGGGCTATGACAGGGGTCAACTCCATCTTGTCTTTCCGCACAGGCACTTTGGTTCTTTTGGCACTCATCGCAATGCTTTACGAATTTAGCTACATCGTGGAAAAGGGTGGCCACCGTAGTTGGGATTGTAGCATCTTTCGGGCTGTTGTGTCCCCGCTAAAGTGTCCTCCAGCGATTCTGCCATGTGCTTCTTTCAATGCATCGTGCATCTCGTGCTCACATACGCATCTGCGCAATAAACCGTCTTGTCCCAACCTGTAGAGTTGGCTGGCTATCAGTTGGTATGGCTGAATTTTCAGGATAAGTCTTCTCAGCCTGGCCTTCTCAATGGGTCTCTCAGGTAGTCCGCTCTCTAGCACTTGCACTATGTCATCGGCCCAGTACGGCGTCAGATCAGCTTTAAACAATTCTCTCTCACTAGACAGGTTAAAGAGATGAGCATCCGGTAAATCGTCAGGTATGCCTTGTCCAGCGGCTTCTCCTGTGGATATGCGGGACATGTGGTCAGCCATGTAATGCTGCTTTCCTTTGTGTACAACCACAGAGAAGTCAAACTCTAGTAGAAGGAGTAACCATCTAGCTATGCGTCTCGTAGCGCAAGGTTTGTTCACAAGATATAGCAAGGCTTGATAGTCAACAAAGAAGACAAAGGGAGTGGCCAACAGGTAATGCCTAAATTTCTTTACCGCAAACACCATGGCCAACCTCTCCCTTTCTGTCGTGGAATAGTTCATCTCGGTCTCTGTGAGTTGCCTGCTGGCAAAACTCACCGGATAATCTAAGTTATGTTCACCAGGCTGGCATAGCACGGCTCCAATAGCGAACTTAGAGGCGTCTATGTGTACATGAAACGTTATGTTCCAGTATGGGGCTCGTAAGATTGGTGCAGTAGTGAGAGCCTTTTTCAACTCCTCATATGCGCGCTGGTATTTCTCAGTCCACTCGAACACTATCAACAGCTTGTACAATGGTCTAGCAATTAGTGCGTAATTTAGTACAAAGCGTCGATAATATCCAATATGTCCTAAGAAGCACTGAACTCCCTTGTAGTTATCGGGTGGCGGTAAGTCAACAATGACTCTGACTTTAGAAAAGTCAGTGGCAATGCCGTTCCTTGACACTACGTGCCCTAAGATGCATCCGTGTTTCACCCAGAACTGGCACTTTAAGGGGTTCAACGAGAGGTGGTACAACCTACACCTTTCAAAGACAGCTCTCAATTTCTCTAAGTGTTCGGCCCAACTAGAGTGTACGCATAAGTCGTCTACAAACACTTCCAGTTCGCGCCTAAGCATGTCCTTAAAGATAGTGCACATTAGGCGTTGAAAAGTCGCAGGTGCGTTCATCAGTCCAAAAGGCATGACAATGTAGGCGAATACACCCCATTCCGTGGCAAAGGTAGTCTTGTGCCTGTCGCGGGGGTGCACTTGCACTTGATTATAGCCCGAGAAACCATCCAGAAAACTGTAGGCTTCTTTACCTGCTACCCTCTCACGCATGTGCTCGGTGTAAGGTAAAGGATAGTTATCCCTCTTTGTAGCGGCATTCACTTTCTTGTAGTTCACGGACACTCGGATTTTTCCATTTTTCTTCATGACAATCACGATAGGTGATACCCAGTCCATGTGCTCGATCTCATATATGAATCCTGCCCTCATGAGTTTATCAATCTCCTCTTTTACTGCGTGGGTGTGTTTGGGATTCATGGGGTAAGGTCGTTGTTTCGTTGGCACTGCATCAAGGACCATTGGGATATTATGAGTCACAACCCTAGGGTCGACTCCCTTAAGTTCATCCAATGTCCAGGCAAATACGTCAATGTACTCTTGCAAGAGTGCAACAAGTTTGGTCTCCTCATCCTCCGTCAAGTCATCTGCAATGAATACAGGCCTTGGCTTTTCACCTTCCCCAGCCAAGTTAACTTCCTTGACTTTGGCGGGTCCTTCCATCGGTTCACTAGTTTGGCCTTGTCTTTTCGCACCTAGCAGAATCACCACTCTGTCACCCTTTTTAAATTTTGTAAATCGTTTGGGTAGATCTTGCGGTTTCTTTTGCCTTTCTGCTTCTGAGTCCTTTGCTTGCTTCCTGGCCTCCTCCTTTAGCCTCCTGCGCCTTAGGTGGACTGGCAAGTCTCCCTTGGTGCGTTTGACTTTAGAAGGTTGTGGTATCTCGGGATCACTCTCAGTGTTGACTTCCGACTCTGAGTTAAACTCATCCCTCACTTGAGGAAGGTGTTTCCCCAGGGGGGTCGTAGTTAAGTAGGTGCATTCGTCTTGAGCACTGGGATTACCCATGGTCGTGCCACTCCGGCTTGCTCGTAATCCACGGCTCCTATGTGTTCTAGCCAGGATCTGTCACACTCCATTCGTATGACTCCTTTTTCGTTCTGACTGGTCCTTCCTCTCCTAGGCCTCGAGTCTACCCTGATTTGTTCTATCGCTTTTCCTTGTGTGTCGTACTCTATTGTATCTATCTCTTCTTCACTCTCCTCTCCTGTAGAGTGACAGTCCTCATACTCCTCGTCATCAGAGTCCTGTCCTTCTGACTGCTCATCATCACCTAAGCTTTCCTCTCCAGTCTCCTTGTCATCAGTAACTAAAGCCCAGTTATATAACAAATTCAGGTCATGGACCTTGGTCCATTTCCATTCTGGCTTAGCTAATAGATCACGTAGAGGTTTTAAGTTAGCAGCCAAGTTGCCTTCCAGTTTATTGGTCAGATACTCTACGATTTCCTGAAGCTCTAGTTTGTTGTTGGGGATATGGAACGAGGCTGGTTTGCCTGGGTTGAGTGAGCTTCCTGCCATCATGCAGAGTGGCACAATTGGCTCCTCAATTGGCATGGTTGCGGCTTTAGCAGCCTGCCGATATAGTTCTTCCTCATCCGAGAATGGTAGGTCAATGGTTGCCAAAACGTGCATCCAATCCCTTTCATCCTCAGGGCAAGGAATATATTTAATGAGTGATCCATAGGGTTTGGTCGTTTGAGTATCGCCTCTCAGCATAGCTGAGATGGCATCTAGGTCAACAGGGGTTGTCTTCCAAGTGTCCATCTCCACCCTTACTGCACTAGTTCTGTTCCCTAGGAAAATCAAACCATTGCCCCAGTCCTCAATGACATGCGTATTCCTCATCCAAGGTCGGCCTAATAGTATGTCGTAATCCACTCGCTTCATGACAATGAAGTTTACGGAAAACTGCACATCGGCAATCTTTACTGGCCAATTCTTTAAGACCCCGAATGGTTTTATCTTCATTCCATTTGCTAATGTGACGTTAAACCTGGCAGTCTCTACAGGAGGGTTTTCCCATGCCTCTAAGACTGCATGGCTTAGTACACTAACATCTGCGCCTGTGTCTACAATTCCTTTTCGCGTCATATCTCCTAAGGCTAGGACGGGTAAAACTGCATGCATTTCAGTGCCTTCCCAAAAAGCATTGATGTGCAAAGACTTAGGAATTGAGTGTAGAGTTAGACTTGGAATCTGTGTAACCGCATCATGATCTTGCGGATCAGCACCCGCAAGTCCCGTGTGTCCCTCCATCAAGTCTTTTAACTCTTGCCATAAGGAATGATTCTGCCTAAGCAAGTCTTCCAAGCTTAGAGTTACTGGAGTAGACAACAAGGTTTTGAGGAGGCTACTGGGCTCTTGTCTTTCCCTGAGGCTAGCATTTCTAGGCCATGCGTTCTGCCTGCCCTGGCAAGTTTTCCCTTGGCCTTGCTGCTGAGTTGTCCCCAGTGGTGCAGGTATGCTCATAGCTTGTGGTTTTAAAGGTGAGACTGGTGTGCTCACGCTGGAAAAATCGTCAATAGGATCTTCTAATATGGGTTCAGCATCCTTGAGGTGCTTTTGGGCGTCCTTGACCCACTCCTTGACCTTAGCTATAGCCTCGAGCTGCCGTTTGGGATGGGGATATTCCCCTACCTTGGCACTCCCTAGCTCGGCTGTCTTAGGAGCTGATGTCTCCGCCTCTGCGTCTGTGACCCTCTTTTCCGTTACTAACGTAGTCGCTTCCTTGGTTTTAAGAGTTATCTTTGCATCGGTTCTCTTTTTCCGTCTCCTCCGGCTTTTCTTTCCTATTGAGGTTGCGTCAAGGTTACTTAGCCCTGGCAAAGAGATGCCTACCTGTTTTGTTTGAGCTCGCGTCATAACATGTAGTGGGATGGGTGTATCCTCACTGTCAAAGGTTTCCACTCCAAAAAGCCCCAAAGGCACCGATGACATGTTGGCAGAGCTGGTTTATGGCTTCCACCTAGGACAGTCAGGAAACAGATGTGTGATTCCACACTCTGTGCATCGGAGATCCGCTTTGTCCTTGTTAGCTTGTTCTCGTTCTGGGCAACGTGATGAAATGTGGCCTGGGTGGCCGCAAGTCCAGTATGTGATTGGATCTTGGCTTGGCCCTCCAAAGCCTCTGCCTCTTCCTCTTCCTAAAGCCATCACCGGCATCGGCCGATAGTCCATCAGGATTGGGTTGCCCTCCTCGTCATAGGATATGTACGGGTTGACATATGTTTCTTTCTCATTAGGCTCCTCCACAAAGTGAAGAGGAGCATCGCTAGATGGGTGGGTTACAAAAGGCCTTGGTGGTCTGGGTATACCCGTTGGGTTCATCTCCAACCTAGGTACGGCAGGTCTTGAGTTAGTCAGTGCTGGGAGAGCTAACTGGGCTCCCCTCTCAAAGAAACTGGGTGGCCTATTACCTAAGTATGGAGGGTTGTACTGCTGCGCGTATGGGAATCTCCTCGGCA
Source organism: Lygodium microphyllum (assembly GCF_053477565.2). Lineage (NCBI taxonomy): Eukaryota > Viridiplantae > Streptophyta > Polypodiopsida > Schizaeales > Lygodiaceae > Lygodium > Lygodium microphyllum. Next base: position 70,541,888 of record NC_141160.1, read on the forward strand.
TTCTGCAATACACTGCATCATGCCCGAATCTACTGCAATTTGAGCACGGCCGAGATTTAGGATCTTGGCACTCAACTAGGAGGTGATTGCCGCCGCAGTATATACATTGTACATGCGATCTCATAGGCTTCCTTACCAGCTCTTGCAACCGTGCAATCTCCATTCTCATTGCTGCTATCTCCTGGTCATGGTCTACACTCTTTCCCTTATCTTGCACACTAGCTGTTGCTTTTTCCCCCGAAGTAGTTGATCTCTCAAGGTCCCTCTGGCTTGCACTCTCTCGGTTGGTAGTCCTCATGCTGCGTTCCTTGAGTTGATCATCTACGCATATTGCCTCCTCGAAAACTCTAGCTAGTACGTCTCGTTGCAAGGTGGAGTTACTGGCCAAAGCCTTGTAGAGCTCCTCACTCCGAATCCCGTTCATGAACACTATAGATACTGCCCTCTCGGTAGGTCGCTCATTGGCAGGGATTCTCTTGTAGAGGCTACGCACCTGAGTGACGTAATCCCTAACGTCTTCCTTCTCCCTTTGACTGATATTCATCAACCTAACGATGAGGTTATCCGAATACCCTGCCTCCGAAAACCTCTTGATGAAGAGGCCCTTAAGGTGAACAAAGTTCGTACGTTCTGCATCATCTAGACTAGAATACCAGGTCCTCCCCTTATCGCCTAAGCACAGGCCGAAAGCTTGAGCTCGCTGCGCAGGGTCGGTAAGACCGTTTGCCTCACATACTTGCTCGAACTGCTCCGTACCGGGTCACTGCTAGGTTCGTATCTAGCTAGTTGTTTTGCTACGATGGGGATTCTAGCTTGCCCTTTAGCCCCTTGCGTGACTCCCAATCCCGATAGTAGCGCGGTAGCTAGGGCAGTAGCGCTCTGTTCAACGGACGTATTGTCCAAGAGTCACTTTGCTACCAATTCGCTCAGTGTCATGTCAGCCTCTGCTGCCCGTTCCCTCTCTGCATTCGGTCCAGATTTGGCCGCTCCAGCTAGGTCTAGCACTTGTCTATAGCCTCGTACATATCTACGTCTTGCTGTAGCCTTCTAGCCCTTTGCTCATGGTTGTAGGCAATCATGTCTTCTAGCGCTCTCTTGATTGCTCTTCTCTCTTCTTCCAGGTTTGCTACCACTTCCTCTACAGGTCTGCCCTGGATCACAGTCCTAGTGAGTAGATCGTAGTTGTGGACCAGTTCCTCGACTGAGGTTGGAAATTCTCCTAAGTCTAATTGGTCCTCTCCTCGTTCACCTCTTGATCCCGACATTGTTTCTGCTTCCAGCTCCACGAGGTTGTCAATAAATCCAAGCAGCTCCGACAGCGTCCAATCCTCTATATTGTTGCTTTCCGTGTCTTCGTGTCTTCCCCAGGTCCTACTAGTAGGGCACTCAGGCACCTGTCTAAGTCTTGGGGTCTTCTCCTACTAGTGGGTTCCTTAATGTTATTAGATATCCTGATGTGTTCCTTGTTATTTGAAAGCAGCTGCAATCCTTATTCACACGTTATGCTTAGTTCTTTCGTGGTGCTTGGTGTGAAAACAGGCTTTTCTCTTTTCTTGCAGTGCAAACTTAGTGGAACTCAAGAGTAAAGTGCTGATGCAGAAAGCGTTTAATGCGAACTCCACTCTGTTTCTCTCCACATTCTTAGCGTGATTTGAGTTCTAAGCTCAGTTCCCGGCTATTCTATGGTCTTTCTGAAGGTCTGTGCTGCGTTTTCTATTCTGCTCTAAGTTCGATTGATCTCTGAGGTTCTAATGGTCAAACTGGGTCTTGGGGGTGTTCAGGGTTGCGTCCTGGGGGTTAGGTCTGTGGCAGGGTCAACTAAAGATCCTTATTTTTTCCTTTTGGCAGGATGGTCCGATTCCCAGAATCGGACAGGGCTGGTTCAACTCTAGTAGTCGGACGGTCCGAGTCCAGTAGTCGGACAGGGTGGTCCAAGTCCTAAAATTGTTTGGTTTGATCCGAATGTTGGATGGTCCGACTATGATGGGCGGTCGGAGTGCCACGTGGCACGTCCGATCGAACTGTCCGATTCTGGGGATCGGACAGGACTGGTCCGACTCCCTCAGTTGGACGGTCCGACTCCAAGACTCAAGTGGTCCGATTCTGGGAATCGGACCATTGAGACCTGGTCCGACTTCGTCTAGCGGCAGCAGGCGCGATTTCGACGCGTTTCGATCCCTCTTGATGCCTGCTGTACACAATCACAAGAGACTTTTCAGATCTGATTAGAGCACTACTAAGAAACACCAGACTCACCTGGAGCAACACAAATCCATGGCACCCAGAATCGTGGTAGCGCTCCCTCTTCTTGGTAACCAGAAGTTCTCTCTTTCTCACTCTCTCACAAAGCTAACCAGTGAAATGAGATTTGTCCTGGCCTCCCAAGCCTCGTAAGGTCCTTTCCTAGCATTATAAAACCTTAAAGCTAGTTCCCTTTTCCCTGTTTTACCCAGAAATTTGAATCTGGTCCCGTGTTTCCCTGTTTCCAACAGCAGCCAAAACCTCTGTTTTCTCTTTTCTTAACCTAATCTAACCTTAATCTAGTGCAGCCAAAATGCAAAACAGAGATGCAGAATGGTAGTCCTACACTAATGCTTCCAACAAACCAAAATACTTACTTGTTTCACGGATTAAAACCTCCTAAATCTCCTAGCTATCTCGAGCACCGGTTCGGGCTGCAAACCCTACTTCTATGCTCGATTTGATGCGCGCGGCGCTCAAGGCTCGATTCCTTCTGTCCCGGCAATGGAACCAAAATGAAGGAGAGCTACAAGCTCTACCCCGAGACTTACGGACCACTTATTGCTCAAGTGTTTCGAACCGAGTGGCCATGGCTACCTCTCACATAGCCGACGCACAATGCCTACCTTACGGGTGTAGTGAGCTTACCTTGATGCTCGATCGAGTACGCTCCTCTTTCTTGCACACCGGTAGCTCCACGATCCTTGAAGCAAGCTCAAGCTACCTCAATCCTTCTCCCATGAGCTTCATCCTCCATAGCCACGCGCAAGAGAAGAGAAGAGAAGAGAAGAGAAGAGAAGAGGGGAAGATGAAGAGAGAAGATGGAGAGCTTTTTCTCCAAGATCCCTCACTCTCACACAATCACTCCCTTACACTCTCTCAATCCCTCTCTCAAGCACAAGCAATAAGGCAAGAAACAAGAGAAGAAGAAGAAGCAGCTTTGGCCACACACAAGAATGAGCTTCTCATTCACTTTTCAACTTTATATACATGCCCTACTTTTCATGGGCGGTCATTCCCTTTTTTACATGGCCGGCCATTAGCCTAGGCCCATTTCTCATTTCCCACCGTTCTAATCTATCCTATTCCTAACTAATGCATACAATTTGTGTTAGAAATGCGGGATCTAGAGTATGACATAACCGGAAGCTATGGAGGATGGAAAGAGAAGTGTAGACTCATGATGGAATGGACACTGTTTGTTACACAAGTGAATTAGGTTCCAAGATTGAGACTTGGACTCATAAACACAATCTTGTGTATGTGGACAATGACATTGACACTTTACTGAAATGAAAAGAGTACTATCATTGCATTAAGAAAGGAAGCAAGTACAATGCTTTATAGGAAAGTAGGAAACTGCAATAGGCACCATTGTGCATATGGGATAAGTTAGCCTGCATATCCTTGACCCTGAGACTCCATACAAAGAGGCTGTTTTGAGTGTGATTGCTGATTCTCAACACCCCTCCTCAATCACAACTGGAAAAGGCACAAAGTGTGTAGAGGCTGTAATGAGAACCACCTGCAAAGTGTGGGCATACCACAGACATGGCAAAACACCAGAGGCTGTTGCAGAAAAAGCTAAGTGTGGGTACCATAAACATGGTGGACATCCAGAGGCTGTAACAGGGGCCTCACAAAGTGTACAGGGACTGTAATGCCAAGTTACATAAGGAGTTTACAAAGCTTATGGCAGGAAACAATAGGGAAAGGAAATACAAGGCTATTAAAACAGTCTATCAGAATTATGAGAGTACAAGGACTGATGAGTCTTGTCCTTCCGATCCTGGTGGTCTTCATCTTCTTCTTCCTTTGCTTCATTTTCTTCTTCTTCTTTGACTGCGACTAGATAGGCCTTTTGGGATCTCTTTCTTGCGTGGCAGAACTTCTCGGTGTGTCCGGTCCTTTTGCAGAAGTCACAAAAGAGCTGATCTTTCTTGCCTTTGTACCTGTTGCCAACATATAATGCATGCTCATCTCTAGAGGTACTTGGTTCTTCTTTAGTTTTTAGCTTCTTTTTTTCTTCTAACAGTGATGCCTGGATATCAACAAGTTCAGGATTTGGCATGTTGATTAGAGTTGTTGATACATTATTATATTCAGGAGGCAAGCTCTTAAGTAGAACACCGATGCAAACATCTTCATCCATTTTAATGTTGATTCCTGCAAGTTGGGTTAGGAGTCCTTCCATGTAATTAAGATGTGTGGCAAGTGATGTGCTGGACTTCATTTCAAGCCTGAAGAATTCAATTAGGAGACCATACTTTGATGATTTAGATTGTGCACCGAACAGGGTGTCAAGTCTTTTCCATGTATCCTGTGAGGTCTCACAGTTATCCACGTGATGGATATAACTGTTGTCTAGCTCCAATTTGATAATGGCCTGGGCTCTGTCATCATTCTTTTGCCAAGTAGTTGCAAGGTCCGCGTCCCGAGGTTTCTTCTCTTTGCCATTTGTGATGGCCCAGAGACCCTTCTTCATCAGGATGAGCTTGATGCGGGTTTGCCAAGTGTGGAATCCGACTCCTTTGAATCGAGCATTTGGAGAGTCTTTGCCCATGTTAGATTTACGGGAACAATAGCAAATCAACTTCAGACTTTATTAGATTTGAGCAACAGAAAAATTGATTGAGAGACACAAGTGCCAAATCTGAAAAAGTCTTTTACTCCAAGTGATCTTCCCCTTCTTGATTTGATGCTGATGCCTTCAGATCTGAGTGACAGTACTTTAACGAACTTCAGAGAGTATTGCTCAGTGATTAAAATCACTGTTGATAACTTCAGTGAGAGAAACAGTGAAAAATGTCAAGATTTTGAAGCTTTTGGCTATGGTGGAATTAGGGTTTCTGAGACAGGCCCTGGTTTTTTTCTGATTGCAGGAGCTACAGTGGATCATTTTCAAAACTTTTTACATGTCTAGGAAGCTTATGTCATGTGCTATCAAAGCCCCATGGAGATCGTCCAGATCGCGGGCTGTACGGCGCGCGCAGAAGCCACGAACAGAATCGGCGCAGATCTGGACAGCGACAGTGAATTTCTGCAATGCTGGAGCCAGGGAGCAGCAATGTCATCGATTATTGTGCCAAGATGAAGCGCCTTGAGCAGAGGAACAACTCTCCAAAAGAAATCGTGGGCTGAAATGGCCTGCTTGAAGAGTTATGGAAGCTCCAAGCAAGGTAGGTCCTGTCTGGCTATGGCAGACACAGAGCAGAGATTGGGGATTTTCACAATGCTGAGCTCCAGATGGTCCAATGTCCTGGATTGATGTGATACAGGGAAGCTTTATGAGTTGGGGAATACTTTTCCAGAAGGAAGCTCCAAGAGATTTGACCTGTGGAGTGAGATATAAGCAGTTCAATCTTACAGGGTGCTGCTGGCTATGGCTGCCATGGAAGCTTCAGTGAAAGTAGAGTTGAGAAAAGAAGTCATACACTGACACTGAGCTGGATGGAGGTTCAGAAGAATCAAGAGAGGCTGGAGAAGCAATGCCATGCCCAACTGGGCTCTGATACCATGTATGCGGGATCTAGAGCATGACATAACCGGAAGCTATGGAGGATGGAAAGAGAAGTGTAGACTCATGATGGAATGGACACTGTTTGTTACACAAGTGAATTAGGTTCCAAGATTGAGACTTGGACTCATAAACACAATCTTGTGTATGTGGACAATGACATTGACACTTTACTGAAATGAAAAGAGTACTATCATTGCATTAAGAAAGGAAGCAAGTACAATGCTTTATAGGAAAGTAGGAAACTGCAGTAGGCACCATTGTGCATATGGGATAAGTTAGCCTGCATATCCTTGACCCTGAGACTCCATACAAAGAGGCTGTTTTGAGTGTGATTGCTGATTCTCAACAATTTGCACAGGAGTGAGCCTGGCGCTCTTTTACAAGGATTCGGGAGCGCTTTCACACTTAATGGTGCGCTTTTTACTCTTTTACTTTCCTTGGGCGACTCTAAGACTTCCTGAGGGTCGTGCCCGTGCTTTTAATTTTTTAGGGTCTGGTTACCGATTAAGGCGCCTTTTTTTCCCTTTTGTCCTGCGCCTTTTGCTATTTCCTTTTTTCCATTTCCCGCTCCTCTGTACTGCGGTAAACAGTTGCAGATGGAGAGTTTGCAAATAGGATAGCAGGTGCTATTATCTAGGAATATTATCCACATATCAGAGTTTCATATTGTATGGCTCATTGCTTGAATAACCTACTAAAGAATATTGGTAACCTATCATGGACTGCACCTGCATAGAGCAAGGAGCTCAAATGGTTAGCTTTGTTTTGAATCACCAATTTCTTCGCCATTAATTTTCTTTTCAGTCGAAGAAGACACTTTTAAAATACTCTGATATCAAATTTGCCTTTAACTTCTTGATACTAGGCAGATTAAGAGAATGCAGTGGTACCTTGAGGCAGTTATTTCTTAATGATGAGTTTACCTCATCAACATTGGCAGATACTCCTGCAAGTATCTTATGCTTGAAAAAAGTAAATAACTCCACTTTTTGGGATGATGTAAGGCGGATAGATGCTATGGTATCATCTATTGTGCATTTATTGAGGACTATGGATGCTATGTAACCTTGCATTTGCAAAGTGTATGAGGCTATGGATAGGATGAATGAAAAGCTATAGGAGTTGGTACCAAATGATGAGGCATATGAGGAGATATGCCATTTAGTTGTGACAAGGTGAGACTCCTATAGCTCACCCATGTATGCAATTACATTTGTTGTGGATTCTGAGTTCCGGGGCAAGGGTTAGGAGAATAACATCAAGGTTATGGATGAATGGAGATTTATATTGTCTCGTCTAGTGCATGATCATGGCACTAGACAAAAGATCAGAGACCGGCTTTCATGTTATAAGACCTTTCGGGGTTCTTTTGGTTATGGGGATGCACAGGAGGATCGTTGTAAGATTGGGGCAGCTTTGTGGTGGGAGGACTACGGTTTGGATGGTCGCTCACATTGCTAAAGAAGAGGAATTGTCTTGATGTGGAGAGGGCAAACGATCTAGTATTCATTAGTGCTAATTTGAGGATATTATGTAACAGTATGACAACAAAGCCCGATCCATAGAGTAGGAGATGCAACAAGAAGAGAAGACACATGCTGATGTTGAGGGAGATGCAGCAGTTCATGATACACATGATGATGAGACTGGCACTTCAAGAGTAGCTAGAGCAGCCTCACATCATGATGATTATCTTTGATTTAATTTACTTATCATGAGGCTCATGCTACATGACACATGTACATTGTATATGATACTATGATCATTCATGACAGTGTGACACATGGGCCATTGTGCCATGCTGACATTATATTTGTACTTGCAATCTTGCAGTTGCCCTTTGGGCTATTTTGGCATTCCGCATTTTACTTTAGTCTAGAGATTAGACTTTATATTTGTAGTTTTTTTTAGGGCAATGAGCATATTCTTTTAACTTGATATTTGTAATTCTTAAGTTTTTTGGCAATGGGACCATGGGCATATTCTTTCAGCTTAGACTTTAAAGTTTAGTCATTGTTTTATCATTTACGGCATATGTATTATGCATTTTATAATTAAATAACTTAACTCTTGAGCCTTGTAAGTTGTAATTCAATTTCAAATGAGTAGTTTTAGAATGATGCATGATATCTTTAAAGTTAAAACTTAAAATGATTTGTCCTTGTGGATTATATACCTTGATTTTAACACTCCACATGGATTATGAGTGAAATATTAATTTTTTTTCATGAATTTTAAAAATTTTAATGTCGTTTCCATTCCCACGTCCTCGTTCCTCATTCCCCATTTCATATTTCTATGAGGAAGCGATCATTTGATGATGATGGTAATCTCATTAGTGAGGATGAGTATGTGAGTGTCTCATCATCCGATACCAAGGAGTCATCTTTATATTCTCTTGATGAACACTCAGATGGTTTTGATGATAATGATGATGATGATGATAGTAATGCCTTATCATAGATTCATAGCTCTCTTTCTTTTTTGTATCTACTATCATTGTATCCACATGCCACTATAATGCATCATCCATGGACCATGCATATACTAGACTTTAGTTGTATTGCAGGTTGTGTGCAATCCATGCAATCGCGATGGCCATCCTCATGTATTCATCTTATTTTGTAATGAAAAATGACTATTTTCACTTTAAACATGTGCATTGTGTCCTATTATTTAATGTTTTATGTTTTTTTTAATTATGTTAATTTTTTTTGTACTAATATCATACCGTACCTTATAAAGTCTTAAGGTATCATTTAGTATCATATTTTATCGTATTGAATTGTATCATACCTTTCGTATTTAACAACTATGAGGTAAAGTTTCCAAGAGATATTTGGTGATTAGAATTATTCACCAATGGATGCAAAATGGATAAAAGAGGATGACTTGGCAAACCATCCTTAGTTGTTGCAACTTTACCTAGACGTCTTTTAGTTAAAGTCAACTTTGTTTCGGGTTCTGTAAGGTTCAGTAGAGTAAGAGTCTAGAGTAGTGCCCGATGCGTAAGGGAAAGGTAGCACTTCCACTCCTCTAGTTATGGACAACTCTCATATGTAGTAGATTTCTTATGTATTCAGCATGGATCCAAGGTATTGTGCTAACAATATGTTTGCCATGAGGACATTACTCAGTGTTTTAGTCATTGTGAGACATATATAGATGAGTATGGGTTTCCCCCGGGCACAGAAACTATACATTTGCATCAGTTTGACATGAGTTTTGCATCGGTTCATAATCAGTTTGAGATAAGTTTCAGCTCAGTTTTTAGTCAATTAGAGATCAGATTGTGGATACTTTCGGATTGGTTTTGCATCAGTTTTTTATTAGTCTTTACACTCAATTTGTGATCAGCTTGGGATCACATTTGTAGTAGTTTGTGGCACAGTGCAATCAAGGACGATTGTAGGGATTTCAAGGGAAGGATTTATCATGGGGATGTGGAATTTTTTAGATGCTTTAATCTTGCTAGTAACATTTGATTAATTTAAAAATCAAATGTTCAAGGTTGCAAGGCCAAGGCACATGTGATGCACATGGTAGTTATTTCATGGTAATAGGCCAAGGACCGCAAGGAAAGAGTGGATGCCAAAGGCAAAAGTTATGATCGGCTATGCGAGTTAGATTTTGGTTGTTAGTTGGTGTCAATTTTCACCCTAGGATTGTTAATTGACCATTAAGTGTCAATGATGACACTAGGGACTAGGCATTAATTAATTAATTAATTAATGCGAGTCTAAGGGTCAATTGAGGAAGAGAACCACTTGGGGTTGCAAATAGCGTAGCCAATCAGATTGTGGATGGACACAATTAATTTTGAGTAGCATTAGAAGGGCTTAAATTAATTTTCAGAATTAATTAATTGGTGTAATAAATTGCTGGGAAATGAGATTAGAAGGTTACTACTTGGCAAAAATGCCCATGCAATGCGAGAGAAGGTTGTTTGGGGCTTGTGGAGAGCCATTCAGTGCATCTAAGCTGTGAAAGAAAGGTTGCTGGTTTGATACCTTGTTGTGGGAGACCATCTAGAGGCTGGCAACACACCCTTGTTGATCAAGCGACAGCATTTTGGGGCCTCATGATAGTAGGCGATTGCATTTAATGCAAGATGGAGCAAGCAACATGCAAATTCTTGAGTTTTCTCATGAAGAATCTCTGATTTTTCTCTCATCTCAACATTGTCTCACCTTCTCTAGCTTGTGCTCAGCCATTTTTAGAAATTCTCAGCCATTTGGTGCAGATCTCAGCCAAATTTGTGCACGGCAGTGAGAATTTTGCTGTAAACACTAAATTTCTGTGGAAATTAGGGTTTAGTTGTGACCTTCGAACCCATGCCTTCAGTAAAGGCATCGTACACTGAAATCAACACTTGAAATTCAAGGAATTATCAAGGATTTCTAATGCCACCCCTTTCATGTGATTTAGGGCATTATTTGGCCAGTTTGTGGTTCCATTTGTACAAGTCTTGGGCAAAGATCAAGTGGCAATTGGCCTGAACTGCTTGCTAATCGTTTATACAGTAAGGGGGTTTTTGGATTAGTGGAGGAGATTATGAAATGTTGGTTTATACTACATCCATTACCAATTCAAGTTAAAGAAATATTGCAAGGGGCGCTAGTTTTGGGGCCAACAAGGTGTTCAATGTCCAAGATTATAATGGTAATGTGTGCATTTCAATTTAAGCTCATTTATTAATTGCTGAAATTAAGTGGTTGATTAGGTTTTTCCACTCTCTTTGAGAAGGAAGGTTGGTTTCAAAGATAGATGCAGGATAGTAGATAGCAATGCTGGTCAACTCCAAGTTAGACATCCTCCTCGAATGGGGTGTGGGCAGCAAAGATATAACCCTTGCAAACTGCAAAAAGGAGATTGAGGCTAGATGGAGCACAACATGCCTATTTTTAGAAAGATTGGGTCTTCCCGACAAGGTTTGTGCACATGGAGCAAAAGACTCTCTAGGAACACATTTCTTTCTAATAAAAAGGTTTAATTCATTAGTTAATCATATTTTGGGGCTATTTTAAAGAAGCTAATGTATTTTTAGCTCAACAAACCATGCCCTTCTAATCTTTTTGTATGAGACCTTATGAGCAAATCATATGGCATATCCCATGAACTTATGGCGGTCACACCAAACTAAGGTGATTATTTAAGATGATCAAGGTCATTTGTACATGTGGCATGAGCCCTCTTTGTGGCCAAGGTCCATAAATTTTGCTGGACATAGTGACAAGTGTGACAAAATGAGACAGAGATGGGGGACAATGGATGGGGAGAAATTGCCGTTACTTGTGACTATAAGTACATGGAATGGGACATGGGACAGAAAGAAGCTACTACCCATGTAGTCCTGAAGTCCAAAAATGACCATCACATTTGACTCTACTAGAACATGTGATAGATCATAGCATACCCTCTCTCCAGCATTGCGCTTCTTGCTTTGGCTTAGAGCATGTGAGTGTGCAACATCACTAGAGGTGAGAAAATTTGTTTACTTGATCAATGATAAGCTGCTTCCTGCTGCTCCATGAAATGATACCAGATCCCGAAGTGGAACTGAAATTTGCAGTTGATCCATGAGTGACCTGCTCCCAGCTTCTGTAGACTAACACATAGGTTTAATGTCATTTGTCCAAGTGGCTTCCATTCAGTGCAAGAACTTTGCTAAAAAACCGGAGGCAGAGGAAGAATGAGCTCAGTATCTGCATGGAGGACAAATTTGCCTTTAGCGGTCTTTGTTCAAATCAGTTACTATATGTGAATGGCATGGCGGTCCATAGCCCTTGGTCGTGTGTCCTGGTGAAAAGTTTGACCTCTAAAGAAGGTTACAGTTTCACTTGTTTTTGAAACGAAACTGTTGAATGCTGCTTACTGATGGTATACTGGCCTAATCCTTGGGCCTAGGGATATGCAGTTTGATTTGTCATTAGTTACCTATTAACTGCATTTAGGACAAATTTGCTTCTGGTGATTTTCTGTCGCAATCAATTGCTATATGTTAATGGCATGGCTGCCCGTAGTCCTCGGTTTTGAGTGCGCCATGAGAAACTTTAATTTACAAGGAATGAAAGTTCGCAGTTGTGCTTGTATTTGAAACCAAATCGTTTCATGTCTTTTATGGGTGATATGCTCTGGCCTCATAATTTGCATAAGACTGTTCAGAATGAGGTCCTTACATATTTCAGCTGTCTTTAGGATCTCTGCAAAGTTATTTGTTTTGGATAATGTGTTGGTTTACATCACATCTTACCTTGAAGAGAGCTTCGGGGGAGTGGTTTTTGTTGATAAGATTAGCAGGACTCTGTATATTCGAACTTACTGTATGCCAGTTTTGAACTCGTTCACTATGTGGTTTTAACATTTTGAATCTGTTTGAAGTTCTTCAACTAATGGTTGGGCAACTTGTAGAATGAGGAGAGGACTCTGTGGGAGGCACCACAAACTTACATTGATATGAGTCCATTCATGTTAGCGAATAAAATCAAGAAACCATTGCTTTTGGTACATGGCGAGGAGGATAACAATTCTGGGACACTAACTATTCAGGTAATAATTGCTGTTCGTCTGCTGTATATGATGTTTGTGTCTTGGTTATCAGCTAAATTTATTTGTTTCTTCTATGCAGTCTGAGAGATTCTTCAGTGCTTTGAAAGGTCATGGTGCTCCTTGCCGACTGGTAATCCTTCCATTGGAGAGCCATGGCTTCAGTGCTAGAGAAAGCATAATGCATGTTCTTTGGGAGATGGACCGTTGGCTGCAGAATTACTGTGTAGAGAATGAAGCAGATGATCTGTCCTCCAAAGTCGTAGATTCTACCAGTAACAGGCCAACCAATGGTAACCTGGCTTCAGCAACACACGCTACCTTGGGCATGGGGTCTAAGGGTACAGAGAGCCCTGAAACAGCTTGCTGGTGGAGGCCGCTTTCTTCCTTGTAAGAGGTGAGACTACATGTGGAAACCATTATGGTTGCCACTCTGAATGTCTTTATTGAAGGTTGATTTTGGGATTATTTCTGCTATAACATTTTCCTAGCAGCAAAATTGTGATTCAGAAATTTGTACATGTAAGTAACTGAACGAGCAATAAGCAATTTTTAATTTTGGAGGTTTTCTTGGGGTGTATCTAATTGGAATTGTAGCATGTCTTTTATGCCGTATCTGAAATGCATCTGGTCATTGGGTGTTAATTTGGAGCTATGAAGGTGTTCTATCTACTCCATTCCAATTGAAAAGGCGGTGGAAGAAAACAGGGATTGAATGGGCAGGACCTCTGATACCGACACAGGGATATATAATTGTCCATAATTCAAGATGCTGAGCCTTTCAAACGTGAATGTTATACCTGGGAGACCAGAGAAAAGATCGGAGTAATTCATGCATTTGAAACACACACACAAACATCTATGTATACTATAGACTGTCACCATGTGCACAGTATATACAATAATCTAAGGCCCTTCACAGAGACACATGCTAAAGTGCACTGTGCTCTTGAGAAACTTGCATGTAGACACACATGGAATGTTGCCAGTCTTCCATTATTGAATGCAAAAATTGAAGGTCAAATGAGAGAGCTTGCATTGTCTTTTCTATATATTATACAAAGCTTTGGTTTGGGGGTCCTAGCCAACCTACTGAACCTCCATTAATCAGCCCGAGCCCTAAAAGAATGCTCACAATTGCCGCTTGCATGGCAGAGTGTTTGGAGAGAGAGAGAAAGAGAGAGAGAGAGAGAGAGAGAGAGAGCAGGACTGTTCTCTCTCTCTCTCTCTCTCTCTCTCTCTGTGCGTATGCAGGAGCTGTGCAAAAGTAGGTGCATTGATGAGCCAACCATTTGTGGAGAAGTACAAGGTGACATATATATATCACCTCCGTGTGAGAGAGGTCAGAGCGTGTTGAGAAGAGGTCAGCCAAGGGCAAAGACAAGGGTTAGGAATAGTCAAGCTACGCTGTGTGCAGGCAATGGTATCTTGTGTGTTATACTCAGCTCGCGTCCACCTTCTACACTATGATGCCCCAGTGTGGATGCGATGGTGCAAAGTGTGGTGAAGACAACAGTGTGAATCAAACACCAAATGGCTATTACTTCTTCTCTGCCTCCATTCTAACGCTCGTCTCTTACATGTGAATATTTATTAAGACTTTAGTAGCATGCCCAGTCTGCTGTGATGTCCCCACTCTGATAGGCCTGTTTTTGAGCCAATATGGAATGCTCAATTTATCTCTCACCTTGCAAGCCATAGGATTTCACTACCTAGCAAAAGATCACATGGCATAAGGATCCTCTCTCTCTCTCTCTCTCTCTCTCTCTCTCTCTCTCTCTCTCCATCTCTCTCTCTGTATATATATATATATATATAAAAAGCAAGGAGGGGAGGGGAGGGGAGGGGAGCTTTGGTGGAGGCTTTTTTTCCCCAAGGCAATTAATGATTCTCTCTGCCATATGCACTTCAAATATACAGCAAGCTAAGCCCTCTCATGTTGCATCCATCATGCCAAGTATTGATATGGGTCCTTTCTGAAGTGGCCATCATTGTGACCACTCACCTTCTAGAGTCACTAGAGACCAAATGGACATTCCTCCTGATCTAGAGCTGTTGGATTGCAAATATGCATTCCTCACCTATTGAGTATATTAACTTCATAAACTATGACAAGTTGAGTCAAGCTTTTCTACTTATTGTCAACTAATTTACAACCTTGATCATGCAAGGCAATTGTAAGATATTGTGAAGGGCATGGAATAGCTAGAGGAGGGGTTCAATTTGCTCCTACCAGAAATTCAATTGTACATCTAACTGGAGCTTCAAGTGGCCCAAATTAGAAGCTACAAAGTTGTTCAATGGACCAAGTGTATCAAATGGTAGGCTTCAAAATCATTTAATCATAACATCTTCAAATATTTCCATGTTTATTTCTTTTAATGTAAAACCTTAAAAACGGCCATTCAGATAATTGTGTGTGTAGATGCACACATACAGAGAGAGAGAGAGAGAGAGAGAGAGAGAGCCAAAAGAACTCGACCCTAAACTCCTCCACACCATAGAGAACTTAACCTTGGCTATCCAAGTCTTAATGACATTTATAAATACAATTTAGAAAAGAAAAGAGACGGGAAAAAGGGGGAGAGAGAGAGAGAGAGAGAGAGAAATAGAATAATTACTACATTATAATCTACTCATATATTTATCATCACATCTCAATATCATTGAAAAAGGCCAAGAAAAATTGAAGAGAAGATTATGCTAGCATAGATTAGTAATAACATTGGACCAATCTTATCTAATAATCATATACCTATCAATGCACCTCTTCAATGAAAACTTTAATTAGCGTGTCAATGCACCTCCCTTATTAAAGCAAAAGATTATAAACTTACAATAATTATAATTAATAAATAAACGTGAATTCTATATCGTAGTAAAAACAGATTTAGTGTATGAACCATAAAATTGATTTTAGTTTGCAAGCCATAAAACCAAAATATGATTCTATGTGAACCTTCTTGTTGCATAAAGCATTTCTTAGGGCATGAAATGGCCCATTAATCAATTATAGTTATGTGAAGCATCAACTATGCCTAGGTGCAAAGCACTTGGTTCATCTTAAAAGGTTATAAGGTCCAAGGTTTATAGGTCAAATGAGAGAGTAGTTAGCCAAGAACAATTGCTAAGGAGTTGTACTACCCAAGGAAGAGAAGGTTGAAGACAATGAGAATTTAAAACTAAGTTGAATAAGCACATGAACAAGTTGTAGAAATCCAAACAAAAAATATCTAAAAAGAAGTTGCAAGCCTTCCATTGGATGATCACAATCTTATGTGGCCATCGAGGGGGATGAACTATTTGAGGAGATTTATTAGTAATGTGGAAGGGGCCTCAAAGAAGATTACTTGATTTCTTGGAATGGGAAAGTGGTTTGTTCCAATAGGAGGAAGGATATGCTTTATGTTGTGCAAAGGCAGAAGGCCAAAGTAGGGGAGGAGGAAAAACATTTTTGCTATGGGTTGTACATGAGGAAAAGGAGGTATGATGCTTATGGTTATTTTGTATGGGTCGATGCTAACGGTTCAATGCTAGTAGTGAATACCCCAATCAAGGACAAGTAAACCTTGGTGCTTTCACTCCATCTTTGATGCATCTACGAAAAGAGTAGCTTAATGGTCTTTACCAAAAATATATATTGGATGACAAACACTTATCATTGGTGGTGGAGTGGAATATAACAATTGAACACCAAGATAGATCGCATGGTCATGGAGACATGAAAAGGACAAGTGGTATAACTTGAAAATAATAAGTAGCTTTAGGGTTAGGGATGGTGCTTAGTGGTGATCAATTGTTGAGCTACACATTGCATAACTAGCATCAAGTCATACCTAGAGGGCTGAACACTTGGGCAAAGTCTATGCCTATAATGGAGCTTGGTGGTTGGTACTTGACTATAGGTTCAAAATCATCACAAGGTCTATGGTCTTTGATCATTACCCCCTTCAATTCACTTCTAAATTACTTGTGTGGTGGATCTAAGGGTGTGCAAGAGTATAAAGAAAATGGCATAGCCTTGTAACTCCATTGATTGGTTGTCATAAGGTTGCTACAAAGTAGGCAAAAGAAACATGGCAAAGCTTGTGCAAATGAAAAAAAAAAAAAAGATTGAGGACCTCATCGCTTGAGTTAGAGTAGCTTTGCTTTTTGATCTATCTTTGTTCTGATATGGTTATTTGCCAAGTCTCGAATGAAATTTAACCTTCTTAAGAGGCTGTTAGAATTCAAGATGCCAAAGTAGACTTGAAAGTTCAATGAGAAATTGATGGGGATGCCCCTTTTGCTTTTTACTTCAATGCCCTAAAAGAAAACAAAGAAGCGGATCTATTATTCTAATGGTGTGAAACTTAGTTATATTGAAGCTAGCCTTGTGGCTTTTCAACAACATGTGGTTTCTATTGTTGGCTCTAAATTTAATAAAGCAAAATTCTGTGAATCTAAGTTGATAGCTTCTTTGAGAGGTCTCTCCCAATAGATCTTGCTTTGTTGTTGGAAAGACTATTTTGGAAGGATAAGTGTTGTATCCTTTAATGCAAATGAGGGACGGTAAAACACCAAGCATGAATGATGGACTTTCCATTGAGTTTTACAAAGCCATATGGGAGATTTGTGCTAATGATCCTTTTTTGTTTCTTAACTATTGCTTTAGGAGAGGGACTATTCCCTAATTGGTTTGATGAAGTTGATCCTTAATTCAACTAGTAGATTGAATATGTTCCTATGGCACCCATTATCTATGCTAAATATTTGTTACAAACTTACAGTTAAGGTATTGGATTTGAGAATCAAGTCACTATTTGCCCAAATTTTGCATCCTTGTCAATATGGCTTTGTCCATGAGAAAAGGATGTGAGATCTTATTCTCAATCTTCACACAATCCAAATTGTTCTCTTAAAACATTAATTACACATGCTTTCCCATTAGCATTGATACTCTTTGCTATTGTCATGGATCTATTGCAAGAATATTGATTGGCCAATCCAAAATGGCACCTTGAGAGGCTTGGACCTTTCTAAGGGTGGACATTTCATTTCCCTTTTTTTCAAGAATCTTAACACCTTAATGGGTACTTTTCAATACTTCATTAAGCTCTCAAGTTCAAGATTAGTTGTGATGAAATGGAGATTTTATTTTTGAGTCATGACTTAGAGGTGGTCCAATTCCACACCATTAACTAGAAAGAGATTAAGAAGGCTATGAGAACCTATTAGGCCATAATGATGAACCTTGCATGAGGTACTATGGCATAAGGCGAGGGTTAAACTTTTTATCAATTATGGTATCTCCATAAACAATTTGGATGCACATGAAGTTCATAGTTTTTGGCTATAAAAAAGTCACTTTCTTATAAAAGACAAATGCATATGTCCTACCCACTACAATAAAGGGGCCAATAGAGTGACATCTAGCAATTGCCCATTATACTTTTTTTTCTCAAATGAGTTATGCCAATGTGGTGTGTGGAGCCCAACAAAAAACTTTGGGGCATTTTGATATTTTTATGAAGTAGACATGTTCATTAATGAAGGGTTCACAAAAGAATGACAATGAGGGGCCAATAGAGTGACATTGAGGAATGCATTGTTTTAAGGTTTTACAAAATTCAAAGTACAAAAAATCTTTGTGGCTCAATTCTTTACTATATTGAGCTTGTATGTACTATGAAAAAATTTGTATCATAGCTTTAAGTGCTAAAAAACTTCACATTTTTGTAAAATTACCATTAAATTGAGGTTGGGTGTGTTTTGTTTTTGGGGGGTGTCTCTTAGTAACCCCTTTGCCCTAATCTTTTGATGGTAAAACCTTTTAACATACATTTTCCCCATAGTTGTAGAGGGCTACAACATTTCAACTGGTGTGAGAGAAGGTCCTTCCAATACCTCTTCCATTATCTCTAGCTAAGCTTCATAAGTGTATATTTGTTATTATTTTTTTAGGCTAGTTTTTTTAATTTCATGGGGGAGTTGGAAAATGAGTTTGAGCTGAAGTACTAGTTTGACAAAGCCCATTAAGGCATGGCCTTATTGGAGCAGCATAGGTTTATGAGGCATGATTGTGTCATGGTCCCTATTAGCTCACTATAGGAATGAGATCAAATATTTGGGGGCATTGTTAGGATTGATATAATCTAGTGTATACATGCCATGGTCACCCAGTTTCTCTCCCCAAAAAATGTTGCAATGCAAGAGGATTATCAAATGGGCCTCTAGAATCTCTAGAGGTCAACAATGTAGATGGGATTTGTAGATGGGATTGAGTTACATACAGAGGTTTGGTTCTCCCCATTCCTTGAATACTAGACTTTATGAAAGGAGTCATGCCTCTCTGCTAGAGATTGCCCCCATAAGAATGTGCAAGGAGAAAATGAACGTGTCACTACACTATTGCAAGCTCAAAGTAAGAAAAACCCTCTAATGAGAGTAGCAAGCTTGCAAATACTTAGGAACAGGCCGACACCCTAAGGCACAAAGCAAAACCAAACCTAAGCAGGATTTTGAGGGCTTCATCAAGGTGGGCAAGGAAAAGATGGAGGTTCCTTTTGCCAACTGTGAGCATGAGGAGCCATCATCTTAGAAGAATCTATGGTGTAATAAGGAGAATGTTCCCTTGGACATAGAAAAGAACAAGAGTTTTGAAGGGCAAGATAAGTCCAAGATGTTTCTTCAAAATCTTGCAATGAAGCCTTTGTTGGCTTCCAATTTTCTTTTGCCACTAGGAGTCTAGATACTTGTGGTGGACTAGCATCATCATCTCCCCCCAAATCAAAGTGTTATTTTGGAATATACATGGCCTTTGCAACTAGAAGAAGCAAGATAGCTAGCTTTGGATTTTCGACTACAAGTAATCTTTGTCTCACTATCACCAACAATAATCAAGTCATATATATATGTGTGTGTGTGTGTGTGTGTGTGTGTGTGTGTGTGTGTGTGTGTGTGTGTGTGTAATACCCACATCACTCTCACATACATAAAGTGAGTGATTAGCTTGTGCTCTCTGTAGAATCCAATGCCAATAAGATATTTTGTAATCTTTTCATTCCATACCATGGGTTCTTGCTTCAACCTATATAAGGCCTTAGTACGAAGCCTACATACATAATCGAGATAATTGTCATCCAAATAACTAGGTGGATGCTCAAGATACGCTTCTTCTTGCAACTCCCCATTTCCTTTCCAACAATTAAAACATATCAAAATAGAAGTGGATAAATCCCATGGGAAAGGATGCATGATTCATGATGAGCTCTTGGCATGGAACAATCTAATTACTTAACATGGCCTCATTGGCATCACATTGGATTGGCTGCTTCCTGCACATGTTGCTTTACTGGGCATAATCATCATAATGATACTACATGGCAAGGTACCATGCTGCTTCATTGTGCATATGTCTCTCAATATGCATGGTGGGTTGCTTGAGGAAATTGTGTCAATGTACTAGAGGATGGCCTTGCTTCATATCACATACACATGGTGTATTCCTTCAAAGATGTTACTTAATGAGAAAGTAAGGGAGGTTTGTTGGGGGTAAAGGTGCATCTGCCTATGCCACCCGTGTATTACTACACTAACAATACATGCACACCTATACACTATAGGTAATACGAGCACCCATCATTGCCACTTCATTCTTTATTCTTTCAATGACATTTGAATAAGGGAAGGCTAGTCACACATTGTCAATGTTGGAATTCCCACACACACGCACACATTCTCTCTCTCTCTCTCTCTCTCTCTCTCTCTCTCTCTCTCTCTCTCTCTCTCTCTCTCTCTCTCTCTCTCTCTCTCTCTCTCTCTCTCTCTCTCTCTCTCCACCATAGCTCACACCTCCATTGCTTTACTTGTTTTTTGTCTCACTTGGGCTTGGTATCAAAGCTGAGATCAAGGAGCTTCACCCGATGTTTGTGTCAGATTGGATTTGAAAGCTTCAACTTGGAAGAGGTAAAGTTTGTCGCCCTCACTCCTTGACTTTGTGGCCTTCTTCCAAGTCTTGTAGAGGCTTCCCTGAGACTTGTAAGTGCAACTTATGACCTTTGTATGAAGGAGGAGACTTGCATATCCGCCCACTTAAATGAGTTTCATTCTATTTTTAACCACGTGACTTCACATAAGGTATTGACTTTAAGGATAATCTCCCTCCCTAGTTCTTGTTGGTTACATTGCTGGAGTCACGGGACACATTCTGTACCGCTATGCGTGCAAATATGCATGCTGATGGGATGAAATTGTAGGATATAGAGAGTGCACTATTGAATGAAGAGGTTAATAGAAAGAATATTGATACTTCCTGTAGTTCTGTTGCTTTGACAATCAAAGGCACTAATGGTAAAAGCGATAATGACCATAGTGGGAGAGTTTCTCAACAATTTTGTTCTCAATCATGTGGACAATCTTGCAATATGTCCCGTGGCCATACATCCACATTGACTTGTCAGTATTGTGGGAAGCAATGTCGTATTTAGCCACACATTGCCATAAAATGCATGATGACAAGTACAAGAACAAGGAAAAGAGCAAAGTGTGGAAAAAAATGATAATCGTAGCATTGTCCCTAGCAAGTCCAATATCAAGATTAAAGAGATTAATGTCATGCAGGCTGATGTTGATGATGATTACATACTTGCAACTTCTTCTCTTGATGTTTTGTAGTTGATTGATGCCTCATCCACCTATGCTCAGTATTGGTTGTTTGATTCACGGGCTTCATTTCATGTTACCCCTCATCGACAATGGTTCCACTCTTATCATAGCATGATGGGATCTATCAAATTGGGCAATGACTTGGCATTGGAGATATCCAACTGCAATTTGCTTTAGGCAACATGTTTACTTTGAATGATGTATGCCATGTTTCACTTTGACTAAAAGCCTACTTTCTATTGGATGATGCATGTTATGTTGTATCCCTTGGGGATTCCTCATGGAAGATTACTAGTGGGAATCTTGTCCTGGCACGAGATGCCAAGTCTGGCACTCTTTATCCCTTGTATCTAGATCTATCGACCATGTTTTGGTAATGGCACAGTACCACATGTATCATTATGCCATCGTCACCTTGGGCACGTGTCATTAAAGGGAATGAAAATACTAACTCATTTGCAATATCTTCTACCCCTTGACTATAAATGTTTTAATTCTTGTGATCATTGTCTTTGCGGCAAGTAGACATGTAGTTTGCATAAGAAATTTGGTGTTACATGCATGGGTGAGCCTTTGGCTCTTGTTCATTCTTTTGTTTGTGGACCTATGCCTATGCCCTACAAGTCGTTAGGTGGCATGATGTATTTTGTTACTTTCATTGATGATTACTCACATAAGATTTAGGCATATCCCATAAAGTAGAAGTTAGAAGTATTGACTATGTTTGAGCATTGGCTTGCTTTTATTAAGAACCAAACTAGGTATAGACTAAAATGCCTACAATTTGATAATGGGGGTGAGTATGTATCTAAAGCCTTTTAGCAGTTTTGTAATGAGAGGGACATTAAGTGTCAAGTGACCGCCCCGTATACCCCACCCTGGAATGATATGGCTAAGCATATGAATAGGATGATTTAAGAGCGAGTCCGTAATATGCTTAGCCACGCAGGCTTACTACAACACTTTTGGGCTAATGCAATTACTACTATTAGACATTTGATTATCCCCTTGTACTACTCTTAACTATCAAGTTACAAAGGAGGTATGATATAGAAAACCTCCATCATATGCTCATTTACATGTATTTGGTTGTGAGGCTTTCTACCATGTTCCCAAGGATAAGTACAATAAGCTAGATCCTAAGTTCATAAAATGCATCTTTCTTAGTTATGCAAATGTAGGTGAGATGGGCTATCACCTATGGGATCCACATGCTCGAAACGTCATCCGCAGCAATGATGTTTTCCATGAGGAGAAAATGCATAAGCAGCCTAAGCATATAGTTAAGATACCCAGGGTGATATTTCAGGAGGAGCCTCATGTTATCGTACAACCAACTAGATAGCATGCAGTAGTTGATGCTCCAATGATTTATGACCATGATGTCAGACCCCACAGCCTATTTTGAGCCGATCTATTAGAGATAGATGTTAGCCTAATCAATTTTTCCCCTCCATGCATTATGTTATGGTGATAGGTGTTAGTGACTCTCTTACCTATGATGAGACCATGCTCAAAGGTGATAGTTATTCTAGGGAGAGTGCCATACAATCAAAGTATAACTCACTCTAGAAAAATCATACATGGAATTTAGTTTCTTTGCCGAGTGAAAAGCGCGATTTGCCATGTAAGTGGATGTACAAGTTGAAGAGTATCTTTGGATACCCCAAGCCAACCTACAAGGCTAAATTGGTTGCTAAGGATATTAAGCAAGACCATGGTGTTAACTTCGAGGAGGTCTTCTCTCTTGTCACTTGATTTTGGACTTGGTTGTGCATCTAGATGCGGACCTCTATCAAATGGATGTCAAGATGACTTTCTTACATGGGGACTTGTATGATAAGATTTGTATGCAGCAACCTAAGGGCTTTGAGACAAAAGGAAAGAAACACCTAGTGTGCAAGTTGAAAAAGAGTCTTTATGGCCTTAAGCAAGCACTTAGAGAATGGCACCACAAGTTCAATGCTTCTGTGCATTCACATGGATACACCCGCAATGATATGGATCCATGTTTATACATGAAGAAGACCCATGATGGCAGCCTTATGATTTTGATACTCTGAGGATGATATGTTGATTTTGTTGGGAACGCTCATCATGAGCTGGATGCCTCGAAAAGTCAGCTCAAGAATAGCTTTGAGATTAAGGATATGGAACAGGCCTCGCATATTTTTTGGATACACATCATGCACGATCATTCTAAGGGTCTCCTTTACTTATCGTAGATGGAGTATATCCACAAGGTCATTGAGCGACTTCATGCAAGATGTTAAGCCTATTGGCTATCTTTTACATTCTCATGTGAACATTAGTTCGGTCAATTGTCCATAGTCTAATGAGAAGAAGGCTGCAATGGCTAAAGTTCCTTATGTATCCACAATGGGAAACTTGATGTATGCTATGATTACCACTCATCCTGATATATCATTTGTAGTGGGATTTGTGGCATGTTATATGGCTACACTGGATAGGCAGCATTGGGATGTTATGAAGGATATCATGAGGTACCTTAAAGACATTGTAGATATGTCATATGTTATGGTGGCTAAGATACAAGAGTTGTGGGTTACATCGACTCTAATTATGCAAGACATGTAGACAGTAGGAAGTCCACCTTTGGCGCTATGCCCTCACCTTTATTGGAGGTGTTTCTTAGATATCCAAGGTGGAAAAATGCATGGCCCTATTTACTACAAAGGTAGAGTATGTTGTATCCACTGAGGCTTGCAAGGAGGCTCTCTAATTAGACCATTTGATAGCAAACCTTAGTATTACTAATATGGTCCCTATATCGCATTCGGATTCTGTGAGTGTTATTCAATTGGCCAAGAATCTGATCTTCCATGCAAAGACAAAGCACATTGAGGTGTGTTACCACTTCATCCACAGAAGTCGTTGAGGATAAGTCCATCGAGCTTATCAAGATCTCAACTAACAAAAATCATGCAAAACACTGAAAGTCTCTCAATAGAGCATTTTGCCTTATTTAAGAAGTTGATGGGCATTGGATGAGATATCTTTTCTCATCCTGTTGTACTTTATGTACATTTGTACTTTCACTTTTTTCTTGTTCTCTTCTCACTAGGGACACATTCACCTTTAAGTGGGAGGTTATTAGGGGTAAAGGCACCCGTGCCTAGGCCGTCCTTGTATTACTACATTAACAGTACTCGCACACATGTACAATGCAAGTGGTAGGTGCCCATCACTGTCACTTCATTCTTTATTCTTTTAGTGGCATTTGAATAAGGAAAGGTCAATCACACATTGTGACTGTTGGAGTTCCCACATCTTGTCTCTCTTTCTCTGGGTGCCCATCAAATCATACAATTTAGGTCACAACATATAGCACCGCCTCCAAATAAAAGCTATCGATAGAGGAGAAGAGTTGTATATACCTCCAATGCACAAAAGACTCCTGGGTGAAGCGATCAATCCAATGTGGGCAATGGGTCTCTCTTTCTCTCTCTCACAATGCCACAATTGCAAAATTGAGCTCTCCCTTGGCCTCTTGCGTTATAAACCCTTCCTTGCTTGACCTCTCCAATCACTCTCTTAGCGACATAAATCCATTCAAGCACTCTTTTTTTCCACGTTTTTCTTGATTTGTGCCCTATTTGGGCTTATTTTAAAGCATCAACCCTAAAGCTTTCTGCTTCGATTTCTCGATCCTACCTACTCTAAATGCAACAAAAATCAAAAGTAAAGTACTGAAATGGTTTCTCTTACTTGCCTAATTATCAAAAACCAAAAATACTTACATGTTTCAAGGATTAAAAACCCAAAACCTCCTATCTATCTCAATCTCCCGTTCGAGGATGAACCCTTACTTCAATGCTCGAGTTGAGGCGAGCAAGCACTCAAGCTTGAATCCATTGGTCCCGACAATGAAACCAAAATGTAGAGGGAGCTCACCGCTCAAGCGCCAAGAGCCATGAACCGGTTATCCCTTCAAGCGTTTAGGCACACACCTATGGCTATCTCTCACCTAGCCGACGCACCTTCGATCCTACAAGTGTAGTGAGCTTACCTTGATAGTCAATGGAGTAGCCTCCTCCCTCAAGCCCTTCAATAGCTCCACGATTCGAGATGCAAACTCAAGCGTCCTCACAATCCTCCACCTTGCTCCATCCTCCATAGTCGTGTGCGAGACAAGAGAAGAGAAGAAGAAGATATGAGAAGATGGAGAGCTTCACCTCCAAGATCCCTCACCCTCACACACTCACTCCCTCACACTCCCTCTCTCAAGCACACACAAGCCCTTACCCTCACACATTCACTCCCTCACACTCCCTCTCTCAAGCACACACAAGCAAGCAAAGAGAAGAGAGGAGGAGAAGAAGATGAGTCCACTTTTGCCACATACCAAAGAAGGAGCTCTTCATTCACTTTTCAACTTTATATACAAAACCCAAAATCCCTTTTGGGCGGTCATCCCCTTATTCCCTTTTTTACATGGCCAAAGACCCTTTTTCCCATTGTCCTCCTATCTTCCTGGCTTTCTTTCTACCGCCCATCCACCTTTACAATTTGCACAAGAGGGAGCCTAGCCCTCTTTTACAACACTTTTAGGGGCACCTTGCATTTAAAAATGCGCTTTTGCCATTGACTTGATTTTTGAGGCTGCCCTTGTGCTTTTAGCTATTCTTCATCTAGCTTCTTCCGTTGCATCCACATTCTTGACTTCTTTTTCTTCCGTCTCGAATTGGGGTTAACATCACACTACAGAGACGTGCTTAAAACAAAGTGGAGGCATGTTAAGGAAGTTGTTACTGCATTGGTGAAAAAGCATAGAAGGAGAGAAAGATTGCATGTATCTAGCTTGTCCACTGTTACGGGCAAAATAGTCGATGTATCTAGTAAGCCACGTGCTTCTATGGCTAACCCTATGGTTGCACCTATCGTTCCCACTATTAGGGAAGACATATTAGATGAATTGGCTAAAGGTATGCAAGATCTTTAATTGAAATTGGATGAAAAAGGACAAGAGGAAAGGGGATGGGCATCAACCCCTAAAATAAGAAAAATATGTATGTGTTGTGATAGTTTGCAGTATGAAAGAACGGATTGTACTGCTTATCAAGAGGCCTTGGCACGATAGCTCACCTTTTGGAAAAATGGCAAGATAGAATGCCTAGCTAAGTGGTCTGAAGGCTATGGTCCGAAGGCTACAATATCGATACATGCTTTGCATGTAGCTAAAAAGAGGAAAGTTACAGATAGTAAAATGTTTCACACAAGGCAAGACATTCGTGACATAACTTGTAAGGGAATCGCTAGTAGATGCATATTTAGAAAAAGTGCAAAACATGGATGTACTTGTGGAAGAGAAACAAAAGAGAGATGTGAAAAAAAAGGGGGAGAGATGCGCAACGGAGAGTAGTCCACATCAGATATGGAGGCTCAAGTATTTCTCATGTTCATATTCTTCTATCTCACTTCATCTACCATTCTCTCAATCTACTACAAGTGGTATCCTCCAGTGATAGATACCCTCAACTTAGGGACACTTTACATATGCTTCTACTTTAGATACATACAACCATAGGATATGACTTAGGATATGTCATATCTATCAACACTCCCCCTCAAGCTCAGAATGAGCTTGCACACATAAGACTCCAAGTGCACTCTTGAAGTACTCAAACTTATATTTACCTAATGCTTTGGTAACGATATCAGCAACTTGGTCATTTGTTTTCGCATGGACCAAGTCAATCTCTCGAGGCCCGCATACTAGTCTAGGGGCGGAAGCTTGGAATAGTGATCCCTGGCGGATTACTGGATAGCCTTCGGGCGGATTATGGACAAGCCTACGGGCGGAACTCCTTGTATTTCAAAGATAAAATGATGAAATGATAATAAAGAATTTGTCTGATATTGTTTTTCTATGTCACGTGATAAGATTACGTGAAGGAACCAGTACTTAACAGGAGTAATTAAAGAAGCTGGTTGTTATATGTCAAATTAATGTGTTAGATAATTACATAACTAAAACAAACTGAGGAAAGTGCAGAGGATGGGCCATGGGTCCGTCCTACGATTGGGTGGTCCCGGTTAGCCGGGAACTTTTCTCAAAAATCTCGAAGAACAGCGGGAGGATGAACCCCAGAATCAGCCCTCAACCCTCTTGTGTTCGGCCATTTGTCCCGCCACCATTCAGGCGCTTAGGAATCGGCTCAGCTGAATCAACCATTTGGCCCATCTTACTTGGACACTTGAAAATTTGGCCCTTGGCCTTGCCGAATCGGCCCAACCCCACTCGGATACATTGGCTTGAGACCAAATTCACCATTCGAACCAACTTTGCATTTGGCCCACTTGACTTGGCCCTCAATTGTTCGGCACCTGAACCCATTCAGACGAACCGCTTGGCCCTCGGCTCTTTTTTGATTCAGCCCACTATTGTTCGGTCATTTGGCCCTCGGACAACCATATCGGCTCGGCCGAATTTGACATTCAGATTAGTTGCATTCAGCCCTCGGCCATTTTGATGGGCCGAATGGGACATTCGGCCCCTGCAATTTGAACATGTAGGGTCGAATTTGGATTTTTTTCAAAATTTTAATCTATGGACCCTTATTGACCCCCTGACCAACTATCGTGTGAACCTCCGAAGGCAATACAGATGCTCAAAACACTTTCTGGTGCGAGGAACAAGAAAATCAGCAAAACATGGGGACTTAGAAGCGACTCTAGGTGATCAGCTAGTAGTCCAAGCCGCTAGTAGCACTAGACTGAGTCATAGATCCCCAAACAGATCTCAATCGAGCCAAACAATGTAGCACAGACAATTGTCTTCATCTTCTATTATAGGAAATTAAGGATTTCAAATTAAGTTGTTGAATTGTGTGAAGGTATCAAGGTGTAATTAAAGGTGATATAGGACCTTCTTAGGGATGTTAAGACCAAATTTTACTTCTCCTTAAATGCCAAAAAGGAAAAGGGATACCATTGTGGTAGTGGAAGCTTTTGCCAAGACAATGATGCCATAGCCAAAGTCTCCAAAAATCATTTGTCTCCTATTGTTGGGCTAAAAGATGATAGGGATACCAACTCACTGCCAAAAAGCATAGTCTTAAAAAACAAGCTAGGTGGGACACTAGATAACACCAAATTTGCATTTTCTCTACAATGTGTGGCATTTCTTTGCAAGCGAAATCTGATTTAGGCAACAAAACAAGATCATGAGAATAGGTTGGCTACCTTTCTCAAAGTTATTGATTTTAAACTGCCCCAAGCATGGAGAAAAATTGGATAAATCCTTCTCCATAGAGGAGATTATCTAATCTTTAAATTGAAAATATGAGCAAGGTGGGACACTAGATAACACCAAATTTGCATTTTCTCTACAATGTGTGGCATTTCTTCGCAAGTGAAATCTGATTTAGGCAACAAAACAAGATCATGAGAATAAGTTGGCTACCTTTCTCAATGTTATTGATTTTAAACTGCCCCAAGCATGGAGAATGCAATTGGATAAATCCTTCTCCGTAGAGGAGATTATCTAATCTTTAAATTGAAAATATGTAAGTCTTTGGGGTCAAAATTCTATTAGTGCAATATTTACAATAGTTTTGGAAGCATTGGGGCAATAATTTGTGTGAATTTATCGATGTTGTTTAAACCATGATGGAATCCCTTTCTTGATGAATTAAGACTTAGTTATGCTCATCCTTAAGAGCATTGGCATGTGCTATCCTAGCCACTAGGGGCCTTTCAATGTGCTCAATGTGGCACAAGGCAATGGCAAAGGTGCTAGCTTTTAGGATGAAGTTCTTCCTTCTTAGTTTTTTCCATCCAAAATAGTACAATTTTATGCACATAAGGAAATTTCATGATTGCCATCATGAACGTGAGCTTGCCTAAAGAGTATTCTACAACTTTGGATGGGGAGATTTCCCTCGTTGCTCAATATGGAAGTGGACAAGGTCTACGATTGAGTAAGCAAGAAATTCATACTTGGAGCAATAGAAAATGTCTAAAAGCTACTTTCTTCAATAATGATTCTTCCAATGGTCACCTAAAACTTAGCTCAAAAGGTAAATGTCTATTTCACATTGGTATTGAGGCCTCTATTAAGAGCCATTAATAAGAAGGGGTAGCATTCAAGGTCTCCTCTTAAATGGCTAATATTTTTCATCACAAATGTTCATGGGAAAAATAAAAAAGTTGTGACCACACCTCTAGTCTTTCAATGCCTTAATGAGGAGAATGTGAAACTAGAATGAGTTCACCATTTTATGCTCTATGATCAATGAAAGAAAAGTTGAATTGGTTCTAGTCAACCACTCCCTTGGAGATATACCTTGACTCAATGCCTTCAAATTTATGGATATACGAGGTTTTTAAATACTTTAGTTTTCCTCTTCAACGTGAAGTTATGAGTTTATGGGTCACTGACAAGCTTGCAAGTAAATTGGAGAGATTCAATTCCCTTCCTCTTTCATTGGCATATAAGATGAGTTCACCATTTTATGCTCTTATATCAATGACAGAAAAGTTGAATTGGTTCTAATCAACCACTCCCTTGGAGATATTCCTTGACTCAATGTCTTCAAGTTTATGGAAATATGAGGTGTTTAAATACCTTAGTATATGAGGTGTTTAAATACCTTAGTTGTCCTCTTCGACATGAAGCTATGGGACACCCACAAGTTTGCAAGCAAATTGGAGACATTCAATTCCCTTCCTCTTTCATCAACATTAAGATGATTGTGGTTAAAGACGCTCTCTTCTAGCATTATCTTCATCACGAGTATACTTTCATTGTCAAAAAGTACTTACGAGCAAATGAATAAAACATTCAAGGGATTCATTTGGACCATCAATGTCTGTCATGACTAAACAAGGATATTATGGCATTCAATCATTACACCGAGAGCATATGTGAGTCTTGGATAGGAGGACCTTGACAAAAGGTTCTTCCCAAGTGAATATTATGTATGCCAATTAACCCTAAGCCTCCATGATGTTGATGTCTCATTGCACAAACCCGCATCTTGGGCAAAGTATGGACATCCTACAATGGTTGAATGTTGTTTTCTATTATGAAATCAATCCATAAATCAAATCTTTGTAGCTTTGCCAAGGCCTATTGTCTTCTATTATGAAATCAATCCATAAATCAAATCTTTGTAGCTTTGCCAAGGCCTCCTCAAAGCATGGAGGGCTCTGATTCTAGAATGCAAATGGAGTGGGGCCGCAAAGGGGAGGGGTGATGTTTCCTCCAATCAATACATATTGTTATCTAGCTTTTCCTTCAGGGGTGGTTCGATTCCTATTTGGGAGGACCGCTGATTGACAATAAGGATTCACAACGAGAGCCTTAAGAGAAGGATATATTGCTAAGATGTCAACCGACTCTCTTTCTTTCCATCTAGGAGATTATTGCAAATTTTCGTCTATCATGAAAAGAATGATTGGATCCATAATACCTTTTCTAAATAACACTATTTCAAGTGTTTGGACCACAAAGGGGAAGACTATTATGTACAAGATCCATATAGAATTTGAATGTTCTAGAATTTACATATAGCTTAAGACCAAGGAGGCATGGAGGAGGAAGTGGTGGATGTTCTATTTCACTAGTGGAGTTGGATGCAAAAAGAGTGCGATAGTCTAATCCCTCGCACTAAGCTTCTAATATTGAGTAATGACCATGCATCTCATGAATGTATCACCTTTGTGCCCCTTAAATGGGAGAAAGGAGAAAATTGTTGTGCACTCTATGGTTCAAACTAAGGTGGTTAGAGTCTAGTGATGTTGATGACTCAACCATCCATGTAGTAATGGGTATGTCTTCCCACTTCAAAAAAATTGTTCTAAATACACGAATGTAACCCCATTGTGTGCCTTTGCTGAGGAGACCTGACCAAGGTAGCTTAATATTGAGTTAGAGACTAGTGATGTTGATGACTCAACCATCCATGGAGTAATGAGTATGTCTTCCCACTTCCAAAAAAACTGTTCTAAATTCCTGAATGTAACCCCATTGTGCGCCTTTGCTGACCTGACCAAGCTAGTCTAATATTTACTTGCTTTACTTGCTGAGGAGACCTGACCAAGCTCGCCTGACGATTACTTGCTTTACTCAGAAAAATAATCAGACCATGGAAATGTTATTTTATTTTTGTTCTACAACCATACTATTTCATATTTCATACATGTGCTGTAAAGATTATGAAAGAGGAAACCAATTCATAAAGACGAACAAACTACTCTGCAGTACAAGTCCAGGCCCGTATCTTTTGCTTTCAGTTAGCGTTAAAAAGAGAACAGGTGCTTATATAGCAGCTTTTCATGCCCAATAAACAAGATGACTTAATCCTACATCACATTTCTGAGACAATTTCCAGATCCCAATCATGATAATGCAATTATGATCCATCTCCTTGAGAATGGGCTTAAGGGTAAGTCAACAAAACCGTGTACAAGGGTGGTCCTACACTAGACACTCAGGCCACAACGAAAATGAAAAAATGATGGGCAAAATAAAACAAGTCCTCAAAAAAACTAGTAGCTTCAGTGTGCACACAATGTAAGTAAGGAGTGCATAGGACAGCATCAATTTGGACATTCAAAACAAAGTATGAAAGCAATAAGCTAGCCTTAGACCTCTGGTTTCAAAATGCTAGAAGTTATTGCAAGCATATAGGTCTAGGACAGTCTTGGAACCAAGTTTGTATAACAACAGAACTACAATATTGAGCAACAACAATACTGGTAGTGAAAACTACCAGCCCTCGGTTCATTTGTTAGCCAAGACATCCTCTGGTTTCAAAATGCTAGAAGTTGTTGCAAGCATATAGGCCTAGGACAGTCAGGGAACCAAGTTTGAATAACAGAACTACAATACTGAGCAAAAACAATACTGGTAGTGAAGATTGCCAGCCCTCATTCATTTGTTAGTCAGGGTCTCTACTAATACTGAGCAAAAACAATACTGGTAGTGAACCAAGTTTGTATAACAGAACTACAATACTGAGCAACAATACTGGTAGTGAAGATTGCCAGCCATCGTTCATTTGTTTAGCCAGGGTCCATTCAATTCTTTTAGTACCCTACTGGTAGTGAAGATTACCATCCCTCGTTCATTTGTTAGCCAGGGTCCATTGCCTCAAGTCTTTTAGTGCCCCTTAAGAGGTTTTACTTATCTCATGCCATAGGCTCTACTCTGCAGCATTCCACACAACATGCCCATGTGCAGTGCCAAAAATCATTGGTCTTTTCTTGTTTAGCTCTTTGAAGCGCCTGGACTACTAAACTCCAACCAGAGGTATACTGTGGCTGTCATTTGATTTATTTGAGTTGCAACTTGAAGAGAGTAGTGCCCCTTAAGAGATTTTACTTATCTCAAGCCATAGGCTCTACTCTACAGCGTTCCACACAACATGCCCATGTGTACTGCCAAAAATCATTGGTCTTTTCTTGTTTAGCTCTTTGAAGAGCCTGGACTACTAAACTCCAACCAGAGGTATACTGTGGCTGTCATTTGATTTATTTGAGTTGCAACTTGAAAAGAGCACAGAAAGGAAATGTAACAACTTTTGGCACACTTGAGTCACTCAAAGCTGTAGAGGCTTTTTTCTTTGGGAGTCCCAAAGAAAGTGTTGCATTTTCTTTCATCTGTTCTATTACAGTCCCAACTCTCAACTAGACTCCCACACATGCACATTTTGAAAAAGAAAACAAAAAGAAAACTAGGAAGGTGGAGTTGCTTGTTTTCTTTGATTAGTTCTATGGGAATCAGACAACTAAAATCCACAAAATGCACATTTTAAGTACAAACAATACAGTGAATAGAGTCAATGCAAAGCATATTGGATTTGTGTAAAAGGTTTAGAACATGTGTTACTACTTTCAGATTGGAAAGTATGTTGCTACTTCGGTCTTCCAATAAATGTCTGAAACAATAGTTTCAACTGAAGAAAAGAGTGCCATCTTATTACATCATAACAAAGCCACCCAAGCTCTTGGTTCCTACATTCCAAAAGCTCGAACTACATACTTGGAACTGGACAAGGTAGCCATGACTATACAAGATTGCTAGACGGTGGCAGATCAATAATCACTTGTCCTCATAAACTGGCCTCCTCTCACAGGGTCACTGTAACATTAAGAAAACTGTTAAATATCTAAGTGCCTGAGTAGTAAATCACTTTTGCAGCAGCAAATATTCTCTGAACTTACTTGACGAGGGTCCACGACGACACTCGTTAAGCATGTCAACATAGAACTGACATTTCCCAATGTCACTGCCATAGGCATTAATGCACTGCAGCAATACAAAAGAGAATTGATGAAGAGGATTCCAGCACCGAGCAGGTGAACTAATAAACATAAAATTCACACTGCAGAAACAAGAATAAGACCAAGACTAGAAACAGCTAACCCAGCCTACATACAAACTGGAGACATCAGTATCCACTGAGCAGACACTTCTGGAACAATACACATGGTTCCATATGAGCACCAGCAACAAAATTAGCAATAAACAGCACAAACATTTCCACATCTACCAGAAACCTTCCGAGGCAAGATAAAGAAACTATGGGAATCACAAGACAGATTGCTTTGATCATATAAGTGAGTTGTTGCCAATTGGCAATCAGCAATTGGCCTGACTGAGCTGGAGGTACAGGACTGCCAAAGCCAACATCCACAAATCCAAATCACAGAAGGCTGGATATTTTTCCTGTTGTCTGCTCGCCAGGAGAGTTAGTGTGGAGTTACCTGGAAGCAGGAGTTATCCTCAATTACAAGTTCAAACCTAACCAGGAACTAGTTCATTGGCTATGAGTTAGCAATGCATACTGTCCAAGAAACAATACCTTGCATATAATATAAAGCAGTGCAAGCCCCACTACAATGCTCATTAGAATGCATGAGCAGCTACAATAGAAAGCCAACATCCACAAATCCAAATCACAGAAGGCTGGATATTTTTCCTATTGTCTGCTCACCAGGAGAGTTAGTGTGGAGTTACCTGGAAGCAGGAGTTATCCTCAATTACAAGTTCAAACCTAACCAGGAACTAGTTCATTGGCTATGAGTTAGCAATGCATACTGTCCAAGAAACAATGCCTTGCATATAATATAAAGCAACGCAAGCCCCACTACAATGCTCATTAGAATGCATGAGCAGCTACAATAGAAACTTCCCAGTAAATGTCAGCATGCCAAAATCAGGCAAGGGTACAACGTATTGTGCTACCTACTCATTAAAGTGCCAACAAGCCAGTTACTGTGCATCAAGAGACACCATCCTACAGCTTCAAGAGCAACAACACCTTCCTTACTAATACTATAACAAGTCATGACTGTAGGCTAGACAGTTCAAAAAACATTGAACAGAACAATTGCCCTAATCTTATCAGACAGCCCTAATCACATCTATCTCATATACACACGTCCGCTGACAGCATGTCAAGGCTGGGGATTTCACTTGAATCTAACAGGTGAATACAGACACTACCACCATACCAACAGGTATTAAGAGGGCATATACCGGCCATAGACATACATTGGAACTCCCTCATACCAACCAATGTCAGCAACTCTACATAAATCAGAAAAGGCTGAAAGAAATCCTTCTCTAATCACTGGGAGACACAACAGGTAGGGTTTGATGATTGGTCAAACAAACAGGCAAGCTTTTTACAAGCACAAAATATCAACACATTAAGCAGCTTTACTTCTATAAGTCACAGGCATATCAAAGGGAGAGAGCATCCTCCAAGACTCGAGACAGATTCCTTATTGACCCCATGCTAGTCAGCTCTTTGGATATTAACTGAATATAACCACCACCTTAAGCCCAATGTCATGCTCAACAGTGTCTGATAAGCATGTCAAGGCAGGCCAGGAATCAGACAAGCACATTTTGTTGAATAATGGTTCGTGAGTGCTACACCCAAAATCTCAATAACAAATGTTAGGGTTCATGAGTTAGCCATAAACAGGCATTGGAAACTCCCTCATACCATTAAATGTCAGCAAATCTATAAAGATCAGACAAGGCTGAAACATGCGGTCTCTAATCATTGGGAGATCCAAGGTAATATTTTTGCCAGTGCAACACCGATATACCCTGCAGCTTTTCCAAATAACTTCTCTACACTACAGAAAAATGTCACATTCAAAGTCAAACGGCTAAAATCCAGTGAGATTGGCTTGAATGCACTGCTCAAAGAATGAATTGGGAGTTTCTTTAATTAAGATATCAGCTGAAGCTACATGCTCTAGTTGGGCATTTGTAGACCAAATACACTGTTGTCCGTGTGTAAAAGGCTGCATCCTGCAGCTGTGAGGGGCATATGCTAACTCTTAATTGAATTTCAGACAAAAGCAAATGACATTAACAGCAATCTTCCAGCTCTACATCCATTAGACTTGCCTCTCAGATGGTGTACAATGTCAACAATAAGCTCAGACCACTTTTAACGCTCTATAGCATCATAGAGGCAACCGAAGGTTCACAAAAATCTTAATCTAGAATCACCCCTCAGATAGTGTAATGTCAACAACGAGCTTTCAGGCCACTACATTTAACATTGTAGAGCATCATAGGGGCAGGGGCAGAAAATTTTTCCAAACATGCAGAATCCATACCAATCTCAAGAGAACCTTTTGAGAGAGCTCTTTCGGGAGAAAAATACATGTAGGCAAAGCATTTTACTCCCGAATTGTTGCCTCTAGATAAAAAAAAATGAGATCATAAAAGGCATAATTTCACATCAACATAGGCAGAGACACTCACATCCTGAAAAGCTTTTGACTGGTTGACGCAAGCATCAGCACCACTGACAGTGGTCAAGTTAGGCGAGTCAGCAGCTGCAGGAGCCCCATTTACATGCTCATGGGTTACTGTGCGGGGCCCCATTATACCATCAACAGCCCTATGGGCAATGGCGCTTCCAGTTCCAAAGGCCAGGCCTACAGATTACCCAAGAAACAGAGTTAGAAAGCAATTTGAACAGAAAATATGACGAGCAATACAAAAAAAATCCGCAAACCTTGGGCAATGGTGGAACCAATCCCACCAAGCATGGAACCCCCACTAGCTTGTGCAGGAGCAGGTGGTGGTGCAGGCGCATGCTGAGCTGCAAGCAAAGACAGTTAATGCAGACGTGTGCAACACATTCCCAAATTCAAGAAGAACCAAATAAAACATGTCAGAGGGCAATGCAAACCTGGTGGAGGTGCTGAGCGTGCAGGGCGAGAACCAGAACGAAATGAGGAACCTGCACAGTTAATTGCAAACATTGAACGCAAACGCATTTACAAGGATCAATCTTGGTATGCATAACAGGATCACATCTTGATGAAAAGGCTTAACACCCAAGTATTAAACAACAAGGTTACAGAAACCTGAGACGCAAGCAAGGGACGAACCGTGATGAGAAGGTATTGGCTGATTGCTATAAAAGACAAGATTCAACTAGACTGAAACGCAATAGATATGTCCAGAGTCAAATGGCATCACAAAAAGTTTGGCAAAGTCCCACTACGATCTCCACATTGTTAGTTACACCAGCACAAACGATTCGGCGAGAAAGGGACTGCATATATAACTAGATGTGGTTGGGGCCAGGGGACTGCAAGCCCAAGCAGAAGCTTGTGATATTGAACGTTATAGAAAAACTAGGGAAAACATCGCCTTCTCCCACATGGAAAGACGTTCGATCCTTCTTGCATATTAAGCCAAAGACTTCAAAGAGAAGGGATTCAAAAGTAATGGAACCTGACAAGCATGTGAGGAGTCGCACCGTAGGCAGCGGCACATGAAAACCTGACATGCTTGTCAGGAGCAGCATCGCCAGAAGTAACCTAGCAAGTCAAAAAACCAGATATGCAAGTCTGGCCAAACATGGCTTCTGCGGTCCGAGGCAAAGCTTCCGACGCTGCTGCCAGTCAGCAAGTTTGGAAAGTGTTATAGCTTCCTCTGAGGTATTACCAGGGTTAGGGCATCGACCAACGAAGACTGTTCTGATGCAGCAGATGCAGAGCAGGGGAAGAGAGAGAGAGGGAGATGAAATGAGA
The DNA here is from genome assembly GCF_053477565.2 of Lygodium microphyllum. NCBI lineage: Eukaryota > Viridiplantae > Streptophyta > Polypodiopsida > Schizaeales > Lygodiaceae > Lygodium > Lygodium microphyllum. Next base: position 70,578,885 of record NC_141160.1, read on the forward strand.
CAGAGACGAGAGAGAGACGTACCTCCGCTGGAGCGGCCTCCTCCTCCTCCACTGCGGCGAGGCATGTCTTAACGTTGGACGAAGAAGAGGGGGACGAGACAGACGAAGAGTGCTCTAAATCGACGTAGGCCGCAAGAAAGAAACACAAGAATGGCAGATACAACCCTAATGGAAATTGTGTGGGGGCTATTTATAACCAGGCTTGCCCCTTAGCCGACTCCCTTTTCGTCTCCGAAAAGGTTGAAAGAAGATAATTAAAACGAAATAAATTTTTTGCAGGAGTGGCTATGGCTTTTGCCCAAGAATGTTTTTTTTTCATACCAAAAAGAATCTTACATGGTAGTTTTCTTTTTCTTTTTCTTTTTGTAATGCAAAATGTATTACATGATCAAAATATGTACATCGAGTAAGATGATCGGGCTAGGCCCCCCTCACGACTATGTGCCACGGGGTGGTTTGAGTTGGGATCAACGGTTGAGGGGGGCCATGGATCGCGGGGAGGATCTGGACCCCTGCTTTTGGCCCAGGGTAAACCCGGCCCATGAAAGTAAACCCCGCCCACGAAAGTAAACCCCGCCAACGAAAGTAAACCCGATCCTGGGTGTAAACCCAGTTCAGCGCTAAAGGGAACCCGATCCGCCGGAAAAGGGGGGCTATCGATCGATTTGACGGGTCACGCGGCACGTGGATGGGGCCCGCGATTTTCGTCGGGCATGAGGTAGAGGCATCACGACAACCGAGGGGGTAGTACTTCGGACCGGGTTGGCAGGTGTGGCGATCATGGATTTGAGGGGGGGGAGGGGGAGTCGGGCGGGAGGGGGAGTCAGGCAGGTTTACTATTTGGGTCGCCCACCCGACTGGACTCTTGCATGCGAGACCCTGGTTTTTTCCAGGCTTCCATTTTTTAACGTGGACGTCTAAGGAACCCACCTTTGCCATCACCATCGCTGCCCGCCATCGCCATCGCCATTACCATCGCCATCACGATTGCTGCCCACCTTCGCCTGAGGATCGCCATCGTGCACAACACTTTGTGGCAGAACTTGCATTGGCCATCGTGCCGCGTGACCTCGGACTGCTGCACACAGTTTCTTTCCGAACTTGCATGTGTCATCGTGCCATCGCGGTTGTATGACTGCAGGTCCAAAGAATAAGGAGAAGAAGAATTGCGTGCAGAAGAATCGTGGGCTGACTGGGTTGCCATTGTGTGGGCTGCTGAAAGGATCAGCCTTGCATTGGCGGGTGATTGTGCAGCCTTAGCAGTGAAGAGAGAAGAGGTGCATAGCTGAAGCCAATCCCTCAACCGCCATCCCCGAGCGCATCGAATGTATTTTTTCTTGATGATCGCGATGAAGGTTTCCATGTCAACAATGCCCATGAATGTCTTGATTGCAATGCATGTTAATTGAATCTTGTTTTAATGTACATTGTTCGCTCTCCATCTACATTCATGTTTTGTAAAAATCAATAAGAGTTCATTCGTTATTAACCTTCTCATTGTACTTCAAAATGGACTTCATAAATATGAGCGTAGAAAGTTCTCATGTGTTTATGGAGTTTTGGACTATTTCATAATAACAACCCTAATGGGATTGACACACTACTTGAAACCAATGTGGCAATGAGGTTGGGCAAGGTTTATTGGACTAGAGCCAATTGGTTTTTTGACTTTTTTGACTAAGTTGTTGCTCTCCTTATGTTAGACTCCTCCCTTGTTCTACCAGTTGGAAGGTTAACCCTTGTATATCATGTTTGTGTTTTAGTTGGGATAGTGATTCAATGTTGGATAGCCCTATGGTGCTCATATCATGAGTGGCTTTGGGCTTTTGCTAGGCCACTTGGGCCTTTTGCACCCACTTCTTAATGAGATGATGGCTTTGCTACCACGGACTTTTTGCTTGGGATAGTTAAAGTACATATGAGTTATGCCACATTTAGGGTTCATTGGCTTACTTGACTATCCTTGCATGGTTCTACTTTCTATAGGCATCTAGAGGCTACATGGTCCTTAGGCTACACTAGAGCCCTTCCTCTTTCTTGCCCTAGCATCATGATGGGAGCGGGTTTGTAGTCTATGTGGACTATGTTATCTTTCTTGTTTGAGGTCTTATATGCTCTTTCTCTTCCATTTTCTCTTCCACATAGTGGACTAGCACCTTGCTTGTAAGATTGATGATATTAGAGGGTGTTGTGGGATATGTAGAGGATTGATTTTTGCCCTTTGTGTAGCAATATTTTGCTCTATGGGAGCTAGCAAGGCCAACTATGGAGGTCTAGGATAGTACAATGCCCTATTAGGCAATTGGTATGTATTTGCAAGGTACCGATTTGGGTATGGTAAGTGCCATTGGATGTTCTGGAAATAGGGTTGTGTCTAGTTTAGGGCTTTAGTGAGCTTGGCCTTGATGAACATGTCCTTGAAGGGAGTGAGAAGTGGGGCATCTTAGTTACATCTAGCCTCATGAACCATGTTCTTCCCTTATTTCCTAAGCATAGTCCAAAGGCTTACAGCCTCTTCATGTTTGAGATGAGATTGTTGGTCTCATAGATGTGCTCAAATCTCTCTATAAAGCTATAAAAGTTATCCATGCTCTAAACTTCTCTATTTACTTAGCAATTAAGGGAACCTTGCTTGGTATGACACCTAGACCTACAAGCAACATGTTGGCTATCTAGGTCTTGACCTAGAGGGCATTATTGTCACCAAGCAACTTTCTTTGCACTAGATTGGCAGAATTAGTGTGAGAGTTAGTCATTAGATGCCTTATAAGCCAAGCATGCCTATCATTATATGTCCTATAATCCATGCATTTAATAGTAGCCTCATGTAAGCTATGCACTCAAAAGTAGCCTCATGATGTTACCTGTCTCTCATTGGATGTTCTCCTTCTCGTGTTGGGCTTCTAGAGTCAAGTCCGTGATCTTTTTTAAGGTCTACTTGCTCTATGCTACTAGCATCTCGTATTATTGTTTCTTCTATCATGGGGTTCATATTGTCATTAATGTAGGATATGTCTATTAGCTCACAAGTATCCTTTCCTATAGTGGCTCAAAACCTACCTCTACATTTTGTGGAAGCCTTTTGGCATGTCCTTTAGTGATTGTTCCTTCTCCATCATGGAGGTCTAGTTCCCTACTATAGTGACATGGTGGTAGACAAAGTGTCTCTAGCATATTCTCTTGTCTAATTGCATAGGTGCTTGGCCAACTTGGCCTATAATGATTTGAATTGTCATTATTTGTTGTTATTACCAATTATATGTGAGGTTCTTTTTAAGCTTACAAGGTTCAACCTTTATTGGGGTCTTTGGGTTTTCATGTCCTCATGTGCAGCGGGTTCCTTTTATAGCATCATGGATCTTCCCTTAGATGTCTATTGTGGTTGTAGGGTCTTCATAAGTGAACACACACACACACACACACACACACTCCTACAATGATTCTACTCTCTTTCACGGCCCCCAGTTTTACACTCAAGTTTTGATTCTCTGCTCAAAACTTTTGTTTACACTGCATTTATTGTTTCGAGTGTACTCAAATATATCTCACTTGAGTGCTTTAGTCTATTTGGGTTGACTCAGACACAAGCTTAAGAATTGAGTTGAGGGATTCACTTTGAGGTCAAGTGGTGCTTAAACTCAACTATGGAGTTATTAGGTTTAGGGTTTACTCCAAGGCTTAAACAATGGGTCTAGTCTTAAGGGTTGGCTTGGGAATGGCTAAGTGTGTAGCTTGGTTCTCTCAAGTCCAAGTCTACTCAATGGATTCTAAGTTTATCAAGTGGAATCCTATATTGGTTGGTTGAGCTTAGAGCTTAAGAGGGACTTGAGAGTCTCTGTTTGATTGTTTGGTGTGAAGGGTCTTAGTAGGCTCAAGTTCTCTTTACTTGAGAAATAACTTTTTGCTTAGTCAAGGGATTGAGCATAGAAGGTTCTCACTTTGGGCAATAGCATTGGTCAAGTAATAGTTTCTCTTGAGCAATTGAGTGCTCGGAGGGTGTTCTAGTCAGGTCCTACAAACTTAAAATGGTGGGTCAAGCTAGGTGTGGGGTCAATAGTTGAGAGCTCTCTTGAGTGCTCTCTGTGTGAATGGTACATAGTACAGTTGATTGATTCCCCAAGCGTAATTAGTCCGATTGGGTAACTCAATTTGACTAGTTGAGTGGATCTCAAGTCATGGTGTAAAAACACTTCTAAATTGGCACGAATCTTAGGATATAGCTCAAATCTTGAGCAATCAATAGATCAATTGGTCAAGGCTTGGCTATTAAGTCCAGCTTGAGTAATCCTATCAAATCCTCAAGTAGTTGAGAGTCAAGAAGATAGTCTTAAGGGGTTGGCTTTAGGCTCTTGAGAGGTCCATTGTGATCAACTAGTCGAGTCATGTTTGTAGACTTTAGCTATTGAGGGCTTGAGTGATCTTAAGTATTAGTGCCTTGACTAATCAAGGATCAAGTGCTATAGGGAATCCTAAAGAAGCAAGCCTTAGCTTGATATCCTTGGCCCGATCGCACCGCCTCAATGTCCATCATTAGCGGAGTCTTGTCTACGTTGGCTTGATAGCCTCCCGAGGTTGAGATCTTTCTATGTTGTGGTGTTACTTACATTGAGGTGTTGCCCACATTGGCTTCCTTATGCCACCCTAACCTGCGGAGGTTAGACTGAGCCTGGAAGAGTAAAGGAAATACCTATTGCTGGCCGGCCTAACCCCCCAGGAAATAGATACCATAGGATTTGAAGAGGGAGCACAACAAGGAGACCAGTAGGGGGAGGAAGCAGAACTTGAATTCGACATGGGCAGATTCAGAGAGGATGTGATCCCACAACCCCTCTCCCCGCAGTCTCAAGAGCAATAATAGGAGGATCCATTTGTGTAGAGACAAGCCGCGCTTAAAGAGAGACGCATGAAGTTAGTTGAAGAAGCCAAGAAGCAGTTAATGGCCAAGCCAGCCGTGCAGCCGTCCGCACCCCTCCCACCTTGCCCTGATGACATCCCAGTTGGATTCCACGCAGAGCTAGTGGTTTGGGAGAGACAAGAAAAAGAAAAGGATCCGTTCACCTTTAGCTTTCTCTTACCCAACAGCCTGCGGAGGGTCTTGCCGCTTAAGGTGATGGAGGAGGTGATCGCGATTGGTGGCCAACTAGGGCAAAAGTGGCTAGAAGAGAGAGAGAAGACCCCCACCTCTTGAGGAACTGAAGAGGCCGACTACTGGCAAAACAAAGTTTTTGAAGTTCCACATACAGTACAGGGCTATAAAAGCCAACCCCTGTGGAGGAGGCGAGTATGCGACATTAGTATGCTCGCCTGGATGGCGTTTTGTAACACGCTGCCCTTCGAGAGGAACAACCCCACATACATGGCATACCCTCAAAGGGTAGGTGTGGATTTTGATGCCACCCTCCACGGGCGTTACGACTTTCCTATTATCTATAACTCCAATGTAGTATCCTTTGAACATGCCCTCCTCTTTAACTCAAAAAGCCTAGATGACTCTATGACGCGCTTCCTCGCAGATTTCTCTTCATGCCCCAATCTAGCTTTTGTAACTACATGTAACTACCTTAAATTACTTAAGTTATTACTTAAGCAGGACCTGATTCCACCAGAGCGCGGCCTGCCTCCCCTCTTCTTCAACCCTAACGCCATTGACAGCTGTGCCATGGCTCGTCTAATGATGAGGGCTAGTTTCCTCCCCACTTTTTGCCTAGCCCTTCTAGAAGACATGAATGACAGCTAGTTTACTAGATGCAATCACCCTTTCCTCTCCCCCACCTCTCTCCACGTTCGCATGAATCTGAAAGGATACATGCAAAGCTACCAAATTTTGAGCAAATCCATTCGACCCCCTTCCCCTCCTCATTCAAATGAAGAGAATTAGGCCCTGGCTGTCATTCCACTACTGTAACTTCAAAAAAAAAAAAAAAAAAAAGTAAAAGCGAAGAAAAGAACAGCATGAAAGGAAAAGCACGAAAAACACTCTCCACTGGACTGGACAACATAGCCCACTTGTTGCAGAAGCACTTACCACCACATAAAGCACGATCATTGCACCTAGGGGTTCTCAAGTTAGGCATGCCCGATGGCTTCGGTCGGTCGGCTCCACTCCTAACCCCCTAGCCCTTTTGCTCCCCCACTTTACGCTTAGGGCACATCAAGGACAGGACATATCTAGGGAGGTAACACTTGCCTATGGTTAGACCTGTCACCCTAAGCCACTTGCACCGCACCTCCCTTGGCACAAATGGGATCCTCAAGTGTGGGATATCACCCAGGTTTGCTTGCGGTTAGACCCACCTCCCCATTCCACTAGCACGAGCACAATGCACTAACACAATGAGGTAGGCACTCCCCTTAGGAACAACACCGCACCTTATCCTTTCAAGCATCACAAAAAGCAACAAACCACCAACTTCGGAGGCCCCCGTCAACCATGCAATATCCATTTGACTTCTCCGACAAAAATCATTTCACAGCTTCCACAAGGACCTAAGTCTCCAAGTGGCCCTCACCTTTACACCACTTGACCAATTGCTTGCCAACCTACAACAACACACAGAAGTGCCATGGGACTAGCACCCATCTAGGAGGGGGGTAATGTTAACCCCAAGTCGAGATGGCGGAAAAAGGAAGGAAAAAGCAAAAAAAAATATGGATAAAGAGCAAAGACAAGCAGGCGACCTCCAAAGCTAAGCCGGGGCAAAAAGTGCAATTTTAAATGAAAGGCGCCTCAAAAAACTTGGAAAACTCTTGTAAAAGAGCGTCAAGCTCCCTCCTGTGCCAATTGTAAAATATTAGACGGGTATAGGCTAGAGGCATAAGGCTAGAAGGGGGAAATGGAAAAAGGACCTTGCCACAATGGCCAGTCATGTAAAAAAGGGATGGGTGCCCATGGGATTTTAGGGCTTGTATATAAAGTTCAAAAAATGAATGGAAGCTCATTCTTTGGTGTATGGCTAACAAGAGCTCTCTTCTTCTTCTCTTCTCCTCATCTTCTTGCTTGTGTGTGCTCTTGAGAGAGGGAGTGTGAGAGTGTGAGGGAGTGAGTGTGTGAGAGTGAGGGATCAAGAGGGTGAAGCTCTTCACCATCTCCTCTTCTCTTCTTCTCTTCTCTTCTCTTTTCTCGCACACGCGGCTATGGAGGATGGAGCTTGGAGATGGAGGGGGCTTGAGGATACTTGAGCTCGCATCTAGGATTGTGGAGCTATCGGGGTGTGCGAGAGAGGAGGCAACTCGTATCGACATCAAGGTAAGCTCACTACACTCATAGGATCGACGACGCATTGGCTAGGTGAGAGATAGACATTAGAGCTCGCTTGAAATGCTTGAAGCAATAAGTGGTCCGTGGGTCTTGGTGGTTGAGCGTGAGCTCCCACTACAGTAGTACCAGATGATGTTTTTGGTCTAACCATAATTCTTGCTTTTCTTTTTTGACATAGCTATCATGATCATTATCATCATCTAATACATCATCAGCAGGCGCATACCAACTGCTCATCTCATCAAAAATCACATCCCTGATCACTTTGAACTCACCTGTGATAGGGTTTTAATAACGATACCCTTTCTGCTCTAAAGAGTATCCAATAAAAATACATTTTTCAGCCTTTGGATCAAGCTTATTCCGTAGCTCATCTGGCACATGAGCATATGCAACACAGCCAAATACCTTCAAGTGTGATAGATCGGGCTTCTTGTTAGTAAAGCATTCTTCGGGAGTCATCCCATGAATTGCAGTTGTGGGAGTTCTGTTCATAATATAGACAGCAGTATGGATAGCTTCAGATCAAAAATGATTTGGCATTTTCTTTTTAGCCATTAATGCCCGTACAACTTCTGCAATATGCCTATTTTTTATTTTTGCAATCCCATTTGTTGTAGGGTATATCTACAAGTAAATTGCCTCTTTATCCCATGAGTCCTCAAGAAGCCACAACTCATTAGAGAGATACTCTCCCCCTCCATCTGATTTTAAGCACTTCACTTTCAAGCATGTTTCTATTTCAACAACTGCCTTGAAAGTTTTGAAATGCTCAATTACATCACTCTTTTCCTTCATAAAATATACCCATAGCTTCCTTGAACAGTCATTAATAAATGTGACAAAGCATTTGTTGCCACCAACAGAAACATTATGTGTAGGTCCCTAAACATCTATATGCACTATATCAAGTATATTTAAACAAAGCTGTATCTTTGAGATGACCAGCCATAATGAGTCAAACACAGGCAGACTATGTAGAAAAGAATATGCTGTAATTAGTAGTAAATAGACCAAAACCACTATCAAAACAAGCTGAAAATAAGAGAAACTGTTAGAGTGATCAGCTGCCCACCAAATAGTACCAAAAGTACACCGAAAGGATACGATTAAGCTCAGTAAAAACATCACAGTCCACATAAAACAACTTGCTGTAATAAATGACAGCAGTGAGTAAATGAGGGCAAACAGTGAGCTAATAGAGATTCAATGACAACAGTGACTACCAAGTCCAATCCTGCATCAAGTGGGCATAATAGAGGCACTATGATAGCCAATGAACATGAGCTAAACACCCAAATGTGTCAAGAGAGTCCGTAAGTACAATCGATACATCCCTTGAGTAATAAGCAAGATGTACACACCACTGGCAAGACTTAACAAAGGTTGGTGTATGCTCAATGAAGACGGATCAAATAAGCTCATAAGCATCCAAGAGTAGACATGGAAGCATCTACCAAGCAAATATCATAGTCAAGGACGTGTAAGAGATCCTAGTCTCAAATCTCAAGTAATAGCTCAAATCCATAACTTGCAAGCTCTGGCTAAATCCAAGACCATAAGCATAAAGCTCCCACTGCATTAAAGTCGATAGAAAAATAAGCAACAAAGCTTAGAGATAGCATGTAAATGCATAAGACATCTCATAGCCAAGACCGTACATCATGAGAGCACCAAGAGCATGTAAGCGATCAAGTATCTGATAGCATCCAAGTACATCATGTATGAACCCAAGTCAAAATCTTTGACAAGCCAAGAAACATCCAAAAGAGGTTCCAAAGCATCCAAGTACAAGCCCAACTAAATCTCCAAGTGGCAAAGAAGCTCAAACAATGTAGGTAGCATACATCACTGACATATGCTTCAAAGCATGTACCAATGGGTCATGCATAGACCATAGATATAACCTCTATCACAAAGCATGCCAATGTAGTCCAATGTCAAGTAAGTGCCAACCAATACGGAGCTCAAACGAGGCTCGAAATACATTCTAGAACCATTCAAGACATTTGCCAACCTCCGTATACATCTGTGTAGTCATATGAGTCACCTGGGAAGCACCCATGACCAATAGGTAGAGCATACACTGACCAAATAGGCTTCAACCCAGGTTATTATAATAATAAATTCACTGTCAAAATTTAGTAAATCAGTCCTCAAATGAAGCTCAAAGCCACCTCAAATCATGGGCATATGATATACCAATGTACTAGCATCAATAGTACACATTAGGAGTGTATATAGAACACCCGAATCATAGCCAGAAGCAATAGGCACATAAAATCCATGTTAAAAGAGGTTTAGCCCTATTGTATACAACAATGAATACACTGTCAAACCAAGCTATTTCAGTACCAAAATCAGCTCCAAATCTAACCCATAACATAGACATCATTCCCATACATGTAGACATCACTTCAGCATAATTGAGCATCATAAGACCAACAAATCTGACCATAGAAGCATCAAATAGAGGACTGCCCTATATTTCCAGCTAGCAAATCTTAGCCAAAACATAGTAAATGAAGTGGTTAAATTATTCCAAAATCAACTCCAAGCCAATGACATAGCATCCTTGAATATATAAGCATCAACCGAGCATCATCCAACCAATGGCAATGAGTGTAGACATCAAAGATAAGTGTTGCCCTGTTTTATGATAGTTTGTGGACTGTTATAATAGTCCAAAATTGAAGCTTATCACTCAAATGGAATGGCAAGAGTGGAAGGATCAATGCTAAGCATCAAAACCAAGTGTATAAGTGCTTGTATAGTTGCCTAATGAAAGAATATATGCTGTAAGATATGAAAAACGTGAGTTGCTGCTAAAAAAAGGTTATGTTCTACACAACATGATGCTACACCAACAAGGTAAGGGCTATGGCGGCTGCTCCAACTTACTCGAGAAGGCTCCTAAGAAGAATGCAACTGATAGGAAGCTCGAACAGAGTGGCTATGGCTACCAACAAAGAAATGACTACTGTAGGTATTCGAATGGAAGTTGAGAGTGTGCCGGACCAAGCTTGAGGAGCTCGCGAAGAAGAAGACTCTAATACCAGTTGAAGGGAGGTGAGCCTAGAAGTGGAAGCACGAGCGGGAGCAAGAGATGTGGTAGAAGGAGCAAAAGCAAGAGAGAGAGACACACACAATGTGGGACCTCCAACAATCACAATGTGTGATCGGTCTTCCCTTTATTCAAATGTCACTAAAAGAATAAAGAATGAAGTGATAGAGATGGGCACCTGCCATCTATAGTGTGCAAGTGTGGGTACTGTTCGTGTAGTAATACACGGGCAACTAGGTAGAGGCGCCTTTACCCCCAACAAATTGGCCATGGTGCCACAAAATGCATGATGATAAGCACATGGAAAAGGGAAAGGATAAATCGTAGGAAAAGATTGATGATTGCAACATTGCCCCTAGTAAGTCCAGTGTTAAGATTGAAGAGATTAATATCATGCAAACTGATTCTAATGATGACTATATACTTACAGTTTCTTCTCTTGATGTTTTATAGTTGATTGTGCGTCTTCTACCTATGCTCAATATTGGCCGCTTTATTTAGGGGCTTTATTTCATGTTACCCCTCATCAAGAGTGGTTTCCCTCCTATTGTAGCACGACAAGGTTTGTCAGATTGGGCAATGACCTAGCATTGGATATTATTGGTATTAGAGATATCCAGTTGTAGTTTTCTTCAAGCAATATGTTTACTTTGCATAATCTATGCCATATTCTAGCTTTGACCAAAAGCTTAATTTTGGATGGATAGTTGGATGATGCAAGTTATGTTGTATCTTTTGGTCATCCCTCATGGAAGCCTACATGTGGGAATCTTGTCCTAGCATGAGGTGCCAAGTCTAGCACTCTTTATCTCTTAGTTGTATTTGGGTCTATCGACCATGTTTTGGCAGTACCTACAGTACCACATGTATCATTATGGCATCACCACCTTGGGCACATATCATTAAAGGGAATGAAACTGCTTACCCATTTCGAGTACCTTCCGTCTCTTGTTTATAAGTGTTTTGGTTCTTCTTGTGATTGTTGTCTTTATAGCAAGCAGACTCATAATTTGCATAAAAAGTCTAGCATTACACACATGGGTGAGCCTTTGGCTATTGTTCATTCTGATGTTTATGGACCTATGCCTTGCAATTCTTTAGGTGGTGCACAATATTTTGTAACTTTCATTGATGATTACTCATATAAGGTCTATGTACATCCATAAAGCAAAAATCAGGAGTCTTGGCTACATTTCAGCATTGGCTTGCTTTTGCTAAGAACTAGTTTGGGTATAGTGTGCAAATTGAGAAAGAGCCTTTATGGTCTTAAGTAGGCACCTAGGGAATGATACCGCAAGCTTGATGCTTTCTTGCGTTCCTAGGGATATACCTACATGATGAGATTTATATGCAGCATCCTAAGGGCTTTGAGAAAAAAGGTAGGAAATACCTAGTGTGCAAGTTGAGAAAGAGCCTTTATGGTCTTAAGTAGGCACCTAGGGAATGATACCACAAGCTTGATGCTTTCATGTATTCCTAGGGATATACCTATAGTGATATTGATCCATGTTTATACATGAAGAAGGCTTGTGATGGTAGCCTTATGATTTTGGTACTCTATGTTGATTACTAGGAGCAATCATGTGATAAGGTGGATGCCTTGAAAAATCATCTCAAGGAGAGCTTTGAGATGAAGGACATGGAACACACCTCTCATATTCTTAGGATATGCATCACTCGTGATTGCTTTGAGGGTCTCCTTTACTTGTTGTAGAAGGTGTACATCTAGAAGGTTGTGTTCACAACTTCTATGGCTTCTCTCTCTTCTTTCCTAACTTTCTAGTATTTCTCTCTCCTTGACACTATTTTCTCTCTCCTTTGCTCTTCTTTGTCTCGCCCCTCAGTCCTCTCCTTGACAAGTGGTATTAGAGCAAAAGATTTTGATCCATTTGGTTCTCTCATTTTAGACATATTTTCTTCAATTTTCCACCATTAAATCTTGAACAATAGGTACATAAGCCACGTGGCAGGTACTTGCAAGGGTTTTACTTGGAGCATAGACTAATCTTGGAGCTCTGACAAAGATCTTGGAGAGATTTAGCCAAACCGTGGCTAAAATGATAGGTAATGCATCCATTATAGGCTATTTTGAAGGTAACTTGGTGAAATAGGGAACTCAGAAGAAGAATTAATTGTGGTTACTTTTTAGAAAAGAGGAGCTTCTTCTTCATGTCTGAGATCTCCATGGACCCTTTAGCCCTTCAATGTCATCTTTCTCCATGAATCTTGCTTCTCTTCAAGAATGGATGGTATAGGAAGCTTCTAGGAATCAAACTCTATGAGTTGCATACCATTTTGACCACAAGGGATGATGCAATATGGAGGAGATAGTAGATCAAAATTTGGATTGATTTTTTCAGCATGTTCTTCATCATTTCTTCACCTTCTTGATAGCATTGATGTTTCTAAACCATCATTAGCACAATATACTTCAATTCTTTGATGTCTAGAATCCCAAATAATGCTCTATTTCTCATCTTTTTGCTCTCTTAAAATCCTAACTATGCAGTCTATGGGCAGCCATAAAAGCTTCAGTCCAAGCTTCAATAACGATTTGCTGATGATTTTTTGATTCATGGTAAAATATATCATGATCCATTGTAAAGGGTAAGTCAGTAGTGAGTCATTATGTGGTAAGACCCTCTCCCTATTCATTTTGCCAATTTCAATCCTATTGCATCTCATGAAATGAGCTGAATGGAAATTTTAGTAATGCATATAATGTTGATTGATTAGAGTATCATATCACTGCCATGTTGAGATTCCCACATAGGAAAAAGGTGGATGTCTAGGGAGATAATGGGATAATAGAGAGGTGACCCTCCCCCACTATTAAAGATCCCAAAGGAATGTAACCAATTGACTCGGGGGGAACTTTGCCCACCTCTCGGTGACTCGGAGCCTATGTAGGGAGCGTGTTTTGTTGTTTTATCCCTCACACAAGTACCATGAGTGGAGAATTGAAGATTCAAGCACTCTGAAAGATTCAAGTATCTTGAAGATCAAAATAGGGTGAAATAGGGCTTTTACAAGACACTGCAGGGTATAAACAAGTCATTACAAGTACCATTTTCATCATTGGGATACAAGTGCAGGTACTACAAGTTACCCACAACGCCTATCTAACTACCTACAAAGTTTGGAAGCCCTTAGGTACAACCATTTTTCTCTCGTAGGTGAAAACATGGCACTTATAAGTTAAAACAGGGTGCAAGCCTAGACAGTTCAACCTTAGAGATTGGGTTACAGAATTTTCTATTCTAAACATGTTATAACATACTCCATTTTAATCAAACAATTCAGCATAGTTGGCTCCATTTTGAATAAAAAAGTTTGGGAATTGGAGTTTTCTAGCTCAAGTTATAGCCAATTTTCTGATATAAGGACTGAACTACTATGGCAGGTCATCATAAAGGGAAGAGTAAGGCCCAGGATGAATATGTGCAACAAATCAGAGCTACCTTTCTAGAAAATAAACCTCAAGAGAGCCCTAAAGAGACTCAAATGCAAGGCAAACTTAGTGCTCTTAACCATACAGTGTGTGAATATTAGAATATGCATGCTCAAAGGCATATGGAGCTACTATCTAGAGTTGAACAAATGGTGTTGTCTAGTCATCAAATGAAGTCTTCTATTGAGAAGTTGGTGGATTCCACTACCCAAACAAAAGCTTCAATTAACAAATTAGTAGAATCCAATGTCCAAATAAGGGCTCAATTCTCTCAATGGATGCAAATGCAAATGGGAACCAAGGATGCTAGGAAGAAAGCACAATCAAATAGTGATTCATTAGTCTCACTTCAACCACCTAATCAAAATGCTCAAAATCAAGGAATTATTGGACAAAGGGGCATTCCCAATAGTCAATATGAAGTAGAAGAGACTTCACAAAGGCATGATGACTATTTGGATAATATGGATGGTGCTACTCCCTAAGCTTATGGGTTGAATCCTCAAGTTTCTAGAGGTTCTCTACCATCATCAAGAAGGTTCCACACTAACTCTCATCCACCTTTTGGAAGAGTACCATCTCATTTTGGAGGTTCAATGCCTATAATTATGATTAGTCTATTTTGGGACAACAATGTTTTCATGAAAGGGAATTGGAAGAAAAAATCATTTTGGCAAAGTACAATGGATTGTTATCTTCACCATCCGACCTAGAGAAATGGATTTCAAAATTAGAGTCCTATTTTGATATATTTCTTAAAACTAATGATATGAAGATCCAATTTGCCTCATTACATTTGGAAGGGTTTGCGCATGCTTGGTGGAGATATATTAAGAAAGAAAACATATTAGTAGAGAGTTGGGATGCATTCAATACACTTATGGTTGAAGTCATTGTCTCTCCTCTTGCAAAAGAGAAATTGGCACGAAGATTGTATGGATTAGAGCAAAGAGGCCTAAGTGTACAGGATTATACAAACCAAGTCCTCAACCTCAATATATATGTAGAGAGTATAAGTAATGAAGCTAAACTCCACAAGTATATGTATGGTTTAGAACCTTCTTTATTAGTTGATGTTATGGTGCAAAACCTTACCACTCTTTTCAAAGCCATTGAGCTTGCGAAACATTATGGAAGGAATTATAGAAGAGAGTCCTTGCTTCGTTGGAGGTGCTCCTTCTCTTAGTCAGCATGGCTATAGTCCTCTTGATATCTTCCTATCCTTTGGTGGCTTTCTCCCACTACTCTACCAATTTGAGGGTTCTCTCCTTCATTTGATTTACTGCATCATTTAGCCATAATTGTACAATTTATTAGTCTTGCTTCTTTGGCCTCTCTTCCACTTCTGCCATAGTTTTGGAGGTCTTCTCATGGAGGGCTTCTGCCTTTTCCTTATTCTCTTTCTCCTATCTATATTGTGCTAGTAACTCCTCATACATGTCATTATCTATCATTTTTTTAGCCGAGGTGGCTAGCTCTGTTCTAAGAGTGTAAATCTCCCTAGTGTACTGCCGCTGGAGCGTTATATAAGCTTCCTTTTCCCTTTCCAAGGCTAACATTTCTTGCTTCCTTTCTTCTTTCTTCTGGTTCCTTTGCTCTTCCAAAGTCTGAAGAAGGTCATCAAAGTCTTATCCAATTCCATGAGTGATACAAGGAACTTGAGACGAGGTGTCCTCTAGCCGTGGCACCTTCTCCATCCTCCTTTTTGGTTCAACTTCTTTTGCTGCAAGCCTCTTTGATCTTGTAATGGTAGATCCCATTGATGGACTTCCTGAGAAGATGAGTAGAATACTTCCACCCATTGTCAGCCTTCATTTGAGATACGATTACCTCCTTCTGCCTAGGAAGAGGTGGCAACGATAGTGGGGCAATAGGTAGTGTGGTTCTTTTAAGCGCTTGGGTACGTTTTGGTGGTGGTGATGATAAGGGATAGACTAGATCTTTCTCCTTATCCTTTATTGGCTTGTGTCCTTCTTCACTAGATGTGCTTTCCACTCTGCTTGAGTTGATGCCTGGTTGATTGGTATTGGGTGGGGCTTCCATTAGGGTTTCTTCTCTTCTATGCATCTCCTTCATTGAATTTCATATAGCTAGGTGATGTTCCTCCTTTGCTTTCTTTTCCTTGGCTTGTCTTTCTGCTTCAACTTTTCTAGGCTCCTCCATGGCCATTTCGAATACATCTTCTTCTTTTGATGGAGTCTTTTTTTCCTCACCTTGTTTCTTGATGGTGTCTTTCTTCTTTCCCCCTTTTGTAGAGCTTTTCTCCTTGTTATTCTCTTGGTCATCTTTCTATGGCTCTTCTTCATTATTGGCCTTCTCTTCTTTCTATTTTTTAATAGGTTTTAGCTCTACTTTGCTGCACATCTTTTGCTCTTTTCCTCCTCTCTTCTTTGGTCTTCTTTTCCTTTTGTGTTTGTATCCTTTGTTTCTTTTTGTTGAGTGTGGTTTGGGACCCTTCTTCTTCTTATGTTTGCTCTTGTCATCCTTGATCATTGGATCACGTCTTGCTTATCGTGTATTGTGCCAAGGACATGGTTGTATCCTCTTAGCCACCTATTATCACCTCTCACGGCATGTTGGGATTATTCAATGCTTCTTCAATGATGGCCATTAGTACCCCTCCAAATGCAACCATGGCTACTCTCCTAGTGGCTTTTTCTCTGGCATGCTTTTGACTTCCCACTGTGACCTCTTCAGGCCTTGTGGGCTTACTAAGTATAAGCATGGTTGTTGCATGAATGGTGCTTCTTCTGTATGTGTTCAGGTCCACATCTTTCAAATATCCTATGACCAAATCTTCAAACATGTTAAGGTGTATCCTATTCATCGCGGTGTTGTGATGAGTACCTGAGAATAATGTGTTGATAAACTTGGCCTATAGCTGTGGACCAAGTTCAAACTTGATGCCATCATTACCCATTTGCTACTTTGTGAAATTAAACCGAGCCGTAATATCTTTCTTTGCCTTTGGTTTGTAGGGGGCTTGTGGCAGACCTAGGGCTCAATGCACCAATCTTGATGAGAGTGGAATCTTTACCTTCTATAGTTCTTTAAGCAACTTCATCATGATGGCCCATATTCTTTTATTTCCATCATAAATTGTTAGCAATTTGGTGTATTTTGGGTGGTTAAATTTTCCCCCAAATTTCTCCATATACTTAACCAAGGAACATAGTTCCACTAGTTCTTTGGTTTTTTGTTCATCATCCACCACTCGTTTGAGGTTCTGTATCTATTTGTACCTCAGATCTCCATTTCTTAAGATATCAATATTCATGTTGTATTTTACTTGCTCTACATTTATAAAGGGGATTTGTAGCTTCTTGCACCTCTCATGGACAACCTTCTTATCGAATCTTACCATTTCAATGTCTTCTGTGAAAAAGAAAAAACTATGATGAGAGGAATATTTGAAATATTATATGAGCTTACACCCTTCACTTGTTCAAAAATTAAGTGTTGCTTGCCTTATTACAAATTGCTAATAGTGATATGCAATGATTAACTTTGAACACTTGATAACATTTGATGAATTCTCCCTCCCCTCCCTGGAGAGTTAGCAATGCTTCCTAGCTTACAAGGGGGTGAGTGGGGGAAGAATTGGGGTGGCACAAGGCTCAACACATGTTATTACAAAATTATAGAAAATATAAAAATAAAGAGAAAAATAAAAGAATTAAATTTTTACATGGTGATTGATAGAGATGCACACGAGAATGGATTTTAAGGAGATGGTGTCGAAGGTTTTTGCAGAAACCAATCATAAAAATGAGGATTGTATTCCATAGTAGCATAATGGTCCATGTTAGTTAATCTAATGCCCACATGCATTATATAAGTGAGAACATCTGTGAGAAAATCTCCCATCTTTACGTAGCTAGCAATATGTAGCTCTTCCTCACGTAGTACTTTATCCAAGATGTAGTAGCACACGATCTTCCAAAGGGGTCTTTCGGGTGATGACCAACACTTGGAAGGAAGTGTGTGTAGTGCAAGTGGGGTCATACTCATTGCTCTTGATGGCTCGTTGTTGTTCTACATTAGTCATTATATGACAACTAAGTCATTATCACTGTGCACGTAGAGTGAACCACTTGTGAAGGAATGCATGTTCTGATGTGGCTGGCTTCTCTAGGTTTGCTATTTCTATTTTTGAGACCTACATAGATAGGCTTAAAAGATGTGATTAATCGGCTATGTATGACTTGCTCTTTGTTAATTTGTGTGGCAATGAGTTATTTAGCAATAGAGGTATGCTTGATGAAGATGATTTCATACTCTTCCCAAGAGCAAGGGAGGCCTCTTACTGCCATCGTAGTGTCTTCATCTAACAAACCTAGATCCAAGTGCTCATAGCTGTGAGCCAATAGAGTGAATGTATTGTCAAGACAATGGATGCTATCGAGTATACTGTCACGCGTATTAGTAGCCATGTCTGCTTCTGCGAGTTCCACTATGGAAGGTCTAAAGTGTGTGGGCAATAACTTAGCAAGAGGTTTTGTTTTAACGTGACTCACCGATGATATACTTATACCTAACCTTGATGGAGGATTTGCCTGATTGTCATTTAGTGCTGGTGTGCACTTGAAAGTAGTTGTGGTCGTTGATGACTTTCCTTATGGGGTAATTGGATTGGAAAGGAAGACGATTGTCAAGTCTTCTTGAAATGGAGAAGAAGTTGCCTTTGGGTCCAGATAGCTAGTATTTGTTTGTATAGCTTGCATTGATGTAGGTGTGAGAGTAGCGAACTCCTGGTGCATAGGTTTTCGTTTGTAGGCAGATGGTGGTGGTTGATGATGTGGAGGTCATCTAGCCCTTGATTGTGACATCATCAAATCATTCCACTTGGGCATTGAATTAGGTGGCTTGCTACATTAATGGCTGCTATAGGGAAGCACAGTAATCAATTTAACACCAGTGTAGCTAGCAATATGAGAATGAATTGACTTTCCTTTGGTTTGTATGACTGTGAGGGTGATCATGGTGGGATTCTTTGGTAGCCATAGCCAACAATTTCCTTCATAATATCCTTGCGCATGCAACAAGGCCTTGGTTGGGGACCCATCACAACTTTGCATGTGTTTGTTTGCCATAGCACCAACTTCTTTGTTGGGTTTTCTGATAGTGGGTTTGAGACTTAGGTGGCCTTGAGATTGGAGTTTTGTAGGAAGAATACTCTACGTCAGAACCACAATTGGCATGGATGTTTTGACCAGGGGTTAGCTCACTTATAGGTTTTTGTTTGGTTGTTTGAGCTTATTGCAAGTCATGTAGTATTTATTTGCCCCTCTCACTAGAGTTAGTGGTAGATGAAAGCCTCAGTGGTGGCATAGGTGGATGAGGCCTAGGTGCCCTTGCTAAAAGCCATTATTATTATGGCATTTGCGAGAGTGAGGTGGATATGTTGGGTCTCGTAATCAACATTGCATTGAGTTTGTTTCTTGAAGGTTTATTACAATAGTGTTTCTTGTTCAACTCCCTCAATGTTTGGAAGCTCATAAAAAGCAATAGGAAAGCTTTTAGTCACGATGGCGATCATGACTTTGCACTTTCTTAGTAGAGTGTATGGTTTTCTCCCATACGGGTTAAATCAGGACGAGATTGGGATCAACTGGGGTTACCTGCCAATTGTCATACGTGAGTATGTTATTATCAACACCTTTGTCAATCAATGCAGGAAATGGTCTTTTTGGGTTGTAACACATAGCCACAAGTAGGCTGGTGCAATGGTTTCCTCATCTACAGGATTGACTTCAATAGTTGTTAGTACTCATATATTTATGGGTGGCATGAGCATAGGGGGCTTGTGTAGAGGGTGTGCAAATGGGTAGTATTTCTTAATGATGTGACTATCATTGAAGAAGCCTATGCCCCTCCCCATCTAGGGTTTCAAGCTCCACATTGCTGGTTCTACTAATATGACAGACCTTGAATGGTCCTAATCCATGGAACTTCATTTTTTGCTTATGGCCCTTGATTGAATAGAGTAACACTAGGTCACCTTTTTCAAAGTCACGTTGTTTGACATGCTTGTCAAACTAAGCCTTCCTTCATGCCTTTTCACATATGAGTGCATGAGTGGCAATTTTCATATAATCTTTCCAATTCAACTAAGCATTCGGTCCAAGCCTCTTGGCCTTCCCATCTCTCCTGCATAGCTATCTGTAGGCTTGAAATGAAGAATATGACTAGAAAAATTGCTTCCATTTCGTAGGTTAGCTTGAATGGCATTTATCCAGTAGCTGTTTTGTAAGCCATGTGATACGCCCACAAGGCTGCCATTAGCTTATTGTTCCAATCACTTCGTGAAGGAGAGAGAGTTTTTGTAAATACATTGACCAAGATTTTGTTTGTTTATTTAGCTTGACCATTGGCCTAGGGATAGTATGGCAATGACTTTCGATGGATAACCAAAAAGGTCGATAACAGATGCTTAATGACCTCATTAACAAAATTTATACCCTAATTGTCAACTAGTTCAATGGGGCAACCAAACTTGGAGATGACTTGCTTCCGAAGAAATTTAACAATGCTCCTTTCATTATTTCTCCTTGTTGCCCTTGCTTCAGTCCACTTTGTAAAGTAATCTCTGGCTACTATGATGTATTTCACTTCGGAGTATTAAGCAGCATGACTAATAGATCCAATGAGGTCAATGCCCCATCTTTCAAATGGTTGGCATGCTATCATTGGCATCAACTTCATTTTGTCCTTTCGTATGGGAACTTTTGTGTGTTGGCACTCATCACACTGCTTAACAAACTTAGTAGCATTACGAAACAATATAGACCACCACAATTGAGACTCTAAGACCTTTCGTGTAGTGGTGTCTCAATTGAAATGACCTCATATAATTCTACCACGTGCTTCACTAAGCACATCATGCATCTCATTTTCATAGATATATTGTCTTAATAGAGCATCCTACCCTAACCGATAAAGCTGTCTTGTAATCATTTAGTAAGGTTGAACCTTCAAAATGAGATGCCTTAGTCTAGCTTTTTTGATCAAGCAATCAAGGATCCCATTTTCTAAAATCTGCACTACATCATTAGCCCAGTAAAGTGTAAGGTTTCCTTTATAAAGTTCATTTTCATTGGATACCTTGAAAAGGTGAGATCAGGCAAATCATCCATGGTGCCTTTCCCGGCAGGTTCTCTTGTGGGGGTTATGTAGGACATGTGATTTGCCATATAATGTGGCTTTTCCTTTCACATCACCACTGATAAATCAAATCCCAATAAGAGTAGTAGCCATCTGGCAATGCATCCTATTCCATAAGGCTCATTAACCAAATAAAGCAATGTATGATGATCAACAAAGAAGGTGAATAATGTAGCCAAAATATAATGTCTAAACCATTTAACCCTTCTCGCTATATTGTGGAGTAGTTCATCTCTACATCATTGAGTTGCCTATTGGCAAATCTCATTGGGAAATTCATGTTATGTTCATCGGCTTAGACAATGCCCCCACATCAAATTTTGAAGCATCAATGTGTATATGGAAAGTGATGGACCAATCTGGGACTCTTAAGATAGGAGATGATGTTAGAGCCTATTTGAGGCATTCATAGGCTTGTTGGCACTCCTCTGTCCATTTGAAAATAATCAACAACTTGTATAGGATGCTAACAATCAGTGCATAGTTCCACACAAACCATCGATAGTATCCACTATGACCTAGAAAGCACTAAACTCCCTTGTAGTTTATCGGAGGTGGAAGATCAACATTCACCTTCACTTTTGAGAAGTCCATATAAATTCCATTCCTTGACATTGTGCGACCTAAGATACAACCATGTTTTATCCAAAATTGACACATCAAGGGGTTCAATGAGAGGCCATACTATCTACACCATTCAAAGACTATGCGGAGTTTCCCCAAGTGTTCTTCCTAATTGGTATGAACACACATGTCATCAATGAATACTTCTTACCATTTTCTCAGCATGCCTCTTTAGATTGCACACATGAGCTGTTGGAAGGTGGCAAGGATATTGGTCAATCCAAATGGGATAATTATATAAGCAAACACCTCGCATTTAGTGGTGAATGCTATTTTGTGCATGTCGTCTAGGTGGATTTGCACTTGATTATAGCTTGAAAACTTGTCCAAGAGGTTACATCCCTCCTTCCTTGCCACTCTCTCGAGCACGTGCTTGGCGTATGGCAATGGATAGTTATCTCGCTTAATAGCTATGTTGACTTTTTTTTTAGTTTATGTGCACTCCAATCTTACTATTCTTTTTGAGTACAATTAAAATGGGTGATACCTAGTATGTGTGCTCGATTTCATAAATGAATCTTGCACCCAAAATTCTATCAATCTCTTCTTTCATAGCATGAGCATGATTTGGATTCCTGGGGTAAGGCCTTTGTTTAACTCACGTTGCATCAGGGACCATAGGGATATTGTGGGTTACTATGCTTGGATTGATGCCTTTTAGCTTCTCTATGGACCATGCAAACACATTGGAGAATTCCTTTAAGAGACTAACTAACGAGGTTAGCCTCCTTGTCCTTGGTGAGGTCGTTTGTTATGATTACTAGTTGAGGTTTTTAACCTTCGCGAGCCAAGTTGTCTTCCTTAACCTTTGGGAGGAACTTTGATGGGCTTGTTGGTTTGGCCTTGTCATTTTGCTCCCAATAACAACACTATTCTATCACTCATTTTGAATTTCATGAATCATTTAGGTAGGTCCAGTGGTTTTGTTTGCTTTTTGGCATTTGATCCCCAGTTTGCTTCCTCGCTTCCTCCTTCACCCGTCTATGCCTTAGGTGGATTGGGAGGTCTCCCTTGGTGCAACGGGTCCTAGGGGGCTTTGGAATCTCAGTATCACTATCCGATTTGGAGTTATAGTGTTCAAGTTATGACAAATCCAAAAGATTTGACCATGTGTCCCAAACTTATGGAAATTTCCCATATTCTCCAATTGTATGCATGATTTAAAAAAACTACTATGATGAAAGTATTTTGATTTAAAATTTAGATCATTCTTAAAGGAAAATTTTAAATATATTAGCAAGCTAGTATGCTGATATCAGAAAGTTCATATAGCATAAATTTAATTTTTTAAAAACTTAATAATCAATTAGACATGGTACATGATAATTATCTAGAAACTTTGAAAATTTAATCATCAAAACTTTGATGCTTAATTGATAAGAAAGTTATTCGTATAGTTATTTATCAAAGTGTGCAATCATTAGCCAATTCATATCTTTGATCAATAACAAAGACCATTAACATGCTATCATTTCACAATTATATTGTCAAGTTGCTTTTGCATATGTAAAGTTTTAAATAATGAAACAAAAATTAATATCTATACAACAATAAGGTATAACAAATTATGAAAACTAAACTTTTCAAATCCTAGTATGGCTAATAAATATATAAGTACTACTTATTATGCTACACAATTAAAGAGATATTTAGGTTTTTCATAACATTGTATATAAAAATAAATATAGAAACTATAATATTCAAATATAAAATATTGAGTATACTAGTGTGGACCGATATACTTTGGTGAGTACTTAATTACAATGTATAAAACGATATAAACAGAGCTCACTTCAAGAAAAATGAAAATTGTATTAATATATAAAATCTATAGAGATCCAATATCACTATTATTGTTTTCTTCATTCTCCTCAATTACTTTAACAATTTCAATATAAGCAAGCTCTACTAGTTCTCCTAGTTCACTCGATAGAGGAGGTATGGGCTCCTTAGATGTAGGCATGACCTAATCAATGTCAGCAATGACCTTTGCACATACTTCTTGATCCTCATTTAGCAATTCAGGAATATCTTGAAGTCACATCTTAATAAATTCCACTTGAAGGTCATCCTTCTCCACAACAATACAATATCTTCCTATGTGAATAGTATGCACAATTATTGTTTCTATTGATTATGTAAAGTTTGAATATATTATTTATTTATCATGGATTATATATATGTTTGTTATATTATTTAAATATTTTTTATTAGTAGAACAACTATATACACACATGTCCCTAAAAATAAATCAACCACCCAATCATCTTCTATTGAAATAAGTTAAGCAATCTATTGATCAACCTTTGTGGCTTTTGATACGAGTTCACCGTAAACTTGTTACCATCCACTTGCTTTAGTTTTCTTATGGTGGCTAGATAATTGAAGATATTCTCTATATTTATTTTAGTTGAATGTGCTTTGACTCTTTTCTTCTCTACTTCATCCCAGTATCGTAGGTGATAATCTCAAAGCAACTCTTGAATCAAAATTGAGGTGTGTGGTTAATATTGGTCTTTTCCTTGCACAAAAAGATACTTAGCTTTATCGTGTAAGAAACATCAACACATACAAGACTATCCATTATATTAAATAGAGAGCAAAGCAATTATACCAAATGAAAGATTCTACTCCATATAATTCATTTTTGAAGGAAATTGCGATGCTACTAGCTTGCTATATACTATGGAAGATAACAAATTTAACCAATGGAGAATTTATTATTTTCTTGAATTTTTAAATCATTTATGAGACTTCTTTGAATTTGAAAGCCTTATCATCATTAATAGATCCCAATATATTAAATCCATATGGTATATCTGCAATTGCAAGAGTGAAGTAATATGAATCTACCAATTTATCTAAGTCATTCAGATCACTAAGAACAACTTTGTAATGTATCTCACGTAGTGGACATTGTGGATGATAGAAAGAATGCATCTTCACATCATCAAGTTGTGCTATGTATTACTCTAGTAATCTATGCAATCTCCCTTTCCAAATGGATCAAGAACTATGGAGGGCAATCATCATCTGCAATGTGGCTTATCCTTTTTCATTCCTTTTACCTTTAATTGATTTCTTTTTAAAAAACATTACAAATAAGTTATGTTTCAAGGTAAGAAGTATCAATACTTACCCAATCCTTGAATGCTAAGAAAAAATCTTTTAGCACATTCATAGAAGTGGATTTTGGATATTCACACGTGACTTCATCCCATGAAGAATTATTGAGGTGCTTTGTCATCATCTCTTATATTTTTATATAGACTTTATATCTACAAACAAAAGTATTTTCTTAGTATTTGAAAGAGTAGACTATAAAATAAGATAAATGTATTGAAAAGAAAACCTATGAGTTAAGTTCCCAATCCTTGAATGGTAAGAAAAAATCTTTTAGCACATTCATAGAACTGGATTTTGGATATTCACATGTGACTTCATCCCATGAAGAACTATTGAGGTGCTTTGTCATCATCTCTTATATTTTTATATAGACTTTATATCTACAAACAAAAGTATTTTCTTAGCCTTGAAGAGAGCGCCATGGTAACAATTTCATATCATTAGTAAGCTCTCCAATGGACACATCTATATTCTTAGACTTTCCCATCAAAATGACATTTGTATCATCCCGAGCCTTCTTTAACTTTGAAATTTTAATTGCTTAACTTCCCACATGTGAAATATTTGATCTTGTAAATCCCAAATTTGGCCCACCTTCCTAAATGCAAGTTAGAAAATTGGATCGCACTTATGAAAACCCTCCATCTTTGAGTTCTTGTCAATTACCACACCAATATCTAATAAAAATAATCTTGTAAGGTTAATGTCTACCTTCCTGTACTTTTGTGTATGCTCCTCATATTTTGTTTGAAAAAAATTTGATCTTCTTAATGAAGGATAGTTTTCTCCTAAAATCATTATCATTTAAATTATAATCCTTGAACAAAAGCTTCACTTCTTTAAAACTCCATCATTTATATACTTTACACTTAGTATATTTAAAGTGATGTATATGAGGATAATTTTCTAGAAGTTGCCTTCTTACTTCAGCCTGAGTGTGAGTTACCTATGACATAATCGTCATATACCTCTACTTTGGACATGTCAAAGTGATGTATATGAGGATAATTTTCTAGAAGTTGCCTTCTTACTTCAGCCTGAGTGTGAGTTACCTATGACATGTCAAAGGCGGCACGATGTATTTGCCTGACTAGAAGGGGGATGAAATCGTCTCCAAAAAACTTATGCTTTTTTATATATCTCCTAAGCATATTTTGTTTTGAAGGTAAGATGCCTAATTTGAGCTCTCCACCTAACATGATGAGTTCCTCTCCTCCAATAGTTGACTCATCCTTGAACTCCTTGAAGTTAGAGGTGGTACTTGGTTGAGGTTCCACTTATTTCTTAGATTTCTTTTATAGTCTTTTCTTTGATGGAGATATTGGCCTTGGTGGAATTCTCTTCTTTTGTGTGTGGCCACTACCTTCTCTCCCACTAGTCTTAATTTTCATAGGATAAGATGTCTCTTTGGCTTGAATAGACTTTTGAGATGTAGGTACAACATGTGATAGTGCCTTGCCTTGGATAAAAGAAGACAATGTCACAATAAGGTTTTCTTCTTATTAAATGTCATCTCTCAAAGGCCCTACACTACACTGAGCTTTAAATATTTTGTTTTATCCTAGCCAAAATCTGGACCATTAGACATTGCCAAGTAAACCATGGAGCTATCAAGATCTACATAATTATATGGTGTGACCCTCCCACATTGCTTTGGCTTGTTAGCATCTTTGACGCAACATTTCTTGCAAGGCCCCAAATGAGATTTCCTTGGGAAGGATACGATAAACACCATTCATTATTAGGGTACTCTCGCATAAGAAGAGGTGTTCTAGCGTGTCATGGTTTCTTACTAAAAATAATAGCTTGCTTTGTCTGAGGCCACATTGGCTCCTCGTTACTACTAGAACTATAATCTGATGTGAAAGAGTCGTATCTAGACTCTAGAGTTTTGCATGTTGGTAGCTCCTCTTCATGTTTTCATTTTATATGAGAGGACTTTGATGGTAAAGGAAGTTGTTGTTGAACACCTAAGGGTCAGTCCTCAGGTCCTTCATTATTCTTATGCTTTGATGCTTGTGTGATCTTACTTTGTTTAATAGAAGCACCACCTGGAATAGTGCTCTCTTGCCAGGGGTTTGATAATTTAGTGGCTTGCCCAATTTGCCACCAAGATCTCTCTCACCACCCTTCTCAGCTTGAAATTCACTACTTTTCTTTGTCATGTTAGTAGGGGGAGGAGAATCAAATGGACATAATGTATTCTCTTCAAGAGTATACTCCTATGTCTTCTTGGACTTCTTACTACTCTCTTCCTAAGTCCTATCCATGACAAAAATGATTCAAAATAAATAGACAAATGCTAAAGGCAAGAATTAGAGGTTTCTCATAATTTAAGAACCTTATTGCACTATATCAAGTGAAACTAGATATTAAACTTTACTCGAACTTGATACATTGCATTAAGTTGGCAAAGATATTGATAAAAATTCAAGATAATCCATCAAGTTGTCTGAAAGAAGTTAGAATTTTCTTAGAACCTTGGTGTACCAAGCTCTCTATAATATTAAGAAAATTCATTGCTTAAGTGATCAAATATGTTAAACATATTCATTATAATGTAAGCTATTGCATCAAGTTAACCTACTTTTATCAATCATTATTCTTAATCAAGTCATTACCTAAATAGAAGGCCTATAATTTCAATAAAAAGAAATATTTTAAATATATTTTAACACTAGCCAAAAATCACTTACATTGGCATTTTCAGTTGATGTTACAAGGTTATTACGCTAGATTTGTATGGGTTGGTCTTGCTCCTTCTATAATGCTCCTCTACTCTAGCTTGGTGATCTCTTGCTTGTAAATGAGAGGAATGAGGCATGCATCCCTTCTTATAAACAAAAATTTCCCAACTTAGCAAGTCCTTAATCCTAGGGCACCTTTACACCAAGCCCTATCCCTAGCCTAACCCTAGCCTCAACTACTTGCCTCATAAAAGACCATTGGCCCTATTATTCCACTTTGCTATTGTTACTGGGTTATAGTACTATCCTCAATCATTTCCTCTAATGCTCTTGCTAGCACCTACATTGTATATTTTCTCTTTTATGAATGGATGCTTTGTCTTTTGATCCATATGATGGATCTAATGCTTTATCTTTTGAATCCTTTGACTTGGATATCTTATCAAGTGCATGCAGTCCAACCCACATTACAAAGAAAAATGATGAGGATATTGTCAAAGAACAAGGTCTATTGTATTTTGATTCATTTGATCCCAATACTTTGGAGGATATAAGAGGTTCCTTGAATGGCATAGAGATGCAATCATCAAAGCATGTAGATCAATCATACTTTCAACATCACAAGTCATCCATAGATGTTTCATGCATGCAAGAAGAATGCGGTGTTAAAATAATTATGTATTTTTAAAATAATAGAAGAAATTATGGTATGGAATGCATTAGGTTACTTGTAAGTGATGCACAAATTAAGTATGCATTGCAATGTGATTGTTGCCATAAGAATTAGCTTGCTATATATGGTTATTATAGAAATTGAAGGCACTCTGGCATCATTATTTTTCTTTGATATACAGTCAACAAGATGCTTTTCTTTCATCAATGTTGATACCATGGGTATGTGGAAATTTTCAATATTGCGTTTATAACATAGTGGTTTGTAGGACATATTTAAAAATAGGCTTAAGCTTAGGCAATACTCATCTTAAAAGAGTCAAATATAGAATATCTAAGTATGATGGATATAGACTTGAGTCAAATGTTACCATTGGTCCTCCAAGCAAGGTTGCAGTTTCTTGGATGGAAACATACTTTAAGGCACATTGTGAAGTTATGCTAGTAAATGGGAGGGTTGATCTTGCCGATAACTTTACTAGGACTAAAGCATATTTCAAGAATATTTACAATTTGCATTGGATGGAGTTGAGCTCTCGGTTTTACATCAAAAGTTGATTCTGCAACGCATCTCATAACAAAAGTAATAGTATAATTACTTGTTAGACATTATAGACACTAACTATCATGGCAAATTAGACCAAAATCATGCGGCACTCTTTTGACGGATCTTGCATCTTATTGCATGTTGCAATTTGCAATTCACAAGTAAAAAATTTGCAAAGGAAAAGGTTTTAAACCACCTTCTTTAGAGTTTGAAGGTTTTTTAAGTCACTGTACATTAAACGTCGGTTTAGGTTTTGGCCGAAGGATCGCTGCAAAATCGCAGTTGGTGAAGAAGAAGGGCTCATCGATGGCGTTTCCCATGGTCATTCAGACATAGGAAAATAGACCTATCTCTCAAGCTAAGCGTTAATCAGTATGTGAGTCGAGTGGGCTTATTAGACTCAAGAGAATGGTACCTACCGGCGCCTTGACTGAGGCATAACAGGTGGTGCCGGTTGCGGCTAATGCCTTTGTGACAGGAGCACAATGCACACTTTTGACTGTCATAAATATGGCAGTGGCTACGAAATCCCGACCATGAAATGTCCTGTGTGTGTTTCAGTCATCAATGGTGGCGGGTTAGCTAATTTCTCAAGAAATAACAAGCCCTCCAACTGACAACAAGGCTGCATAACGGGTCCTCGAAATAGTGAAACCCCTTCCTGCTCAGATACAGTTGGATGAGCAGAGAACGCTGTATCCGAGAAGGAGATTCGATCGCATCCGAGGAATCGAAAGTACGGCAGCGCGAACGACTAGGTTCTGAAGTCTGCAATAATGTTAATTTTGATGATGCGTTATTGAAGCTGATGCAGAAATCCATGAATATGATCTGCTTTCAAATGTTGTCAGATCAATATCAGCAAGCTCAGAATTTCATGGGTCTACTGTTTATTTCTTCTGGGAGCTAAGATTTGAATCTTGAAGCTAACTAAGAATGATTATTTAGGACGACATTGTCTTAGCTGGTGCTCGCAGGATTCGCCATGATGTTGACATTTCACGGATGATCATCTATCTGAAGATGACGATGATAATGCTGCTGGTGTCACATGATTATCTCACATGTGTTTGGGGGGGGGGGGTCTAGAGGCATGCTGACAGTTGGCACAGTGTGCAGTTGGCAACAGGTCAGTAGATGTTCATGATCACAGTAGTAGCTCAATGTAAGGTTAAATGTCAAAGAAGTGTCTCCACATTTTGATCGACTAGATGGGACAACAACAGTCTTCTTCGGTGTAGTGAAGTATTTTCCATTTTTGGTATAATTACTGGCAACCAAACTTTGGGGAAAGAAATTTGAGGTCTCAGTCGTACATTCAGAGATCCCTATGTATATACAGCTTTATAAATAGTGTCTACTGGTATGATGACAAGCGTTTGGAGCATTAGGGAGTTTAAGTATCAAATGCTTAAAAGGAGGAAAAGGAAAGCCCTGGAAAGCTGCTTCCTGAAGACTGTTTGCAGCATGTCACGTCTTGTTTATGTTTAACTGTCTGTCCTTGCACTACCCCTCAAGCACTCGCAGGCCTTATTCCATTTCTGGCATCCCCAACAAGCATGCTAGCAAGCTCAGCTGCAATGGCAGAAAGTACAACAGACATGAGCATGAGACAGTCCCCCATCTGACAGATGCCTTGTCTGCTCTCATCCTTACCCTTGAAACAGAAACAGGATGTAATGCCTCCCTTTGCTCTGCCCTTGAGCAAGGTAGGCACCTCCATGACCTTGCCATCAGACATGACCTCATTAGTGAGATCCCTGTTCTCAACAAGTTTCTCAGTGTCTATGTCAAATGTGGATGCCTTCCAGAGGCTTCGTGTCTGTTTGCAAGAATGTCTAGACGGAATGTTGTGTCCTGGACAACCATGGTTGCAGGATTTGCGCAACATGGACATGCCGAGAGAGCCATTGCATTATATGACAGAATGAAGGAGGAAAGTTCTCAGCCAAACTTGGTGACATATATCAGCCTCTTAAGGGCATTCACTGGTCCTGCTGTCCTGGAGAGAGGCAAATGTACTCATTCTCAAATAATTTCTGATGGCTTGGATGATGATGCTATGCTGGGGACTGCATTAATCAAAATGTATACTGAATGTTCGTTTCTTGAGGGGGCACGTCGAACATTCGACAATATCACATACAAAGATGTGGTTGCTTGGACTGCAATGATGGCAGCGTATATTAAGCTAGGGCATGGCAAGGAAGCTTTGGAGGTCTTTCATCAAATGCATCATGAGAGTGTACTACCGAACCATTTTACTTATAATGCAATGCTCAATGCGTGTGCCAGCTTGCTGGCTTTGAATGAGGGCAAGATTGTCCATGCCCGTGTAGAGAAAACACCGATTGTGTCCATTGTCTTTGTAGGGAATGCTCTTCTTGACATGTATGCCAAATGCGGGAGTATCAATGCTGCTTATCAAGCTTTCAAGCAGATGTCCAAGAGGGATGTTGTATCGTGGAATGCCTTAATTGCTGGATATGCCCAGCATGGAAATAATGAAGCAGCCCTCAGGTTATTTGAGGAAATGAAGCAGGAGGATTTCCAACCAAATGAGTTCACCTACAGTTGTGTTCTCAGTGTCTGTACAAGTTTAAACAATTTGACTTTAGGCAAGGATATTCATCAGCAGATCAAAAGTGCTGGATTTCACTCAGAACCTGCTGTCGTGCATGCTCTTATAGATATGTATGCCAAATGTGGCAGCATACAAGAAGCACACAAGCTGTTCGACAAATTGGGCTCACAGGATGAAGTGTCTTACACTGCAATGATCACAGGTTGTGTAAGACATCAGCTCGGCAGGGAAGCACTTGAGCTATTTAGTCATATGCCTAAGCGTGATTTACATTCTTGGACTGCAATGATTCAAGGCTATGTTCTACAGGGGTGTCATAGACAGGCACTTGAAATGTATGAGCAACTGCAAGGTGAGGGCTTAGCACCAAATGAGTTCACTTTTGGGACTGTTATCAGTGCATGTGCTGCACTTCTAGATGTTCAACAGGGTAGAGAGGTTCACGCTTTCATTGTGAAAGCAGGGTATCAATCAGATGTTATAGTTGAAAATGCTTTAGTAGACATGTATGCCCGATGTGGGAGCATATTTGATGCTTGGCAAATTTTTGAGAAAATGTCTAAACGAGATGCAGTATCATGGAATATAATGATTGGGAGCTATGCCCAACATGGAAAGGGAAAGGAGGCACTTCAAATATTTCAGGCTATGCAGTCAGAAGGTGTCATGCCAGATGAGTTCACATTTAGCAGCGTTCTTAGTGCTTGTAAACATGCTGGTTTAGTTAATGAAGGATGTTATTATTTTAGTTGCATGGTAGATGATTATGGCATAGCACCATCACCTCAACATTACACTTGCGTTATTGATTTGTTGGGACGAGCTGGATGTTTGAATGAGGCAGATGACCTTATAAGGAGAATACCATCACAACCCAACGCTGCAGTATGGACTAGTTTACTTAGTGCTTGTAGAAGTCGTACCAATGTAAATCTAGCTGAGCAAGTTTCGGATCACGTTTTAAGGTTGAAACCAGGAAATCCTGCAGCACAGGTACTCTTGTCAAACATTTTTGCAGCATCTGGCAGGTGGAATGACCAATAACTTCTAGTGCATTATTTGGGTTGTTCCTTCATCTGCCTTTTTGTTAGCATGGCCCATTAGGGCATATGCTATTATAATGGTGCAGTGACAAGGTGGTGCATCTCTACAAAATTACCTCTAGTTAACTTAAGTGGCCCACTTTTGAGCTTGTGTGTGTAGATCTCTTGCTTTTGAAAAAGTCAGGTTTTTAAAAGAAAACTAAAGCACCATCACTCCCGGCTCAGTGACCTGCTTGTGTATGTGTGTAAATCAACACCTGTTTTGTCTAATATACTTCCATCTTTCTCTAATCACCCCTGAGAGAGCATCTCTCTAATGCCACAAAGCAGCCCACAAGTATGAAGCAAGAAATTCATCCATCTTCCCTATTGTGAAGGCGCTCAATCCATGTGTTTGCTGTCCACAAAATCAGCCCTGTTCAACCACATTTTCACCTGTTTAGAGCAGCCTTGTTATGATTCAAAGCAGCCTCTCATCCTATCTATGCTATCATCCATCTCCTAGCAAAGGTAGTAGAAGGAATGCATTCGGTCCTCCAAGGACAACCCGAAAATTGCATCCATCGTCCTCCAGTAGGCAACTATTTGTAGCCCACAATAGCGCTCAAGTCATGCTTTACTTTTCCAAAAGCAAACACCTTTCTTGCCCATCATGCATTTAAAGTGTATACCTTAGCTAGCTTTGAACTTGTCCATTTTGGCGGATCTAGTGCACACTTAAAGGTGTCATCCTTTTTGCGTGCGAATTTGACTGTGATATGCTTGAGTTCCACTCATATGAGCCCAATTAGGTCATATAGGTGGAAGTGTTCATAATATTCTATTTATCCCACTACATGAGTCCACGATAACTTGTGACCACTCATCATCTACAACTAGCTCTAATGTAATTTTATTTATATTTAGTAAATACAAAGGAAAAAAGAAGTTTAACAAATACTTAAGGCAAAATAAAAAAACGGATTTTTTTGGGGTGTTGTGACATAGTTGGAGTGTATTCACATGAACAAGCAATAAAAGCATGAGGAACTTTACCACATGATGCGATGATTCTAGCATCAAATTCATGAGTTTTGCTTGCATCATTAATTTTGGTCACATGTTTATTTTTTGAACCCTTGGAATATACATACAAGTATCACATGTAGCTAAATTGCCATACTAATATTCTTTGATTGTTAAATATAGGAAGTGAAGATTTTATAAGGTGTAAATATGACATTGATGTCCTTAAATAATGAAAAAGGGATGGAAATGGAAGATTATGAATGGAGAAGTTCGGGTGTTGGAACTTATTATGCACTATCCTATACAACCGCTATTCCTAAATCAGCACATGCTAAAGTAGAAGTAAGTGTTTTTTTTTTCAAACATCAAACTTTTAGAATTTAATGCTCTTTAAAGTTTAGGCCAATTGTTGATTTAGTAAATTTTTTCCATTAGACTCACACATCCAAATGTCCACAAGGGGGGGTACCTCCCTTCCAAATATTAGTCATAGAACCATGTAGGTGTCTCCTATAGACACTAACGATAATCTGTGACACAAGCAAATGGCAAAGCTTGATTGCAATTGGGATCCCCCCTCAAGTTGCTTGCTAAGGAAGGTTCACTAGAGTATTCAAGAGACAAGAGACTTGATTGCACAAACACTCCATGTGAACATATGTGTGCTTACCCCATGATGCACCTTCTAGGGCTTGAACCCACAACCTCTAGGTTATGAAGCACAAGATTTACTACTAGGCCATCACTTTGGGGACAACATACTTTAGTATTTGGTAGATGAAAGTAGTGTTGTTTTGAAAATTATGTAGTTCTCATATTGATAATTGTCCCTCTAATTGGGCACACATATAACTATTAAACAACACATTAGCATATATCTAGACCTAACATAGGGATTATTATATGTTTTCATGATGAAATATGTAGTGTGATACAGTACAAAATACTCATAGAGATCTGAATATAGAAATAAGATAGAACAAGAATCGCCATCTTCATTATGACTCAGGATACATTCTGAGTTGGCACTTTGAAGTCAACTTGGGTCAGCTATGCCACTCATCCTTGTATGGAGTTTTGTAGAGAGTGGTGCCTTGCATGGAGGAGGAAGTGGATATGGAAGAGGCTCATTGAGGATTACCGAATGGTCATTTCTATACCAAGGTCATAGTTCAAAAAATTTAACAACTTGGTTTGTGGTGGCCCACCATGTATAGTGATGTGTAGAAGTGGGTCCATGAATGTGATTCTTGCAAGCTCTCTATCCCAATCCTTCCAATGGTGCTCCACTAAGTCAGGATTTTCCACAATTTTTTGTTAGTGGTCAAATCCAATTTATTGGCCTGGGGATGATATGGCAAAGACTTATGAGAATAATCAAGAAGGCCCACCTTGATCAACGTGACCAATTCCATTGGATGACTATACCTGGTAAAAATATATTTAAAAAACAAGAGGCTATTGACTAAGCAGAATTATCCCTCAAGGCCCATGCCTCAACTTATTTGTTGTAGTTATCCATAGCTGTCAAGATGTATTTATTTTGAGTGTAGGCCATAGCAACATGTTTGAATGGCCCCACAAAATCTAGACCCCACTTATAAAATGGTTCTAATGGAAGAATCAGGTGGAGAGGTAGATGATCTCAGATAAGGGTTTCTTTATATTTCATGACGAGTGTTGTGAGCAAGGGGGAAATGGAGCTACATTTTTCTCCAATGAGAGGTGATATTATAGAGTGTAAATGACCTAAACTTATTCAAGGAATTATATTTGCATACATGCATTGAGCAATGAGCACCCAACACAATTTAGGCACGACGTTCTTCAATGCATGCATTTCTTCTTTGTAAGCATTGATTGCTTGATGTGCATAGCATAATTTCATGCTGCACACTCCTCAAGCATTAATGTATGAGTATAAAGTCCATTGATAAAAGCATGGTGTAGGATTCCATGCAATAGGAAAGAGTGAGAGTTTTGGGTTTCATATCAAAATTTCACATAGTCAAGAGAGCATTGTGAGGACAAAGGGTGAGTGCAGGTCTTTTCTTCATGATAGAAGTGAGACTAAGAGAAGGGATTTCTTGAGATATACTATTTATGAATTAGCACTTTATATATGTGTGTGTGTGTGTGTGCGCTTTTAGAGCTAGGGCCTAGTAATTTTGTATTTGTTGGCCTTTATAGTGGTAGGTGCATTTTTATACTAAGATATATATATATAGATGTATTTAGATGGAGACTTATTATCTATCCAAAGTGCCCGGTGAGCGCATGTGAATGTTCATTACAAAGAGCATATAGTGAGTTATGCATGCTATGAATGTTGTGTATACAATTGTATGTGAAGAGTATCATGTTATTGAAAGGTGGAGTAGGAGTGGAAGTAGAAGCAGAAGCAAGAGAGAAGCAAGAGCTATGGAGGTTCAAGCAAGAGAGAGTAGGAAGGTGTGTATGAACTTCAATAGTTACAATGTGTGACTTGCTTGTCTTATTCTATTGCCATAGAAAGAATAAAGTGATAATGACAAGTGGCCATATGGGAATTAAGTATAAGTAAATGTAGGTGATTGGGCATAGACAGCTTTTAACCCCCAACAATCTCCCATTTAAAGGTGAATGTGCTTGAATGTGGAAAAAATAAGGTGTCAAATTATAGTGTGTACATAGAAGTACAATAGGATGAGGAATAGACATAATCTCGTTCTATGTCCATCATCTTTGTAAGGAAGGCATATTTTTCCATAAGGAGACTTTTAGTGAGCAGATTTATCGGATTCTTGTTAGTCGAGATCTTGATAAGCCTTGTATGCTTATTGTCAATCATCTCTTTGATGAAGTGATAATGGACCTCAATGTGCTTAGTCTTTGCATGAAAGACTAGATTATCGATTAACTAAATGACACTCACAGAGTCCAAATGTATGAAAAACTGGGTTATCAGTCAATTGAACGATACTCATAGAGTCCAAATGCAATGTAGGAGTCATAGTCATACTAAGGTCTACCAAGTGGATGGCCTAGCTATAAAAATTCCTTGCAAGCATTAGTGGCTGCAATGAGCTTAGCCTCTGTAGTAGACAATGCCATGTATTTCTACATCCTGGACATCCAAGGAACATCACCTCTAGCAAAGGTGAAGACATAGCTAGAGTTAGACTTTCTACTATCTATATATCTTGTATAATTAAAGTCTTTGTAGCCCATAACTCTAGTATCTTGGTCACCATAATAAATGCATATATCTATAGTGCCCTTAAGGTATCTCATGATATCCTTAATGGCATCCCAATGTTTCTGACCATGTGTTGTCATATAATGAGCCGCAAATCCCACTACACACGATATATCACTTCTAATGGCTACCATGGCATACATCAAGATGCCCACTGCAAATGCATACATGATCTTGGATGTCTTAGCCTTCTCATCATTTGATTGGGGACAATTTTCTTAATTGACCTTCACATGAGAAGGTAATGGGTAGCCAACATGCTTACCATGTGTATATGGAACTGCTCAAGGACTTTATGAATGTACTCCTTTTAGGACAAATAGAGGAATCTCTTAGAGTGATTGCACATAATGTGCATACCAAGTATATGAGAGGCATACTCCATGCCCTTCATCTAAAAGATCTTCGAGGTAAGTCTTCAAAGCATCCAACTCATCATGAGCACTCCCAAAAATCAGAATGTCATCAACATATACCATCATAGGCCGCCTTCTTGTAAAGACACTGATCCATAACACTATGAAAATGATCCTATGAATGCATAAAGGCATCAAACTTATAATACCATTTCCTAAGTGTCTCCTTAAGTCCATAAAGACTTTCTCAACTTGCATACCAGGTGTTCCTTACTCTTTTTCTCAAAGCCATTAGGTTGCTATATATAGACATCCTCATGTAGGTCCACACATATAAGAAAGTCGTCTTCATGTCAGCCTCTGAGCCATGTTAACATCCATTTGGTATAAATCCAAATCCATTTGTGTAACCAAGGCGAATAATAAGCGAAGGGTTGTCATTTTGACCATAGGGGAGTGTTGAGATGGCAAGTTGAACACACACAAATATTGATGAGATGAATCACTTGGTTAGATGGGTTTGCATGTCTATACTTAGCATGTTGATAGTTATTATGATCCTCACATAGCCACTAGCTTATCACTTATTATATTTAGTTTATTGCATCTACCAATAGCTGGCATAATTATAGCGCCAATCGTTTAGTATAGGTAGTTATGCACTGTTTGACTTAGTAGGACATTTTTCTATATGTTATATCTTATCTATACTTTGTGTACATTGTATTGTGAGAAAGAAGAAGAAGAAACCATCAAGAAAATGTTTTGGTCTTGATCTCTCCTCTTATGTTCTTGAGTGATCTTCCTCCTATGTATATGGTGTGTATTTGGCACAATAGATCAAATAAGTTCCCCTACCATGAGATTCTTGACATCTTATCAGAGTGGCACTACTAAGAGAGGCTAGTTTTGATGAAGGCCAAAGTGAAGGAGAAGAAGTAAATATTCAAGAAAGCAAGAAATAGGTAAGAAACTCTCCTATTCTTCCACTCTTTCTCTTGGATAGTGCCTATGGAGGCATTGAAAGCAGGGCAAAGTGAAAATCTTAGATTGCTGTGAGATTTGGTGTGCGAGTAGAGCAATGCATTATCTACAGATTAGTTCTTTAGAGATCTCTCGCTGCTTTTTTGGTCATTTGAGGCCATTTCGAGCCCCATTTTAGACTCATAAGGCTGCGGATAACAATTTCAAGGTATATTGCGATTTCGATTGTGTTGACCAAAAGTGGATACACGAGTTACATATTTTGAATCTCTAAGTTTTGAAGTGTTTGCCAAGAAGAAAATACAAGTTTATTTGTAAATAGGTTGTAGATTACATGTACTGTTGAGCAGTCAATGAAAAAGATTGTTTGGTATATTGCTGTATACTTGTTGTAAAAGGTTATAGAAGACTTGATGTTTTGTATCGATTCTATGATAATGATAGAGAAGAGTGGAAACCCCATTATTAAAAAGCTAGAAAAGAACAACTACATGTCATGGAAGTTTTGTGTGACGAACTTCCTTACTAGAAAATCCTTCTTTGAGTTTGTTTTAGGTAAAGAAAAGAAGCAAGAGTTGAGTGACCTTGTGACTATAGATGAATTAAAGGCATGAAAAGAATGGAATGTAAAATATAAAAAGGTGATATATTGCTTATCAACAACCATTGATAATACTATACTTGGATATATAAAAAATGTAGAAAGTATATAAGCAACATGGACCACATTTGAAAATTTGTTTTTTATGAATACAAAAACATGGAAGATTCAGCTCAAGGAAGAGTTGAATACTTTGAATAAAGGAAAATTGTTTGCCAATGAGTATGTTTTGAAGGTGAGAAGCATTACAGATGCGTTGGCAGCGATTGATGCAATGCTAGATGATGATGATTTGATATCATCTACTTTGGGTAGTCTTAATTAGAAATAATTTATTACTTACGTGCATATGTATCCCTTAGTGGTAGCAAATATTTTATCATGTTTATTGATGATTGTTCAAGAAAGCTATGTGTATATTTTATGAAGGAAAAGAGTGATGCAGTTGAGCACTTTAAAACTTTCAAGGTTGCTGTTGAAATAGAAACATGCTTAAAGGTTAAGTGCTTGAGGTTAGATGGAGGGGGAAAGCACCTCTCTAACAAGTTTAGTAACTTCTTGATGTCTCATGGAATAAAGAGACAATTTACCCATGTAGAAAATGGTTATGTGCTTATGGAAATTGAAATGCTTAAGTACAAAAAGAGACTTTTCCTTCAGGTAGTCCATGCATTCCAAAAATTTTAATGACATTTTTCATCAATCCCAAGTTGTTTTTTATCCATTCTTTTCTCCTAGTTTATTTTTATGTTCCACACTTTACCCCCTCTTCCCCTGGGAGATGAGAGGAATCCTTCCTAGGATTTGAAGGGTTAAGGGCATTCAACGCATGCTCACAGTGCTTCATGTTTGCATGAGCCAAGCGTAGAAGTTTGGGTTGTACTCCATATTAGCAAAGTGGTCCATGTCGAAAGGTCAGATGCCTACATGAGTGAGGTAGGTGAGGACATCCATTAGGAAATCACCGGAGTCTATTCTACTACTAGCAATGTGTAACTCCTTTGTCAAAATGCGATCAAAGTAGGGGCGAGTCATGATGTGCTCTTCTAAGGGTTGGTTGCGAATGGTGGTCAACACCCTATAGGAGATTAGAGCTACGTAAGATGGGTCATATTTCGAGGTCTTCATTGCACGTCTCTACTTAGCGTTGGTCATGATTTGGTAGCCCTCTTACTCCCATTCAAGTCGGAGAGCATACCATTTTCGCAAGAAAGAGGAGTCATTGGCAGCAAGCTGTTTCAATTCCTGAATCTCTTGGTCAATGGCAAGGACCGCACGCTTGTTGTAAGACGTAATGAGGCATTTTTTGCATGCTTGTTCGTGGGAAATCTTGATGGCAATTAGTTCCTTAGTTGCTTGGGGAGCCATAACGAATACAAATTCTAATTCTTCCCATGAGCAAGGCAGTGTGCATACCTTTGTTGCTAAAGGCTCATCTAAAAGACCTAGGTCTAATCACACATAGCTTTTAGCAAGTGTGGTAAATGTGGCATCCAACAAACCGAAGGCAAACAACCAAACGTTTCAATCCCAAACTGTTGTATTGATTCTTACATCAGCAATATATTTTGGGTTGAATCTTGAGTATCTATTTGATGTGAATATGTATCACTCTACAACCCGAGCATTAAATGTCAAAAGTGATATCAGTGTCCATCTGTGTAAATTTTGAGTATGCCTGTTGTCATTCCTGTGGCAGTTGTGCTTGGACATTGATTACACCTTGACAAATGTACTAATACAAATACCAATGTACTTAAACAAATATATACTGATGCCTATACCAATGCTTATATTGGCACATATATCGATGTGGTTTAGAAAGCTACAATTGCATGTTTTGGGCACATATATTGATGTGGTTTAGAAAACTACAATTAAAATTATTCCTTTCTCTACATAGTCTATGGACAAAAGTGTACCAAGAGTGAGGATTAATGCATGCACGGCAAAAACATTGAGGTAAGAGCATCTTGCCTCCCTCCATTTTGCATTCGTTCTTACTCTACTTGGTCGCTTATGTCGTCCCACTTATTCTCCTTCTTCCAAACTCTCTTATAAAGAAAGTATGGCTTTCAAGTAGGGTTTCTGCTTTTTACATACTAGCTTCCATACTCATGAGAGCTATAGTTTGAGTGAGGAAGTGTATGTGAGTATACAAACTTGAGAGAAGAAGGAAAAATGTCAATGTAAGCTATTTCACACCATTCTTGCTTTGATTTTATTGTAGATTATATGAAAGAGAGAAAGAAAATGAGAGGGAAGAGAGAAAGAAGATGAGAGATTTAATGCTTGCTATGTTTCTTTTGATGTTTACTTTCTTTACTATTTCTAGCTTTGTTTTAGTATAGAATGTATGTAAGAGTAGGTGAGAGAGAGAGAGTTGAAGAAGGGAGAGAAGGTTAGAGACAAAGATAGAGATAGAAAGAGGGGGGGATATGTGAAATAGATTAGGAGAAGGAAAATTTGTATGTGTGAGATAATGAGTGAATGAGCATGCGATAGAGTGACCTTGAGTGAGATATCTGTTGAGATATTTACAATCACACCCACTGTGGCCTCTTTGTATGAGGCAGTTTAGGCTTAGGACATGCAGGCAGACTGAATCCCATATGCACAGAGAGGGAAAAGTGCTACCCATCCAGCAACTATAAAGCATTGTACTTGACTA
Organism: Lygodium microphyllum; assembly: GCF_053477565.2. Classification (NCBI taxonomy): domain Eukaryota; kingdom Viridiplantae; phylum Streptophyta; class Polypodiopsida; order Schizaeales; family Lygodiaceae; genus Lygodium; species Lygodium microphyllum. The sequence continues at coordinate 70,619,963 of NC_141160.1, forward strand.
CCACTTTTCATATGAATGAATACATGATTGTGCTTTTCTTTATCAGTTAGTGTCAGTCTTGTACTTGTCAGTCCAATACACAAGATTGTGTTTATGAGTCCAAGCTGCCACCTTGGAACCTAATTCACTTGTGTAACAATTGGTCTCTATTTTTCTATGTCATCATGAGTTTGGTCTTCATCTTCCATTCGCCATAGCTTTTTCCATGCTCTAGATCCGCGTCTTCTGACAGTATCAAGGGGGAGTAATGAGAGATCAAGAGGAAGGGGTGTGTAGTTTAGGTTTAACTATAAATTTACTCATAGGTCACATAGTGGAGGGAGACTTCGCGTACGAAGAGGTTGAAAGAACACATCTTCGATGCGAGCATCTTCATCATCAAGCCTACAACATGAGGTACGGCACATGACAACTTCTTTTACATATATCCTATTCACGATTAAGTAAAATTACAATAAAAATATATAAATATACCTCGAATGTAAAATCTAGAATTAATATTGTTTGACAGTTCAACAATATGAGTACTTATTGTTAATTTGAATAATAATATATTTAATATTTTTATATTTTAAAAAAGATAAAGATTAATAGTAGTATAAGAATTATAATCTATCTTATATTTCAAGAGAGACACTACACATGATTAAGATTAGGTATATGATGAAAATTTATTTTAGAAGTTCTAATTGAATAGAGATATGAAAACCCTTTAAAAAGTTCTTAACTAGGATTATGATTAGGAGGGCAAAAAGGATTGGGATTAGCATAGTGATGCCAAGGTTATGGAGGATAAGTAGCTAGATCATGCACATACAAGCTACAAATCCAAGCTAGACTAGAGTAGATACGTATAAGCAAAATCCTCGTTTATGCTTACAGAAGATTTGCACACTAAAGACATGGCAAATAAACATGATGGCTTCTTCAAGCTACACATGCACCTCCACATTCCAGGGCCAACATAAACTTAAAGTTTAATACATTTAAGTTTCATGACGATATAAACTTAAAGGCTAAGGCTAATAGGCTTAGTCTACACTACAACAATCAATCCTAAAGTTAGAACCAACATCAAATCCTAATCTAAAGATAGCGAAAAATGGAGAACACATAGAGTGTATGAGAGAGAGAGAGAGAGAGAGAGAGAGAGAGAGAGAGAGAGAGAGAGAGAGAGAGAGAGAGAGAGAGAGAGAGAGAGAGAGAGAGAGAGAGAGAGAGAGAGAGAGAGAGAGAGAGAGAGAGAGAGAGAGAGAGAGAGAGAGAGAGAGAGAGAGAGAGAGAGAGAGAGAGAGAGAGAGAGAGAGAGAGAGAGAGAGAGAGAGAGAGCAATGAACACATATACAATCTTACCAAAATTAATTTTTACCAAAAAGTAATGGCAAGAGTTAAAATTGACATAATGGTGTACCAAAAAAACAATAGAAGAGGTGTGTGTGTGTGTGCATGTGCGTGTGCGTGTGCGTGTGCATGCGTGTGTGCGTATGTGCACGCACGCGACCCCATTCTAGGGGGTATGGCCACAAGGTGGGGAGCAGGTCCCAACAAATGGCCCTACTCCCCACCAAATCTCAAGACAACCATATTGATATCAAATCTCAAACCAAGGAACTATCGTTTCTTTAGAAATCTGACCATGTGATTTAATATGGTTTTCTTGGAAAAGCCATTTTTAAAAAAAAAGGAAAGTTAGATGCATTAAATCTTGGTAAGAAATAGATAATTATGAGGCATTATAAATAATGGGCAAGACTTATGATATGCATACTTTTTAAGCCATATGTTTTGGCCTATTGCTCAATACATGAATTTAGTTAATACTTTGACATGGTAGTTTATCTCTAGGATGTGCTAGTGTCAAAGTCACTAATAAAGGGTCTGCTAAGTTGCATATTTGTGTTCAAATATGTGGTTCTTGATGTGTTATAGATATAATGTGTAGTGGATAAATGCTTTTCAGGCAGTCAATAAATGAAGGGGTTATTAACAAAACATAAATCATCCATGAATCTAAAAGACCTCCTGAAAGTTGAAAGCATATCAAATTAATTAAAATTGGAGAGTTTTTTTATAAAACATATTTCAAAGAAGCACATGTACAAATTACACCAACATGGGGAACAAGGGTAACCCATAGGGACACCTTTAATTTGATGTTTGATTGTTTTTCCTACTTTGACAAAACAATTATCTAATATTTCTTGACTTAGTTCAATGAGGCTGTTGATTTGGACATCTTTATCTTTCTTGGCCATCATAATTGTTTTTTTGGAAACCCATGTATCCTAGTTTTTTTTTTTTTGGGCAAAATCAAGTAACCCTTTAATTGATTCCATAAGATTGTATAGCCCATCATTTGGGATTGCTTCATTACTTGAGGTAATGTTAAAGGTGTGTATTGTATAGATTTGTTCTGGTAGATTAACCAAAAAATCATATTGATTCTTAATAGTCCAATATGCATTGGTCTGACATTTTGAAAATATGGAAAGCTTGTTATGTAATATTTCTACATATTCTTGGATGATGGCATATAAGACTTGAAGAGTTTTAGCAAGTAAAGAGCTTACATATGAGAATAAACTTTTGTGAGCATTGGTGATCCACCTAAAAGATTTCTTGTGAATCTTATAGATTCCCATAATAATGGGGGTATTGGAGGTTGATGGGATTGGTAATTTGAGTTCTTTGGGAAGTGGGATCCAATTTATGAAGATATCAATTTCATTAAGGTTAGTTTCTACAAACTCAGGGCTATCAATTCTTTCTAGGGCAACCATCCTAATCAGCTTTTTACACAAAAAGAGGGGAGTTTGGGCCACTTTATTGAGGCTAGAAATGAATATATGTTTTGAGAAAAAGTTAAGTTCATCCATCAACCTATTGTCTAAGAACCAAGGATTTTGGTTTTGTTTACGCCTAGTAAATTTTTTTATTAAAGACCAAGAAAACTATGTTTTTCAAACAACTTTTATGTGCTTGCCACCCATTCCATTGTTCCTCAATCAATGTGAAATGATTTAGAGGGACTGAAGGGATATGATCAAAGCCCTTTACTGAAGCTATTTTGCCAAAAGGGATTATGGAAGTCACTAACATCTATTGTAATGACATGTTCTCCAAAGTTTCTTAGCTCCTTGTTGCAAACCTTTTTTATTTACAAATGAAAGGATCCTATGGATCAAATGGTTCATCAAACACTTGTTTGGGCTTGTATACCATTTTGCTAATGCTACTAGAGTATTTCCAATTGAATGCAATCCTATTGTTGGTCAATATATGTTGTATACCAAAATCAATTGACATTTCATGATATACTTCTCTTGGTCTAATATAATCAAACCCTTTATAGTGGCAAATAGGATGCAAACAAATCCTTTGGTTTTTTTCGAATGCTTTTTGAAATGAAGAAGCTCATTATTTTTAGGAGATCTAACTTATTTTAGAATATTTTGAATATTCAAGCATTTTGGTGATCTCTTGTATATCAAAAGTTTCTTTGTACTATCATGCTACTCCAAAAGACCTTTTACTATTGATTTCATCATTTTGTGGTTTGAGAATCATCTCGATTTAGATTTGAGGCATAAATGTTGGCCTAGTGAAGTAATAAAAAGGATGATGGGGAGTAGTAAATATTTTTTATAGTTTCAAGCATAAAGTAATGAAAAAAGTAATTTATGATTAGAGTAGTACGTATTTCAATAGGAATTGTGGATACCCACCTAATAAATGCAAAAACTTGGGATGGTCTAGATGAAAATGGAGAAATTTTAGGAAGGTTTTGGAAAATGAACCAAAGTGGATGGTCACCCCAAATAATGGAAGATGAACAAGGATTGCTAGATGATCCACATTGACATTTAATAGATGGTCTATAAGTATTCCAATATTAGGCTTATCAAAATTCAAGGCTCCTTTAGTTCAAGCAATAAGATGGGTGTTAGAACATTTAGTATGGTCTAGTTTTGATAACTTTACCAAATTTAACTCAAATGGAAAGTCAAAAGACAATAGTTGTTTGGCTTAAATAGTAGATGACCTACATTGACCAATAGCCTCTTGTGAAAGGCTACATATGAGTGCTAGGGATTGAATTGAAAAAGGGTTGCAATTTTTATTGACTTCAAAATCCCATAACTTATGTTCTAACCTAATAAGAGTCAAGCTGTAATTGCCTCAATGGAAGTACTGTAATAATTCCTACAAATACAGAGGGAATAATTCTGTTGGTTCTTTTTGGGTTACTTTTCCAATCAAGATGAATATAGTTTTCTCTTGTTCATGGCCTAAAAGACCTAGATCAATAATTGAAAAATCATGATTCTCAATCGCCTTGGAGGTAAGAGAAATTAGTGGGAGAGAATTAATTTGGTAAAGCTTGTTAACAATGCATGGGAGAGTGGTAATGTAGAAATTGAGGTCAGCAAACATCTTGGAAATTAATGTTAGGAAAGAGACCAGCAATCGGGTAAGATTATCTATCAAAGAGTCGGGATCCTTTCAGGATTTTACTAAGAGAATGATCCAATCATTGATGATAGAAGAAACTTTGACAGTAGATAGGGATTTATTTTCTAATGCTTGGGTTTTGAAGTTAACTTTTTGTGAAAGTTGGGTCCTTTGAAGCAAGCAAGGATAGACGATATGGCAAGAGGTGCGGGCACTAATTTTGATAATATTGTTATGTACCCAAGTTGCACAAGCAAAGGGATCCATCCATTTTGAAACCATAACCCCAAATGATTAGACAATAATCACAATTTAAAACATATTTGATTCTTAATCATATATAGTGTTAACCTAGCTAATTGAGATACCGAGGATCTGTGTGTTTGATGTTGATTTCCCTTCAAAAATAGAACTATATATGATTAAGAACCAAATATTGCACGGAGATGGAAAGGACAATAAAATATGTCCAAATTATTTATCATAGTAGCAAACTACATTTATAATGAACTTGTCAAAACATCTTCTACATTTGTAGTTCCACATGAAGTCTTAGGTAGCTAGCAGCGGCAAAAATTGGACTATACCTGCATCCATCCACAAGAATTTGTTAGGTGAAAACCTAGGCCATGGACTACACATGTCAACATCATTGGACACTTGTTATCAATGTCCACAATAACAGTAGTTACTACCCTTAACTAAACCTAGACTTAAGAAAAGGTAGTCAAGAGAGGTTTTACCAAATTAAAGACCATATTGATTGTAGCTGTGTCACTAGGTTGATCGTATTATAAGCCCACTCGGTTTAGTAAAGTTTCTTGTTTCCAAGATAGGAAACTAATGCTGAAATTAACTATGCAAGTAAAGTTACTAAATTTAAACTTAATCATGTAAGTCTTGTTATTTTTTGAGAAGGTAATGTATACTATCATCATCCACCAAATGATATACTTTCTAGTAATCATAAACCTATAAATATGGTCATAAATTTTTTTTGGAAGATACCAATTTTATGTTATGCAAGGAGCCTTAGATTCTATCATTTCATGCTAGCAAATTTTGCAACCATAATATACTTATAGGTTAGACAACAAAACAAGTTTACTACAAGATAACCACAAATGTTATGACACATCTACAAACATTTGAAGCTTGAAAATAAATCTTGAAGTCATTACCAATCAGATCTAATCATTGAGATTACTAATTATCACTACTATAAACCTAGATGGGTAGTTATCCAATTACTCAGTCATTATAGCAACATCTTAGCATTTTTATCAATATCCTCAAGATGTACCAATTTTAGAGTATTATTTACAACTTAAAAAAACTAGAAAGGTAAGCTAACCTAAAAACAAAAACCCAAATACATAAAAGCCATATTTAGGTACTATAATCAAGAGTACCTAGCCTACTATTAGTCTTTACTCAACAAATACATGTATGGGTAAATTAGATTCAGCTAAACCATTTTACTAGATAACATTTATTATTGCTTACAAGTGGAATACTCACTTAATTAAATAATTTCTAATTATATTTTTAGATACGAAGATCTACAGTTATCATACAATGTTGAAGTGTTTGCAAATATCATTTTTGGCAAGATTGCATAGGTGCTTACACACACACACACACACACACACACACACACACACACACACACACACACACACACACACACACACACACACACACACACACACACACACACACACACACACACACACACACACACACACACACACACACACACACACACACACACACACACACACACACACACACACACACACACACACACACACACACACACACACACACACACACACACACACACACACACACACACACACACACACACACACACACACACACACATTGAATGTGATACAAAAGAACCCACTACAACCATGATAAAAGTAATATGTAATACCAATATTCCCCTTTGTACTCTGTTTCTCCCACAATCAATGCATGAATTGTGTCTTGATGACCACCACCTCACTCACGAATCTTTGTCTTGCAACTATAAGATGGGAGTTAGAGTCTACATTCCTAAACACAGATTTGTCTCCTTTACTTTTGTTTTTAGCTTATAGTAGCAAAGATATAGGGTAGCACATCATCTTCTTTTGCATCGATTTCATCTTAACACTTGTGCATCAATTTCATCTCCACATGGCACTCATGGCAGCATTAGCAAATCAAGTATGTCTCTTCTAGTAGTTAGTTAATGAATGACCCTTGATGTTTGATAGGAAAGGGTTATGGTATCAGTAATCTTCTCTTCACTTAACGAGGGCCATCAAGCTTAACATGGGAACCCCCCAAAATTGTACTTGCTTGTAATATGAAAATGAATACATTGATTCTATGGTCTATTTGTTCAGGGGATTGCATGGATACTTGATCTGTGTACCCTAAAATTTATGTTTTGAAACAAACAAAATGCTTGTAATAGCAATGAATTCAATATATTGCTATTTGTTTGGGGAATTGCGCTAATCTCGGGCCTATGTACTAGCAACTTTGATTTTAAACAAACAAAATGTTTGTAATAGCAATTAGTTTGATGTATGTGTATGACATTGATGTGTGTTCTACAATAGAGAGTAATCTATAGCAGGGAGCACATGTCTGACTACATTCAATGTGATTGGGTATACATTCTTACTTCGGTAAATTGATTGTTGAGAATGGATTTGTGCTATTTTTGTTGGTATGAATTGTTAGTGTCTATAGCCAATTGGTGTATAATATAGCCTAGGATTTATTGCTCAAGCTTGAAAGTTACTAGATTATCTTAGATTTGGCTAAGGATCTATGACATAAATGGTTTCTTGATATTTGGGTTGTCATAATAGTTTCACTAAAAGACAGGGAAAACCCTAGCCCTAGCTCACTTAGAGGCTATATAAACATAGCCAAAGGTCACTCTCAGTAGATGAGAGAGCATACTAGTTGTACTTTCATGATCAATTGAATAAGGAAGATCTCCTTCTTGTACTTTGTGAGCTCTCTTCTCCCTCTTGTGCACACTCTTCCATGCTACAACTTTGATATTCCAACACGGTATTAGATCCATCTCTGATCCATTGAGCTTTCCCTCACTTCATCCAGTCTCTAAGTGCACATGAGAGTTCCATTTTTCATCTTATCCTCTCAACCTCCATAACCAGTTTTGGACTTGCAAACCTTGGAGGAGTTGGTGTGGCCAAAGAAGGGCATTTCAGCTCATGGTCTCTTTTGGAGACTTCTTCTCTACCATAGGAGACGTAGCATCCTATCACCTAAAACCTTGACATTGGGCACATAGGAGCCCAACATTGTGAAAATTGCAACTCTAGTGCAATCTGGGATAGAGTCTTTACTAGCCCCCTAAAAGGGATAACTCCACCTAAGAGGGTTTGCCAAATTTCCTTCTCTATTGCTCACACTAAGTGAAACCCTAACTTTCAGTCTCCATGGTAGCCATAGCCAAAAAGCTTCAAGCTCACTTCTTTCAAACTTAATCATCCTAGTTGACACTGACAATGATTTTAATCATTGATTAACCTTGTCTAGAGTGTATCTGGAAGCTCCATCTTAGGACTGGACACATTTGGTGGACATCATAAAGCCCATCATTTCACATCTCAAGTGAGGCATAAAGTGTGAGATGAGTGCTTTTAAGCTTTAATGCTACATTTCTCAATCATTTCTTGTGATGTTAATTAGAAATTTGAATGTTAAGCTTGAGATATAAACTGCATTCACAATTTTAGTACGGTCATTAAGTGCTTATCTCACTAAGTGACACTGTAAGGCTATGTGTAAAACTATAAACACATAGACCATGTCACTGCTCCTCTCCAAATGTTATCTTGCTAAATTTTTAATCAGATTCTAAATCACTTTCATCCTATTACTTATTTGATTTAAGCATAATTTCATTTGCTTCTACTCCTACTGCTTGCTTTGTAAAGGATTAGACACTACCATTGCTGTGTGCAATCATAGTAAAACCTTCCTAGCATGGCCCATGTTGATGTAAAACCTCAAATCCGCAAGTTTGATGGGAGAGAATTCCATCCATGGCAGGTATTGGTGAAATTTAAAATGATGGAGAGGGGTTATTGGCCCTTCATCAAAGGGACCAAGGCCATTGACCCATCCAACCCTATAGATGTAGAAGATGATGAAAGAGCTCAAGCCATAATAGTGTTGCACTTGGATGAATCCTTAATCCACCACATTGATCAACTTGAAACTACAAAGGAGAAGTGGGATGAGCTCGAGAAATTATATGGTGCAAGATGAAATAACTCCAAAATCTTCCTCAAGATAGAGTCCTTCATCTTGGAATACAAGCAAGGAGAATACTTGCGAAAGTTCATTTCCCACATGAAGGGGCTAATGGCCCATCTAGCTTTAGTCCAAGCTCAAGTTGTTGAAGAAGATGCCCTCCCAATACTTTTAAAGGTTGTAAGGAAGGTCTTCCTAACTCTTGTAACTACTCTAACAAATCTACCAAATCCTACACTTGAAGGTGTCATTCAATCTTGTCTGGATGAGGAGAAAAGAAATCAAAGGGAAGATATCACTAGTACAATATCTACCTCAACAACTCATGAGGAGAAAAAAGTATATATATATATATATATATATATATATATATATATATATATATATATATATATATATATATATATATATATATATATATATATGCACTCACATGCACTGCACTGCACCTAGGGGTCCTGAAGTTGGATGCGTCCAGTGGCTTTGGTCGGCTGGCTCTGTCTCTAACCCCCTAGCCCTTTTTCCATTTCCCCACACATTTGCTTAGGGCACATCAAGGTCAGGACATACCTAGGGAGTCTCGACTCGCCTAGGTTAGACCTGTCACCCTGAGTCACGTGCACTTTTCATTTCTACTTCATTTATCTCAGTAACACCACATCACCTCAGGTCACCTACCACATGTGGTTGATCCAGTGGAGAACCATGCACTTCAAGAATTCCTTTATCTATCCCACTTAGGTGCCTCCCTTGCATCTTCAACAACAACCTTTTTTTTTCTCAGTACCTACCATTCTTTCCATCTTCATCAGATCAAGCTCCCTTGCTTCCTCATCATTGAGCATCATCATCAACAGAAGCACCCATGGAGAAGTCTTCTACCTATGTATTAGACTATGTATGCACGTGCACACACTATAGTATTTGCACCATAACCTATTCACGGTTTTGGGTCCTCAAGTGTGGGACAATACTTCAGGCTTGCCTGGAGTTCGACCCATCTCCCAAACCAACATCATCATATGTCCTGTGCACGATCAGAAGACTAGCACTTTTCCCCTAGGAAGTGACTGCACGTGAGGTTTTCCTTTGCAGGTATTCGAGTTGTGGAGAATCATGCACATCGCTTCTACATCAACATTGCATCTCCCATCTTCTACGACCTCTATTCCATTTTCCAATGACCATTCAAGTTCTATTCATCAGAAGGATCAATAGTCAAGTGTATCTTCAACATAGCCAACTTTTACAGGATTTGTCACCAGCAACACCATCGGTCTCACCATCTACCACAATTTGAGCAACATCATTTGTACCACCCGCTGCAGGCAACATCCTCATCTTCAACAACCACCGTTCTTCATTAGCCACATCCATTTCTTCTCCATCAGGGCTTGACAAACTCTATCTATTTGTCCTCAATGGCCTCTCTATGATAAAGTGGTAATAGACCTCAATGTGCTTCATCTTCACATGAAACACTAGATTATGTGCCAAATGGGTGGTACTCATAGAGTCTGAATGTAATGTAGAAGTCATACTCATATCAAGGTCTGCAACAACCAAACAGATTAACCATAGGGCCTCCTTGCAAGCCTTAGTGGGCCAAAATGTACTTAGTCTCGATAGTAGATAGTAGGGTTGTGCATTTCTACACCCTGGTCATCCAAGAAACAACACCTCTCCAACAAAAGTGAAGACATATCCAGAGATAGGCTTTCTATTGTTTGCATGTCCTACATAATCAGAGTCTTTGTAGCCCATGACTCCATTATCCTAGCCATCATAACAAATGAAAATATCTACATTGTCCTTAAGATATCTCATGATACCCTTCATGGTATCCCAATATTGCATGCCAAGTGTTTCCATATAATGAGTCACTATTCCCACTGTAAATGCTATGTCAAGTCTACTGGCTAGCATAGCATACATCAAACTACCCACCGTGGATGCATATAGGATATTGGCCATCTTGACCTTCTCATCATATGATTGGAGACAATCTACCTTATTGGCCTTCACATGAGAAGGGAATGGGTAGCCAATAGGCTTACCACCTTACATATGGAACCACTCAAGGGCTTTATGAATGTACTCCTTTTGTGACAAGTAGAGGAGTTGCTGAAATGCATGAATCTAAGCATGGCTATGGTGGCTTGAAGAGATAGAGTGAACTCGTGAAGATAGAGAGTTGAAGATAAAATGTTACACAAGTGAATTAGGTTCCAAGATTGAGACTTGGACTCATAAACACCATCTTGTGTGGTTGGACAATGACTCACAGACACTTAACTGAAAGGAAAAAAGTACCATCATATTACATTGAAAATGAGAGGCAAGTACAATACTTTATAGCCTGAGGATAGGTAGTATTTTCTTGATTTGTGCTTATGGGATTCTAGATAGCTTGCATATCCTTTACCCAAACTTCTCCTCAAAGAGGCTATACTATGTGTGATTGCCTAAATCTCAACACCCCTCCTCAATCACAACCAGAAAGGCACAAAGTGTGTAGAGGCTTTAGTGAGTCACCACCTGTAAAGTGTGGGCACACCACAAACATGGAAAACACCAGAGGCTATCTCGTTAAAAAGGCTAAGTGTGGATACATACTTTGTCATCATTCTTCTACCAAGTAGCTACAAGAGTTGTATCTCGACGCTTCTTTTCTTGTCCATTGGTAATGGCCCATAGGGCCCATAGGCCCTTCTTCATCAAGATGAGTTTGATGTGGGCTTGCCAGGTGTGAAACCCGACTCCTTTAAATCGACACGTCGATAAATCTTTGCCCATATAGGATGTCTGGAGCAACAGCAAATCAACACAAATTTCTCATATAAGAGCAGCAAAAAAATTGCTTGTGTCAAAAGGCACAAGTGCTAAGAGCACTAGATTAGTGTCAATAGACACCGTGTTTGTATCTTCTTCCTTGAGTCGTCTAAATCTTCAAAATCCTTCAAGATCTTCTAAAACCAAATCTTTCCCTCTTTGATTTGATGCTGGGAAATTCAGATTTGAGTGGAAAGAACTTCAAAGTGCTCGAGCTAGTGGGAAGATGAAGTGAAAAAAGCTTTGAAGAACGTTGGCTATGGCAGATTAGGGTTTTCAGGACAGGGGTCTGATTTTTTGGTTGGGGCAGATTATACAGTTGATCATTTGAGGAACCCTCTTAGTGGGAGGTATCTTAGGTATGAAGCTTCAGTTGCCCCATGATCTCGATGAGAATCACGACTTGCACACAGCACGCCATGGTACAAACAGCAACAGGCGCAGATCAGGCAGTGAGTCGTTGTAGGCGCAATGCTGGAGCTATAGATTGCCAATGTCAGCCTTTGAAGTGCCAGGAGGAAGTGCCTTGAGCAAAGGGAGATATCTCTAGAAGGAATCACTGGAAAATATGGCCTGTAGAGAGAGATCTAGAAGCTCCAATTGAGGTATGTCCTGCTGGCTATGGCTGCCATAGAAGGTCAAGTGGAGATAGAGGTGAAAACTAAGCTCATGAGTTGACAATGAGCTGACCAAAAGTCAAGAGCAGCTGTGAGAGAGCAAAGAAGGGAGTTGTGTTGAGCTTAGCCATGCTTGATTGAGCTATGATACCATGTTAAAATGCATGGATCTGAGCATGGCTATGGTGGCTTGAAGAGATAGAGTGAACTCATGAAGACATAGAGTTGAAGATAGAATGTCACACAAGTGAATTAGGTTCCAAGATTGAGACTTGGACTCATAAACACAGTCTTGTGTGGTCGGAAAATGACTCGGACACTTAACTGAAATGACAAAAGTACCATTATGTTACATTGAAAATGAGAGGCAAGTACAATGCTTTATAGCTTAAGGATAGGTAGTATTTTCCTACTTTGTGCTTATGGGATTCTGGATAGCTTGCATATCCTTTACCCAGACAGCTCCTCAAAGACGCTATACTAGGTGTGATTGCCTAAATCTCAACAAGAGTCCCTTAGATCAATTGTGTGTAATACACATACCAAGTATGTGAGAGGCATATCCCATGTCCTTCCTCTCAAACCTCTTATTGAGCTCAGTCTTCAAATCATCTAGCTCATCATAAGCTCTCCTAATAATCAGCATATCATCAACATATAGCACCAAAATGATAAGGCTACCATCACGGGGCTTCTTCATGTAAAGACATTGATCTATATCAATAATAACCATGTGAATGCATAAAGGCATCTAACTTATGATACCATTCCCTGGATGCTTGCTTAAGTCCATAAAGACTCTTCCATAACTTGTACACAAAGTGTTCCCTACCCTTTTTCTCAAAGCCCTTAGGTTTCTATGTATAGATATCCTCATGTAAGTCCCCATGTAAGAAAGTTATTTTAAAACCTAGTACAAGTCTAGGTCTGTCTACGCAACCAAGGCCAATACCAAGCAAAGGGTTGTCATCTTAACCACATGGGACAATATCATCAAAGTTAACTCCCTTTTCTTATTTAAAACCCTTAGCAACCAAACATGCCTTGTATGCTAGCTTAGGGCAAGTAGGGGTGCTCTTCAACTTATACATCCACTTGCATGGTAATGCGTGTTTACCATCTCACAAGGAAACCAAATCCCTTGTATGATTTTTTGGTAGTGACTCAAACTCAAACTGCATGGCCCTCTTCCAAGAGTAACCATCACCTCTCCACATAGCCTTCTCATAAGTAAGGGGGTCACCAAAATTTGTCACCATCACATAATGCATAGAGGGCTCAAAATGATCAAGAGGACATGAAGCTCTAGTAGAACATCACAAAATTGATTGCAAGGCATGGAGGACCTATCCTCTCTATCTAACATCATGATCTTGCACAACAAGTGGATCTTGGGCCACTACATCATCATTAGAAGCCTGCAAGCTATCTAACTAGGACTAGCTATAGTATAACATGAGACTCCTTCTAAAAGATTACCCTACATACCTTAACTATCTGCTCTAGTCTCATATGCATCTTTTTCTCATGGAACATAACATCATGGCTGTGTAACCTTCCGATCTTACAAATCCCAAAGGCCATATCCTATCTAACTTGCATCACCATGTCCAAGAAAGATGCATTTGATAGACTTTGGATCTTGCTTATTATATTTGTCTTTGGGAATATGTGGTAGAAAGCCTCACACTCAAAGACTCGCAAGTGTGCATATGAGGGAGGTTTATCAAAACATACCTCCTTTGCAACTCTACCACAAAGAGCAGTGTATGGGGATCTATTGATCAAATGAATTGTAGAAGTAACTATCTCAACCCAAAACTATTGTAGTAAGCCTATTTGACTAAGCATACAGTGGATTCTTTCCTAAATAGTTATATTCATGCGCTTTAAAACGCCATTATGGGGTGGGTTATACGAGGCAGTCAATTGACACGTTATACCCCTCTCATCATAAAACTGCTCAAATACCTTAAAGGTATATACCCCCATTGTCAAATCATAGGCATTTCATCATATGCTCAGAATGGTTCTTACCCATAGTAAGAAAGCACTAAAAATTGGGTAACACCTCTGACTTTTCCTTTATAGGATAGACCCAAACCTTATTTGAATAATCATTAATAAATGTGACAAAATACTTAGCACCACCTAATGGCTAATAAGGCATGGACCACAAACATCTAAGTGCATGAGAGCCAATGCATCCACGAGCATAGAACCAAACTTTTTACGTGAGTTATGAGTATGTTTGCCATATAAACAATGATCATAAGAGTCAAAACATGAGTAGTCAAGAGAGCAAATACTACAAACGAGTGAGTACTTTCATTCCTTTAAAGGACATATACATAAGACAACAATACCAAAGAGATACATATGGAAGATCAATCATGGCCAAAACATGATTAACAGATTCAAATACAAGCAAGGGATACATACTACCAACCTTGGCACCTCTAGTAAAAATGAGGTTACCGCATATAATCTTCCATGCAAAATCACCAAAAGGTACATAAAACCCGTCATCATCCAATTGTCCAGTTGAGATAAGGCTTTAAGTCAAAGCCAAGACATTATGTACATCATGAAGCACAAATGGAATACCATTACCAAACTACAATCTCACATCGCCTATGCCAACACTGTCACATACATGATCATCACATAGTCTAATTGAACCTGTAACAATGCGGTAAGTATAAAACCAACGACAATGCAGGATAACGTGAAAGGAATCCCCTGAATCAAGAAGCCATCACTGAGAGTAAGTAGACTGAATATCAAGTAACTGAGTAGCATTTAGTGATGAAACAGAATTAGCATAGGACTTAGCATTATCCTACGCTTTCCCTTTGCCTTTGTCACGCCTATCATTGTACATCCTATGGCACTACAGCCTTATGTGACCTACTTCCCACAATAATGATAAGTAAGAGAGGACTTAAAGCCATGGGACTTTTGTGTGATTGTCTAGGAAACTTAGACTTGACCCTTTGCCTTTGTTGCACCTATCATTGTGCACCCTATGGCACTGCGGCATTATATGGCATACTACCCACAATAAGGACTAGTAAGAGAGGTCTTATGACCACGATACTTTTTGTGTAATTATCCATGAGACTTAGACTTGCCTCCCATGTACTGTGAGTCTCTACTATGGTTATTATTCCCTTGCCTATCATGGTTGTCTCTAATCATAAGTGCATGAGAAGTATGGGCTACATCAATGTTCTTCCTAATTCACTTCTTTTGTAAGCACTCCCTCTACATTGAAGCATTTAAACCCATCTTCAAGAGGATTAGCATGCATAGCAATACAAAATGTATTCCAAGACTCAAGCACTATAAGAAGCGAGACTTTATATTATCCTCAAACTTAATGCCCTATGAGATAAGCTTGCCAATAATGAAGTGGAACTCGTTCAAATGACTAGACATAGAAGTGCTCTCCTTCATGTGAAGGTCCACAAGCTTCTTTAACCAATACAACTGAGGTACATGACTTTGCTTGTCATTAAGAGAACATATATTTTGCCATAGCTCATATACACAACCTTCTATCTCGATAACATTGAAATATCTATACTTGGACAATGACAAAATAATGGTGGACTGCCATTCAACTTGTCTATGTTAAAGATGGCACTATCCTCAGTAGATCAAATGCTATAATAATTGCAAAGCAAAGAGTAAACGAGTTGTTGTATACTAGCAATGCAAAATAGAGCACATGAACCACCAAGATAGCAAGTACTATGAAAGACTCAGCGATGTCAGAGATATAGATACAATCCCAAACAAGAAAGCATGGCAACCCAATCTATTTAGATATGTAATACATAATGTGGTCAAGAAAGACTACTTGGAAAAGGCAATAATACTGATTTCCATTATCAAAACAATATCAACAATGAAACCATAAAAGTGTGGCAAAAGATTTGAAAAATAAAAACCCTAACTCATGGTTCTTAGACCCAAGATAGTGTAAAGCAAGAAGAAACTAAAGGTGAAAAACCAACCACTCTTAAAAGTAAAGACTGACTTGAATAAGTCAACATGTATTATCATCATATTAGAATGAAGATGAAATTATCAAGCCGTTGGTATAGATAGTGCATGGAAGGCTTAGTTCACATGGGCCTTAAATACCAAAGATCTTGCCACATGTAGTTAATTTTGTGAAGTTGAAATCATCAACTTGCAATGGTGTTATTGGCCTCTTAAGATTAACCATGCAAGAATTATGCAAAGAATGGAGCACTAGCATGTATCTTGGAATAGATTATTCTAGACAACTTACCTCTCAAGCAATTGCTAGTATAGTTTGAGCATCCTCAAATGTGGTGCAAGTTGATCCTAAGATATTCAATGTAGACACACCACCCCACTACCATGAGACATACCTTCTTCTAAAAATCTTGCGAGATCAACCAAGGAAGGCTCAAAACTAAGTAGCATGCACCTTGATATAGGTCAATTTAAGACGGTTTGGAAAAACGCATTTGGTACAATTGGACTTAGGTCGTGTAAACGAAGGTGTGATTTCTATTGCCTTGAGAAAACGCCAATGAGAAAGACTCCTATGTAACACTTGTTGTAGCACCAAAATGTTCTCATTCAATTTCATGTTAGTCCTTTTTAATGTATATGATCTACACACTTCACAACTGTTGCCACTATTCTACTTCACAAAGTCATTGTTGTAAAAAACATTGTCATGCTTACCATTATCATGAACCTTACATGTTTAAAAGTGGCCTCACATTGATGTGTAGTAAGAAACTTACCATGAAGGAGAGAAAACCTAGCAAGAATTCAAATAGATTTTTGGACAAAAGCCTATCAATAGAACTTCAGCACACTCAAACTTGACAAACACCCCACTATCATTTTTTGCATATAATGATCTGCATACTTTGCAACTATTGCCATTTCTCTACTTCACAAAATCACTACTATAAAAAAAGTTGTTATGCTCACCATGGTCATGAAACTTGTATATCCAAAAGTGGGACTCACGTTAGATAAGAGACTTTATGGAAAACCCAAGAAGGTGAATTTCTTTACACCAATTGTTGATGGTCATTGTATGCTACTTCAAGGTCAAGTGAATCTACATCATAATTGTATGCTAGGACTAGTGATGATGACTCTTAATTTGTTTGGATCATGTGGTAGAGTACACTAGAGTTAAACTCAAGTAACAAAGGCCTCATTATGCTAGAGGGGGTTAGCTTAGTGATGAATCATGCAAGGCATAATAGCACATCATGAGTGAAGCAAG
Organism: Lygodium microphyllum; assembly: GCF_053477565.2. Classification (NCBI taxonomy): domain Eukaryota; kingdom Viridiplantae; phylum Streptophyta; class Polypodiopsida; order Schizaeales; family Lygodiaceae; genus Lygodium; species Lygodium microphyllum. The sequence goes on from NC_141160.1 coordinate 70,637,444, forward strand.
AAAAAAGCATTAAACACAATTCATTGAAGGACAAGGTCTCTAGAAGCATGCCTCAAACAAAGGGTTGTAGGAAAGAATCCCAAGCTTTTGCACCTCAAAACTCGATCTCCATGGTCACTGAGGGCCGCACCTCTGTCACAATCCTCATCAACAATAGGGGACATTTCCTTTACCTCAGCTTGAGGAGGTCTCTAGCCTGTGAGATGGAAGAAAGGTGGACCCATCGTTTCCTAAGTCGATGTAGTGCATAGCACGGTGTCAAGTCCATTCCCTGATCTTTTGTGGCCTGGGAGAGCATAAAAGCACAGACCACCAGATTGTTAGAGGGTACGTTTCAACCATGCGAGTCGCTCAGAAGATCGGAGCATTGAGTAGCTACTACTTAGCAACATTAACACTTGGGAAATCAGCAAAGATGTCAACATAAAATTCATATTTGGACGTGACCAGATTCCCCGCTTGGTTTTCTCTTTTGTATTAATGCAATTTTGTCAAAAAGTTTGCCTATTGAAGGATATATGACTTTTGATCCATGAAGATTTGATGACTTTCTTACCTATTAGCATTACTACAGGAAATGTGGCAATCTGTCTTTCAAGAAACACTTAAAAATCAATATAGAACACACATACAATTATGCTCTTCACTTAGCCACATTTTTTCAGCAATACAATAATCTCGTAAACTGGGACTCTGTCCATTTACAACAGCAAGTTCACCATTACAGTATGTTTAATCACAAAATGCTAAAACTATAGCATATATATTTTTCTCAATGGGCTTCATTGTTACCATATACACGTTTCAATGCTCATGCTGAGCATCCAGGATGTTGCATTATCTCCATTACAATGAACAGTAAATTAATCAAATATACGTACATTGCATTTGTCACTCGGGTACTCTTATACCACCAATGACAATAACAGTAAATTACTCAAAAGTCAAAATTCATACCTGCACCTGTTGTAAATAGTGTTTAAATCTCATTCCTCTTTTTTATAGGCTCTAGAAGGCCATCGATAAAATCCTGAACAGACTGTGTGTACACTACCATTAGACATCTCTGACAGTCCTGGCCAAATTATTGGCTTCTTTTTACTAGGAGTGTGCCACAATGACCTTTTGCCATAAACTGAGACACTAAAAGCTAGCATCAGATTGAAAATGAACCTGCAGCTGACTATCAAGTTCTGCCACTACTATAGTTCATGCCTTGGCATAGTTGTCATAATACGATGTCATTTTTAAGAGACGCAGTATTCCTCTCAATCTGTGTATTACCTTCTATTTCTTTTCAAACAAGTTCAGTTTATAGGAAGAAGTTCACACCCTGAGCAACAATGCTGCTTGAAATTGTTTGAATATTTCATCAATGCTCAAAGTATGAGTTGAAGCAACCACATGCAAATTGGAAACATTACATCCTCTTCGGTACCAGGCAAAGAGCCCTCCATGATAAAGGAGAGAGAACAAAGGCATTCAAAATTGGCACTTCGCATGGTGCTTCAGACATGCAGATGCACATGCAAAAATAGACCTCGTCCTCCTTGATCAAAATCAGTAATAACCAACACATAAAGCATTTTAATAATAATGAATCGTCAATATGTCCAGGTTATGACAGCATATAACAAGAATACAGTCACAGGAGTACAAATCAACCATATTTGATGGCCTCTTTGATGCAATGCCTTAACTGGAACAGCCAATGCTGGTTGTCTGCTGCAAAAAGTTGCCATTGCAGAATAGTTTTCAGGACAAATAAGGATTCCAAGACACCTAAAGAAGAACCTGCAATGACATCTAAAATATAGTGTCTCCCCAAAAGTATTCGAGAGCTTGCTATTGCTGTTGCCCAAAGTAGAGTAATTAAGACAACAAGAGAGTAAACAGACACCTCAAAAGGAACCCCTTTGGTATCTACCATCCAATCAATATATGCAGAGTCAAATATGATACCCTTCCATAAGGAGGAATGTGCTATAATGAAACCTGCAATAAGAAAGGCTCGTGATGAATGACCACTGGGGAAGGAATAATGATCCACAGAAACAACTAAATACATCCCCTTATTGTATACAGGACGAGGTCTGCGAATCAAGACCTTGATAAGGCCAACTATCAGCAAGTCAAATAAAAACCCAACAAGTAGATTGTAGAAGAAGAACTGAGCACTGAATTCTGGAGCCAAGCAGATCGATATTGCCACAGGGATCCAGAAAAGGCCATCACCCGAGTACTCCAGCCCTCTCAATATTGAAGAAGGAACCTTCAGGCCCTTCTTGTGAATCCACAATGAGTGATTAATATCCCAATCTACTAAAAGTTTCAAAAATGACGACCCTTTCTGGTCCGTTTCTTTACACTGACCTGTGATCAACCCATATGAAGCATTAGACTGTAGGCCTCTTGCCAGCAAACACAAGAACTTAATATTTCAATAGGGAAAGAAACATCCAATGATAAGATCACCTTTAGCGATTGAAACTTCCTTCTAAGATCAATATGGAAATCTCTAGGGATATTAAACACACCACTTAAGGAGTTGGCACTAAATTTCACAAGTAATACTGGAAAAGCTGGCCAATACTGATGCCTCCGCTCACTCAGATGAGATACATAGAGGTCAGAAAGTAAACACATCACTACTTGTGTACACATAAATGCCAACAAACTCTAATGATGCCTACAGCACATATGGATTACCTTTTGCCTTCTGGAGATGCTTAAACGTTTCATGTAGAACATCCCTTGTATATATGACTTATGACTTCAACTAGACCAATCTAATACAATTATTCAGTCAAAGAGGTAAAACAAAAATTCAATTCTTTGCAACGCACAGTTTTTATTTCACTTGTCTTCCACAGAGGTCGGTCTCTAAACCATATTGCACTGAAAACTATTGTGAAAATATTCAAAATGTGAGGGTATATTCATTGTTTGAAGATGTATGTCAGAACGTTTATTTTATTGAGACCTACAAAATCAATGACTCTTAAGTCGCAGCTTAATTGATTTGAGAAGCTAAATCAACCTCCCTGAGGATCTGTTCTCTGAGAGCCTAAGTTGTGTACCTTGTTGCTCAAAATATGGATTTAGGAGGCCATTCATATTGCAATCTACTCTCCAGGAAAAACGATTGAGTTGTTAGAATACATGACAAAATAATAAGAAACTAGCAAACCACAACACTCTCCTCAACCAGATGGTGCAATGACGGCAAAGGTGCAGCAAGGGTAGGGACAGTGAAGAGAGAATGAATGCAAGAATGATGAAGGAAGAATGCACAATGCTAAATGCTCAATTCAAGTATGAGAACTGAAGGGAATGCGGCCTAAATAAGTTAATGATCAAACATTTTGCCAACCAGCTGAAGAGCGATGTGGCAGACTGGTAAGGTGCCACCATGTGGTCAAGCCCAAGCTCCCATGACTAAAGAGTCAAGACGAAAATTTGACCCTAGACAAGGTCAATGATACACTAATTGTGCCTAGCTATGGACTTAGATATGCACACGCTTGAGATCCCTTCTCAATGACATATGAAGGAACAAAGTGTTAGAATTTGCCGATTCTATGGGCAGCGCCCAATGTAATTTGTGTGGTGTGGACACTTATTAAAGTGTCAATGTAAGGTGTGTACACCTAGTGTCTTTAGAAACTTAAAGCAGTGACACTAGGCTCTAGAGTAAAATAAACCTAACTAGTTGGTGGAAGGCTGGTTAGGTCAACCCTTGACCTAAACATTAGTTGTACTTTCGCTCTATCTTTCATTCTAGCAAGTACACTCTTCTCTTTTTGCTTCAGCTCACTCTCTTGCTATCATTGTCTCTCCTCTCTCTCTCCATAGCTGGCTGTTATTTTCCAACATTTGGTATCAGAGCAGCTCGTGTGCACGGATTCCATTCAGCCACCATCAGCAGGTGCCATCCCGCCCAAGGTCCTACTGCTGCCAGCTTGGTTCTCAGCTCGAGGAAGAGTTTTCAGTTGCTGTGAGGTGCTGCTAAAGTGGAGGAGGAGCTGTAGCTGAGCCGTCTCTTGTCTACTCCAGATCTGTCCGATTCAGCCATCAGCTCCAAATCTGTCCATTTTCTCCAGATCTGTCCAGCTCAGTCATCTGCTCCAGATCTGCTGTTTTCAGCCTGTGCACAGCCCTGCACACAATCCAACATGCAGTCCCACCCGCAGCCCTGCACGCAGCCCGAGGAGCTGCTGTTTTGGAAGAGCTGCTGCTGTTTTCAGCTCTGCCTGCCATTTTCTCAGCTCTACCCACCATTTTCTCAGTCCTGCCCGCCAATTTCTGCAAACCCTAAAAAGTGCAAAAACCCTAATTTTCAGATTTGGGGTTTTCTCGAAATTTCTGGAATTTCCAATCTATTTCAGTCATCTCTTCTCGAATCTCAGCTTGTCCTGCCCAAACATTTGGGGCTTTTGCTAATTTTTGCTCCCGGAGTTCAAATTGACAACCAATTCAGAGAAATTTCTCAATTTCTACGACATTCCCACCAAAAATTTGGGGCTTTCGCCCGATTGGAGGCCCTTTGCGCAAATTGTTACCAAACTCGTAGACATTGCATAATTTCTTCCACATTGTCTCAAGAATATTTGGGGCTTTTCAGTTTTTTGGATCTAGCATCACGAGGCATATTTCAACTGCTGTTTACTGCTGACACGCATTCCGACGTGACATTTTTGCAGAAATTCCAACTATAAAATACAAATTTCTTCAATTTCTTTGAAATTTTAGAAAGAAATTTGGGGCTTTTGTCCGACACGCACTCCAAGGCAAGCAACAAGCAATACGGCAGCATTTTATTCCTGTTACAGTCAGATTGGGCAAAGAATTTTGGAAAAATTCAATAAATTTTGGTAAGAATCAGCATTAAGTTGTTGTATTTTGTACTTTTGTGGACACACATTTTGAGGCGGGTGTGGTACAGCAATATAGTGCTGTAATTTATGTTGTGCTAAGAATTGCTCTTAGCCACTTAAATAGACCCAAAACATGCTTATTTTAGGCTTATTTAAGCCAAAACCCTAAAACGGGGAGCGGATCAAGAGAGTTAGGTGGAAGAGGATCTAGAACCCTAATTTTCTATAAATTGGCAGTCAACCCTCCACTCTTCCTCGAATCTCGTTTTTGCCGATTTTAGGTGTTATCAGCTTGCTGCCCACACCCCATTGACGGAGGACATCTCAGCCCTTGCTGTCCATCATTGTTCCCTACAGTCTAGCACCTGTTTCCAGCCCTCCACACGCCGATTGCTGCTATTTCTGCCTAGCGACTGACTGCTGATCATCTGCACTACTGTCATACAGTCTGCCACGTCAGCAAACTGTTACATTTACAGGCCCCAGCTGCCGCCCTGACAGTTTTCTCTCTCCTGCTGCAGTCGCTGCAGTTTTTCTCTCTCCTGCAAGCTGTCATGCCTGCATTTTTGGCCTTTCTCTCTCCTACAAGCTGTCCTGCCTACGTTTTTAGTCTTTCTCTCACCTGCTGCCTACGTTTTTAGTCTTTCTCTCTCCTGCAGGCTGTCCTACCTGCGTTTTTAATCTTTCTCTCTCACTGCTGTCTGTATCAAATCCAACTTCACTGCTGCGTTTACTCGTGTTCGACATCCGGAGGCTGCCTTGCTACAATTCAGGATCCGTTCGGAGTACGACACACTCTCCAGCTCATTACCCCTGCCCTAATCCTTAAGATATAGAAGTTCGAGGCATAGTATTCATTCACTGCATAGTGCGTTTGCTACATGAGCATCGTATTATTAGTAGTCATATCATTTCATTTATTCACTGTGTTCATTGTCTCTGAGTTACCCTAACCCTAACCCTAACCCTAACTGTGTTTTTTTATCAGTCTGTGCTTTGTCGTACGGTTTCTGTTTATGCTTCTGTGTTAGGGTATTTTCTTTACCTGGTATCAGAGCCTGGTACTCTCTGAGAAACCTAGACCTTTTATCTGAGAGCTCTTCGCAAGAAGCAAGAACAACAGTAGGTTCAAATGACTTCGAACACATCATCACCGATTCTGTCTCCAGAACAGCCTATGCCGAGAACCGAGCGAGAGCGGGCCAATCAACTTGCTCCACAAAGTTCTGACATGGTGGAAGACACATCTGAGTACGTGGAAGAAAAGATAGGCAAGCTGACCTCTGAAGAATATAAACTGATCATAGCTTATCGACGAAAGAAGATTGAGAATCTCGACCGAAGGATTGTCCTTCAAGAAAAGCTTTTGAATGAAGGTATACATGATTTTCACACTTCAGATGTTGCGCATAAGTCTGATGATGTTGCACGGCCGTTGAGACCTCCACCAGGGATGGGCCCTCCTCTTGGAGAGCAAGATCCAGAGAATTTTCCATTTTTTAGACTCTTCCATTCTCTCCAATGCAAGGTACTTTTGATTCGTCTTTTGTGCCTTCTTCTTTTACCTCTTCTGTATTGCAATATACTGGTAGAGATCATGTGGAAGAAAGAGTCCAGTCTGTTGACTACAGAAAAGGTCCTCTTGAGGACCAATTCTTATATGTTAACACACGTCGAGGGGATTATAAGAAAAAGCCAAGTAACTCTTCTTTTGCCCTTCCTTCTTTTCCGTCTACTTCACATAATCAGAATGAATTTGGTGTTTCTTTCACTTCATTACATGGTGCATCATCATCTTCGTAGTTTCATTTTCAGTCTTTAAATGATAAAAATGAACAAAAAGAATCTGCACCTCATACATCTCACTCTCAAACCCACCCATCCCACCACATTCTTCCGCTGCTTCACCACTTCCATTTACACCATTTACATTTCCATTTCAGATACCTCATGTCGCACCGCACATCGCACCGAGGGGTTATGGAAACATAGACACATCCTTTAGGACCTCATCCTTCCCTCAGTCGGGTGGTGTTCCACCTACCTCATACACACTTTCGGGATCATTGCAGCCTAGGTATCCCACTCAGTCTCTCCCGAGTGTGGATCAGTTGCCTCCACAGTTTGCCTCCATGGCATTGCCTAGTGGACCTTCTAGTCATCCTGTTGTGTCCCAGCCTCACTTTGGACAAGGCTACCGTATCCCAATGTCTCCACCTACACCGGCACCTTATGGAAACATTCATGTTACAATGCCTCCGTATCAATCAGCACTCATTGGACACTCACAGCCTCCTTCTGCCTACCCACCTCTTCCTCCTCCCTCTTTCTCTTATCAGACACACCCACCCCCATCATCTTTCCCACCATCATCTTACACCACCTACCCGACACCTCATGGTTGTAGCTCATCTTCTGCCAAGAATGCATTTAATGACAAGACTCATTTTAACATGTCAAACTTTACTACTTGGTCGAATTTGATGAGACATGTCCTTGACTCACAGAACCTATGGAACCTTGTGCAGGGGTTGGAACCACAACTCGATCCCGCATTTGTTCCATACGAGGTCGTCCGCTCATGGAAGGCTAGGAATGCCTCCGCTATTGTCGAGCTGATGCAGGGCTTATTGCCTAAGTTTCATTCTCAGCTTCAACATTTTGACTTAGCGTCAGAGCGATGGGCACACTTGACTAACCGCTATGTGGCTTGGGATAGAATCCGTCGTATTAATCTTGACCATGAGCTTCACCTTTTCAAAATCACTGACCGGGATAACTTGAAAGTCAAGTTGGCTGAGTATCGGCATCTCCTCGCTGAATTCTCCACTACGGGAACTCCCAAGTCCTCTGACAATCAGGTCACATTGTTCCTAAATAAACTCCCCAAGAAATACTTCAATTTTATGGAAGGAATCGTTTCAAAGCCTACCATGCCTACATTCTATGAATTTCAGTGTCAACTATTGCGTTACGCACAGTTCTTCGATCACTTTCATATGAATTCCTCTTCAGAGGAGGCTCTTCTTGCTCATTCTCAGAAAGGGCAACAAGGGAAGGGCAAACCAAACCGATCCTCCACTCAAAATCAAAATCAAACTCAAAAGCTAAATCAATCTGGGGATTCTCAAGGAAACTCCCAATCACAACTTAAATCAAGGTGGCAGAATGTACCTAAAAAGAATAGGTATTGTCAACATTGTCAAAAGACTGGCCATTTTGACGACGAGTATCGATCAAAGGCACAAGGCACAACACCAAAACCTAACTCTCACACCCCCGCCCCTCAGTCGGGCAACCCCCAGCAAGGGAGACAAGGTGATGGCAAGGGGCAATTTAAAGGTCAGACTCACACTGCCACCGCACAGCCATCTCAGTCGACAACGTTCTCAACTCCAAAGGGCTTGTCTGACTGGTCTGCATAGGCTCACATCATCTCCGTAGAGACATCCAATGCAAGTCTCGTTCACATCTATGAGTTGCCTCCTGACAAGGTTACTGCAAAGGCCCACTCGTCACAGCCGAGCACTTCAACTCTAGTTTGGATTGTGGACAGTGAAGCTACACATCACATGACTCTTGTAGAGGACATTTTCCGTACCCAAGCCCCTGCAACCGAGCGGGTCCGTATAGGAAACAACTCCTCGATCAAGATTCAAGCTCAAGGTTGCGTTAGTTTTGCCATTGACAAGGGTGCGGATCTAGTTTCGCTGAACAATGTATATCATGTCCCTCAGCTTGGGGTGAACTTGTTATCTATTCAGCATCTTTGCCGCGGTCGGGGCGAGCTGTTTTCTTTACAGCGACCACAGTCGAGGCCCTTGACTCTCAAACTGATTTAGTGATTGCTCGCGGTGAGGCACAACCTAATGGCCTATACTACATGACTCATTTTCTCACCGAGCCGACTGCTGAGGGCTCTGTGTTCCATAGCTTCCAGGCCTTAGCCATATCTCAAGAGCCTACGAACAATGAGCGTCTTTGGCATTTTCACTTAGGGCATCTTGGTTATGACTCACTTTATGATTGTCACGCCATGAGCTGATTAAGGGCCTTCCATGCCTAAAGCTAGCTCAAGATGTCTGTAAAGCCTATCAGCTCGGAAAGTAGCACCGTACCCCATTTCCTCAGCAGTCTACTCATAGAGCTGAGGAGCCTCTTAGATTGATTCACGTTGATCTTTGCGGGCCGACATCCACTGCTGCTTTGAACGACATGTTGTACTTCTTTTTGATAGTGGATGATCATTCTCGATACATGTGGGTGTACTTCCTAAAGCATAAGTCAAATGCTTTCACATATTTTTCTGCTTGGGTGTTGCTGGTTCATAACCTAATTGGTCGTCGTGTCAGGTGCATGAGGAGTGATAGCGGTGGTGAGTTTATCTCCCACGAGTTTTCCGAGTTTCTACAAAAGCATGGCATTTCTCACCAGCTCGCCTCTACCAACTCTCCCTCTCAAAATGGAGTCGTAGAGCGTAGGAACCGCACAGTCATGGAAATGGCACGCTCTATGTTGTTCGCAGCAGAGCTTCTTGAGCGCCTTTAGGTTGAGGCTGTTAACACTTCAGTGTACATTCTCAACCGATGCCCACCTGCTGCTCTCCTTAGAAGACCCGGTATGAGGCATTATTTTGACTCTCTGCCTGTTATTTCCCACTTCAGAGTCTTCGAGTGTCGTGCGTACGCATACATGCCTGATGACAAGATAGGCAAGCTTACCACTTCAGATCAGACACGGTCAGTGGCCACGCCTCTTGATCCTACTGTCCACTTGTTGAAGGATATCCTAGGACAGCCCTTCGATGCACACACCTATCGTTCTATATTAGAAAAACTTATTTGGTTAATTCACACTAGGCCAGATTTAGCTTACTCAGTCAGTTAGCATACTCAGTTAGCTTCATTTTCCATGTGACTATCCCACAGTTGTCTACTGCGACAACCCGAGTGTCATTGCCCTTGCGAGCAATCCGATCATCACACCACGGACACGGCATGTGGGAGTCCACTTCTACTTTTTCAGAGAGCAGGTTGAGCTTGTTAGCAGTCATGTTTGTCATGCCTTGTCATCTCCTGCCTATGAGCCTCAGTCTGAGTCAGACGAGGACATTAGGAGCTCTGACATGTCTATCATGTGTTATGATGGGGGAGGCTAGTCACTCTCGACTGGCTGTCTTAGGATGTGTATTTCTTTTTGGCCTCTTTTAGTGGGCAGTCATTGGCTGCCCGGTCACTTTTTTGGTCACTAATGTGGGGCACCCATTTTAGGGCATTTTTAGGGTTTGCGCCCATTTTAGGGTTAGGGTTAGGGTTTGTCCTTTTGCCTATTTATACGCAGCCCCCCTCCCCACTTGATCACTTGTCTTCTTGCAGATTTCGACACTCCTTCTCCCCCGTGGTGGTGCTGCCATCATCATCAGCCTGATCTGGTGCCCTCACTGACGTTGTGGGCTGCGTGCAAGGACTGATCAGTCTCCTTCCGCCTTCCCGTTTGTATTCAGCATTCATTTCAGTCAGTGCAAATTTCTCTTCCTTATTTTCTGCTCTCTCTCTCTCTCTCTCCCTCCCTCCGTGTTCGTATTCCTTCTTCCGCAGCGCACTCTCACATAGTATCAGAGCCGAAGGAGAGTACATGGAGCTGAGATTTACGCAGGAGATCACCCAAATCTTTGTGTTTGCTGCTGGCCTCATCCCCAACAGCCAAGGCGGCCCTTCCAGGAGGTCACAATCCTTGCGTTTGCTGCAGGCGCCTTCTCCAGTGGCTGCCATGTCATCAACAACCTCTTCGTGCTTGCGTTTTCAGTCAGGGCGGCCCCCCCTACAGCTGGGCGACACTCCTCCAGGCTGCGTTTTGCTGATCTAGCTGTCGTTCCATCTCCAGGCAGCTCTTCTCCTGCTGGCGACCTATTCCCAAGCTGCGTTTTGGTGCTGGCGGCTTCTGTCTTGGTGCTATTCATCAGACAACCTTGCGTTTTGCAGCTCCAGGTGTCTGTAGGCCTCCCTGCCTGCGTTTTGGTGATTGGTGACCATACTGCTGGTCATTAGGCATCGGCAAAGTTTTCTTTGGTGTTTGGTGTTTTGCAGATTGGAATATGTCTTCTCATCAGTTTACGGGCTTTGATGACTCAGATGACGAGCTTTTGTCTCGACACTCATCTGAAAGGAGGCGTGATTTCTATCACGAGGACCGTCGTCCGAAGTCTATTTCTCTTTCCCGTCCCCCTTCTATTCATGTATCTCGGCGAGCCCCTTCTAGTGGGCCGAAGATGCAGCCTTTGGTACCCCCTTGTACAGGTACCCGTACTTCCTCAGCTGCCCAAAGAGGACCGGTTGGATGGCTCCAACTTTTCTCTATGGTCCTGCAAGGTGGAGTGTATCTTGGACTCCTTCAATCTTTGGGAGCTTGTTTCTGTTCCTATTCCCCGGCCTAAGGTGGATCCCGCAGATGGGACTTCTATGGATCGTGCAGCCTTATGGGATCGGCTCAATTCTACAGCCAAATCTTTTCTCTTTCTGAGTTTGCAGGATTCTGTCCTTGTTCATGTTCACTGCAGCAGACGTGTGGAGAAAGCTCGCGTCTCTCTATCACCAGAAGACGTTTGCCCACCGGATATCTCTCGAAAAGAAGTTGCGGATGCTCGCTATTGATGATAGTCCTTCCATGAAGGACCACATCAACAGATTACAGGATTTGAGGGATGAGCATCCCTCGGTCGAACGATATCTTCTGAAGACATGGCTATGATTCTTTTGACTCAGCTGCCATCGTCTCGGTTTGATGTCTTCTACACCAGCCTTCTTACTTCAAGTACCCGTGCCCAGCTTCTATGGGAGAAACTATCCCCGCTTGTCTTGGAGCATGACGAGCGACTTAGAGAGGTCAGTGCTAGTGGATCCGACTCCACTAGAGCCTTTGTTGCAGGTTCGGGAGGGCAGAAGAAGAAGAAGAAGTCAAAGGCTAAGAAGAAGGATAGTTCTTCAAGCTCTGACTCAGATTCAGAGAGACAGAAGTGCCCACACTGTGGAAAAGGGACACATCCCGAGGAGAAATGCTGGAAGAAGTACCCTCACCTTCGTCCGGGAGCGAAGGGTGGATCTACATCGGAGCCTTCTTCTACCTCTACACCAGTTGTTACCCATGAGTCAGTGTTCCTTCATATCCATGCTTTGGAGGAGGATCCTTCTTCTGTGGCTACAGTGTCTTCTGCGCAGCCTTGGTTAGTGGACAGTGGTGCTTCGAGTCATATGTCTCCCCGAGGTGATTTGTTACAAGATCTCCGTCCATCAGAGGGTTCAGTCACTGTTGGTGACATTTTATCGGTGCCTATTAGTGGTATTGGCACATTGCCTTTGTTTACCGACCGACCTTCGAGCTCCTTTTCACAAGCCCTACATGTTCCGGATTTGGGCCTTCCCCTTCTCTCAGTTTATGGCCTTACGAGGCTTGGCACACGAGTGATCTTCACCGAGCATGCCGTTGTTATTGAGGATTCTTTTACAGAAGTTGTCTTATCTACAGGTTGGCAGGAGAGCGGGCTTTACAGGCTCCATTCCCCTTCTTTGATGCAAGGTCATCCACGGCAATCTATTGCTACACCCGTTCCCGCTTGTGCACCTTCTATTCCACAGGTTCCTTCCCACCCCCCACCTCCTCCGGTGGTTCCCTCGTACCCCCCATCCCTTTTAGCGGGGGACGATCTTGGTGATGCGACTGTGGATTCCCTGGCCCCTAGTGTTTTAGAGGGGGATTCCCAGGATCGTGAGGAGCTCCTTCAGCGGCAGTCTACATCGACGGACTTCATCGACCTTGGCATTCCTCTTGCCACCCCAGGATCTGTTTCTCCCTTGGCCTTCAGCCACATCCAAGATCTGAGAGGAGGTGTTAGCAGTCATGTTTGTCATGCCTTGTCATCTCCTACCTGTGAGCCTCAATCTGAGTCAGACGAGAACATTAGGAGCTCTGACATGTCTGTCATGTGTTATGATGGGGGAGGCTAGTCACTCTCGACTGGCTGTCTTAGGATGTGTATTTCTTTTTGGCCTCTTTTAGTGGGCAGCCACTAGCTTCCCGGCCACTTTTTTGATCACTGATGTAGGGCACCCATTTTAGGGCATTTTTAGGGTTTGCGCCCATTTTAGGGTTAGGGTTAGGGTTTGTCCTTTTGCCTATTTATAGGCAGCCCCCCTCCCCACTTGATCACTTGTCTTCTTGCAAATTCCGACACTCCTCCTTCCCCGTGGTGGTGCTACCATCATCATCAACCTAATCTGGTGCCCTCACTAACGCTGTGGGCTGCGTGCAGGGACTGATCGGTCTCCTTCCGCCTTCCCGTTTGTATTCAGCATTCATTTCAGTAGGTGCAGATTTCTCTTCCTTATTTTCTGCTTTCTCTCTCTCTCTCTCTCCCTCCGTGTTCGTATTCCTTCTTCCACAGCGCACTCTCACAGAGCTAGACACTATTCGCCTAGAGTTTGTGCCATTATCAGATAATTTTACAGATATCTTGACCAAAGCAGTCAACCAGCCGGTTCTTCAGTACGTGCTACCCTGGATCGGCTTGGATACACCCTCCTCTATTTCTTCAGCTTGACGGGGAGAGGATGCTTCTCTCTTGGTTTCCCTTTCATTTTGAGAGGGGGCGGCTTTTACTCTTGATCGTGACAATAATGATACTTACAGTTTTTAGACATTACATTCACTTATTCTTTTGTATTGTATTATGGGCATTTGTAACTTCATCCACACTGTCAGGATGACCTGATTGTAAAAGGACACTTGGACAAGTGAACAATTCCCCTATGAGGACACTGTCCCAGTGGCACCGTTGCATAGCGTATTGCATGAGCATGACATCTTGCATCTCCCTTCGCATTACCCCATGCATTGGCATTCTATTCATGTAAACATACATCTGTGCGCATTTATCCCTTTTCGGTCTTTTGGAGTGGTCAACTCTAGGATCCACCATATTCGTAGCATAACACATGGCAGTTCTCCTAACGGCAGTTTCCCTACTCTTGCTTGCTTGCTTGTTTTGCTTGTCTTGCTAAGCCCACCATCCTCTTTTTTGCCTTTCCACATATTCACCACATGATTGGCACATACACACACTTGTTCTCATCCTTAGGCACTTATCCTAGTCAGTGCAAGAGATTGATCTGCTAGTTTTGTGCTTGACTTGGGTTTAAAACTCTCTTTATCTTTTCCTATCTGTCCCTTAATCGGCCGATGTCCCTATATTACTTACGTATTTTCAAAACATTTCAAAAAAAAAAAATCCATTGATTCCATCCGCCTTTATAGGACTTAGTAGGCCCTTGGGCAGCCGCCGAGCACCCTTGGTCCAATGCCCTGGCCTCTCTGGGGTGATCACTTGGGCTCCCTTGGTAAGATAACCATCGCCTCTGTAGTCTTGATAGGCCATTGCGCAGCTGACGTGCACCCTTTGTACGATACCCTGGCTGCTTTGGAATGGGACACCTTGGGGTAAATCAAAATTTAGGCTAGCCTACTTTTCTCACCCTATTTTGGGTCTGAGAGAGGGTGTTGTACTAAGAATTACTCTTAGCCACTTAAACAGCCCCAAAACATGCTTATTTTAGGCTTATTTTAGCCAAAACCCTAAAACAGGGAGCGGATTGAGAGAGTTAAGTGGGAGAGGATCTAGAGCCCTAATTTTCTATAAATTGGCAGCCAGCCCTCCACTCTTCCCCGAATCTCATTTTTGCAGGTTTCATGTGTTATCAGCTTGCTGCCCACACCCCGTTCGCGGAGGATATCTCAGCCCTTGCTGTCCATCACTGTTCCCTATAGTCTGGCGCCTGTTTCCAGCCCTCCACACGTTGATTGCTGCTATTTCTGCCTAGCAACTAACTGCTGATCATCTGCACTGCTGTTGTACAGCCTGCCACATCAACAAACTGCTGTGTTTGCAGGCCCCAGCTGCCGCCCTAACAATTTTCTCTCTCCTGCTGCAGCCGCTGCAGTTTTTCTCTCTCCTACAAGCTGTCCTGCCTGCGTTTTTAGTCTTTCTCTCTCCTGCAAGCTGTCCTGCCTATGTCTTTAGTCTTTCTCTCACCTGATGTCTGTGTTTTTAGTCTTTCTCTCTCCTGCAGGCTGTTCTGCCTACGTTTTTAGTCTTTCTCTCTCCTCACTGCTGTCTGCATCAGATCCAGCTTCTCACTGCTGTGTTTACTCGTGTTCGACATCCGGAGGCTGCCTTGCTGCGATTCGGGATTTGTTCGGAGTACGACACACTCTCCAGCTCATTACACCTGCCCTAATCCTTGAGATACAGGAGTTCAAGGTACAGTATTCATTCACTACATAGTGTGTTTGTTGCATGAGCATCGTATTATTAGTAGTCATATCATTTCATTTATTCACTGTGTTCATTGTCTCTGAGTTATCCTAACCCTAACTGTGTTCTTTTATCAGTCTATGCTTTGTCGTACGGTTTCTATTTATGCTTCTGTGTTAGGGTATTTTCTTTACAATTTACTAGTTGAGTGCTGATTTGGGTGGCATTGTGCACACTTTGGCATTTGTGTGACAATTTGGTACTTGTTTCTTAATCCCGTGGGGGATTTTGGTACTCTGAATAGTATACTCTATACTTCAGCATTCAAGTATTTAGCTACAGATTTTTGTCTATCATTAACAACATGGCACATCAAGGGAATAATGATCAAAGCAACATCCTTGGTGTCCTCACTCAAGAGGACAAACTTAATGGCTCAAACTACCCACTGTGGAATTTTATGGTCCGTAACCTTCTTGTGAAGGACTTGTGGGACTATGTTACAGGTGATTTGCAACGACCAGGAGGTCTTGCACCTCAGACACCTCAGCGTAACGCTCGAGAACAGGTTGTTGGTGTTGCTTGTGGTGGTATTGGTGCTGCTACTGCTGCTGCCCCTCCTCTCCCTCCTCTTCAAATTCAAACTCCGACTCAAGCCATGAGGCGAAGACAAAGGCCACGAATGGCTCCTCTACAGCATTCTAGTCCTAGTGATGCAACAATCCCTTCATGAATCTCCAATGCCAGAGAGGGAGTTCAGAGTGCGAGAGAGTGGTGGTGGGGTATCCAAGCCTCATCCATGTGCAAGTGTGATTGAACCAAATTGCAGCTTTCCACATCATCGACTAATTCCAGTAAATTTAATCCTAATACTACTTTGCCCTTCAAGTTCATAACGGGATCTTTGACAAAGAGCAATCTTTGCTTCTAGTTTGATCTCACATGAGGGGATGCTTTTGATGGAAAAATTGAACCACAAACTAATAAAGTAAGCACTCAATTGCATGAATTGAAATTGAACACAAAGAGAAATAGAAAGACAAATGCAAAAAGAGAAGCACGATACAAATTGGGTGCAATCACCCCCCATGCATTTAGAGGGCTCTCCTCAATGCATGTGCTTATTGATACTACTACTCTTACGCTCAAAATAGAATATTGCATCCATACTTTATACTCTTTTTATGAATGGCTCCTCTTTTCCTAATATCTAAGTAATATCTAAAATTCTAACCACTATCTTTGGACTCAAATAAATAATCATGCCAACCTTAGGACTAAATATTTACAAGAATATAAAAATGTATTGCCCATTAAGTGCTAAAACAATATATCTCAAAGAATGCCAAAATAATTACTCACACTCCATGTAGTGATTCATTTGTTAGCAGTCGTGTATCCAATGTGGTCATCTCCTGCCTGTGGGCCTCAGTTGAAGTCAAACGGGGACATTAGGAGCTCTGATATTGTATTTATTTGTCATTTTCTGCTTTAGACACTTTAGATAGAGGGTACATTAGTGCATTTCTTTTTATGCACTTTTGGCTATTTTTTAAGGGTTTGACCACATTTTTTAGGGTTTTAACCACATTCAGGATTTTCCCTCTTTTTCAAATATATATAGGTAGCCTACCCTCTCACTCTTATAATCCATCATTGATCCTTCATGATTAGCTAGCCCTCCTCATTCTCTTATCCCCCTGCTACAGTTTGGCACCCACACTCATCTCAGGAGCTTGGCGGCCTGCCTTTTCAGCCATCAGTGCCAACAAGCCTGCACTTTATATTTAACAGCCTCATTGGCAACTGGGCAGCAGTTTAATACTGCTGGGCGGCCTGTTTTTCAGGCATCAGTGCCAGCAAACCTGCATTTTACAGCTGAGAGTCTCGTTGGCAACTGGCAGGCAGTTTATTACTGCTGGGCGGTCTGTTTTTCACCTGATTGGCAGTTAGCAGATCTGCGTTTAGTGCAGGTTTTGCTCCTGACTGCTGCACCTCGAAAACCCTTCCAAAATTGGCTGCGATTCAGTTCCTTCCTGTCTGCATTTCTTCCAGCAGATCTGCATTTTGTGCAGGTTTCCTCCCTCAGCTCTGCGTTTCTGGCTTTCAGGCAGTTTCTTGCGCTGGGCAACCTATTACAAGCCTAGGCAACTTCATCTACAGCACTCGGGCGGGCTTTTCCATGCAGATAGTCTCTTTGTCAACAACTGGGCACAACCTATTGTGTGCTGGGCGGCCCATTTACAGGTAATACACCAATTCCTCCTCCTCTTGTGGATCCCCCTCTCATCTTGGCGAGGATCTCATTCGCGATGTTTTGAGGGATTTCCTTGCATAAAGGAACTCCCCCCCCCCCCCCCAAACCCCTGGTCCTTAAAGCATGTTGGAGAAGCCGGGTTGTACCACTTGTATAGCGCTTCCAACAATACTTGCACGTCCAATGGTAGGAGTTGGACTTCTTTGTATCCCTCTCCACATGGATCGCATGCAAATTGAAGGCCTCGTGCTTCTCACAAGTCATGGTACCGATGACGGATGGAGAGGCCCGAGGGAGAGAGAGAAGGGGGGTGTTGAGAAACCCTTCACCCGCAGTTTGCGTTTTTGCGTTTCTACGTTTTGCGTTTAGGGTTTGCGTTTAAGGTTTGCAGCACCAAAAAGAGGCGCCATCCTAGACTGACTATGCCTATTTATAAGCCACTCTCTCATTCATTCCTTACGGTTGATTCATTCAGTCCGTCACCTCTTCTCTCCAGCCTCTCCATTACCCTTACACCCCTTCAGGAGAACATTGCGGTTCGTGGTTCGTGGCTGTCTTCATCATCTTCCTTGTGCTACGGCACCCTTGTTCCTTGTATCACATTCACTCCATGATTCGGAACTTCATCATTCCATTCATCAGAGTTTCTTCTCTTTTCTCTCCTCTTCTCCATGTTTGCTGAGTTCACTCGGTGTTCCTCCCCGCCAACCCTACTGTCTCGCTGGTATGTCATCTTTTGACAGGGGGGGGAGTGAGATGCTTGAGTCTTAACTCTTGAAACTTGAAACTTGAAAGAGAGAGAGAGGGTTGAGGTAAACTTTAAAGTTGAAAGAGCAAGAGTGAGAGAAGGGATGGGAGAGACTTGAGGCTTGAGGCTTGATAGGGTGCAGGAAAGAGAAGAGAGCAAGAGGCTAGAGCTTCATGAATCACAAATCAATTCAAGATTCAAGAGAGTTAGATGAGAATGGCAAATGCCATGGAGAGGAGCACCTTTTGCAAATGAGAGAAGGATCAAACAGTCAAAGAGGGGTCAAGAGTCAAACATAGTTGTTAGTTGGATGGAATCCAAGGGGGGTTGGGGGAGGAGTGCATAGCTGGAAAAGGGGGTAGCTAAGGTATCCGAGGCTTCCCTACCCCCCAAAAGTGCCACACAAGAGACACGCATAGGCAGAATGCACAGATAGAACGCAGGGAGGACCTGGCAAACTCAACAGCCAAACAAGGCCAATTTTTTCATACGGTGCGATCAATATCATACAGCATACGAGTGCAACCATGCTTGTGAGTCTCAAGTCTGAGTCAAATGTGGACATTAGGATCTTTGACATTATATTTATCTATCATTTTATGTGTTTTAGACACTTTAGTGGAGGACACACTAGTGCATTTTTTTTGTGTACTTTTAGCTAATTTTTTAGTGGTTTGAAAACATTTAGGATTCTCTCCCTTTTTCGTCTATATATAGGCAACCTACCCTCCCACATCCATTATCCATCATTTATCCTTCGTGATGATTAGTCAACCCTCCTCATTCTCTCATCCCCCTACTACCGTCCGGCACCCACACTGACACGACGAGTTGCGTATTTGGGCTAACCATTGCAACCTTATACCTTCAATCATTGTAGTTACATTGTTCCTTCTCCCTCCTATATTCTCTTTGTCTCCTCTCCATATTCACTTTCCACTTTCCATTGCGCACTCTCACATAAATAACAGTGCTATCTTTAACATCAACAAACTAGATGGCACTAATTACAGCTATTGGAAGGTTGACCCAAAGCTTTGGATGACAATTTCTTCTTTTTTTCCCTTGATGTCCTTCTTTGGAAAATGCCAAAATTCAATAAATCAAGGATTTTTTGCAAGTTGATCAAAGATATTAGTTGTCCTCAATTATGCCTTAAATTAGGCATCATAATCCTCTTTCCCTTGCTAGTCATCAACATTTGGAGTCCTTTGAGAGACCCAACTCATGATCGAATCTAACATTCCTAATATACTACCCATACTACATGCAATACCAAGATCAACCATTGTATTTTTTCCAATACTTTGTGACCTTTCAAATTGTGATGCATCACCATAACTTCAATCCTCACCTCTAGAGTATGATGATGACATGCTTGTTGATTCACACAGCTTATTACAAATTCAACAAATTGCAAGATATGGCAAGGCTTGGTGCAAAAATTGCAAATTAAGCCATTGAAACATGAGTCTATAGAGCCCAAACCCTTTGATGTAGAGGATTGGGCTGAACTAGATGAGTTATGTAAATTTACAATCATTTTGTCACTCTCTAAGCAAGTTTTCTATAGGGTTGTCTCTAAAGAGCAGACCACCTGGGAGTTATGGGACAAGATTTTGTTCTCAATCACATAGATAGTCTTGCAATAAGTCCTGTGGCCATGAGTCTACATTGAGTTGTCATTATTGTGGGAAGTAAGGTCATATTTGGCTGAAGTTCCATAAAATGTGTAATGACAAGTGCAAGGAAAAGGGAAAGGATAAAGTGCAGGAAAAGAACGATGATCGTAACATTATCCCTAGCAAGTCCAGTGTCAAGATTAAAGAGATTAATGTCCTGCAAATTGATTCTGATAATAATTACATACATGTAACTTCTCTTGATGTTTTGCAGTTGACTAATGCCTCGTCCACCTATGCCCAATATTGGCTGATTGATTCAAGGACTTCATTTTATGTTACCCCTAATTGAGAGTGATTCCACTCCTATTGCAGCATGACAAGATCTATCAAATTGGGTAGCACGAAATATTGTCGATATTGGAGATATCCAACCGCAATTTGCTTCATGCAATATCTTTATTTTGCATAATGTGTGCTAAGTTCCAACTTCAACTAAAAGTCTACTTTCTGCCAAACACTTGGATGATACAGGTTGTGTTGTATCCTTTGGGAATTCCTTATAAAAGATTACTCGTGAAAATCTTATCCTGGTGCATGGTGTCAACCCTGACACTCTTTATCTCTTACTTGTATCTAGGTCTATTGACCATGTTTTGACAATGGCTACAGTACCACATATATAATTATGGAATCGTCACCTTGGACACATATCATTAAAGGAAAAGAAAATATTTATCCGTTTGCAATATCTTTTATCCCTTGATTATAAATGTTTTGATTCTTGTGATCATTGTCTTTATAACAAGCAAACCCATAGTTTGTATAAGAATTCTAACATTACGTGCATAGGTGATCTCTGGCTCTTATTCATTCTAATATTTATGAACATATGCCCTATAAATCGTTAGATGATACAAAGTATTTCATTATTTTCACTGATAATTAGTCCCATAAGATCTAGGCATATCCCATAAAGCAAAAATCAAAAGTATTTACTATGTCTCAGCCTTGGCTTACTTTTCTTAAGAACCACTCTGGGTATAGACTGAAACGCCTACAATCTAACAATGGGAGTGAGTATGTATCTAAAGTCTTGAGTAATTTTGTGATGAGAGGAGTATTAAGCATCAGTTGACTGCCCCATACATTCCACCCCAAAATGGTATAGCTAAGTGTATGAACAGGACGATTCAAGAGTGAGTCCATAGTATGCTTATCCAAGCAGGCTTACTGCAACACTTTTCAATTAGAGCAATTACTATTGCCATACATTTGATTAATCAATCTCCATACACTACTCTTGACTATCAGGTTATTGAGGAGGTATAATCTAGAAAACCTCCATATTATACTCATTTGCATGTCTTTGGTTGTGAGGCCTTCTACCGTGTTTCCAAGAATAAGCGCAATAAGCTGGACCCTAAGTCCTTGAAATGAATCTTTCATGGTTATGAAGATGCATGTAATATAGGCTATCACCTATGAAATCTGTAAGCTCGAAAGGTCATTTGAAGCCATGATTATTTCCATCAGGAGAAAATGCATAAGCAGACTAAGCCAGTCATTAAAGTATGCACGATGATATTTCAGAAGGAACTTCCTATTATTATACAGTCAACTAGAGAGAGTGCAACAATTGATGCTCCAGCAGCAAAAACCATTATGTTAAACAGAATGTACAAGCCCCACGGCCTATTTTGAAAAGGTCTAATAGAGATGGACATCAATCTAATCGGTTTGCATCCTCCATAGATTATGTTATGGTGATAGATTGTGAGCCTCTTACCTATAATGAGGCCATGCACAAAGATGATAGTCACTCTTAGAAAATGACTATGCAATCAGAGCAGGACTCACTGCAAAAAAATCATAAGTGAGATTTGATACCTTTGTCTAATGGAAAGCATACTTTGCCATGTAAGTAGATATACAAGTTGAAGAGTACCCCTAAACACCCCAAGCCAGCTATAAGGCCAAATCGGTTGCTAAGGGTTTTAAACAAGAGCATAGTGTTGTGAAATCACATGGATGTCAAGAGATTTATATGCAACAACCTTAGGGCTTTAAGAAAAAAGTCAAGGAACACCTAGTGTACAAGTTGAGAAAGAGCCTTTATGGCCTTAAACAAGCACCTAGGAAATGGTACCACAAGTTTAATGCTTTCATGCATTCACAAGGATATACCCACAACCATATGGATCCATGTTTATACACGAAGAAAGCTCATGATGACAACCTTATGATTTCGGTACTCTATATAGATAATATGTTGATTGTTGGGAGCACTCATGATGACGTGGATACCTTGAAAAGTCGGCTCAAGAAGAGCTTTAAGATGCAGAACATGGAACAAGTCTTACATATTCTTGAAATGCGCATCACAGGAGATGTGCATCACACACAATTGCTTTAGGGGACTCTTTTACTTGTCACAAAGGAAGTACATTCAGAAGATTCTTAAAGGATTTCATATGCAAGTTGTTAAAGCTTATTAACTTTCCTTTGTTTTCTCATATGAAGATAAATCAGGTAAATTATCCACAGTCTGATGAGCAGAAGGCCAAGATGACCAAGATCCCTTATGCATCCACAATGAATAATTTGAAGTATACTATGATAGCCACTCATCCTAACATAACATTTGCAATGGGAGTTGTGACACGCTATATAGCTACACCTCGCAAGCAACATTGGGATTATGTGAAGAGTATCATGAGGTACCTTAAGAGCACTACAGATGTGTGCATATGTTATGGTGGCTAGGATAAAGAAGTCACAAGATACACTAACTATGATTTTGCAAAACATACAAATAGTAGAAAATCCATCTCTATTTATGTCTTCACATTTGTTGAAAATGTTATTTCTCAAATGTTCATAGTGCAGAAATACACGACCCTATCTACTACAAAGGTAAAGCATGTTGCAACCACTCAGCCTTACAAGGAGACTCTCTGGTCAGGCCATCTAGTCACAGATCTTGGTATTACTAATGTGGTCCTTATACTACATTTGGATTCTATAAGTGTTATTTAGTTGGCCAAGAATTTGATCTTCCATACAAAAACAAAGCACATTAAGGTGTATCACCACTTTATCAGAGAGGTCGTTAAGAAAGTCCATCGAGATGCATTTTGCCTTCCTTAGGAAGCTAATGGACATTGGATGAGATGGCATCTTTTCTCATCCTATTGTACTTTATACACATTTATACTTTGTCACTTTCTTCTTATTCTTTTCTCACTAGGGACGCATTCACCTTTAAGTAATAGATTGTTAGAGTGAAAGGGTCAGTGTCTACACCGCCTGTATATTCACTACATTGACAATACCCGCACACCTATACACTGCAAGTAACGTGCTCCCATCATTATCACTCCATTTGTTATTCTTTCAATAACTAATAGAATAAAAAAAACAAGTCACATATTATGACTGTTGGATTTCCCGCATCTTGTGTGTTACTCTCTTGCTCTCTTGCTCCATCTACCATAGCTCATACCTCCGGTGCTCCCGCTTGCTTCTGCTCTCACTTAGGCTTCTCCATTCAAAACAGTACCAACGGCTGCCATTGTATGCCCCATAAAGACCAACAAAATATAAGACAATATCCCACCTCAACTCACACTAGACATTCTTGTTTAAGCAAGTGTTGGAAATCAGCCATGGATCTCCATGGTACCACATGCACCAATTATCTATCACAGAAAAGGGGCAGCTAGGGCAAAAGGTCATTTCGATCCTTGGCTTTATGCACACGTGAGCTCTTAGAAGTCTCTACAAAAATCTCTTCTACACAATCGCACTATAAGATAGAAGTCAACCACTAAACCATCCAAGGTAGCACTGGAATCTTGCCTGTGAAAAAATGATTGTTCTACACTCATAAAAAGCAAAAAAAGAGCAAAGCACTTTCTGCATGTCAACATGAGTATCCACAATATCCTCTTCATCACAATTTGGACTCTTGCTATGGTCATGTTGAACATATTCACCCAGTAAAGAATTAGCAAATTCCAACATATAGTTTCGATCCCAAGTCTCTTGGGATTCATCTGAGCGATGGGCAACCTATGCATACAAGCGCAGCATCCACTCAACAAGGATACAGCTCTCAAAGATCATCATGGAATCATCTGCATGCTATTTACTGAGTTTCACAACCAGCTGTGTATCATGACATAGAGCCATTTCCTTAGTACATGGTACCATCTCATCTTCTTCCTCAGAATTCAGTCCCAAGGCATCCACGACCTGATCAATGAAAGCTGTATTGAGCTTGAGCATGGTGACAGGGTCAGGTCTTGTCTCTGCCTGTTTCCCTATTGAAGTAACACATTCAAAGCAGAGCCCCTTACTGCCTCCTTCCAAAGTTCATTACTTCTCTCTCCACTAGTCACTCTGATCTTTGATCTCTGATTATCAGTCTGCAACCCTGCAAGTCTGCTCTGGCCGTCAGCCTGCAAACCCACGTTTTGCGCAGTGGTGGTGACCTGCACCCCCACGTGTCTATCTATTTTGCCAGTCTGCTGTCTGTTCGCGCAGTCTAAACTGTGTCTATTCTTTGGCGCTGTCTATATTCTGTGAATGTCTGTTTGGTCGATCTGTCTCCAAAATCTGACCCGCCAGGCAGTAAGTCTGCTGAACTGGCATGCCTGCTAAGTAATGTCTGTTTCTCTGCACACCTACAGGCCACGGCTGTCTGCAGGACCCCACAGCGTGCGGGGTGACAACTGCATGCAAGAACGCTGAGAACGAGGTGTTGTAGGTTGGGACTGATCACGTTGAACAGTCCCCAGTCAGGTTGGACTGCGCAGGGTGGAGCACGCCATTTTGTTGGCTCTCTCTCTCTCTCTCTCTCTCTCTCTCTCTGTGGATGATCGAGTAGTAGAAGAGGCATAGTACATACCTGCAGCCATGTGCGTCGATCTTCACGAATCACGATCTCATCATCTCCTGAGAATTAGAGCTAGCATTTTGAAGAAAGAGATAAGGTAGGTTGGTGTGTACAGTGTCGAGTCGAAGTTATGTGAGCACGACTCACGTGTATGTGCGCGTCGTACTTGTCGCCCTTTGCAGCGAGCATTAACCCAAGAGTTGAAAATCGTTGTTTCCGACGCTTCGTCGTTGGAACTTGGAAATTGGAATACGCACGCTTCTTGGCTTGAGGTGAAGAGCTCGTTATGCCGGCACAAGTTCGTGGCTTCGAATCTCGATCTTATGAACGGCTCTTTATTCATCCATATGAGATTCCTGGTACCCTAAGAAACTAGGTTGATAAGTGCAATTAAGTAAAGGTGTATGAAGTTTCATATGTAATTTTTCCATGTTTGTTATGTAGCAGTTTTACTCATGGTGTTTAGATATGTAGCGTGTTTTAAAATGAAGTACGTTTATAGATAAGATTTAGTGTTGTTTAAATACATAGAAATTTTCAAAATGAGAATATTTATACTTATATATTTTGAGTTAATGATCGTGAGTTTGAACATTCTTTATTTTTTGCTATGTTAAATTATATTTCTTCTCTTTAGAAAATAATACTTTTTACATCTTATTAGGTGTTCGTGTTGTTATACCCTGACACGATTGCATTTTTCTTACGGATAATGACCTGCTCAAAATTCTTAGTCTTGTCTATGCTATCAACTATTGCTCCTATTTTAACCTCGAAGTTATCCTCAAATGGCTGGAATGTTTCTATGTCTTTCTTCATTTTCTTGACGGGATTTCTTTGGTGTTATTGGATTCTTTTCTCGATGTTGGCCATTTGTTCTACGTACTCCTTGCTATTTTTCGTATATCTTATGTTGTAGATGAAGTACCTGCTTTTGTATCTTTGTATTGGTGTATTAACCTCAATTCAAGATGGCAAAAAAATGAACCAAAAAGTGGAAAAAGAACAAAAAAAAGAGCAAAGGTGCAGAAGGCGGTCCCTAAAAGCTAAGCTAAGGCGAAAGTACAATTTTAAATAGAAGACACCTCAAAAAACTCTAAAAACTCATGTAAAAGAGCGTCAGGCTCCCTCCTGTGTCATTTGCGAAGGAATAGACGGGTGTGGGCTTAAGGCATGAGGCAAGAAAAGGAAAATAGGAAAAATGACCTTGTCACGAAGGTCGGTCATGTAAAAAAGGATGGGCACCCATGGAATTTTAGGGCTTGTATATAAAGTTCAAAAAAGTGAATAGAATGTTATTCTTTGGGGTATGGCTAACAAGAGACCTCTCTTTCTCTTTTCTTCTCCTCTCTTTGTTGTGCGTGTGCTCTTGAGAGAGGGAGTGTGAGAGTATGAGGGAGTGCGTGTGTGGAAGTGAGGGATCAAGAGGGTGAAGCTCTTCACCATCTCTTCTTCTCTTCTCTTCTCTATGCTCGCGCGTACATGGCTATGGTGGATAGAGCTTTATGGAGAAGGCTTGAGGGTGCTTGAGCTAGCATCAAGGATCGCGGAGCTACCGGGGTGTGTGAAGGAGGAGGCAACTCATTTCAGCATCAAGGTAAACTCACTACATTCGTAAGTTCGAAGGCGCGTCAGTTATGTGAGAGGTAACCATTAGAGCTCACTTGAAATGTTTGAAACAATAAGCGGTCCGTGGGTCTTGGCGGTTGAGCGAGAGCTCCCATTTTGGTTTTGTTGCCGGAACCAACGGATTCAAGCCTTAAGCACTTGCGCGCTTCGAATCGAGCATGTTGGAGTAGTGTAGGTATTTCCCTTATGATTTTTTCTTGCATTTAGGAAGGATAGGAGCAAAACATTGGAGCACGCAGTAGGGTTTTTTGTTGCTGTATAACTAGCTAAAACAAGGAAAAGAATGGCAAAAAATGAAATTTTGGATTAAATATTGGTGAGGGGAGCAAGACTAAGGTGAGTACAGGCCTGGATAGGGTGATAAGGGACCAAGAGTGGCAAGGAAAACCACATTTTGCATTGCAGGGTTTTAGGAGAGCTAGAGAGAGGGAGAGAAAGCTTCATTGCATGGACCTGCTTCGATCTTGCCATCGAGGAGTTCTTTGCCCACCACAGGTAATTCCATATCTTCCCCTACATGAATAGCTTGGATCTAGAGGTGCTCGACCAGTAGAAAGGCCTCGATTTCTCGGCGCGACAAATTTTGTGGAGTCCGATGAAAAATGTGTCACGCTAGGCCCGTCCAAGTGACGGCAATTCTTGGCCAAGTCCCAGAATCGGCCCTTGGCTCCGTCCTGTATTCGGCCCTCGACCCACTCGACTCGGACACCCATCTCTCAGCCCGTCCAAATCGACCACTCGGACGAACTTAATATTTGACCCAACTTGGCACTCAGCCCTTGGCCACTGGACCACTCGACCCTCAATCCACTCGGCCTCGGACCGGCCTTCACCCTTCGGACTGCTTGCATTCGGCCCACCTAACTCGGCTCTCAGACTGGCTAAATCAAACATTCAGCCCCTGCAATTCGGACCTGCTAGGCCGAATTTGGATTTTTTCAAATTTCTAACATGTAGATTCTGAAACCGACCAGAGACCACATAGAGCCAAAAGCATATCATAGATCTGTTACTAAACTAAAATCTAGAGCAAGTAGTTCAAAAATTAGCTACGAATGATCCTTCAAATCACACATGGTATTTAGCTTAATGGCCCTACGGGCTGGGGGAACTGCCCCCCCAGACCTCTGCAGAGGGGGCTCTGCCCCCTCCGTACCTCCCCCAAGTAGGTTGGAGAGAAAACGCGTGCCATGACAAGTCCTTCAAATTAGACCCTAGTGTAGTAATGGCTCTACACAAGCATGAATTCTCACTTGCAAAGGAGCAACCAAAAGCCCATACCCGAACAAAGACAAACAGAGATCCTAGAATCTCAATGGGCCAATCTAGCCAGCAAGGGCAAAAATTCCACACCACAAAAACACGTATGTGTTGCATCCGGACTGCATCTAGTCAAAGTGGAATGGAACAACATTAAGCTACAACTGCGAGGATGACTAAACATGACAGTCTTAATGATAGATGCACATTGAATGACACTGCATAGACAACCCAAGAAATCAATGGAGAATCCATATCCGGTCATGTAATTGGGGACTCAAGGGCATGCATCAGAAGGCTTGAATTTACAAGCCAAGACCCGAAAGATGAAGACATAGTATCGCCTGCTTATCTTATGGTCAAACTCACTACAAAAAGGGAGCACTGTGTCGACGCTCTCATCAATGAAGGAGCTGATTTTGATATCTTGACCTATGAAGCATGGACCCTACTAGGCCAACCAGAGCTCACACCGACTAATGCAACTCTTAGTCCTTAAGAGGGACACTCCCAAGCACTTATGGGAAAGTGCAAAATCCTTGTAACCATTCAAGCAGAAAGCTTGCCTATCCCATTCCACATTCCTCCAAATAGTGCTAATTGTGAAAAGGAAACCCTCCTCGAACGACCTTTCAAAAGGGTGACGAAGTGTGAGGCCGACTATGTAGCACAGAGGATACACTTGATACTATTGGATGTGAGGATAATCACGACCTTTAGTAAGAGTGACCTCATCAAACCTCGAGGGAAAGATAAGGAACATCCTAGCATACTAAGTAAGCCTAGTAATAAGAGCAAGGACTTGTTGAGAGAGTTGGTACAAGCGCATGTTGAACAGAGAGAACCAGTGAATGAGGCCATGCTTGAAACAAGAAGGTCAGGAGACAATGCCAAGGATAGGCTTTGGACTTACAAATATCGTAGAAGAACACAAAAGAAGCCCAAGCCTTATAGATAAAGGTATCAATGGAGAGCCAGCACAACTGAGCGATGGATATCCAAAGTGTTGCTACGTGCTCAAGGGTATTATGCAGGTAACCAATGGATTTGGGTGCCAAAACCCCTGGCTAAACCACATCTGTCAGCTGAAAGCCAGATTGTATCAAGAGCAAAGAAGCGTAGGAGGAAATCAAAACGAAAAACCAAGTCTCGAGTCAAAAACATTGGAGTGACCGAGCCCCTCACGATCGAAATCAAAAAACCAAATGGGACTATTCGAAGGGTAGATCCTCAACCTAGTGTGCTTGACAAACAGATATTAAATGTAATCGTTGAGGGTATGCAAAAGCCACTAGTGCCCAAGGAGCCTTTGATTTCCCAAGAGGGTAATAGGCATCATAGGCACAACATTGCTCATGGCAAGGTTAAATGCTCAATAAAGCAAATGGCAGAATCATCTAACAACCACGAGCAAATCTTCCAGTCGATGTCAAAGCCACTTAGGAGTCCCAAGTCTCCTACACCCTCTTTCCCTAATCGGACACAGGAAGCACAATAACAATCTTCAAGTGTAGCTGCTCAATCCCAATCTCTATCTCCATCTAAGCTTTCGAATGTCCAAGAGGTGGGACATGAAACCACCCGTAGCTCTCGGCCCAAGGATATGCCTGTGCAATCTAATGTGACTAGATTAATTGAGGCTCGATCTACATAAGTGAATGCTCAAAGGGCAACAAAAGACACAACCACTTCCGGTCTGCGTGAGAATCTAACACCACAATCTACTAACAATAGCCAGTCCACTGAACTAGCTGCTACTACTTCCAATCACGAATCAGAGTAGTCACAGCCTTTGGCCGTGACAATGCCCCTTGCAGAATGTGTCCTTTTCCATTCATCGGTGGAAGAGATGTCGCAACCAACATCCTTGATGCCCCCAGCATTGCCGAAGCACCTAAAGCCTAGGCTTGAGGAGAAACCTCTCGAAGATGTGGTCAAGGAGATGGCACATTTGACCAATCAATCTAGCAAGGTTGTTCAACAGGTCGCAACTAAGTCCCATGAGAGCACACTAGAGAAAGAGAGTGCTAAGGCCCAACCAAGCACATCAACAGCTGACGTAGTTCAGGGTCTTAAGTCTTTAAGAAAGACACCTTCATTGCCCACGAACAAGAGGAGAAAACAACGAACATAATGGAAGTTACAAGTGGTTGTGGATGCCAAGAAGATTGAGATCAAGAACAGGAGGAACTTGGGAATGAACCATCAAGTCCACCCACTAAGGAGCCCATTGCCATCTCCCCTAACAGCGGTGAAACCTTAGAAACATACGTGTGTTCTGATAAGTCAAAGCAACCATCGCCATCATCGATTGCTTTCAACACTCAATCCACTGACAATAGAGCTTGCATTGACTAATCAAGAGTGGATACAACACTGTCACAACAGGGTGACAAATCTATACTAGTCGTATCCAAGGAGAACCATGATGCAGTAACAGCAAAGCCTCGTGAGAAACATGGAAACCTCGAGGACATAAGCAATCCTAGAGTTGACCAATCTGGCTCATCTAGGCCTAGGCCCCTAGCTTTACTAAAGCCTAGGGAAAATCCTAAAACCTTGCATGAGACAGCACATGAGCAAGCCCTCATTGAACATAGAAGTGTCGCAGAATGCTTAACTGAGTTGGATGTTAATCTCAAAGTGTTCGCATGTGTCTACGTCCTTACAGACATGGGCGCATTCCCTAGGGAGCAGCTTGAAGAATACTTGCCATTTCCCCTATCCTGGGAAGAGCAAGAACATCTTGACGAGCACTATGATAGGCTCCTACATGAACGCATGTGACTCATCTCTGACGAGGAAGCCCACGAACTACGCTTAACTGTGACATTCAATTATGTGCTCTGCCAACCAAATCTCTTAGAGATAGATCAACTAAAGCAACAATTAGAGGGTCGATGCCAATTTAAAGAACGTTGGTTCAAAAACCACGTTACAATGGTTGAACTGGAAGCCCAAATTATGACAGTCTCAGAGGAGCGATTGGCCAAATGGCGGTCTCAAAGAGACCTAACCTATGTGGCACCAACTTCCTTTCGAGTGCTAACTACCATTCGGGGTATGGACTTAGCCAGAACTAGCCAAAAAAACGCTATGGTTGATAAGATTCTCACTGAGGGGGAGCTATATGTTGCAAGTAGGCTCGAACAAGGTATTATGCTACTCAATGTTGCAAAATATCTATTGTTATTGAGTAAGCTACCACGAGTACTTGATGAATGTGCCACACTCCAGTATAATCTTGAGTTCTACAACTGATTTTTATCCTCACGAAGCGACATGGATGCATAAATTGTACATAAAAGAACAATGTGTTTTGTGATTGTGAACATATAATGCCCAAGCGAGCACACACACAAGCAATGATAGTCAAGCGCAGGGATAAAATTTTAGGTTTGACAGGTTGAGCTCCTAGGGTTCTCCCCTCACCACACATCTAGAAGTTGTGTATACATTCTCGCCTCCGGGTAGAGGGTGGGTAGTCCTCATGACCGCCATGGGAAGCCTTGACCAACGCCTTGAGGGTGTACACGGAGCACCGTCCCTTTCTACAAGCTCTCCTTTTGCTTCCAATCTCCCCTTTCAGGGACGAGTCCTGCCCCAATTCATCACAACCAGTTTGTGCGATTTGGGGTGAACAAAGATCTACTATTGGCTGGAATATGCCCTTTGGTCGAAGCAGGACGAATATTATCATGCTTGATGATCTACAATGACTATTATGCACTTGATGATCTACTAGTTAATCCCTATCATGCGAATAATTCCATCCTGTCTCAGGGCCTAACCCTTGGTTTACTTTTTGCAGGTTTTCTCACAATAGCCATCATGGAGCACAGCTAGCGTGCAAGGATGCTATCTGCCATCGGAGGTAGCATACGGCACAAGCTCCTCCACCAGAATGCTATGTGCCTACCCTTAAGAGGTACGCACTGAAAAGAGGCCCTAAGTGACATTGCCCTGGACGTAGGCCAAAAAATTTCCAGGCCAGCAAAACGAAGGCTCAAGAGAACACTCGGAGGGTAGCAACCATGGCCGTGCAGGCCCTTACCAAACGCTCGAGCACTAGGTGCTCAAAAGAGAAGAAGGCAGCTAGAAACAAGAGGGAATTTGACAAATTATTTAAAAGCATTCTTGAAACAATTGCGGCCAGGGACTACACCATTCGGGTCCTAGCCGATATCTTCCCTGCCCAGCCTGATGGGAGCCCCTCACCAGCACAGCCCCAGTCGCCCGACCACCCGAACTAACCCCGGCTCATACAAATAGAATAGCCCCTATGTTGTATAAGTTGCTTAACGAAGGCCATCTAGCCATAACTTTTTGTCCTTAAGTGGTTAAAGGGGCAGGCTCCCTAACTGTACAAACCTCCCTTACCTACTACTAATACATGTCATATCTTTAACAAGCACCAATGATATGCATCGCAATCAACGCCATAGGATTTTGATAAAGTAATATCTTTTTGTGTTGCATCTACTCATTATAATTTATACATGTGACTTGCATATACTCTTACGAAGTATCAAGTGGATGCAGGACGACACAGGTCTTTGTACGAAAGTGTTCAATGCCCGTCACCGCAAGACCACCAACCTCACAAAGAGCCATAACGAAGTCTCACTGTTGAAAGCGAAAATCACCCCTGTCAATCGCCCACGTCACATGGCCGAAAGCATGATCAGTGGCCCCTCTCTCTTTCTAGGTCAAACTCTACACCTGGCACTCACGACATCTATTACCTCAATTGTACCAACATCGCACGTCAAAGAGGTCTTGCAAAATCTCCTGTGTATCTCCCCATCTCAACAACTCTTCCTCTAGCAACGAGGCTAGGACACAATCATCGCTGTAATATCCATTTTCACATCCTTTGAATCTCAACATTTTCCAATCCAATTGAAAGGCTAATAGCCTCAACGTGTTGCAATGGTTGTACTCATGTTTTTTTTTAAAGCACTCACAATCATAGCACGACACCTACGGGTCCTCAAATAAGGTACGCCAATGACCTTGGTTGGCTAGCTCTGTCCCTAGTCCCCTAGCCCTCTACACATTTCCCACAATTGTTCAGGGCACATCAAGGGCAGGACATACCTAGGGAGCTTGTCTCGCCTATGGTTAGACCTGTTACCTTGACCCATTTGCACGATTCTTTTTTGCACTCCACCTTAATAGCATTGCAATCGATCGTGGTAAGCACCGGACGAATTGGCCATGAAAAGTACACCATACTCATCGAGCAAAGCCCAGTAGCTACCAGCTATCGAAAGTTCGGTATCAATGTGTTCAATTATGCTACATCGTGTTGTCACAATGCAAAGGATGTCTCATACACCTTCATGTGTACTTCTCCTCAACATGGATAACTTTGCTTCATCCACACATTGTTACGAGGAACCAAACCTGCGGTCTTCTAACTACATATATCTAAGTACGCACGAGCACTCACATTATATCTGCATCAAAAGATATACACAGTTTGGGTCCTCAAGTGTAGGACAATACTCTAAGCTTGCTTAGAGTTTGACCTGTCTCCCAAACTAATCGAACTACGTCTTGTGCACAATAAAAAGACTAGCACTACCCCGAGGGAGAGACCATATATGAGAGGTTTTCAATTGTAGGTATTGAAGACTCCAACGAAAGTGTCATTCGCCCTTCATCAACATAGCTCTAAATTATTATCCTTTATCATCATGTAAGCCCACCAAGGATCGTCAGTCACATAATCCCCAAAACATCAACACTTGTGCCAACCCATGAGTGTAACTCCTAGCCCTATCACCAACCACATGCCCCCAACGACCTTCATCTGCACCACCACTAAAGCTCCTCCACGACAAACCACAGTTGTCTCTTCCACCCACATATTCGGTGCATGCCAAAGCCTACTACCTACGATGATGAGTGCCATGGGACTGGCACTCGTCTAGGGGGGGGAGTAATGTTAACCCTCAAACGAATAAGGTGGAAAAGCCGAAAAATCTAAAGTAGAAGACAAGGCCAAGGCAAAAGTGAAACAGAAAGACGAAGGTATGCCAAGAAGAATCTGCAAACACAAGAAGTGCAAAAAAGTCCTAAATGAAGGAAAAAGGCGCATGAGAAAAAGTGTGAGCCTATATTTGTGTAAAAAAGCGCAAGGCACACCATGATTTATTTTTAAGAGTGCCGGGCTCTCACCCGTGAAATTTGTAAAGGTGGATGGGTGGTAGGAAGGAAGCTAGGAAAATAGAAGGACAATGGGAAAAAGGGCCTAGGCCACGGCTGGCCATGTAAAAAAAGGGATAAGTGAATGATCGCCCAAAAGGGATTTAGGGTTTTGTATATAAAGTTGAAAAGTGAATGAAAGGTCATTCTTTGGGGTGTGGCTAACAAGAGACCTCTCTTCCTCCTTTCTTCTCCTCTCTTTGCTTGTGTGTGTGCTCTTGAGAGAGGGAGTGTGAGAGTGTGAGGGAGTGTGTGTGTGGGAGTGAGGGATCAAGAGGGTGAAGCTCTTCACCATCTCTACTTCTCTTATTCTCTTCTCTTCTCTATGCTCATGCATGCACGGCTATGGTGGATGGAGCTTGATAGAGGAGGCTTGAGGGTGCTTGAGCTAGTATCAAGGATCATGGAGCTACCAGTGTGTGAAGGAGGAGGCAACTCATTTCAACATCAAGGTAAGCTCACTACATTCGTAGGTTCGAAGGTACATCGGCTATGTGAGAGGTAGCCATTAGAGCTCTCTTGAAATGCTTGAAACAATAAGCGGTCCATGGGTCTTGGCGGTTGAGGGAGAGCTCCCACATGGCACTTTTAGACTAGCTCATGGATTTTGGTTACAAATGGTGTCAGATGATATGGAAATACTTGAGTTGGTAGCAAGACTTATAGTGGTTGAGGCTACAAGTTTGGTGATGGCAAAAGTTTGGTTTCTTCATGGTTTGCTTCTATTTGCATTTTTCTAAGAGGAAAGTTGATATTGATAGTTTTTTTTAAAATGTTTGAGAAGTTGTGTTTGATAACTTGCTTATTACGTAGTATGGATCGAAGTTGGAACCATGTTTCTAGGTGTAGACCTCTCTGCTCTCAATAGGTATGTGACCTTCTCAATCGTTATTGTAGGATTCTCACAACCATGATTGTAGTGGTTCTTTTTCATGTAATTTTCTAGTATGTCTTTGCCTTCTTTTTTTATGACTTCTATCAACTAGTTGAGTGAGATGTTAAATCCGTAGTGCAATAACTCAATTGTGTATGTTCCAATGCCATTTGTTCTTGTATCCAAAATCGCTTAGGTCGTGCTTGTTCATAGTGGATTGTCAACCGAGTCTTCGTACTCAAGTTCGAGTATGTCTTTGAGGACTCCTACATGTCAAGTGCATATGTTGTTTCAAGTAAAAATGAAGGTTACAAAGTTTGTAGGAGGTTGTGTACTAGTTGCAATCTAATCATTTGATGCAAGACGTTGATATATGTTATGAAGCCATTGATGTATGTTGATGGCTTTTGCCTAGCAATGTTTGCCATTCTCATCTGGTTTGTCGTTACATACTTATGATTCTGTGTATTTGCAGGATGGTTCTCAATCTGACGCTAGGTGTTCCTATGCTTTTGAATGTATAGTTGGAACATTTGTATGCATAGATCAATATGGTTAGGTGAAGTAATATATTTGTATTTTTATACATACTAGGTATCATTTGGATTGTGCGTACCTTGTTTGAAGTCATCTTTGCCTTGACGGGTGATATGTATCTGTAAAGAAGAAAAATGAGAAAAGCACATTAGTATGTTAATAAATCTATTAGTAGGAGAAGAAAATTAGGAAAATACATTAGTATAGGTTTAGAAGATTGCTTTGTTACTTACTACAAGAAGTGTATGAGATTGTTGTGTGATGGAATGTGTTTGTTTAATGTTTGTTTGGTTTTTGTTGAGTTGTGTTGTTTCTTTACTTGAGTCATGGTGTCAGGAAAGGTGTCGAATTGAATGTAAATGGATCTAGAAGGCTTGACGATATGCAAATTTCTTCTTTCAATTACGCGAAGTATTGTGTAGACTAGTTTGGGTGTGAACATGCTTCTTATATGTAGAAGTGCTTTTTGGTTGATTGTGGCTCCTTGCAATTTGTGACCGGTGATTGCATATGTAAGTGTCAAAGAGAACGTGGATTTATGGTACCACTTGCTATTCGATACCTTGCGTTGGTGCTTGCTACACCATAGAGTGAGCTATTGGTTTGTTGATTGGATCATGACCTAGATTTTTGATATCATTGTATTGTTTGATGTGTTGATACTATTGATCTTACACATTGCACCGTTTGCTACACCTATGATGAGATCAATATTCTCAATTATCATTACAGTCACCCCAACTGCTATCTCCTCTATCTCGTGGAAGTTCTTGTTATATAGCCAGGTCTGTAATGTTGGCTCGTTGTTTGCATTCACTTGAACTTTGACAATGTGGATCTATTCAGTTGTATAGTATTTGTGTAGAATCCGGTTATTATAGTTGTGAACATCTTCCTTATGTGTGCATATGATTGTTGTTTTTTAATCAATGAAATTTAAGACATCCTGTTAACGGTATTTTGAGAAGGCTGCAGAAAGCGCAAGTGCTGGATACTATTTTTTAGTGGATTACTATTTTGTGGAGCTTCATTGTATTACTTTGGGCACTTGTGTATTACTTTTTACTCATGGACATCATCAGACTATCATGGTTGTATTATTTTGTGAGAGCCGAGCTCCCTCCTGTGCACATTGTATTTATCACCCGTAGTTGTATTTGTCGCACCCGCATGTATTGCGTGGGTTGCGCACATGTAATTGTGATTAGAATAGTGTAGGCTTGGTCTATTTAGGCTAAGGTTCAAGCATGTTTCAAGGATTGACCGGCCTAAAGCCCACTATGTGGGTAGGATGCCCAAAGAGGGTGCAAACCCTAATTCACAGTTGTGGAAACCCTAAACGCAAAAGGGGCGCAAACCCTAACCCTAACCCTAACCCTAAACGCAAAAGGGGTGCAAACCCTAACCCTAACCCTAACCCTAAACGCAAAAGGGGCGCAAACCCTAACCCTAACCCTAAACGCAAAAGGGA
Source organism: Lygodium microphyllum (assembly GCF_053477565.2). Taxonomy (NCBI): domain Eukaryota; kingdom Viridiplantae; phylum Streptophyta; class Polypodiopsida; order Schizaeales; family Lygodiaceae; genus Lygodium; species Lygodium microphyllum. The sequence goes on from NC_141160.1 coordinate 70,674,135, forward strand.
CACAAACCCTAACCCTAATTCTATGTCTATACAAGGGTGGGAGGTCTCAGTTGTATTCACCCCCTTTGGCACATTCATGCTGCGGAAGCTCTATTAGTGCAACCATTCAATCTTTCTATTCTATCATCTTGCTTCCATTGTGTTGAGAGTGACTGAGAGGGAGAGAGTGAGAGGTGTGTTGAGTGAGGGACTGAGGGAAGGTGAAGCTCTTCGTCGTCTTCTTGCTTTTCTCGTCGTCTCTACTAGCTCTTCGACTCGTTGGTGTGCTTGGTGGTGGATGCGAAGGAGCGACGGCATCGGATCGTGTTGATCGTGGTCGTGGAACTATCTTCGAGCCTTTGAAAGGTAAGTTAGGTGAGTTCACTACAACTCGAGCTAGTCTTGTGTTCTTGCTTCCTTGGGTTGGACAGGAGAATGCTTGGTTAGTTAGAGCGGAGCGTGAGAGACAAGGTGAGAGATTGTCGCCAACGTGAGTTACAGCTTTTGAAATAATAGAAGTCCGTCCAAAGTCCCGACTGTTGGTGCGTTTGCCTCAACATTTTGGTTCCGTTGCCGGGACCTAGGATGGTGCAACCGCCGAGGTTCTCACACTCCCACCGTGTGGCGGAATAGGAGGCTTGTGCATGGGCGTGGATAGGATCGATGTGGTTCCGATCATCCGCGTTTGTGGCTAGCTTCCAAAACCCATGCGGCTAGGTTAGGAAGGGCCAAATCGGAAGGAACCAGTTTGTTGGATTGAGATTGGAATAGGGTAGAATCGAAGGAAACACAAACCATAAACTCAAAAACACAACAACACAAGAAAACACAAAACTCAAAACTCAAAACTCAAAGCGCTCTTCTTGTTGTTGGACATCTTGTGTGGGAACATTGGGAGATGAGGGTTCATCGTTCTTGCTTTTGTCATTGGTTACATACATGTTTATGGTTGAGATCTAACCAAATATACTGCTTGCCTTTGTACTCGTCTTCTAAAGTTCTTGGCTTGTGAGGTAGAGGAAGGAGAAAGCAAAGAAGGCCAAGAAGAAGTAGATAGAAGATGGTTGGGAAGAAGAAGAGATAGATGAAAAAAAGGGTGAAATAGAGAAAAAGGAAGGGCAAGAGGTAGTGAGGAAGAGAGCTAGAAGAAGAAGAGTAAGAAGAAGAGAAGAAGAATACAAGAAGAAGAAGAAGAAGATGCAAGGAATGAGATAGAAGAACGATAGAAGAAGAAGAAGAAGAAGAGGAGGATAGAAAAACAAGAGAAGAAGAAAGTAAGAAGGAGTGAGGAAGAAGAATAAGAGAAGTGGAAGAAAGAGGGGAAGAAGGTGAATAAGAAGAATAAGAAGAAGGGGATAGAAGAAGATAAGAGTACGAAGAAGAGGAAGCGTAGGAGAATATGAGAAGTTGAGGAAGAAGACTAGGAGAAGGGAAGTGGAAGCAGTTGAGAAGGAGAAGCGGATTAACGAGAATAAGTAGGGAAGTCGACCAGAAGGGTCGGTAGGGGAATAGGATATATATATATATATATATATATTATTTTTTTCTCTTTTTTTTTTCTCACCCTTGCTCTAACACATCAACTTGCACCACCTCACTTACTCGCACCACCATCCTTGAACCGCCTAGGGTTTGCACAATCTTACAACTCGCACCACCTCATTTGCACTAGGTCATACTCATTCGCACCACCTCATTCTCACCACCTAGGTCATACTCATTCGCACCACCTCATTCGCACCACCTAGGTCATACTCATTCGCGCCACCTCATTCTCACCACCTAGCTCACACTCATTCGCACCACCTAGGTCATTCGCATTCGCACCACCTCCGTCATACTCATTCGCACCACCTAGGTCATACTCATTCGCACCACCTCGTTCGCATCACCTAGGTCACACTCATTCGCACCACCTAGGTCATACTCATTCGCACCACCTAGGTCACACTCATTCGCACCACCTAGGTCATTCGCATTCGCACCACCTCATTCGCACCATCTAGGTCACACTCATTCGCACCACCTAGGTCATTCGCATTCGCACCACCTCATTCGCACCACCTAGGTCACGCTCATTCGCACTACCTAGGTCACACTCATTCGCACCACCTCATTCGCATTTGCACCACCTCATTCGCACCACCTAGGTCATACTCATTCGCACCACCTCATTCGCACCACCTAGGTCATACTCATTCGCACCACCTAGGTCACACTCATTCATACCACCTCATTCGCATTCGCACCACCTCATTCACACCACCTAGGTCATACTTATTCGCCCCACCTCATTCGCATTCGCACCACCTAGGTCATACTCATTCGCACCACCTAGGTCACACTCATTCGCACCACCTCATTCGCACCACCTAGGTCATACTCATTCGCACCACCTCATTCGCATTCGCACCACCTAGGTCACACTCATTCGCACCACCTCATTCGCACCCACCTAGCACCTTATTCACTCGTACCACCTCTTATCACTCACTAGTACCACCCCAACCCTAATCCCTCACAAACCCTAATTATCACTTGCACCAATCACCCCTCACTCATACTCCTCTCTCACTAATCCCCCACTTACTTCTCCACACTCATCTCTCACTCATCCCTACTCACTCATCCTCTCTTAAACTCTCACTGACATTCCCACCCATAGTCTCTTAACCTATGCCTTAAGCTTCACTCCTACTTGTTTTACTCACATTCTAAATTTGAACCTCTTGCTTTAAGTATTGGTATCAAGTGCCGTCCTTACTTGCCATATTGTCATCATGACCTGGTTGTGATACTTGGCGGAATTGCTTGTCCCCATGCACATTGTATTTGAAAGGAAGAAAGCTTGATTTCATACTTCGTGTGTTTTTCTTTAAAAATGGAAACGATGAAGAGAATGTGTGTATTTGACCAATATTGAGAGAACCCTTCAGGTACTTTTCACTCCCACTCAACAACTCAACAAAACAACCAATTCGGACGTTCTGAAACATTTGAACCATCATTCATTGAGGACCATTGCTACGACCTAGGTTAACCTCTCATTGATTTAGTTGTATGCGCTTGCGAAACGGCAAGGTGATCCTCTCTCCTCCTAGGGAGCGGAGCCCTAGCCCCGAGACTCTTACTATCCCAACAACCTTCACAATGGATGAAGCAACATTTTTAGACTCTCTTCCACAAGATGTCCGAGAGTCCTTGGATAGCTACCAAATAGCTGCACGCTTTGATCGTGCTCGACTCTCCCCAGCAGACCTTGAGGAAAAACTCATGATCCTCAAAGACCAAGGAACTAGTACTTTTAGCAAGATCCTCGAACACACCATGGACACAAAGCAAGAACTTTTGAACATGAAAACCGAACTGGATGGGATTAAGCACATGTTGCTGAATGCTGGAACATCAGGATCATCCACTAATACTTTAACGGACCTCGTCCAACGCAAGCTCTTTGATCATACCGACTTGCTCACTGTGGGAGCTCACATGGCTCAAACACTGCTTACTGGGATGGGTAATACACCTGCCCAACGAGACCAAGCCAAAGTTCCCCTAGTGGCCAAGCAAATTGATAAGTATCGTGCTGGCGACGACCCATATAGCTTCATAGAGCAATTTGAGCAAGTTTGCGAGGCAAATAACCTTATAGGTGATGCCAAGCAGGCTCAAGCCTTTGGGCTTTGCATGGGCGAGAAGGGTCGTACTTGGTTTATTGGCCTCGATCCAGCTGAGAAGGCTTCCTTCGCAGCTCTTAAGACTCTCTTCATAAAGCGATTTGCCGAGGCAGGCTACGGGGACAATTTAATTGTCCGACTCATGAATATTGAACAACACGATGAAGAGAGCATGAGAGACTATGTGTCTCGATTAAAAGGCCTCTACAAGAGAATCCCACTAGCTGAAAAACCAGCTGCTAAAGCAGTCACGAAGGCTTTCATCAAGGGTATCCGTGATGAAAAGATCTATGAGGCACTGGCTAGCAATTCCGTGCTAGATCGAGCAAATCTCAATGGAGTCTTAGATGAAGCAATCCGCATAGAAGACCTACACAAGGAGAGAACTCGCGACAAGAAAGGAAAAAGCCTAGAATCTGAATCCCAATCTAGTAGAGGCAAACTTGAGATAGGAAACACCCAGACTCAACATCTCATGGCTGATGTGATGAAACAACAGCAAGAGCTCTTAAAAATGATCGACTCATTCAGGTAGCCTCGACCGTACTGACAAAACGTGCAGTGCATACATTGCGGCGGTGATCACTTGCCATCTGAATGCTCTCGACAGAGTAGGACCTACACAAATTGTGGGTGGTTTGGTCACAAAGCTTCTACTTGTAGAGCACCTAGGTGGCTTCCCTATGCTGCACCCTACGCAAATCGTGGGTTTCCATACCCCAGACCTTAGCAGATGGCTCTTCCTGCTCCTCCTGACCATAGACCTGTAGCTCCTCGAGCTGACATTAACCCATCCGTCATGCCACGGCCTCTAGGCCCTATCATAACTCACCCACCTAGTGATCCCCCTGTCCACTATGTTGAAGAGCCCGTTGAGGACGATGATTATACCAACCCATTTGTCTCTTATGATGAAGAAGGAAATGTGGTGCTCATGGACTATAGACCAATCCCGATCATGATGTTGGGACAGGGTCGAGGGCGCGGCTTGATACAACCCCGCGAGACTCTTACCTGCTGGACTTGTGGCCAACCTGGTCACATCTCCACACGTTGCCCGCAAAAACAAGAACAATCAAAGGAGAAGGAATCTAATCAAAGGTGTTCTGAGTGTGGAGTCACTCACATGTATTCTGATTGCCCGAAGCAGAAAGCTAGCTCTAGCAAAGCTATTGTTCCCACTGTTCCCTTGACTCTCTTTGTAGTAGAAATGCTGAAAGATGAGGATGTGATTCCCATTCCGATTAATGCCATTACCCGAGCACAAGCTAAGTAGGGTGGCGTCATATTCCATCATTGGAAAGAAGAATGCAAAGAAGAAAACTAAGCGTGCTGCTCTCAAACTCAAGAGTGATGGGGTGACTTCAGCTCTCGCAGTTGCCTCGAGTGTTGAGCAAGCCACGTCTGCTCCACACACAGAAATGGTTGCTTCAGCCAAAGTAGGTGAATACCCCGATCCTGAGCATCAACTTAAGTTGATTAGCAAAGTAAAGAATTGGGTGGAAGAGGCTCAAGCTGAGATTAGGGCTGAAGAAGCCAAGGATAATTTGCAACCACATGGCATCAATAGCATACTTCCCTTGGCCTCAACAATTGGCCCTAACATCTTTGGACGACCCGCTACCGACCTTGGTGCACAACCACTTGCCCAAGGTCAGCCAAGGAAGTTACAGTATCAGGAAGTAGGCCCTGGGTTGCTAGTTGCCTTAGCCTCTACCAGTGTTTCCATCCCATTGGGCATGCTGTTCAAGAACAATCCTACCATTTGGACAACATTCAAGACTTGGATTGATGGAAGCACCAAGACCCAGCCTATTGAGGACGACCCCCAACATCCATTGCCTCGCTCCTCTCCTACCCCCGTCCTCGGAGCTCTTGGAGTTGCTACGTTCTGGGAGGGTGCTGAACAACATGCAGTACTCCCTGTGGAAGCACTTGGTGATTCCAGGAGAAGAGGCATTATCGATACTGGAGCTGGTGTCAGCATCGTGAATCAAGCAGTACTTAAGACGTGGGGCAACCCTCCAATTGAGCTTGTCCACTTTAATCTCACAGTCGCCGATGGTTCTAAGGTCCGACCCTTGGGCGTGTTGAAGGATGGCCGGTGAAGATCGTTGGTGTTAAGTTCTGTGTCACATTTGTAGTCATGAAAGGCGTTGACTATGACCTATTGCTTGGCCGACCTTGGATGCGTAATGCATGACTCATTGAAGATTGGGGCAATGGTCTAGTCTTTTTAGGAAATCGTACTGAGGCTGTACGCATTGAAATGGATAGCTGGAAGATTACCTCAGTCGATCTAGATGCTATCTCCAGCCTATTGCGTGGTGACACCATCTGTCCCCCAACCCAGAAGCCCTTAAACAAATATATTCCATGTCCAGAAGATGAGCAGGACTGGCTTCATATTCTTGCTACCTTGGAGTTGCCCTCCACGGAAGAAGGAGAGTACTAAGAAGCTAACGAACGTTTGAGTTGACATAGACTTAAGGAAGCCCCTGTAAACAAGCTCGATATTCCTGATGAACTTCCTTCTATGCCGTTGTTGATGATGCATGCTGGACCATCATGCACATCTAAGCCAAAAGGTTTCCGTGTACCTACTGATCGCCTTGAGCTCCGTAAACTCCTCTTCTCATGGAGACCAGCCTTCAAGAATGTGGCTGAGGCTAACCTACTGATCTTTGAAGAGCTTTTAACGTGTCCCGTATGGCATTGGACTGAACTTCATCAAGTTTTGTTCGATTATCATAATAACCTTTTTGTCTCCATGATGCCTCCGGATGACTCGGACACAGAAGAGGATGGTGACTTTGAAGATGACCCGACTGAGTATGCAAGTGATACCGATTCTGATGTAGACTATGACTCTGATGGAAGAACCATTGAGCAAATCACAATTGACCAAAAACCCTCCAAAAGCCCCACTTTTCACATTGATGCTGGCCTGGTCCGTGTTAAATCCGATTTAGGATGGTTGGAATACTTGCAAGCCATGGACTATGCACAGCTGGAATCCTATACTTTTGACCCCACTTCCAACCCTGATTTGTTTACTACCGAGCCCTCAGACAACCTCCCTTTTGATGCTCCACCGACGTTAGAGGAGTCTGATTCTGAGTCCGATGCTAGTACCGACTCTGATCCTGAAATCCCTCAGCCCACCCCAGCTCCACGCTCTAAGATGAACTTTTCGGTTCACTTGAGAAGGATGCATCTTAAGAAAGCTCCAAAGAACCATGACTCTGACACAGGCTCTCAACGTAAGCCCCAAGATCTCCCTAAATGCTTTACTCGATTCAAGAAAGGGGATCGGATTGTCATTATGCTTGGTGCCAAACGCCAGGGCGCAACTAGTGAGTCTATTGAAGGCCCTGCAAAAGTAAAGGAAGTTGACCTTGCTGAGGAAGGGGAATCGCCTAAACCCGCCTTTATCACTGAGGATTTACACAAGGAAGATGAGGAGGCGCTCATCCAGTTGCTCAAGGAGTTTCGAGACGTGTTTGCCTGGAACTACATAGATCTCAAAGGAGTGCCACCTCAGGTACTTACTCACACTATTCCCATGCACCCTCCTGATGTTCCTATCAGTGCGGTCATGGTGGCTGAACAAACCTGGTATGAGCAACTTGAGCAGAAGGCAGATGCTCATAAGTTGGCTTCATCTAGCACCACACAGAATTCCTCTTCATTTTTTAATGTACGAGCTGTTTCCATTTCTTTACTTGACCCTGAGAATGACCTTGTCATTCCCCTGACTTCCCTTCGAATCCAGTTGACTGCTGCCAAGCAGGTCACTACTGACGCTCTCATTGATGAAGGTTCTGACTTCAACACCCTTCCATATAACCTCTGGATGGATTTGGGCCAACCCACCTTGACACCCACTCACACTAAGCTTAACCCCTATGGTGGCCAACCTTACTCGCTCTTGGGTAAATGTAAGCTTTTGCTTACTATTGCAACTGAGAGCATCCCTCTTCTTTTTTATGTTCTTCCGAACCGCGAAGATGTGGGCAAGGAACTTCTCTTGGGTGACCTTTCAAGTATCAGGTTCCATGCACTATCAACTATGTTGATCAGCGCATTACATTGCAATTTCCAGGTGCCCATGTAGTTTCTGCTTTCAGTAAAGGGTATCTTTCTGTGGGGCCAGCGCCAATTCCTCTTCCCACCCCTTCTCAGTCTGGTAGTTCCTTATTTCATCAGTTGCTGCAAGCCCAACATCACCATGCTACTCCTGTTAGTCGCGCCTCAAAACCCACGCCTATGAAGTTTCCTCACTTCCAGTGGCGACCTCGCCTCCCCTCACCATCTCCATTTCCACCTTCACCACCCTCAAAGCCGTTGCATCGACAACCGAGTCGACGTCGTCGAACTCCTCCAAAGCCCACAATTTCCTTGTGTTGGGTGGCACGTGCTCTCTTGGAGGCTCAGGGCTATTACCAGGGTAACACCTACATTTGGATTCCCAAACGATCTAACTTCTCATCTATCCCTTTTTCTTAGGCTTCGTCCACCGTTTCTCCAGGCTGCTCGACGCGCCGAATGTCTTATCCGCGGGTTTCTCATTCCTTCCTACCTCCAGTCACCCCGTCTCATGAGGAGTCAGAGTCTACGCCCCATTTTGCTTCCCTTAACCAACCACCTCCTAATAAGAAGTCATTTCCACTACCTTCCTCTGTCTCCTCATCTCCATCTTTCGCTCCGGAACCCCCTCCCGGCCCTCTTCTCACACCTACCCTTGGGCCCTCAGCTTCCTCTGAGGCATCCTCCTCTTCCAATCTCTCTCGGACAGTCCACCAATTGGATCAGGTAGCCCAAGCTAAACTCCAACATGAACGCGGGGACCCGGTTCCACCTCATCTTCAGATTAGTTCCACCGCTCCTGATCCCCCTTCTGGTCTAAAACCTCTGCTCATTTGCCGCTCTCTTAGTGGCATGGATGCGGACTTGGCCACGAAGGACAACTCCTCCGACGCTAGTTGGTTACTCCAATTCGATTCTATGTTTACCACCTTTGCGAAATTGTTTGCTATGATTGACCTCGGCCTTGCTGACAATGAGGCACTTGAACTTGCTACTCGATGGAATCCCACGTGGGAGGAGCATGAACATCTCTTCCGCAAAAGTCTCTTGGTGCAGGCTGAGTACGTCAAGACTCTTCCTCAGAAGCGTCTCCAGTCCTCCCGATTAATCTCTTCTTATGCTCTAGTGACCAAATATGTTGATTCCGCCGAGCTTGCAGCTCTTACCACCAAACAAACTACTTCCAGTCTTTTCTTACGCCTCTGGTATAACCATCGGCTTGAGATTGCTCGTCTGATGACCACTGCCGAGCAACGGTGCGCCATTAGTAACCTTTGGTCTGATCCTATATATCATTCTCCTGTTTCACTCCATGCCATCATTTTGGCTCGTGACCTAGAAGTGCCTTCCAATTTGCAACACCATCCCCTGTTTAATAAAATTCTAATGGCGGAAGAACTTCATGTGGCTAGTCGCTTTGCTGGTCCAGGTCTCCTCACAGATATTACCACTTATTTGTGTGGTTTGGCTATGTGCCCATTTGACCTTGATACATTTGTGGAATTGGAGTATAACCCCAACTTTTACGCTTGGTGGAAGTCCATCCTTCCTTCATTTTCCCCGTCCACCTAGTTGTCTTTCCATTTTCTTTGTCCATACTTCATCTTCTTTTTCTTTTTCCTTTTTGTGTTGCCCTGTCATCTTTTCCGTCCTTTGTCGCTTACCCCTGCAAGCTAGGAAGCTTGCTAGGTCTTTTTGTTGCAGGAGGGCAATTGGCAATCCATTTTGGCATTATTTTTATAAAAAGGCAAAGGCAATCCATTTTGGCATTATTTTTATAAAAAGGCAAAGGTATAGTTTGACTTTTATATTTTGTGTGATGGTTAGCTAGAAATTTCTCAAGATGTGGTCTTATCTTTTGATTAAGCAGATGACAGGTTCACAGTTTGAAATGTCTACAATGTCGACATTGGTGGCTGTCAAGGATCATCATTATGAGGACAGGGGAGTATTCACTGTGGAGCAATGCAAGGAGTTTGGTCTAGAGACCAGCATATGGAGTTTTGGGGCCTTGAAGTTTCGTCAACTTACCAACTTGGAGAATATTGTCAACAGGTATCCTAAAATTGAGGAGTTGGACCTTAGAGCCACTGCACAGGTGTTTCACCATTTGTTTACCTACAACAAAACCAGCACTCGTGTAGGGAGAATACCCAAGGGCTTCATGGAAGATATCTTATCAGACAGGATACTTGATGAGGATTTAAATAAGTTTTGGATGGATCAGATTTGTGAATCCCTTGCCAAGGCACATGAGACTCTTCCTAAAACTCCTGAAGGGAGACTCACCACTACTGAGGCCAAGATATGCATGATAAATTATGGTGGTGCACTCAGTAAGGTCATCACCACAGCCTTGGGACTCTCCGAGCCCTTTCAGGTGACACCCGTAGTTGCTGAGATGGGTCAACTGAAGGACAAACGACCAAGGGAGGAACAAGAGCCAAGTGTTGAGAGTTCACTAAAGAAGATGGGTCAAAAAAAGAGCAAGAAAGGAAAATTTAAGACAGAGCACCACGTAGCGATCGAGGAGTCGCTAGAGAATGCACAACACTTGGGGGAAGCTCTCCACAAGGAAAAGGAGAATCAAGCCACAACCATACAGGAATCATCCATTAAGGACATGAGAGGGAAGGAAGCCTCCGCTCCACAGGAAGTTGAAGAAGACGTTGCTAGGAAACCTGGAGATTCTGACAAAGGAAAGGGAAAGACTCAAGGAAAACAATCTGTGATTGGTCCAGGAGATTTTCAGATGCTCATGACCACTTTACAAACCATGCAAGCCCAGATAAACATGTTGGAACATGGTAGACAGAATGAAGAAATTACAGTCACTTCTAGTGTGCAGATCTTGTGGTTCAGTTAAAGGAGGAAAAGGCAAGGACATCAACTCTCACCAGAGAGTTGTTAGAAGCACATCGGACTCAGGTGCAGATGAAGATAGCCTTTACAGGGTTGCAAGATACAATTGCAATGAGTCTGACTACTGCTGTCAATCAAGTTGAGGAAAAAGCTAACAGAGCTTACAAGGAGATGTTACAACACATACTCACAGACTTAGCTCATTCCCTTCACAAGGAACGCCAGTTTAAGCTTCATGCAACTGCCTATCAACATGCACTATCATTACAGCAAGGGCTTTATCATCAGGCCATTTGCACTTTATCATCCAAAAGCACCGATGATGTGGAGGAACTCAAAGCTCAGTTGGGAATTGCTACCGGTGCCTTAGCCGCTTTTGACCAGGGTAAGGAGCTCATGTTGTTGACCTTAGACCCAACTAGCAGCCAGATGATTGATCATTTGCATGACATGGGCTATAATGATCAAGAATTGAGGGATGTAGAAATGATGCAGCCAACATCTACTGAGTCATGTGACTTACAATATGAGACACTTGTTGAAGACCATATTGCAGTAGAGCCTTTTGAAGATATGGTTCCTTCTGAGGATTATATGGATCCTCAAGATTTTGCTGAGCAGGAAGATGGAGCTACTAAGGAAATACAGGTACCCCCAACAGTGTCGGACAAGGAACTTGAGGTCCAAGAGAGCTTTGATAGGATGGTTCAAGTTCTTAGGGCTACCCCTTAGGATGTGCCAGAGTATTCCATTGACATGCAAGGCATCGAGGCACAGAGAGAGGATCTAGATGAGCCCATTAAGACCTATCATGAGAAGCAGACGAGGGGGGAGACCATCATTTTTGATTTCAATGTCTATGGAGATGCCAAATTCAGAACACCCTTACCAGTCAGTACAGTGCAAAAGCTTATTAAAGTGGGAGAGAAGATTGCTAAGAAGTGGTTGAAGAAACAGGATAGGTCAGCTTTGAAAGGAGCTTGTAAGATTCCCAAGGAGAAGAACAAGAGGGAGTATCTCACCGAGAAGCCACGAGAGGTGTGGAAGCTTCAACCAGAATGGCGATATCCTATCCTTAAAGCGGATGAAATGGCCCATTCTGCCTTTTGCTACTCAAATCGGAAGACAGATGTACTCCATTGCCCCTATCTGAGAAGGTATGGCAGAAACTATGATGCTGAGAAGCATGGCAGGCATAACTTTCCCAAAATTCCCAATATCAATGCTCCGCATGAGAGTGATATCTATCACTTCCAGTTGCGTGATCTGCTACCCTCTTTTGACAGTTTCCTTAAACTCTACTCAAATTGCCCCAATCCTGCCTTCATAGTCACTTGCAATTATCTCCGCCTCATAGTCAAGCTCTTACAGCAGCCACTGACTCCCTATGAGGATGGCCTGCCACCCTTATTCTTCGACATCAACACAGGGATTGACAGCATTGCCATGGCAAGACTTCTTCTTCGAGCTGTATTATTCCCCTCTTACTGCGTAGCCTTGCTTGAGGATATGGTGGATAGCAGATTTGCTCGGTGTACCCATCCTTTTTATCCAGAATCATCCATTTATCTCCGAACCTTTCTGAAGCCATATCTTTTGAGCAAAGGGTGTCTTTCACTTACCTTGCAGCCACTTCCTGAGGAGTGACTCCCTTGTGCATCACATGATGGGAAAAAAAAAAAAGAGAAAGGCAAAAAGAAAAAAAGAAATATATATATATATATATATATATATATATATATATATATATATATATATATATATATATATATATATATATATGCACTCACATGCACTGCACTGCACCTAGGGGTCCTCAAGTTGGATTCGTCCAGTGGCTTTGGTCGGCTGGCTCCATCTCTAACCCCCTAGCCCTTTTTCCATTTCCCCACACATTTGGTTAGGGCACATCAAGGTCAGGACATACCTAGGGAGTCTCGACTCTCCTAGGTTAGACCTGTCACCCTGAGTCACGTGCATTTTTCATTTCTACTTCATTTATCTTAGTAACACCACATCACCTCAGGTCACCTACCACATGTGGTTGATCCAGTGTGGAGAACCATGCGCTTCAAGAATTCCTTTATCTATCCCACTTAGGTGTCTCCCTTGCATCTTCAACAACAACCTTTTTTTTCTCAGTACCTACCATTCTTTCCATCTTCATCAGATCAAGCTCCCTTGCTTCCTCATCATCGAGCATCATCATCAACAGAAGCACCCATGGAGAAGTCTTCTACCTATGTATTAGACTATGTATGCACGTGCACACACTATAGTATTTGCACCATAACCTATTCACGGTTTTGGGTCCTCAAGTGTGGGACAACACTTCAGGCTTGCCTGGAGTTCGCGACCCATCTCCCAAACCAACATCATCATATGTCCTGTGCACGATCAGAAGACTAGCACTTTTCCCCTAGGGAGTGAGTGCACGTGAGGTTTTACTTTGCAGGTATTCGAGTTGTGGAGAATCATGTGCATCACTTCTACATCAATATTGCATCTCCCATCTTCTACGACCTCTATTCCATTTTCCAATGACCATTCAAGTTCTATTGATCAGAAGGATCAACAGTCAAGTGTATCTTCAGCATAGCCAACTTTTACAGGATTTGTCACCAGCAACACCATCAGTCTCACCATCTACCACAATTTGAGCAACATCATTTGTACCACCCGCTGCAGGCAACATCCTCATCTTCAACAACCACCGTTCTTCATCAGCCACATCCATTTCTTCTCCATCAGGACTACTACTTGATCAAGACTGTTCCTAGCATTCCGCGTCTTCGGTGCAAGCTACAGTATGCTACCTACGACGTGAGTGCCCTGGGATTGGCACTCGTCTAGTGGGGGAATAATGTTAACGGTATTTTGAGAAGGCTGCAGAAAGCGCAAGTGCTGGATACTATTTTTTAGTGGATTAATATTTTGTGGAGCTTCATGGTATTACTTTGGGCACTTGTGTATTACTTTTTACTCATGGACATCATCAGACTATCATGGTTGTATTATTTTGTGAGAGCCGGGCTCACTCCCGTGCACATTGTATTTATCACCCGTAGTTGTATTTGTCGCACCCGCATGTATTGCGTGGGTTGCGCACATGTAATTGTGATTAGAATAGTGTAGGCTTGGTCTATTTAGGCTAAGGTTCAAGCATGTTTCAAGGATTGACCGGCCTAAAGCCCACTATGTGGGTAGGATGCCCAAAGAGGGTGCAAACCCTAATTCACAGTTGTGGAAACCCTAAACGCAAAAGGGGCGCAAACCCTAACCCTAACCCTAATTCTATGTCTATATAAGGGTGGGACGTCTCAGTTGTATTGACCCCCTTTGGCACATTCATGCTGCGGAAGCTCTGTTAGTGCAACCATTCAATCTTTCTATTCTATCATCTTGCTTCCATTGTGTTGAGAGTGACTGAGAGGGAGAGAGTGAGAGGTGTGTCGAGTGAGGGACTGAGGGAAGGTGAAGCTCTTCATCGTCTTCTTGCTTTTCTCGTCGTCTCTACTAGCTCTTCGACTCGTTGGTGTGCTTGGTGGTGGATGCGAAGGAGCGACGGCATCGGATCGTGTTGATCGTGGTCGTGGAACTATCTTCGAGCCTTCAAAAGGTAAGTTAGGTGAGTTCACTACTACTCAAGCTAGTCTTGTGTTCTTGCTTCCTTGGGTTGGAGAGGAGAATGCTTGGTTAGTTAGAGCGGAGCGTGAGAGACAAGGTGAGAGATTGTCGCCAACGTGAATTGCAGCTTCTGAAAGAATAGAAGTCTGTCCAAAGTCCCGACTGTTGGTGCGTTTGCCTCAACACATCCTCCTTGTCAATCATGCACTAATATAAGCATTCATGTTTCTCTCGCTTTGTTGGATAATGATGCACGATCACTTGTAGGAACTATAGGAATGGTAGGTCATGTGTATGTCAAACTGAGGTTTGGAGAGTGTGTTGCTTTCCATGTGCCCAATACGATGAGGAGATGATATGATATTGCTCACAAAACTCGATTTGGTGGTTGTAAATAGGCGGTAACTGTGCAAAACCATCAAATAGTATCACCAGCTTCTTGTTGAATGGACTGAGCAGCAAGCCTTGGCAAATGGTCACTATTTGCTGCATTATTATATCAAATGTTATCCTTGTTAACATGGACATCTCATTGATATGATTGAATCAAATTTTCTTATTGCAATGTAGCATTCATCCATCTCTTTTACAAGTGTATTGGGTATTGCTATGCACGTACTGGTATCTTGAATTGATAGTGAACTGTGGTGGATAGGCTACACAGTCTAGCTACAGCTACTCATGTGCTTGTTGTCAACAGTACTATGCTCTATTCCTAGTAATGAGGTTGTAACTGTGGTAATGTATGAGGAAGCTCTTTTCACTGCATGTCTAGTGTGCCACTGAAGATGTATAGACCGTATGTCACATCGATGAGGTGGGTGTAGATAGCTTGTTGTTCCATTATTAGAGTATTGTCAGGAATTGTTCGAAACTCTTTTGTGAGATGTAACATCTTTATGCTTATTGATCCAATGCTACTTTCGCAATTAGAAGTTGGTGGAGGTACTGTGAATGTCACTGGGTTGTCTTTGATGAAAGGGATCTTTTGAATTATCATGCTCATCAGTTGGTGGATTTGATCCGAGTAGGCGAACAAGTTTATTTGCATGTAGTTCATGATGAACATTTTGAGGTCTTTCTCATTGATGATGAGACCACGGAGTTGGCACTCGATGTAGTGTGATTGTGCTGAGTTCTCGATGCTTATTAGTTTGTTCTCTAACCTAAAGCTTGTTCATTGCAATAATGTATTAAAGAAGAAACCTTCAGTTTGGTGGCCCGGGTGAAAATCAATGAATCGTACGAGTTGCTTATACTACTCTACAGTATTGCCATAAGCATTGTAGAGTGTAGATTCGAGATTAGATGCAGTGGTGGTTTTGGTCATGCTGTAGTTTTTGTGGTAGTGATAGATTGTTACATGCTTTAAGCTCGATGGCCAAGCATAATAAAGATCTATAGGGGGCGCATGATGATATTCATGTCCTTGTGAGCTTTCGTTATTATCGTATTTGTACAAGGGAGGTCTCGATGTACTTAATAGACTCTCTTCATGTGATATCGGGATCTGCATGCAATTTAACACCACTTCGATGGTGGGTGATATTGGCTTGCATAATATTGTGACAAAAATTACTTTTTACTTGTTTGAGTCCAAGTATTGTAGTCCCAGTCTCTCAGTACCTTCTATCTGGATGTTTAAATTTCCGATCGGCTCCGCCTTTATTGTATAATTGAGCAAGTAGTAAGAGAAGGAAGAGTTTATTACTCATTGAATATTCATGTGTGCTCCCTAGAGGAGTAGTAGCATTAGGTGATATGGCACAACATTTTGATGCTCATCTCTAGGACGGTAGTAGATGTATTGTTGAGTTTTAGGGTCTATTGTTGGTTTCGGATCGTTAAGTGAGGCACACAAAAATCCATACTTGCATTTATTATAGTCATTACTTTTGCTTATGTAGCAAGCACAATGGCACCTATGAATTTGCTTTCCCATGACGAAGGCTCTTAATTTCCTTGTTGAACTACATGGATCATCGTTTGGATGGAATGTACATGCATATCTCATTTTTCATATTTGCAATATCTATCTCATGTAACCATATGATCACATGTGCATGTAAGGAGCCCTTGTATTGTATCTCATACCTAATGACATGGTGCTTAATGCACCCAACACAAGTAGCTCTACCAAGAATGTACTAGTTGAAGAACAAGTGGAACCTGATGTGGAAGAGGATGGTGCACTCAATGGGGCAATCTTTCCATGAGAATTCAAGATTAAACTTCTTTGCAATGCATTCCAACTTGTTGATCTCGGCCCACCTTATATTAGTGACCTCGTCTGCAGCGAACATAAGAAAGAAATGAGGCATGCCCCATATATTGACTATTGTGATGAGATCCTTCAAGTTATGTCGGTGACAAGATAGGGATCTCAATATTGAAGTGGGAACACTAAAGCACGGAGGATGTGACACTGATAGCCTCCTCATTGGAACTATTCTTGTTTGCATACCTATAGTTGTCGATGTCTCTTTGTAGGCAAGTTATACGTATGTTGTTCACAATCAAGATAGGTTGTTTTAGCTGGTATAGAATCAGGATGTAATGCTTATAAGTTGTACATAGGGAATAGGGTTGATGCCCGCATCTTGATGTATTCACTAAGATAGATGTTGTCATCATAGGTGCCATGGCCAAGTGGGAATAAGAATGGAAACACTGCATTTTCCAAGGTGATATCTAGGTAGGGTGAGCTTCTTGCAAGCAAACCTCCTATCCTAAATGTTATCATTGTTTCTACGAGACAATTATTATTCCATAATATGATACATGCAAACTCATGTTGATTGGCTCTTTGGAATGCCAGTCAGGCTTGACTATATTGTCAAGCAAACTGTAACTGAAAGGGAGAGAAGGACCGAAGCTTGGACTCGAGAGCTATGGTGGGAGAGTAAGAGCAAGAGAGAGAGAGAGAGAAGAAATGGGAGCTCCAACAGTCACAATGTGTGACCGGGCCTTCCTTTATTCAAACTGTCACTAAAAGAATAAAGAATAAAGTGACAGTTTGACGGGCGCTCGCCGCCACCTGTAGTGTGCAGTGGCAGTGACTGTCAATGTAGTAATACACGAGCGGCTAGGCGGAGGCGCCTTTACCCCCAACAATATCCCACTTATTAAAGGCGAATTTGTCTTAGTGAGTAGTGAAAAGAAAAAAAGAAAAAAAAGACACTACAACATGTACACATGTATAACAAGATGAGGAAAGACGCCATCTCATCCCACGCCCATCAACCTCCTGAGGAAGGGAAAGCGCTCTGTAGAGAGGCTTTTTGTGAGCAAATTTGCAGGATTTTGGTCAGTCGAGATCTTGACAAGGTCAATGGACTTGTCCTCAATGACCCCACGTATGAAGTGATACCTCACCTCAATGTGTTTCGTCTTCGCATGGAAGACTGGATTCTTGGCTAACTGAATAGCACTCATAGAATCTGAATGCAGTGTAGGGATAGCATCAATACCAAGGTCAGTAGCCAAACGACCCAACCAAATGGCCTCCTTGCAAGCCTTAGTGGCTGCAACATACTTGGCCTCTATAGTAGAAAGGGCCGTGCATTTATGCACCCTGGACATCCAAGAAACAGCACCTCCAGCATATGTGAATACATAGCCAGAAGTGGACTTCCTACTATCTGCATGTCCTACATAATCAGAGTCAGTGTACCCACGACTCCTGTATCGTGGCTGCCATAGCATATGCACATATCTGCAGTGCCCTTCAGGTACCTTATGATACCCTTCACGGCATCCCAATGCTTCTTTCCAGGTGTAGCCATATAGCGTGCCACAACACCAACTGCAAAGGCAATATCTGGACAAGTGGCTATCATGGCATACATAAGACTGCCCACTGTGGATGCATAGGGAATCTTGGCCGTCTCGGCCCTCTGCTCATCTGTTTGCGGACGATCAGCCTGTGATACCTTCACATAAGAAGGCAATGGACAACCAATAGTCTTTACGTCTTGCATGCGGAAGCACTCAAGGACTTTATGAATGTACTCCCTCTGTGACAAGTAGAGGAGTCCCTGATGCCTGTTGCGTCTAATGCGCATACCAAGTATGTGAGCGGCCTGTCCCAGATCTTTCATCTCAAAGCTCTTCTTGAGCTGAGCCTTAAGAGCATCTAGTTCATCATGAGCTTTCCTTGCTATCAACATATCATCCACATAGAGTACCAAAATCAATAAAGAACCATCACCAGCTTTCTTCGCGTAAAGACACGGGTCCATAGCACTCTGGCTGTAGCCCTATGACTGCATAAAGGCATCAAACTTATGATACCACTCCCTAGGTGCCTGTTTCAAGCCATAAAGAATTTTCTTCAATTTGCACACTAGGTGCTCCCTTCCAGGTTCTGCAAAGCCCTTAGGTTGCTCCATATAAATCTCATCATGCAAGTCCCCATTTAAGAAAGCCGTCTTGACATCCATTTGGTATAAATCCAAGTCAAGCTGAGCAACCAAAGCCAAGACTAAGTGCAGGGTGGTCATCTTAACCACAAGAGAAAAGACCTCATCAAAGTCCACACCATGCTTCTGCTTAAAACCCTTTGCTATCAATCTAGCCTTGTATGCCGGCTTGGGGTTCCAAGCGTACTTTTTAGCTTATACACCCACTTGCATGGCAAAGCCTTCTTGCTCGTAGGCAAGGAAACCAAATCCCAAGTGTCATTCTTATGCAGGGAGTCTATCTCAGACAGCATAGCCCTCTCCCAGGGGTGACTATCACCCCTGCATATAGCCTCATCATAAGTGAAAGGCTCTCCTGCATTTGTAACCAAGATATAATGTATTGAGGGCTGAAATCTATCAGGTGGACGTCTGTCTCTAATAGACCGCACGATAGGCTCTGCTACTTGCCCAGCTACCTGTCCAACACCCTGACCATGAGCATCTGCTGCAGCTGTAGACTGTCCAACTGGCTGTGCGGGAGCTCTCGGCTCCTCCTGAAATATGACCTTGCGGATCTCAACAACTCTCTCAGGTTGCCTATGCATCTTGTCTTCATGGAAGACTACATCATGACTACGGATGACTTTCTGCGCCTGCGGATCCCAGAGACGGTAATCCATCTCGCCTGCATCCCCATAACCAAGGAAAATGCATTTAACACTCTTGGGATCCAGCTTACTTCTCTTGTCCCTGGGCACATGGCAAAATGCCTCACATCCAAAGACATGGAGATGTGCATAAGAGGGGGGTTTTCCAGTCCATACCTCCTCTGCAACCTGGAAATCCAAACCACTAGAAGGTGATCTGTTTATGACATGCACAGCTGTACTAACTGCCTCAGCCCAAAAGCTCTGTGGTAGGCCTGCATGGCTAAACATACTGCGTACACGCTCCTGGATGGTTCTATTCATCTGCTCAACCAAACCATTCTTGGGGGGGGGGGGGTGTAGGGGGCAGTTAGCTGATGCTTAATACCCCTCTCATCACATAACTACTCAAAAGCACATGAGACATACTCAGTGCCATTATCTGTCCTTAGGCATTTTAGCCTATACCGAGACTGGTTCTCAACCAATGCAAGCCATCTCTGAAACACAGCCAAGATATCGTATTTCAGCTTAATGGGATAAGCCCAAACTTTTCGTGAAAAATCATCTATGAACGTAACAAAATACTTTGCATCACCCATAGACTAATAAGGCATGGGCCCACAGACATCCGAATGTACCAATGCCAAGGGCTCACTCATGCATGGCCTACCATACTTCTTATGCGTAGACCTAGTCTACCTGCCATAAAGACAATGCTCATATGAATCAAAACATGCATGATCAAGGGGCGGTAAGTACTGCAAACTAGAAAGCATTTTCATTCCCTTCAGAGACATATGGCCCAAACGGGCATGCCAAAGAGATACATGTGGGATAGAACCCACAGACAAAACATGATCAAGGGAAGAAGCTGATACAATCAAGGGGTATAGATTGCTAGCCTTGGCACCTCTCGCAATCAGAAGTTTGCCACAAGTAATCTTCCATACAGAGTCTCCAAAAGATACATGATAACCTGCGTCATCAAGCTATCCAGCTGACATGAGACTGCGTGTCAAAGTAGGTACATGACGTACATCTTGCATAACAAAACTGTTGCCAGAAGGAAACTGCAGCCTAATCTACAATATCAAGAGAGTTGTCATCACCCAAGCGCACAGTACCTGAAATAGTATAGTATGAATGAAACCACTCTCGGCAAGGTGTCACATGAAAGGATGCACCTGAGTCCAAGAGCCAACACTGTGCATACATAAAGTGTATCTCTATCATTTGCGAAGCACTAGAAGAAGCTGCAAGGATATAATCATCATCATTAACATCCTCAGGTTGCATAACATTGATCTCTTCAATTTTAACACTGGACTTTGTAGGCACTATGCTGCGATCAGAAGACTTATCCTGCACTTTGTCTTTTCCCTTATCTTTGCGCCTTTCATTGCACAATTCATGGCATTATGGCCTAATATGGCCCTTTTTTCCACAATGGTGACAAGTAACATCTGCATTCCTGCCACGTGATTTGCTATGTGACTTCCCACGAGACTTGGATCGAGATTTTTGAGAATCCCGTCCACGGCCACTGCCACTGCCATGCTTTCCATATCCATCATTCCTGCCTCTAACTGTCATAGCATGTGACACACGAGAGGCATCCAAATTCTTACGGTTAACCTCTTCTTGTAGAAGAGCACTCTCAACATCAGATAATTTCAAGGTAGTAGTAGAGGCACATAATGCAGTGCGGAATACATCCCATGACTCATTAAGAGTACCAAACAAGAAAAGAGGAGTGACATCCTCTGCAAAAGTGATATCTTGCGAAGTTAAGTTCTTGAGTATAGCATGGAATTGGCTCAAGTGAGCAGACATAGTCACATTCTCCTTCATGCACAGATCCATAAGCTGCTTCAGCCAATACATCTGACTCGCTGGACTTTTCTTGTCATAGAGATTTTTGATATTTTCCCACAACTGCCATGCACTCTGTTCTTCCTCAAAGACATTATAGTGAACCTGTTCTGTGAGAGACAATACAATAGTGGACTTGCATAACTCATCAAGCTCAAGCCATTCCTCATCTGGCATAGTTGCAGGCAGATGCCTGCTTATCCTCAAAGGTTTGATCTGCGATTTCTGCACCAACACGTCAAATCTGGCTCTTCCAATAAGAGTAATTCATACCATCAAGCTTAGTGATGTTGAAAATAGCATGATCAGTGGACGAACTCGCCATAATGCAGGCTGGAAGACTGTAAACAGTTCAAAACTACTTGCTGTTTACTATAGAAAATGACAAAAAAATCACCAAAATCAAGGGAAATGGCAAGGAAAGTGGAACCAAAGCTGCTGCCCACCAAGTACTAGTGAAAGTACATCATTTCAGAGCATTTCAGTATGAAAAATCCATGTCAGTCCATACATATGTGCTTGTTGTAATAAATTTCAGATTTCAGTAAAAGAGAGCTAATAGTGCCAAAATCGGATCCCAAGGCAATCAGATACTGCCAAGACCAAAGCCGGCATCATGCGGGCATAGCATTAGCATATGATGGTCAATAAGCATGAATCCAACACCCAATATGTCATACAACCATCTGCCAGTGAGTGGGCACACCCCCAATCAACGGGGCAAAGTGTTCTTGCCACTACCAAAACTTAACACAAGTAGGTGTCAGTTCACAAAGATACGGATCCAAAACTGAGACTCAGCTCATAAGCATAAACCAAGACATATGATGTATCATCCCAAAGGGTAAAAAATCCCAAAGTCTCAAGTGTCTGTAAAACTGCTCAATAGCATGTAAAAATGGCTCAATGCATAAAAGTACCGCCTGCTCAATGTGTGATAAGCATTCAAGAATGCTCCCACTGGCACAAAAGTCGTATATACAAGCTCAAGAGCTCAAGCCAAGGCAAGACATAGTGCCAATGACATAAGTCCAAGACAATTACATCAATAGTACATCCCGAACATGTGGGTGGTAGAGCATCCGTAAGCATGTAAGACATCAAATACATCCTAATCCAAACTCTGACAAGCCAAGTAACATCCAAGACTCTCCAGATAATCCAAAATGCATCCAAGGTGGAGCTTCAATAAGCACTCAAGCTCAACATATGCATAGGGTAATCAACCGTGACATGAGCAACATAAGTCGTAGGCAATGGGTATGCATAAACCCAAGAAGCATCACTGTCTTAGCATACACCAATGTCAATAAGTGAGTAATGTCAAAGCTCTTCCAAAAGCATCTGGATTCAATGACAAGCTTAAAGTTGTCCCTCGATGACCAATACATCATAGCATAACCCAAGACATACATCCGGAACCAATAGGCATATTTAAAAGCATGAAAGATAGCTTCAGTCCAAGAGTATTCAACATGCATTTACTGTTATAAACTGTGTATTTCCAGCCCCAAAATCAGGCCAAAATCATAGCATTACATGTAGCTTCAATCCCATAATCAATCGGGATGCAGTAGGCATCAAACCGGTTATGTAGTCATGCCCAAACAAGCATAGGCATACAAATACATGTTGTCTCAGACCTAAAATCTATTGCAAAAGATTCTATCATCAGAATTTGGCAAATCCGGCATCACCATCACGTTCGGAGCATGCCAAAACACCAAATTAGACTCTTACCTTGCCTGAATCGGGTTCTGAAAGCCCGAGATATGACAAAAAGAGTGATTTTTGGGCCAGATTTTGAAACAGGTGCAAAAAAAAAGTGAGCTGGCTGGGGGGGTATGCTGTACCACTTGTCAACAATGGGGCCCAAAGGGGGCACAAATGAGGGCCAAAGAAGGCCTACACCAAACCTCAACAAGCCTTGATAGGTTGGAAGCAAGATCCAGGTGAAGGAAGCTCCAAGAGGTATGAGCTATGGCTGCCCACAACTTGTTTACAGCCTATGAGACCTGAGAATTGAAGTAAACCCTGAAATAATGAAGCAATACCTCAATGTCAATGCCCTGATGGTGCCTCAATAGGCCGGTCGGGAAGCCAAGGAGTGACGGGAGATCAAGAGAATGAGCTATGGCTGCCGGGAAGGAGACCCAATGCGAGTGGGGAGTCGATGGGAAGCTGAGAATGCCACGAACCAAGCTCAAGAGTCGGGAAGCCGAGCTCTGATACTAGTTGAAAGGGAGAGAAGGACCGAAGCTTGGACTTGAGAGCTATGGCGGGAGAGCAAGAGCAAGAGAGAGAGAGAGAAGAAATGGGAACTCCAACAATCACAATGTGTGACCGGGCCTTCCTTTATTCAAACTGTCACTAAAAGAATAAAGAATAAAGTGATGGTGACAGGCGCCCGCCACCTACAGTGTGTAGTGGCGGTGACTGTCAGTGTAGTAATACACGGATGGCTAGGCAGAGGCGCCTTTACCCCCAACAGTAATCTCTTTCATTCTCTTGTTTTACTTGGAGCATTGGGTTGAAAGGAGAGCTTTCACAACGGAGCTCTAGAATCCTTTCGATGGATTGCCTGCTAAGGATGCAAAGCCCTATCCTTGGATATGGATGTTCTGCTACAACCATGTACTTCTAGATCAATGGATTATGTAGCATGTTGAAAGTGAACACATCCGCAATTTCAGATGTAGTTAAGTCAAATCTAGTAGATGGCCACGAAAGCAATGCATTATTCCAAGAGACTAGAGGGTTGTCAAGAATCGATTGACAATCCAAGGTTACATTCACAATCGCTATTGTCATTTTAGAGACCGAGATGGATGTATCAATGATGCTCAACAATTGAAGCTATAATAACTTTGCATTGAAAATTCGTTTTGTGTAGTCTGGTAACAGTGAGACCATGTATTTGTTTTGTCTTTGTTGGCAAGACGGTCAACATTTCGGTCAACATTTCATTATCATCATGTTGACTCCATGTTGTTGGCATGCAAGGATGAGAATAGTGCTTGATAAAGCTATTGTTACTTATATTTCTTCTGTAGATGCATCGTTCTTTTGTGAAATGATAGAATGATGTTGCATTGTGACTATACTATAGGATACACACATTGTTAGTGTTCCAATAATGCTTTCACATTCTGTTGCCCAAGATGATTCGAATTTGTCTATGTTGTAGCAAGTTCTAGCAAAGGGTTTTAATGATGTTTTTCTACAAGCCATAGTTTTCCTTTTTCTAGCAGTCCTAAAGGATGCCCTATGACCTTTTTTTAACCTAGCATCCATTAATGCTGACGAGAACAATACATTTTTATCATTCAACTACACTACACTTGTTCATGAAAACAACATGCTATACTTCATAACTACATATTTAAAAAAAATAAAATCTAGTTTATCTATTTTACGTGTGAGAATAATGATTTTTAATTTTTTTATTAATAATAATTCAAATAAATAAATGAAATCAATAAATATTAAAATAAATAAATATTAATAATACTTCAAAAAATAAATGAAATGAAAAAACATGATATAGAGCATGTCAAAGAGTTGGCACATGTCTCTTTGTATTTAAATAATTATGGGAAAAGGTGCCATTCTCCCATCCATTCAAAATATGTTGTTTGTTCAAAAAATATACAGTTTTGCTTTTTCACAAATAATACTATAACTACTAATACTACTAATAATATAACTAATAATTAACTATTAACGACTACAAATACTACTTATACTACATAAGTCTAACTAGTTAATTAATACTACATAAGCAATGAAGGTCTCTCTCTCTCTCTCTCTCTCTCTCTCTCTCTCTCTCTCTCTCTCTCTCTCTCTCTCTCTCTCTCAGCTACATCGTGAGTGGCACATGTAGAAGCAATCAACTCCAGGAGGAGAAGGTAGAAGAAGAAGAAGTAGAAGCAGCACATGAAGATTAAGAAGAAGAATAATACACATGAGAACATACAAACATACTTGCGAGTGTACCTTTGATGTCTCGATTATTGAATCTCTCTCTTGTGTCTTTTGCTTCGTCGAGTCTATCTCTCTTATTTATTTACTATTACTTTATTATCTTTAGCATTTTGTCGGCTAGTAACCAAGTTGGTCGACAACACGTTCGTTGTTCATTGGAGCAATCTCGCAAGCGTACATGTCGCAGCACCACACCCACATACTCATCACACACTATGTTGCACATGGTGCTCATGCAAGAGTAACATGTCAATTGTCGCTTGTTGAACACATATGTGTCTCATACGCTTGTGTATGACCATTTTCTCTCCTCACATAAGAGACAAATTTTGTAATCAAGCGAATGGCCCATACTACTTCACTCTCCTCCCTTTATATAGGCTCAAGGCTTCCCAATATTCAAAGCTTTCCATTAAGCTTTTTAAGGCTTTTATAATTTAGAAACTTGAAAATCCTAAGGACTTTTAAACATTTAAGCTTTCTTAAAGCTTTTCATTCACCTTTACTTCAACATTTTGTTAATGTTTACAATCATTTCCAAGTAGATTAATCAGCCCATCTATTCGCAGATGCCATGTTCGCCATTAATATGTTGTCTTTCTTTCCTCCCACCAGATTCATTGCGTTGCCACCATTTGATGTCATTTCAGGCCCCTTTGATTATTTCCCATCTTTGGTTTGTCCAATTGACAGAAGAGGTGATGGCTTTCTATCAGTCATCCATTTTGGGAAAAGGAGAGTTGGATCATCATCCTCCATTGTCAAATAGACAAGTGCTTCATTCATTCATTTGGCCTATATTTGCATTTGTAATGGAATTGGATCACCACCATTCAAGGTTGAAGCTTAATTTGAAGCACGGAAAGACAAAACATCTTTTTAGGGCTTCCATCACCATCCTTTCGTCTTACTAAGTGGCTAAGCATCTAGGGAAGAATTCTAGCATCTGTATTCTCTACTTAAGAAGCTTAAGAAGCCATGTTGTCTCAACAATTCACCATCACCATCACTGTCATCATCATCTTATTCAATCTGATCCAAAGATCATAGTCATCACCATCATCATCATCTTATTCAATCTGATCCAAAGATCATAGTCAAATTGTATCCTTTTTTACTTTTAACATTTAGCATTCTTTGCATTTCACCATTAAAAAAAGTAAAAAGATATTTTAAATCCATCTATAATCCCAAAAAAAGGATATTTAAAAAATGTCATATAGTTGCACCTATACAAAAGGTATTAAAAAAAAATATACACTTGGTGATCTCATATGGATTTTGAATCCTGCATATCACCACTAGGCTCTTGTATTGTTTAAAGCTTTCACTTAGGGACCTCGAGAAGTTTAGTAATAAAAAAATAAAGATCACTTTTTCTTGAAGGGTGAGAGAGAGCTATATTTATATTCTCTCTCTCTCTCTCTCTCTAAATTGTACACACATGCTCTCTCTTTTTTAATTGAATTGTCTTTTAAAAATTATATCTAGCTCTCTCTCTCTCTCTCTCTCTCTCTCTCTCTCTCTCTCTCTCAAAGAGATGAAATTTCTTTTTATTAAATGTATGCAATAATATGATATTTTAATGGTTGAATATGAGCATGCAATGCATACATCCACTAAAAACACCTACAAATGCATGTACATTATAAAAAGTGAGTTGAATTTATGTTTTTAATTGAGCATATGAGATGAAATAATAATTTTAATGATTCAACATATTCATGCAATCTATACTTACTCTAAAACCATACACAAATGCACATAGACTATAAAAACGCATGAATAACATACATGCATACATACACATGTATGTGTGCCCATGTACAAATATATACGCATATGAATGAATATACACACATGCATATGCATATATGCTCATATACACTTTAACATATATGAGTGAGGAAAATGCACAAAGAAAGAGAGAGAATGGATACATACTTATAAAATATATACTTACAAACATGCACATACACACACATACAAACACAAATATCCACACATAAATATATACATGCATGACGATATGCAATACATATATACATATGCATGTGTGTGTGTATGTGTATACATAACATGCACACATATGAGGTGAAGAAAGATGATAAATAAGGGGAAGAAAAAGAAAGGAGAGAAAATAAAAATGATGAGAGAGAAGACACATATTTAAGGGACCATACAAATAGACACATATATATTAAACATGCGCATACATACATACACATATACACATATATATGCACATATACATATGTGCACACACACACAAAGCATATGAAAAACAAGCAGAGAGAAAAAGAAAAAAATGTGTGCGCGTGCCCACACACACACACATATAAGAAGAAGAAGAGAGATAGGAGAGAGGAAATGAAAGTAAAGGGAGTAAAAAAAGAGAGCAGAGTATGCATATTTATGAGACCACAAAAATGGGCACACATATATAAAATACACATACACATGAGACATACACTCGCACACATCTAAACATAAGTGTATAGACATGTACACAACTTTAAGTATATTATATTATAGTTTAACACTATAAGGATATAGGGGCATAACGGGCGTGGTGACACAGATTAGCAGTGTCACTATTTGCATCGCAAATTTGACACAAATAGCAATGGTACTCAGACAAAAAAAAAAGTGGATGAAACCCGAGCGTGGCATTTTGCCACAAAGAGTTTGAGAGAGAGTGAAAGAGATAGTGGCTTTGGGAGGGAGAGGGAGAGAAAAAGAGAGAAGGAGAGCTTCTCACCGTGCCGTCACCATTCGTGAAGAAGAGGAGGAAGTGCATGAAGGAAGAAGAGGGGCCATCGCAAAGAGGAGATGAAGAATCCATCCTTGGGCCTTTGCGGTGAGTAGATTGCGCCCTCTTGGTTTGTTCTTGTTCTTTCTTCCTTTCTTTTGCTCATTTTTCTTGAGAATGAGGTGCATTGAGGGAGAAAGAGAGGAAATGAGAGAGGGAGAAGAAGAAAGGAAAAGGAAGAGAGAACGAGAAAGAGAGAGAATAAACATAAAAGATAACACAGAGAGAGAGAGAGAGAGAGAGAGAGAGAGAGAGAGAGAGAGAGAGAGGAGAATGAGTGAAAAAACACGAGGGGGTAGAGAGAAACAAAGAGAGGACTTGTCACAAAGAGGGGACAAAGAATCCATCCTCCTCTTGGTTTGTTCTTGTTCTTTCTTCTTCTTTTTTGGTTTGTTTTTCTTGAGAATGAGGTGCATTGAGGGAGAAAGAGAGGAAATGAGAGAGGGAGAAGAAGAGAGAGAGAGGGAGGGAGGGAGGGAGGGAGGAGAATGAGTGAGAAAACATGAGGGGGTAGAGAGAAACAAAGAGAGAGGCAACAAAGAAAGAGAGAGAGAAAGAAAGAGAAGGGGGAAGAACATAAAACAAAGAGTGCAAAAAAGGTGGATAAATTGTGTTAGATTAGTTAGAAAACTAAAGCTACTCTTCGAGGAAAAGGGGTGAAGAGGATGTTTAAATTGCCCATGGATTTTTTATACAACAAAGTGGTCTTAGTTAGCCAAGAGAATTCCATTAAAAATATGAAATGCTAGATTACGTCAAGTTAGGAATGATCGAATGTCAACTATCCTAGTGTGTTATCCGAGATCCAAATCAATGTTATTTTAGGGGACCTGAGTTGAGACTATATCTTATTAATAAAGTGGTTGATGCATATTACTCCCCTCATTTCTCACTCTCTTTAAAAACCAATGCAATGTTCTACTTAAGTTTGAGAGATGATAGCAAAGTAGTTATCTTAAGCTAATATTAGATAACCATGGTAGGAGACTATAGTCACAATTAAGGCTTGCTTTAGGTTGATCCCTGTGGGGTTGAGGTGGAACTTTCCTTACGAGGTAGACTTAATTTGGATGAAAAGGGATCAATTTGTGCACACCTTAGATTGACTTTATGATCTTTCTGCATTATGAAAGGTGTTGGATATGGAATGGCATATATTGCTTTATCAATGTCGATCATCTTCCCTATCCTAGAACCAACATTAAGTAGATATAGTGGATAGAAAATCTAAAAGTTGTTTAATGTTTATTTTGAAGGAATCTATAGTTAACCATACTATTAACATGTCTAATTTCCATGTATCTAAAGTTGTTATGTGTTATAAACCAATATGTTTTAGTTGACGTTAATTTTATTGAGTTACAAGAGAAGAAATCCCTTCTCAAACAAATTAAAAAAGAAAAAGAGAATGAGAACAAAAATCAATTGTTTGTTGTAACGTAGAAAAAATAAAAAACGATGATGGTTGTGATGTTCAAGGTCATGAAGTGTATCTTAATTAGCGTGTCTTGTGTCCTTGCTCTCATTGCAAGCTGGCAATCAGACAAAAGCATTGCTTGTCTATAGAACACGTATGATTCTTTGGCGAGTTCCAATCAAAGATCATTGATAAGGTGATCTCAAACTTTATGAGGGATAAGCGACGAGGAGTTACAGGAGATATTCACTCATATGTCTCCAGATATCAGATGGCTCAATTCAGAGATGTGACGGACCAAGAGCTGTCTCGGACACCATCAGGCCATTCCATTAGATCTACTTTGGCATGCTTTGATGCTTTGGTTTCCAGTAGATGAGGTTGATGCTTTAAACTTGGGCCGGACGGAGGGAGTGGTTTTGGGGGATGCTGCAAAGACGTGGATGTAGTGAGCCTGCGGTGGAGCCCCAAGAGGAACACCAAGGAAAAGGGAATTCTCTTGCAAGAAAATCTATCTTGTAGCATCAACAAGCTTTTTTATCATGTTTCATATGATCACAATGAAGAAAAGAACACCAGGCACAACAAATCTTCATGCAGCATCATGTAGATCTCCCACGGATTTGATAGAATCAACCATATTTTTCAATATCTTCACAAAATCCATCAATAAAAAAAAGAAAGCAAAGGAATACACCATCTTTGAATGGAAATACATCACATAGTATTCATCTTTAATATCTTCATAGTCTTCTCTCTCAATCTCTCATATACAATCACTCTGTTTCAATAGAATTGGCTATCTCTGACTCTCTCTCTCTCACTCCATCAATAATACATCATATCCTCACTACAATCTCTCAAAATCACTCTCAATAATCCTTCTTAGGTCGTGGATACCCCTCCCAAGAGGTATGTCTGATATGAAGAGTCACCAGAGCCACTACAGTGTCCTTTCATAGCTCACTACTGTCACTTCACTCTAGTCTTCACTTGAGTCTTCAGCAGCTACTTCTTTCACTTCTTTCAGCTCTTTTGCACTTGTATTCACCTCTTTCCAAGGCTAGAAAACTTTCCCAAGCTACACTCTCATCCATCAGAACACATATATAAGCATACTGAACAGTCACAGAACAGTACTAGAACAGCTACAGTACAGAACAGAACAGAATAGAGACAGAAGCTCTACAGAAGACCTACAGAAGGTTACAGAAGGTCATCAAAACCACATAACTCATTCTCAAACCATTCCAAACTCTCACAAACCATTCAATAAGCTTTCACAAGATCTCAATCTTCATCAATCAATACTCCATCCCTCCTTACAGAAGACAATCAGAACAAAACAGACCAAAACAGAGCAAAACAGAAGGTATACATAACCAATCAGAACATCACATAACCACTAATAAACATCATGAACTTCCAAAACACAATCAATATCATCCAAAACACTCTCAAACCACTTCTAAACCAATCAATCATCTCATAAAATCAACCATTCAGCTCTCAAAAACAACAAAAATCAGCCAAAAAAACAAGCCATTTCAACACTCAACATATCCCCACACTTAATAAGGAAGCGTCCTCGCGACCCAGGAAAAAAAAGAATACAAGTGCATTTAAAATCGCAACTTTGATCTTCAATATCTTTTCAAAAAGAATCCATCCACCACGACCCCAACTTATAACCTGTTTCTAATATAAACATACAAAGAAAGGAAAACCCTTTATACATTAACACCACTTAGCAAACTAAAAATCACAACAAATTTGTAAAGGATATAAGAGTTTTCTTCGTCTTCATCAGCATCAGCTTCAATTCTCCATCCACGACCCCATCACCACAAATCTCCAAAATGTAACTCGTACACGGAATCCAATCCAATAGGAAACCACCATGTTCGGTTTACATAAATGAACTCACAACACAAACATTACACACAACACAACCATCTGAATGACTCCTTCAAAAAGAGAGTTTTTCATTAGAAAGCTTCCACCATACATTGGAAAGGTATCAATGAAGATGATCCCTCTTAAAAGATTGATGTTGTCGGAAACGATCCATAGACAAGGATTCATCTACAAAGTTTCTAGGAGGATTTTGAAAAAATTGGAGACAGCACATCCTTTCCAACAGGACCAGGTATCTGCTAGGCAAACAAAGGGCATGAAAATACAATATATCGAGTTGCTGGGAATCAATATTCACATTGACATTCATGCACAACTTTGGAATAGGCTTGGAATCATTATGAGAGTGCCTATGCATATATGCCAGGTACCAAGCAAAGTGAGCAGTTAATCTCACTGAGGGATCTGCAGACTGTGAATACTGCTGAGCAAAATGAACATAGTTCTGATAAGCTTGACTGGAAGCTATCCATTCTCCTGGAATTACTGGCCAATTAATCTGAGGTCCTGTAAGGCAATCATCCGAACTCCATCCCCTTCTTCTGGAAATCTGATTATCAAACCCGTCACAGTCACTAACCAACTGAGGTGGTTGAGATATAGAAGTGTTAGGAGAGGGTAATGGAATAAGAAAGAGTGGATGTAGGGAGGGATAGGAAAGAGCATAAAAGGAAGAAAAGGTTAAAGAAGGAGTGGCAGAAATTTGTAAGGAATCACTAAGGAAGGGTGTTAACTGATAAATAGGAAATGTGGAGGGTACATTAATGGGTGGAGAAGAACAGGGTGGAGAAGGGGAAAATACCCTATCCTCAATAAAGGAGCAGTATGTAAAAATGGAAATTTGAGGGAAAGATGAAGGTTGGAAAAGAAGGGGTAAAATAGTGGTGGAATTAGATTGACAAAGGGAAAAATATATAGCATAGCGGTGAGCCATTTGTTGGTAATAGAGGAGGGTAGGAACAGAAGGTCCCAAGAGAGATCGTCGATGACAGGCATCAAAGAAGGTAGCATCAAATGGATTATGTTTTGAAAGATAGGCTAAGAGATCCATCCTCAGGTGATTAGTACTCTGGGCAGAGGTAGGAGCTGTGTTTTGTCGTTGATTCAGAACCACAGAATCAATCATGGGATGCCACGAATTATCATGACAATCAGCCACTTTGGAGGAATAACTCTGGAACATGTCAGCTATGCACAACTCCAAATGATTGACATACAAAACAGCCTGTAATACCATATCCCCCACATACCATGCCGTATCCACCTCATGTGGAATTAACAAGTCTCCCCGTAGATACATGTATGACATCAACATGGTATCTAGCGTGACAGAATCTTCAAACACCATTCTGACTACCTCTGTCAGCAACTCAGCAGACCAAGCCCCACTCCAGCCATCCTCTGGAAGAGGTAAATCCATCGTGGAAAGCTTCATGTAGAAAACCAACTTCTGTAAGTGGTAGTGGACAAAGAAAGAATGGTTTGGTAGAACATATTCCTGAAACTGCTCAAATATAGACCATAATAAGTCCATTCGGGACTGCAATCTTTCCACTTTATCTTGGAATAGAGGGCACAAAGTAGCCTGTCTCTGAAGAGCAGCCAAGTCCTGCTGTGAAAGAGAAGGAATCAAGTGAACATTAGGGCTTGGAGGAACAGAGCGGGACTTTGCAAGTTGATCTTGCAACTGTTGGATTTGGGAGGCTTGGTTGGCCACTGTGTCAGTAGCAATCTGTAAAGCTGAAAGTTTTTCATCTAAGATAGCTTGGAATTCCTGTGCTTCTCTGGACATCCTCTCCTTCTCCTCTGAAAGGCTAGTAACCTGTGATTGAGCCTCTAGTAACTGGATCTTCAAAGAAGAAATCTCATCGCTTTGGGTGGCAACCAGTTGAGTTTGCTATTCCATTTGCTTGAACAAATCTACTAGGGTATCCTTAGCAGAAGCTAACTCAGATGTTGCCTTATGCAACTGGTCCTTAGACTACATGAGTTCTTCATAAAAAGACGCGTACAGCTGTTGAACACAGGCTGTCACTGACAACTCAATGGAGCTTTGAATATCCTTACAGAGAAAAGGAATTGCATCTCCTGAAACGAGACTGTTCAGGGAGGGAACTGATATGTCCAATGAGCCTTCTCGATGTGCTCTGAACAGGTTATTGCAAGTGAGATACCCAGGGAGATCACTGCCAGAGGTAGCAGGAATGGGCACTGAAGGAAGTACGGAAGGAGCTTTATCCGCTACCCACTTCAAGCGTTTGCGCTGTATGACCAGGGGAGGCGGAGAATCATCATCCTCGATGTCAATGGGTTTTGACTCTTGTGAAGGTGGAGGAGGAGGTACGGGATCTGATGAAGGAGGTGGAGGCACAGTCTTCTGTAAACCTGAATAGGTCAAGAAGGCATACAAATATGATCCATATGTGACATTGGTAACATTACCCCTGGTGACTTTAACGAAATGCTGATCCATTTTAGTGAGGAGGTAAGTGCTCCAATCAATAGCAACTCCTTTCAACACCATCCGGGAAGTTGTGAAAAGCTCTTTGGACAAGTACTGGGATGGCGTTTTGGCAGGCATAAACCTGTCCTAGAGAAACTGACAGATCGTCTTCCATACGGGATCAGTGATCATAGAAAAGGAAACTCCTGAAGAGTTGATCACCTTCTTAACATCGAGGATTTCCCTTGTCTGCTTTTGCAACAGCTTCAGAATCTCTTCATTAGAGAAGAGCTAACGAGTGGTCACAAAAGGTTCACCTTTGGAGGGAAGAGACAGAGCCTTCCCTAAGCCGCGAGGTGTCAAAGTCATAGAAATTCCCTGGATTAGTCCTGTCTTCTTGCTGTAAGAGGCCAGAAACTCATCACATAACGACGGATCCTCTGGAAGCAATGGAAAAGAAGTAGCCACAAAAGCAGCGAGTCCCGCCTTCGTGAGAGGCTCAAAAGTAAGTAGGGAAGAGTAATCCCTACTAACTAATGGGACATACTGGATAGGGGGAGGAGCATGAGAAGGCGCCATTCAGATGGTTACACACACACACACCACAAACACAGACAATCAAGGAGAATGCATGCAAAGCAACAGACAAAAAACCAAGGATAAGAGAACAACCAATAAAACGTGACGCAACCAACTAACCCCAAGCAAACCACAACCTAGAAAAAAAATTCGACATAACCTTGAGACATATGCGACCGAAAGCTTCATGCGATGCATCAGACAAACACCCTGAACCCCGTATCAAGCAAGAAAAGAAAAAAAACTGCATACCGTACCCGTAACCGTAACAAAGACAGTAAACCAAAACAATACCACATCCAACACATATCCAGACTACATCGGTGATAAACCAGGACTGGACCAGGAAAACAACTCTAATGACTGCGTATACCCATCCCACGAAACGGTTCATGAAAAAGGAGAATTAAGTGCAGTGAGGGGGAATTAATTTAATGAAGGGTTGATTTTAATAAATTATTAAGAATGGGTGAATTTTTATTAGGTGATAAACCTTAGTAAGAAAACGGCGGTTCCTTATTATAAATTAAATTACCAATTATTAGGTGAAGCGGTGCATTAATTCGAATCCCGGACTTCGATACCCGACTGGGTCTCTAAATGCAAATTCATTGATTACAAATTAAGGTGATGTGGAGCGCTTTTTTGCCAGCGCGTGCTCATGTGATGGCTGGTTCATTTTAATTAAAAATTAAAGTGCCTCTGTAGCGCACGTAGCGCTTGCGAAGTGAACGGCGTGTTGATTTTAATTAAAAAGTATGTGTGTGTTGAGCGCGAATGCACGTGGAAACTGTGGGTGAATAAAGAGTTCATTTTAACAATTAATTGGTGATTAAGAGGGAAATGAAAATAAATAAAGCACATAAAATAAATACCTGGAAGGGGTGTGTATGTAATGCAGAAATGCGCACGAAATAATCTCCCAAAAGAAGTGAATCCAGTAAAGGAAAAGTAAAGACCACTGACGAAACAACAAAGACAACACCTTAGTGGATGGGGTGATTTGGTTTTTTGGTTGGTTTGTTAATTTTTTGTAATTTGGGATTATTTATGGTTGGGTTTTGTTTGTGAGGTTATTATGTGTGGTGGATTTTGTTGTTTTTTATTTGTGTAGTTTGTTTGTTTATTTTTGTTTTTTTTAAAAATAAGAATAAAAATAATAATAGGGAAATCAATATATACAACACATGAATATGGAGGAAATATCCACAATGGAGTGGATGCAAATAAAATAGAGAGTGTTAAGGGAAATTTTCGTTTGTTGGTTTGTGGGTTTGTTTGTGTGTTTGTTTTTTTTTTGTTTTTTTTTAAAACAATAGGGGTACCATGTATGGTAATATTTTAAAATGAAAAATAAATGAAAAATGGTCAAGGGGGGTGAGGGGAATTTTGGATAATTTTTTAGAATTTTTTAAGAATGTTTTACTATTTTTAAATGAATTTTCTACATTTGTTGATAATTTGGGGGATAAATTGGGAAATATTTAATTTTCAGAAATTGTAGGGTTGGAAATTTCCAGCGGAAAAATTTCCAAAAATTGGCAAAAAGCAAAGAGATTTTTTAGAAATTTTTTCGAATTATTTTGATGGGAAAATTAATTTATAAATTAATTAAATCATGTAAATCATGTTAATCTGATAAGTAAGTTAAAAGTAAGTCAGTTAAGTCTGTTTAGTCTGTGTAAGTCATGGTAGTCTGCCCAAGTCAAGTCAGGTTAGATAAGTCAATTAGGGGAACTAGGTCAATGGAGACTAACCTAAAGGGGGTTAGTTAACCTAAGTTGGGTTAGGGGTAGGGTTAGGGTTAGGGTTAGGGTTAGGGTTAGGGAGTCTAACTAGGGTTAGTGAGGGTTAGGGTTAGGTTAGTGGTAACTAAGGTTAGTAACAACTAAGTAGGGTTAGGGTTAGTAGGTTAGGTTAGTTATCCTAACTTAGGGTTAATTAGTGGAACTAATGTTAGGTTAGATAACAAGGGGTAGGTTAGTGGTAACTAACCAGGGGTTAGTGAGGAAGCAGGAGGTGGAAGAAGAGGAGGAGGAGGAAGGGGAGGAGGGCGGTGGCGCCGGCAGCGACGCGGCGGCGCGACGGTGGTGGCTGCGACTCGGCGGCGCAACGGCGGTGGCTGCGACGACACTGGCGCGGGCTTCGGGCGACAGCGACCCCAGGCGGCAAGGGGGCGGTGACGTCTGGCGGCGACGGGCGGGTATCAGGCGGGCGGCTTCAACGACGGCTCGTGGCAGGAGGCGGCGACTCTGGCGGGAGGCGACGGCCTCACGGGCCCTGGTGATTGGCGGGCGCGAGGAGGGAGGCAACGGGCGAGCGCCAGCGAGGAGGAGGCGGGCACGTCTCCAGGCGGCGACGGGGCAGAGGGCGAGTGGCAGGCGGCGACGGGGCGGTCCGCAAGCGGCGACGGGGCGGTCCGCAGGCGGCGACGGGAGAGGAATGAGGAAGGGGGGAGGAGGAAGGAAGAAGGGGAGGAGAATGCAGGCGGGAGGAGGAAGGAGGACAGTGGGAGGAGGAAGGAGGAAGGGGAAGGAGAGGAGAAGGCGGGGGAAGGGAAGGGACGTGGGAGAAGGAGGAGGGAGAGAGGGGATGGGAGGCGGTTGGGGTGGGTAGGGGTAGGGTAGGGGGGATAGGGAAGGGTGTTGGGGGGGGGGGGGGGGGGGGGGGTGGAAAAGGGGGGTAGGGGCATGGGAAGGGGGGGTGGTCATAGGGGAATGGGCGGGGGGAAAGGGTGGGGTAGGGGAGGGGCAATGGGCGTACCCCCTCGTCCCGCGTGCGTGCGCGGGGCGAGGGTAAAAAAATTTGCCGGGACAGGATTGAATGGGAGCCGGAACGGCGAGACGGGGGACGTGGAGGCGATCATGGTGCGTGAAGACGCGTAAAATCGAAAAAGGGCGCGTTCACGCGCAAAACGGGCGCGCGAATACACGTAAAAATAAAGAAAAATTAATAACTCCCAATCCGAACGTCAAAACGAAATAGCGTAAAAACAAAAAGTGGGCAAGACGACAGGGGGAAAACAAGAAAAATATATGACAGAGGTGTCGGGAGGGGGAAAGGGCGGTCACATACAAAAAACCCAAAAAACGAACAAAAAACGCAATTAAAAATTAATATCGAAAAATCCGTGCATCGGAATGAGGTGCAGAAAAAAGGAAAACTGTGCAGAAAGACGGGCCCGACAATCCTATCACATCAAAACATAATTCCGACTGAGATAAGACGCGTTCACTTGGAAAAAACCCAAAAAATAAATCCGAAAATGGGATCGGAAATTAATATCGGACGAACCGTTCACCAGCACGTCAGGCAGTAAGAAGGAAAAATGTCCGCATGAAGGAATGGCACAGGGTTGTCACGTTAAATCGTAGTTCCGGTGGAAGTAGGAGGGGTTCACATGTGAAAAACTCCAAAAAGACACTCGAAAACTCATTTAAAAATTAATAAGTAAAAATTCAAAAGTCGAAAGAGGGGGGAGGAAAAAGGTGGGGGAAGACACAGGGAACACGGCTGTCAAACCAAATTGAAATTCCGATGCAAACAGGGCAGGTTCGCATGGAAAAATGTCAAAAAGACGCACGAAAAAGTCGTAAAAACCGGAAAATTAATATTGGACAAACCGTGCATCGGAATGACACGGAGTAAAAAGGAAAAATGTCAGGGAGAAAATGGTTGTCAAGGCTAGGATGTCAGATCACGGTGTCGAAGCAAGAAAAGCGCGTTCACATGGGAAACCGGCTAATTTGCGCAAAATGCTTCAAAAATTAATAACTCAAAAACCGTGCACCGGAACAGGGGTAGGTAAAAAGGAAAAATGGTCAGGAAAAGAGAGGAACAAGGCTATGAGGCTGGATGTGGACTTTGGGAAACGTAGGGTGCATTCACATGGCAGGACCTCAAAATCAGGGAATGAAGGAAAACTGTAAGGGAACAGCCCCAAGGGTGGGTGGAACATAACCGGGTGGGTGGAAAGGGATCCCATTAGGGTAAAAGCAACTCATGGCATACATGCATGAGCAGGGTAAGGCATATGCAGAGGGGTATGCAATATAGACGCGTAGGGACACGTCCCCACACTTAAGACCTTAACGGATAGGGTTAATCGAGCAACAGGGACCTAGGACCACGCCACAAACTATCCACTAACTTCCCCACACTTAAAACATGAACATCACAAAGAAACCAAAGTGGGAGGGTTAGAAAAACTTGGCCCATTTCGTCAAAAAGCCAGGGTGAGTGTCGATGGCACGTCCAGTGTTGTTGTCGGCACTGGAGATACCACGGCACACGCACACGTCCGTCATGGCAGGGACCACGCGGCAGCACCCAGGGAGGTAGCTGATTGAAGGAATCACAGGAAATTTATCGATGATGAGGGATATTGCACTCAACTCACAGTCACTCAAATGAAATGAAAGAACAGTCACTCGCCCCATGACTAATATCACTCAAGGAAGAATGATGGAACCCCATATCTCATGCCCGGTTGAGGAATCGACAAGGGGGAATGGTGCAGAAGGGGTATGCCAGGGTGCACAGTTGATGGTGCATTAGTGCATCCAACCCGTCTGGCATAAGTGCAAGGAGGAAGGCAAGGGAGCCTTACAGTGCAGTGTACAGAACAGGGTGACGTGTCTTGTGTTGAGGGTAAAGACCCATCCCGTGGGTGCATAGGAAAACTGGAACATACCTGACTCCAAGTGTCGTAACGTCCCTCAATCCCACCTCTCGGTAATTGATTGAAGAAACTCCAGTCACACTCATCCCACCCTCTGTCTCACTCTCTTGTTGATTGATACAGGAGGGCAGTCTTCTCCTGAAACCCATTGAGGTAATCCTCACAGTCACTTGTGCAAAGATTGTATGCCTTGTGCGCATTTGATGGTGCAACTGTGCATCCCGCCCTGTGCCGGCATACGGTGCGAGAAGGAAGGCCAGGGAGCCTTATGGTGCAGTGCACAGAACAATTTGTGCTTTGTGCATTGAGAGGCCCATCCCGTGCGTGCAACACTTCATTCACACTTCTCACCTCTCATTTAATTTGAAGGGAAAAGACTGGTCTCTCGCCCCACCCTCTGTCTCACTCTCTGTTGATAGTTACAGAGGGCAACCCATACTCACTTTCCCATCCGGTTAGGATGAAAGCTCACGTCACTTGATTGTTTGTCGATGAAGATCGCGTCATCAGTTGTTGAAGAGGCGTACCCAGGGAGGTAGCCATCAAATCGAACGTTGTGTTAGATAGGACATGTCATCTGCTAGAGGACAGTTAGATGCTCTACAGAAAGACCCAGGACATAGCGTACCAAGGAAGGCAGCTTCGGAATTGGATCCTGGAAATATCAATTAATGAATCCACTTTCTGGACTGCTGGGTGTTACCACCTTTTCCACAGCCAGCTTCCCGCCCAAGGGTGTTGACCACCTTTTCTTGGAACGAGGCCTACTATGACAGGGAATTGCTTCCTTTTCTCTCATAACAGATTTGTTTTTTTTTTTCTTTTTCTTGTTTTCCCCTATTCTCGAGGGTGTTTCCACCTTTTCTCGAAGAATAGGTCGGCATGACAGGGACCTAAGTCCTTTTCTCCCATGACCGATATGTATATTTTTCTTCTCTTTTTTTTTTTCGAATTGAGCAAGGGAATAGTAGAAAGACCATTTGTCAAAACCAACCTTGCCACTGTCGTTGGTGGAAAATAGAGGATAAGAGATCAAGGCTGGAAGGGGGGTTTGAGGGAACAGAGGGTTGCGTCCACTTCATCAGGAGTGACTGAAGAACGGCTATCAGAAGTAGCATCATAAGAAGTATAGTGCCGCGCCAATGAGGGAAAAGATCAAGTGACCGTAATTGTCAAGATCCCCAAGGAGGGAAGTACTTCTTCAGGCGATATCCATTGATCAGAAAGGGATCATCAGAGGCATCAACGGTCTGCACTTGGACAGAGCCATTAGGGTTGACGGCAAGTACCTTATAGGGGCCCATCCACCACTGCTGGAGCTTGCCAGGAAACTTGCCGAATCGTGAATCATAGGCTAGGACCAAATCACCTTCTTTGAACTCCTTGTGCTTGATGAAGCTGTCATGGTAAGCCTTACGTCGAGCTTGCGTGGCTTCCATGCACTGTAGAGCCATCCTACGAATTTCGTCCAAACATTCCAGGTGCAGGAGACGGCGTTGCAGTGAATCATCGTCCCCCAAATGCTCTTTGATAGCCACTCTTAAAGAGGGTAATTCCAGTTCAACAGGAAAAACAGCTTCTGTACCATACACCAGCTGGAAGGGTGTCTGTCCTGTTGCTGCTTTATGGGAGGTTCTATACGCCCAGAGGGCCTCTGTAAGTCGATCGTCCCAATCACGATGATGTGCGGCAATTGTTCTTGTCAAAATCGAGCAGAGGATGCGATTGGTGACTTCGACTTGGCCGTTGGCTCTGGGGTAATAAGGAGTAGACTTGCGATGGCGGATCTTATACAACTCTGTCAACTCTTCCATGACTTTGTTAAGGAAATGAGTGCCTCTATCACTTACCAGCTCTAAGGGACTGCCAAAACGGGTGATGATATTTTCGTACATGAACAGGGCCACGCTGTTACCATCATCCCGCTTTAGGGCTTTAGCTTCACACCACTTTGTAACATAATCCGTACATACGAGGATGTATCGGTTCTGCTTCCTTCTGGTAGGAGGATCAATTGGGCCTACGAAGTCGATGCCCCACTTCTCAAACGGCTTTAAGGGAAGGATAGGTTGCAATGGCATGGCACTTGTCTTCGTGGGTTTCCCCATTCTTTGACAAGCATCACATCTTTTACAGTAATCATAGGCATCTTTGTGAATTGTAGGCCACCAATATCCTGCTAGCAGAGCCTTCCTGGCTGTAGCTTCTCCTGCAAAGTGACCTCCACATGGCTCGTCATGGCAAGCCTTCAGAACAATCCCAATCTCATTTCCTGCAATGCATCTTCTGAGCACTTCATCTTTGCCTTTCTTATACAGTGCACCGCCTAGCAGGATGTAGGGGGCTGATTCTAGCATGAGCTTCTTCCTTTCCCGACTAGAAATACCAGGAGGATACTGTTGGGTTGCCAGCAGATTGGCAATGTCTGCATACCAAGGAGTGACAGTTTCTACCAAGAATAGGGAAGCATCAGGGAGGTCTGGATCATCCTGCTCCTCATCTACAGTTTGTGGGATACGCGACAGATGATCAGCCAGAACATGGGAACGACCGGGCTTAGTAATCACCTCAAAGTCGAACTCCTGGAATAAAAGGAGCCATCTCATCATTCGTCCTTTCACATCTGCTTTGTTCATCAAGAAGGACAGGGCCTCATGATCCACATAAAATTTAAAGTGGGTGGATAAGAGATAATGGCGAAACTTTTCCAGGGCAAACACCATTGCCAAGCACTCCAACTCTGTCACTGTATAGTTCCGTTCCCTATCAGTGACTTTTTGGCTTGCGTAATAGATCGGTTGATCCAACTTCGAGGAACCCTTTTGGCACAGGACAGCACCTAAACCTTCAATTGATGCATCAGTGTGTACATGGAACTCTTTCGTCCAATCAGGAGGTTGCAGAATGGGTGCCTCAATCAGACACTGCTTCAAAGTGTGGAAGGCTTTGTCACATTCTTCCGTCCAAGTAAACTCTGCATCTTTCCTCAGGAGCTTGTGCAAGGAGGTTGCCTTTGTTGCAAAATGGGCTATGAACCTTCTGTATAGTAACCCACATGGCCTAGGAATCCCCTCAACTATTTAAGGTTGGTGGGTGCTGTCAGAGCTGCGATCTTTTCAATCTTTGTAGGGTCTGTTGATATCCCTTGTGCAGAGACAATGTGGCCCAACAGAACTCTAGAAGAGACCCCAAAGATGCATTTTTCGGGGTTGAGGGAAATCCCATACTCCCGGCATCAGTCAAAACATTGTTCCAGGTGTTCCCAGTGTTCACGGATCAAACTATAGACACAGAAGTCATCCAAATATACTTCGATAAAGTCGTGCAGATGATTCTAAAATGCAGCCATCATGACTCGTTGGAAAGTAGTAGGGGCATTGCAGAGCCCAAATGGCATCACTCAGTAAGCGTAGGTCCCCCATTCTGTGGTGAAGGTTGTTTTGGACTGGTCTTCTTCTGCGATCTGGACTTGGTTGTATCCGCTGAATCCATCCAGAAGGGAATAAAGCTCATGTCCTGCCACTGTGTCCAACAGTTGGTCTGTGAAAGGGATAGGAAAGTGATCCTTCTTTGTCTTGGAATTAAGCTTTCGGAAATCCACACATATTCGCAATTTTCCATTCTTCTTGGGTACAACCACGATGGGTGAAACCCATTCACTATTTGCCACTGGATAAATGAACTCGGCTTCCAGAAGCTTCAGCAGCTCCGCTTTCACCAATGTGGAATAATTCGGGTTCATTCGCCTTTGTCGTTGCCGTACTGGCTTGGTATCAGGCTCCAAGTCAATATGATGTTGACATATTGTGGGATCAATCCCCTTTAGGTCTTTGTAGGACCATGCAAACACGTCCAAATTTTCTTTCAACAAGTTGTACAAGGTTGACAACTCCTCTTCTGGGAGACTGCTACCCACCTTCAAGTGGCGTTCAGTGCCTTCTGCATCCACAAAGGTTAACCGCCTTTCACCTTCTACTTCACGGATGAAGGTCCCACGGACTGCTTCTGGATACAGATCCGACTCCTTCAAGGGAGTGGTGTCCTCTTCTGATGTCCCACTAGAACCAACTTCTTCTTTTGGTGGAGACTTAGGTTGCTCCTTGAGATGTTGGAATGGGATAAGAGCCATTTCGGGTT
The DNA here is from genome assembly GCF_053477565.2 of Lygodium microphyllum. Taxonomy (NCBI): domain Eukaryota; kingdom Viridiplantae; phylum Streptophyta; class Polypodiopsida; order Schizaeales; family Lygodiaceae; genus Lygodium; species Lygodium microphyllum. The sequence goes on from NC_141160.1 coordinate 70,717,264, forward strand.
TGGTTTCAAAATTAATTACCTCTTGGCTTGAAGACTCCTCTTCTGAAGATGACACATCCAGGAACGTCACATAACAGGGACCCTCTGATGCCTGTTGGGTTGGTGGGATTGGTGCTTGTTGGCACGGTGCATCATCATCATCTTTCTTTGGCAAGGATGGGTTAGGACGGCAGGAGCCACTACTGAAAGACGGCTTATTCTTCTTAACCTATTTCTTATAAAGATTTTGCATATGAGAGGATCCATTTACCAGACCAAATGGTACCATCACCATTCTGTCCCATAACATGAGCTCGTCTGTTTCTGATGCTTCTGGAACTTCTTCTTCAAATGTATCCTCTTCAGGTGGGATAGACTCTTCCGTTTCACTTTCATAATCTTCTTCGTCCATATCATATCCATCCTCTTCTGTCTCTATCTCTGCTTCTGCTTCTATTTCTGTGTCTGTCTTTGCATCTGCTTCTGCTTCTGCTTCTGTCTCTGCGTCTGTAGGAGCTCTGTAACAGAAGAACAGATTCTCTGTTTCCTCTCTTGCCTCTGTCTCTGCCTCTGCTATGGCCATGTAACAGGGAGAGCAGTACATCAAAGCTTCTATCTCACTGTCAGAAGTGATTTCAGAAGTCATTCCTGGTTCAGGTAGGAAGTATTCGCCCATTGATAATGGCTTTGCTTCTTTTGGAAGTCGGCTTACAGTATCCACTGTTAAGGAATGTGCCACTGTTTTCTTGGGAAGGATCTGTTTGACAGCATCTTCGTCTGCTGATGTTCCATCTGTAGCCTCATTAGGGGAGTCAGAAGATAATTCCAAGGAGGTGGATCCATGTCCTTTTTGAGAACCATACAGTTTCAGCACCACTTTGTTAGGTCCTCTACCCAAAGTCAAGGTTCCTTTGAACCAATCCGTCCTTGCTCGGGCTTCAAAAAGCCATGGTCTGCCCAGTAGCAGAGGGTAGGATGTACCATAAGAGTTTGGCTTCACCACCAGATAGGTTAGCCAATAATCCTTTCCAGCCACTGTAGTCTTCACATATGGGAGAATCCCCAAAGGCTTGATCCTACTCTGATGAGCCATTGAGTGGGTTGCACACCTTGTAAGCCTAGATCCTTCATTGTAACATCCATCATAATGTTCACTGATGAACCTCCATCAATCAGTGCATTTGCAATGAAGCAGCCTTTTATCCACACGCCAGTCTCTGGAGTACCCGGATCTGGGAAAGCATTAGCCACATCCACTTCTTTTACAGGCTCTGGAGCCTTGTTGGACTTTGTTGCTGTTGAGGGAGCAATCCTTAAACCACGTTTTCTTGTCAATATACTTTTGAACCTTTTCCGGCAACCGGGAGACAACATCAATAATTGTCGGAATGTGAGGTTTGGTTTAAAGGTATCTAGATCTCTGACCAGATCGTATTCCTTAATAGGATCCACTGGCTTCTCTAACCGATTAGGGAATGGGGCAACACCCATTTTCATTTTCCCTCTTTCTTCCAACAGAGGCATCATGGGAACTTCTTCTGTCACTTGTGGCACTTCCTCCTCTTCTGTATCCTGGACCTCTGGTCATGTCTCTGTAGCTCTCTGTGGCACTGTAGTGCTCTGTACGACACTGTTAGGCTTTGTTCTGTACTATTCTTCTGGTGGAAGATTGAACTTCACTGTTCTGGCAGGAGGGTTATTTTCTTTCTGGATAGGTGGTTCCTTCTGCTTTGCACGCGTGATGGCAACAACTTCCAATTCCACTAAATTAGAGGTAGGCTCTTGGGCCTTGGTCGGACTATCAATAGCACTGTTTTTCACTGGGGCTGGGCTTGGACAGTCTTTTGCAGTGTGGCCTTCTCCTTTGCATCGACTGCATAAGGGCTTATAATCCACTTACCTTCGAGGATTTGGACAATTTGGTGAGATGTGTCCCTTTTCTCCGCATCTATAACACTCCACTTCTGATCTCTGACCACCGCCAGACTGTCTTCCTCTGTAACTTTGAGAGGGAAATCTTCTGGGTCCAAAATTAGGACCAAACTCTCTAGGCTTGGGTCCAATATCCTGTGTTGTCATTTTGGATTCCAACAAGTTGAATCTTGCGTCTTCTTCCTTCCTTCTCCTATCGTGCATCTCCTTCAGAGAGAAAATGTCCTCTGTATGGTTCTTCCGCAAACAGTAGGAACAGAAGGCCCCAGGAATAGTTGGTTTTCGTGTACATTCAATGGCTAAATGGCCTGCTTGATGACACTTACCACACCAAGTATTTGACCGCATCACATCTCTTCCTGCTCCTGCAACGTTGGATATGCTCGCTGTGTTCACTTTCAACGTCTGTAGTTGCTCTGTAATCACATCCATCAACTCCTTTTTGATGTTTGCAACTGAGTTGGATAAATAATCCTTCAAGCTTTCTCCTCCGGACGTACTGGCAGGAGGGTTTTGAGGAGTCTCTGTAATCACTGCATAAACGGGTTGGGCTGGTACAGAGGGGTCTCTGTTCTGGTTCTGATTCAGGGCTCCTGTTTGAACTGTTGGCTGTTGGCTCCAGTTGGTAGGATTCCACTGTTGCTGTTGATTTGGCATTGAGGAAATTGGTTGGGACCATTGTTGTTGTGGTTGAACCACCATTTGAGGCATGGATTGTGGCCACTGTGGATTTGGTGTACTGTACTGTGATACCGGGGGCATCTGTTGGTAGAGATAGGGAACAGTCCCTGGAACTGCATTGGGTGGATACATCATTCCTGGCATCAGAGGAGATAGGACTCCTCTTCCTGTATTCATCGCTAATCTAGCTTCCACTTCATCGTACAGTCTTGCACCTTCTGTTGCAGCTTGCAGGGTGGCTGGTCTTTGCAGCTCCACAAACTTACGGACTTCTGGTTGTAATCCTCTGAGAAACACCCCCTTTTGAATGCCATCATCTAGATTATGGTTAGTCCATCTCTTCAGGATGGATTCCATTCGTGAGACATAGGCTTCTACTCTTTCTCCAGAGGATTGACTTAGGTTCATAAATTCCTCTCTCATCCGCTCTTCAAAACCTTCACGCCTGAATTTAGTGAGGAAGGCCAACTTCAGGTCATCCCATGTGCCAAAAGTTCCTGCTGCTTGTCTCTCATACCACTGAAACGCCGCGCCCTTGAAAGTGGTGGGGAATATTGCTAACCAATGCTCAGGGGTTCTGGCATTGTTAGCCACACATGCTACCATAAACTCTGCTACATGAAGATCGGGGTCTTCATTGTACTCTCCCTTAAAAACTAGCAATGGGACTACATTCGCTGGCCTGTCATCAATATTTCCAGGACGGATCTGGCTTGGAAGTGGACCTCCAGCAGGAGGAGGAAGGGCTTGATGTGCCATTGGGACTTCTGTAAAGAGTTCCGCAAGGGCGTCAAAGGCGGCTTCTGCTGCGAGCTCGCTCTCGGCTCAGATTTTTGCTTTCTCTCTTCTCACGTACCTCTGGACTCGTTCTAACGCTTGCCTTTTTATTGCGTCATTCATCAGGGGGTTGGCTCCACTATGTTGTTAGTGCTTCACAGAGGGTTAACAGAAGGCTTCAGTCTCTGGAGGACTCTCTTGCCAACATTTCTTCTACTTCTTTCTTTTCAACGTCCCTGAATTCTGCTTTCATTCCACTGCACAGAGGAAGGTATTCGGTTCTGAAGGTGTCAAAATGCATACGTCTGAGCATTGTGGTGGTGCCATCATCATAGTAATGCCAGCTTCTGATGGTTTTAGCAGTGTATGTTGTGAAAAACACTCTGTCTACCAACTTCCAGTGGGTTGCTAATTGAACAAATAGGAGATTATCAGTACACCAAGCATCCCATGTATCTTGCTGTTGAGCATCCACGAACAAATTCCAACTCTTTTCCTTCTTGTCTTTGTGAACCTCTACAGACCAAGACTCCTGAAGCTTCTTCACAATCTCCCACTTGATGTTGTCTGGAAACTTTTCAATGAATGCCAAATCTTCCATGGATGGTCATTCTCTCTGTTTTTGCTCTTCACAATTTGCTACCAAGATGCAAGTTTCTGCTGCTTCAATAGGAAGAGGAAACTGTCCACCACATAAAGCATGCATCATAATGGTGATGTGTTTCCGCCATTGTGGGATGAACTTCTTGTGGAAAGTGGCTTTGATTATGAGGAATTCCAACTCTTCAGTGGAAGAAGGAACTTTACAAACATCCATTGAATTCTTCTCTTCTTGGCAATGCCATTTCTTTAATTTTCAGCCTCTTCTGGTGCTTGTTGATGGCAAGTTTTCCCCGGCTGTGCACCAAAAACATGGAGCCCCAAGAGGAACACCAAGGAAAATGGAATTCTCTTGCAAGAAAATCTATCTTGTAACATCAACAAGCTTGTTTATCATGTTTCATATGATCACAATGAAGAAAAGAACACCAGGCACAACAAATCTTCATGCAGCATCATGTAGATCTCCCACGGATTTGATAGAATCAACCATATTCTTCAATATCTTCACAAAATCCATCAATAAAACAAAGAAAGCAAAGGAATACACCATCTTTGAATGGAAATACATCACATAGTATTCATCTTTAATATCTTCATAGTCTTCTCTCTCAATCTCTCATATACAATCACTCTGTTTCAATAGAATTGGCTATCTCTGACTCTCTCTCTCTCACTCCATCAATAATACATCATATCCTCACTACAATATCTCAAAATCACTCTCAATAATCCTTCTTAGGTCATGGATACCCCTCCCAAGAGGTATGTCTGATATGAAGAGTCACCAGAGCCACTACAGTGTCCTTTCATAGCTCACTACTGTCACTTCACTCTAGTCTTCACTTGAGTCTTCAGCAGCTACTTCTTTCACTTCTTTCAGCTCTTTTGCACTTGTATTCACATCTTTCCAAGGCTAGAAAATTTTCCCAAGCTACACTCTCATCCATCAGAACACATACATAAGCATACTGAACAGTCACAGAACAGTACTAGAACAGCTACAGTACAGAACAGAACAGAATAGAGACAGAAGCTCTACAGAAGACCTACAGAAGGTTACAGAAGGTCATCAAAACCACATAACTCATTCTCAAACCATTCCAAACTCTCACAAACCATTAAATAAGCTTTCACAAGATCTCAATCTTCATCAATCAATACTCCATCCCTCCTTATAGAAGACAATCAGAACAAAACAGACCAAAACAGAAGGTATACAGAACCAATCAGAACCTATCAGAACATCACATAACCACTAACAAACATCATGAACTTCCAAAACACAATCAATATAATCCAAAACACTCTCAAACCACTTCCAAACCAATCAATCATCTCATAAAATCAACCATTCAGCTCTCAAAAACAACAAAAATCAACCAAAAAAACAAGTCATTTCAACACTCAACATGCGGTCAGCTCGAGATATAAGTGCTACTTCTTGCTCTCATGCAGGTTCGAGAGAGGGTGGCTCATGTGGTTGTTGTGGAGGCACTGATGCAATGTCTCCATCTCATTGTTCTTGTGGAGTTGCGTCACCTGTAGGATTTGTCACACATGTAGGGACGTCTACTCTAGTGACTCCAACAGTATGCAAAGTGGCACCCCTATGGGTGCAACTTTGAGAGATACCACCCTCGTAGGTACGCCAAATGTACAGGGGTCTCTTGGTTATTCCCAAGAGCGCAGTCATAGGTGGGAGAGGATACATCTTTGACATACCTCCTAGAGGGGTATGGATACCTTGTAGATGAGAGGACAGGAGCCGTGATCATAAATGATGAGGGGAGAAGGGTGATGGCTTGTATGAGAGAGTTACGACAACAAGTTTTTCGGCACAACGTCTTGGACCATTGGAAGAACATACCCGAGGGGAGCAATAACTATATAGTAGTATCCTTGCATGAGGAGTTTCCGGTACCCACCATGGCAGAGAGGTTTTCCATAGGCTGGATGATGGAGTGCATGTGTACATATATGTCTCATAGACGATTAGACGCACACAAGGCACTCAAGAGGGGCGCCTCAAAGCCCGAGTGGCTAGATGCAAATGACTCGCGGAGATTCAGGGAGGAGGCTACAGACTCTCTAGGATGTTGGAGATAGCAGCATGAGGCAGCGAGGGTACGATTGGAGGTAGGGGTGGTCCAACAACTTGGGAGTGGCGGCTACAGGACTTATCTGGAGGACTTTGTAAGTTTTTCTTTTGTTCTTCTCGCTTTCTTTTTTACAATATTGCTTGTACTGATAATCGTGTTTCGAACAGTTGTATTTTGTTTTCTTTGCAGAACTCCATTACAAACCGCGATCCCACCGGCCTAGAGACTCGATATGCAGAGAGATATAGTCTCACTGTATTGATCGATAGACTATATACACGCAACGACCTAGTAAGTTCCTCATCTTTCTTGTCCGTAGTTACTATTTTTACTAAAATGCATTATGTATGGTGGACTGATGTGTAGTTTTTTTTTTGCAAACTCCGTTCAATGCTCCTTTGCATTGGGACGAGTTTTTGGATGGCGAGGATCTATAGCTCATGCTTGGATTTGTGGAATGCACATCCTCTTCCTTTTTGGTCCCGTGATTTATGCATGCATATTCTATGTACTATGTTATTATCATCCTTTGTATCTTGCTATGATTCCATGAGTTTTCATCAGCAATCTTGTATTTATTCTATATATCAGTCTTGTGGGTGTATTGATAGGTATCAGTAGAGAAGGTTTACAAGACTTTAAGTATACTCTAAAGTGAGCAGGCACATTTACAAGCTAAGGGGAGCAAGTGTACCTCCTAGAGAGGAAAAAGTTTCCCCGATGGTCCTAAGTGTGTTCACAAATGGCACTACCAAAATATTGTAACAAATCCCCCTTCATGGTGATGTGATGAACAAGAGTTTGCACTGATATATAGGAAAGTGCTAAGCCTGGTGGATTACAATAAATCCACAAAGGAAGTAAGCTCAAGGCTTTGTGAAAAGCTTAAAATTTTTCATGTGGCAAAGCCTTGACAAAAATGCACATAGGCCAAATTGAGCTCTCATGCAGAGAGTCTTTCCTTGGCGTAATAGTAATGCACCTCAATGTGTTTAGTATGAAAATGGAACACTAGGTTCCATTCAACTATCAGTTTATTTTGTTAATCTGTGAAGATATTAGTGGTAGGTGCTAGTCCAACATCCAAAAGGCTTCTGAGCCAAACACGCTCAACCGTGGCTCTATGAAAGATGCTCTATACTTAGCTTCACAACTAGAAGTGGCCATGGTGAGCTGCTTCTTGCTCAACCACAATATGCAGGAGCTATGAAGCATGATGCAAAAATCACTAGTGGATACATGGGTGTCATAACAATCAACCTAGTTGGAATTAGAAAAAGCATGCAAATGAGGTCGTAATGATCCCCCTGACAAAATAGTTTGAGTTACAAGTACTACTCAAGTAGCAAAACATATGCTTCATTGACTACTAGCACACTTTGCATGCAACCAATGATGCATTCCATACCCAATCTATAATTTATATGTAAAATCTCATGAATGTGAATCGATTGTTTGTAAAGATTATTCATATGTGCATGCAACCAATCATATACACTTGTACACTATGATAGATAGCATATGGCTATGTACATGCAATAATACATTCACTTGTGACATGTTGAATGTGTGAAGAGTCTCACTCACACACACTCTCTCTTTGTGTTAGTGCTTGTTAAATAGTGGCTTTTATGTCTACAACACATTCTTTATTTTTCCATTTTTATTTTTGGAAAGATATCTAAACAAAGTATTAAGTATTGTTCTAAGAAAGGCCTATCAATGTTGATTGTACATAGTGTGCAAAGGAGAACTCGTGTATTTGCTTGTACTCGTAAGCTTGGTTTTCCCAAAATATGACATCTATATCACAAACATTATTTTTGTGGATACAACATAATGTTAGCTTTGAAGGAATCGTATTGAAATATGTAGAATGGAACACAAATAAGAAGTATATACAATGTGTAAAATTAGAAAGTCAAGACTTGTTAAACCTAATTTTGATAGACTAAAATGGTGCCATTGGTTGGAATGTTTAAGTGAGCTACCATTGGTCTTAAAAATATTTTTTCTACCTAACAAGACACATGTAACACTTCTTAGCAAGAAAAAAGCCTAGAAGGAGTAATGAAACCTTTAAAATATAGTAATGATACTCATCAATATTTGAAGTTGGTGCACGAGCCTTTGCATCACACAAGGATATGATAAGATGTAGGCACAATTGGTGCACCCTAACTAAGCACAATAGATCAAAGAGCAAATGATGCTTAAAGAAGTAAGGGATCCTAAAAGAATGTGATTTTTGGGCCAAGAATTTATCCAATGATCCAATGGGGCCAAAACATGGAAGAATTGGACACATGTCCCATGCTGCACCTCCACAAAAGCATATGTAAAAAGGATCTAAATATGGAGAAGCCACTAAATAACACAAGCAAGGGTTATCCATATGATGGCATCTAATAGAAGGGACATGAACAACTCTTTGCAAGTGCAACTGGGTTACTGAAGCACAATAATATCCATAGGTGTGGGTAGACATATAAAGCATAATGAAGAACAAAATCCCATAATATTTTGAGCAAACATAAAAGAGTAAGCACTATTAGACTAGAAAATCAAAAGTTAATGTGTGCTATATCCATTAAAAAGTAGTTGTGTGTATTTCATCATAAGAGACACAAAAGACCAAGCTTTGCAAAGTAGTAAAAATGAGGCTCCTATAGTTGCACACATGTGATGTCTTCAATGAGAGCACAAATGAGTGCAAACAATATCAAAGTACATAAGCTTAAATTTATGCACATACAAAACAAATTCTATGTGCTACAAATTGCAAAATAACCCAAGGATCCCAATTAAATTTCACAATGCAAGGATCCCAAAGATCCAAGTAGTTTTTTTTAAATCACACATGCAAATAAAGGAGATGTTTACTCATTTGTGTCCATAAAACATTGAACCTAGCCACACATATGTTTTCAAAGTCAAAGCTTCCTTTTGCATGATAAACATTTGCTTCAAAAAATAAAGAAATGAAACTTGAAATTCCTTCCCAAAGTCCACTTTATTCATCTCCTTTCTGGAAACATCGATCACATGTAAGACTTCCTTAACCTAGCATCCACATATCCTCTTGTCCTATATGCAACATTTGTTGCACCTTTCACTTCAAGGCATAACTCATTAATGACACTTTAAAGGTTAAGACACACAATTTGAGTCTGCTAGAGCCATGAAGAGATGCCATTTGACATTACATTTCCTTAGTTAAATAATCTAGGGTGGCATGAACATAATCACTACATTTTTTGAATTTGTCACTCAATTAAGGAGGTTCCCATGACATTGGAGAAGCCTTTGTTGTTTCCAAAGTTCTTGGACTTTTGAGGGTGGCAACATGTGTTTGCCTATCTCCTTATTCTTTTGGACTTTGCACGATGTGCCTACTTTCCTCACACCAATATCATCATCACTAAAAACTACAAAACCATTACCACTATTGTAGAATGTCTATGATATCCTTATATTTCCTCATTCTAAATCTTCATTTCATGATTAAATACAATAGAACTAGAGTAAATCTAAAATCAATAATTCATATAATATGTTTAAGTACCATGCCATTCATATCCATACATAGAGGAGTTTATTAGAGTATGGCTAATTAAAATAGTTGAAAGAGGGTAATCAATAAGGTCAAATTTTCCATGCTTCCTTGATGACTCCAAGTAGGCAAGATTTGTTGATGTGTAATTGTTACATTTTTTCTCAAATTGTATATATTCATATGATCAGAAGACATAGTATAAGCAACACTAAATTTGGAACATTCACTATGACATTTGGGACAAAGGATTGTCCATTCTAGCTCCATGTGGAGATTTATTGAAAATACAAATTCAAGCACTTTAACATACAAAATAGAAAATAGACATTATGACCAATACTTATTATTGATTGGTACAAAGTACATACAAAATTCAAGAACTTTAACATACAAAATAGAAAATAGACATTATGACCAATACTTATTATTTATTGGTACAAAGTACATACCAAGGAGATATTTAGAGTAGCTGATAGTTGCTTAATGGAAGACTTAAACACTCCAATAGAAAAGCAAGTTAAAATCATGACAGTAAGAATAAATTTGTCAAACATGAAACAAAATGAAGGCATTGAATGATACTAGTCTCTATAAAACCTCTTGGTACATAACATTTATGGTGGAATGCAACTCAACACTCTTATATGATGGCAAGACTTTGATTGAATCATGAGACTTCACTCGTAAAATTGCAACATATAATTGTCCATGGGAGAAGATTGGAGTCCTTAGATATATAAGCTCATATAGCTTAGAGTATGCCCTTCGGAACTATTGATAGTGGTAGAAAATACTAATGAAATGGAAAACTATCTCCTTCTCATAATGAATGGATGAACAATAAATATAGGAACATATGTGATTTTAAGAATAAAAACCATATCACCAATATTTCTTCCAGTAATAATTTCAACGTTTAAACCCTTATCAAGCAATTACATGCACACTAGCCTAGTACCGTTACACAAAACCATTTCAATATTAAGTTTTCTCAAGAGTATAACATGGATATATATTTTAAAGTACCAAATGATGGGGGAAACCATCTCTAAGATCAATAGAGTTAAGATGCTCAGTTGAGTAAAGGAAATAATTAGCATCAATCTTGGGTATACAATTAGCACTGCAGTACATGTGAGCATCCCCAAGTATTTTGTGCAAGGCTACAACTTTCAAGGCATCAACATCCTTGTTTCATGATATCAAAATAGCTTGACAAGTTTGAAGAAAGTTGTAAGGTTTGTCATACTGAAAGGATGTCCATGTAGACATGTGAAATGAGATCATCCATGGTGGCATTATGAAAAACTATGTGCGATGGAATGATAACATGGTTACTGTCATGCAACAATTCTTACCATTTTAGAGAGAAATAAGCTATTCAATGAAGCTTTAACCATGCATTGTCACCCACATGTTTTGAGACAACTTCAATATTTGCATATGGTTCCAAAGAGAAGAATGGCAAAAGGTGTTTATAGTCTCTTCACATCCATCCTTGGGAATGACCAATAAAAAGTGACAAAAATCACCACAAAAAAAGAATTATATTTTCTACAAATGGTAGGTTACATCCCATGACATGTCTTAAAGTGGTGTTTTGTGCCTCAAAAGCAAAAATGATGCATCATAGATGCTTCATCCCAAATGATAGGACTAGTAATACTCAACAAATCTATGGGTTGTCCTTGAATAGGGAGGTTGCAATTAGATGTACTCTTTAGCTCAAGCAGTAACTTGAAGCATGATTTGGGAGGTGCAACCTTTCAGTAACAACAATACAGTGATTCTAGATGATGTTATTGCCAATACAACTTTTCCTTCCCCTCAGAATCTTGCTAAGAGACAATTGTATAAGCTTGTTTTTCCTAACCCTTTGTTATCCCTAGTGCAAAGAAAGCAAAAAGAAAGTAAAAGAAAATCAAAAGGATGCAGGACAAAGTAGAAAAAGCCAGCCCAACAATAGAAAAGCAGGATGAAAAGGGCCAAAAGCACAAAGAGAAAACTTGAAAGTCCAAGGCAAGCGCAAAAGGGAAAAGGTGCATTTTGAATATAAAAGCACACCCTGAATCCTTGTTAAAGAGCGCGAGGCTCCCTCCTGTGCAATGTGTAGATGTAGATGGGCATGGGTGAAGGAACAATGTAAATAGGAAGGGAAAAGAGAAAGACGACCTAGGCTAAAATGGCTAGTCATGTAAAAAAGGGGATGGGTGCCCAAGAGGAGTAGACATGTATAAAAAGCAAAAAGTGAATGAAGAATCTCATTCTTGCATGTGGCTAAAACTAGCTCTCTTCTTCTTCTTCTTCTTGTCCTTCTTGTTCTTGTTCTTGCTTGTGCTTGAGAGAGGGAGTGTGAGGGAGTGAGGTAGTGAGTGAGTGAGAGTGAGGGACCGTGGTGGAGAAGCTCTCCATCTTCTTCTCTTTTCTTCTCTTCTCTTCTCTTGTCTCGCATGCGGCAACGAAGCTTGGATCTTGGAGGTTGAGGATCTCGATCTTGCACCTTAGATCATGGAGCTACCGGAGAGCTTGTGGGAGGACGTAACTTGATCAGGCATGAAGGTAAGATCACTATACTTGTAGGTGTGAGGGTGTGTAGTCCATGGGTCTTGGTAATTGAGCGAGAGCCCCCACATTTTGGTTCCATTGTTGTTGGGACCAACGGATTCAAGCTTTAAGTGCTTGTGTGCTCCGAATTGAGCATTGGAGTAGGGTTGCCCTAAACCAATGCTTGAGATAGGTAGGAAGCGAGGGAGTTGGAGAGAATTTGATCCCTTTTGCAAGTAATTTTTTTGTTTTTAAAGTTTAGCCAAGTAGGTTGGATTAGCTTAAGTGTTTGCTTATGATTTGGATGCATTTAGGTAGGGAAAACTTAGGAAAAACATGGAAACAAACGGTAGGGTCATTATTGTAAAACATGGTGAAACAGGGAGAAAAAGGGGCTTCAAGGCATTAAGAGAGGAAAGAGAGAAGGAGGGGAATGGAATAATGAAGGACAAGGGGTTTAAGAGGAAGAGAGAGTAAAGGGGAGCTCATTTTTGTACTCAAGGTTTGAGAGAGAGAGAGTTGGACATGTTTGCTGCAGGGTAGCATGGAGGCAGGGAGAGCTTTGATTCTTGCGATCAGATGCATTCACAAGCTATAGGTGAGTTGATTTGATTGCAAAACCCTTGTTCTTTGATCCTAGAGCTTGTTAGAGGTAGGGAGAAGGCATCGTGAGTAGAGCACCAAAATTTTAGAAGGTCTGCCCTGTCGTCACCATGATAGTCAAAATGTCCTATTCCTAGAATCGAACCATTCAACTTCCCTAAAGTCGTTTGATTTTCATAAGCAAACTCATCGGATTGTTGGATTAGACAAACTTTGGCTAGCCCAAAAATCAGATAGCTTTAACAGTTTGATTCGGACAAATCAGACTCGGATAGCCTAGAATCGGAAGTCCAATTTTAGGAATTGGACAAAAACTTGCAAATCGAATAGGAGAGCAAAACATTAGTTTTTGGCAGTTTTGGACCTTCCCAGACCCTGTAGGGGCCAAACCCTAACTGTAGGACACCTCAATAGGTTCTCAGGTGAGTAGATAGGGCAATAGAGCCACCTGATGTGAGGTTGAGACCCAATAGTCCAGGAGTGACTGGGTCACTAACCATATCCCAATAGAGGTCCAAACTGACAATTCAAACCTGTTACCCTTCAAACCATGCATCAATCGTGTAGCAGGGACCTAGAGTGGACCACTACGAGTGGCTGGCACTTGTATGGGAGAGCTAGCACTAGTCAAACCTAATTAAAGAAGGAAGTGTGATCTATGTTGATTGTGATTGAACTCACACACTTCATCACATAACCACTTGAAGTGCATAAGGAAAGATAGAAAGCTTGATTTGGTAGAAGTCCACTCCACCACTCTTGTTTCCAGTTCATATAACATTGTAAACTGATTTGTATAACAAGGAACACACTAACACGGTCTAAATAAGCAACGAACCCACTAATAGGAGCAAACACTGAGAAGTCAGGGAGACAACCCAAGAACTAGAACATGAAGCGAACAATTGAGAACTGACACAATTAGGGATGCAACTTTACCCAATTTGATCAATTTGATCCACACCCTAGTTGCTTAGGAAACCACCGACATGTCGAGAGCCAACATCTTGTAGCCTCGACGAGCTCGACTTGTGAGAATTTCCAATCGACATTCAGCAAATGGTAAACCAATATGACCTATAAACCAAAATGGTGCATCATGGTAGATCAACCGAGGAGATCATAGTTGATCTCAAGGAAGAGAGAAGGTTGGCATGAAAAGCATTGCTACCTATAACCGAGAGTAGTGAGCTCAAAAATTGAGATAAGACATAGAAATGCATGAGGTCCAATGCATCTTACCTCTCGCCAATAGAACTAGGGCAGGACCAAGTGCTAAGAGGGAGAGAGTGCTAGGGGCCAATCTTATTCTTAAGCAAGCTTCTCATGAAGCGACCCCTAGACAATACAGTTGCAGAGTAGAGTGGAGTTGCCCTAATGACTATGTTGGTAGCAAGACTAGAAATCACGCCAAACTCTAAGAGCTAGACCATAATACTTGCAATTGCTAAGCAACTTGACAAGTATCAACCTGGCAATGACCTGTATAGATTTGTGGAGCAGTTCGAGCAAGTATGCGAGGCAAACGGCCTCATGGACCAAGCTTTCTCAATGAGCACAAGCTTTTGGACTTTGCCTAGGAGACAAAGGATGGACATAGTTTACTAGTTTAGACAATACCGAATAGAACAATTTTAATAACCTCAAGAGTCTCTTCATCAAGAGGTTCTTTGAAGTGGGATACTTCGACAACCTCATCATCAGGCTAATGAATATCAACCAAAAGGATAAGGAGGATATCCGAGACTACGTCACCCACATGCAGAGTCTCTTTAAGAGAATCCCAGCGTGGTGGAACAATCTAATGAATGAGTGGTCTCCATTATATTTACAAACAGAATTCGAAGCTAGGAGCTCTACAAGGCCTTGGTGAGCAACTCAAACTTGCAAAGGGACATGATAGCTAGAGTCTTTGAAGAAACCATATGTGTGGATGGTGTGCTGAAGGAGAGAAGCTCCAGAACCATGATCCAAGAGGGCATTGTCTCTAGATCCTCAGAGAGCTACGACCGTTAGAGATAGATCCAGACAAGAAACACACAAGATAAGGAAAAGGGCATCGACCAGAGCTAAGAGTTGGCGGACATGAAGCTAGAGTTGGGCAAGCTGCAAGAGATGATGAGGAGGCCCGCATGACCTCATGTGCAATGCATACCTTGTAGAGGAAATCACCTCCTAGCCGAGTGGGATCCTAGGCCAAGACCATGCACTAATTATGGTAGGTTTGGGCATGATGCAAAGCATTACAGATTGCCAAGACGATTTCCATACTTGCAACCATATAATCAGCCTTATTAACTAGGGAATAGGCCACCACACTTTGGGAGGGGAGCTCCATTAGCTCTCCCAGCACCTAATGACTCAAAGCCAACCATCCCTAGGATGGACGTCAATCCTACAAGGATACTTAGACCACCTGGATCCATTGCGATCCACTGAGTGATGCTCCAATACAATATGTAGAGGAAACAAACAAGGATGAAGCATACATGAACCCTTACATCTTGTACAATGAAGAGGGCAACCCCATCTTGATGGATTTCAAACCAATGCTGGTGATGGTGTTAGGCGTAGGGGAAGAGGTAGAGGTCTAGTAAGACAGAACCAAGAACCCATTGTGTGCTGGTGGACTTGTGGCCCACTTGTGGTCACCCAGGGCATATCTCATCTCACTACCCCAAAAGGAAGCAAGCTAATCAAGACAAAGCCAACTTGAGATGTCCAGAGTGTGGGATCACACACTTATGTACCGAGTGCCCTAGGCAGAAACCTTCCAATAGTTCATCAATATTGCCATTTGTACCCTTGGGGCTATTCCGAGTCGAGACACTTGATGGTGAGGCCATATTGATCCCATTAAACATCATGACCCGAGCACAAATGAAGCAGGCCAATATCTCATTACTTGAACCTACCAACCTTGATGTAGCTTCAATAGGGAAGAAGAGTTGTAGGAGAAGGAGAAAGAGGGTTGAGATGAAGGTAATGCTTAAGATAGATAGTGCCATCACATTACCCAAGGGGAAACAAGTCACAGATGAAGAGGCGAAAACAACTACTCCTAAGACAATAAAAAAGGGAAGTGCCAAGATTGGGGAGTATTCCAATCGGAGGCACCAATTGGAAGTAGTGGATAAGGTCAAGAAGTGGGTGAGGGAAGCCCAAGAGCACCTAAAAGATGCTAAACCTATCATAGAAGATGAGATCAATGAGCTCTCTAGCGTGAGCATACCAATCTTGCCTACCTGTTTAAGATTGAGAGATGCATCCACACCCCATGTGGCACTGTGCAAACAAAGCCTAGACACCACGGGTAGGCAGACCGACTAAAATCACTAGGAAAAGAGTGTAAAGCCTAATGGAAAGCAAGCGGTTGGGAACCTATTCATGACATTGGTATCAACCCATGTGACTCTATCTCTAGGAGAGCTACTTAGGCAAAACCCAACACTATGGCAAAGGGTTGAAGTAGTGGGTAGAAAGATTTGATGAGCCTGGAGTGATCGACTTGCCTGACCATGGCATAGTATGCATATATTGAGCTTTACCCTAAACTCAGTGCCTAAGTCTTTGCATGTAAATGCCTTTTGGAAAGGCACAGAGATGCATGTGAACTTACCCATCCACAAATTGGGATATGCCACAAGGAAGGGAATTGTAGATATAGGAGTGAGAGTTAGTGTGCTTAGTCGTCACACAATCCTGCAAGCTTGGGTAACTCACTTGTGGAGACCGCTCATGTTAGCTAATGGAATAAATGTTAGAGCATTTGGAGTGCTAAAAGACTAGTCCTTGAAGATAACAGGAGTTCAGTTCTTAGTGAACTTTATAGTCATGAAGGGAGTGGATTATTATATCTTGTTAGACTAACACTGGATGCAAAATGCACGAGTGATAGAAGATTGGGACAATGGTCTAATATTCTTAGGAAATAGATCAGAAGCTGTAAGAGTTGAGATGGACACCTGGAAAAACCACTCCGGTCAACCTAGATGCCATCTTTGCTATGTTGAAAGGAGACTCACAAGCTAGTAATTCCTATTGGTCACTAACAAAGTATATCCCTTGTCCTGAGGATGATTGGGATTGGATGTATTAGCAACGAAAGTACACTCCCTGCCATGCACTTGGGAGGAATATGAATTCATATTTGTTAAGATTCCCCAGGTGGCTGAGGACTTGATTGCCAATGAGTTTCCTTGAGAGCAAGCTCTCAAACAACGGTTACTCACCTCCTGTAACAAGAGCAATGTCTCTGCAACAACCCAGGAACTAGCATAGATGAAATGGTTAGCAAACTCTAACTCTTCCTTGATGCGAAAATGGTATGCTTTCTGTCTCCAATGGGAGTAAGAGGGTTGCCAAATTAAGACCAATGCTGAGCAGAGATGCCCAATCAAAGACTCTGAGTACAATCCAACCTATGTGGCTCCTAGCTCATTTAGAGTAGTGGCCATCACACACAATCGACCTTTAAAAGAGCATGTTATGGCCCATCCCTATTTGGATTGACTTTTGACTGAGGAAAAACTACACGTTGCTAGCAGGATGAACTTTGGTGACTTCCTAATCAATGTCATGACAACCTACATTACACACATAGGCATTAGGCCTCAAAACATGGATCATCATGCCCACTTAGAGTACGACCCACAGTTCTATGCTTGGCTCATGAAGAAATAAAGCACAACAAGCAGGTGCTTCACACCCTTAACCCTTCATCCCCTCTAATCCTAGGAAGGATCTTCATCATTCCTAGGGGGAGGGGGCAAGGTGGAAAAGAACTTGAACTTCAGAACTCCAAACCGAACTTCAAAAGCAAAAAAGGACGAATAAAGGGAACTTGGACTTGAAGAAATATTTTTAATAGAATTCATGTTTGGAATGTGTGCTTTGCTTGAAGTTTAAAAAATTTCCATTCCATATTTCTTGATATTTTTTTTAAAAATTTACAAAAGGTACTCTCAAATGAGCTAATTGTAAGCTATTGTGCCATAACAAGAACTCAAGATGGCAGGACAACTTCCGTTCTTAGAGAAAAAGCACAATAGGTACTGATTGGCCACTAAGACACAAGTCTACAACTAGCTAAAATACTACAACATCAGTAATTTGGGAGAGCTAGTGAACAAGGAAGGCAAGGTGAAGCAAATAGTCAATCAATGCAATCTCCACATATATGTAAAGAAGACCACGACAGATGTACAGAATTCCTGAGAACTGGCAAGGAGGCTTACCCAAAATGATAGAAGTTGTGCTTAGCCATGAAATACTGGAGAAGGCTTTAGGGTTGGAAAACACACATGGAAAGAGACCAAAGAGAGATGTTTATGGCATGCTAAAGATGCTAAAGACAAAGGTGCATACCAATGATGGGATCAGTCTAGTGGACATTCTTGACCCCATTGTCCAGTTACAGGCAAAGATGGTGCACATGCTATTCTCTAGTCATCAATACAACACCCTGATGGCTTGGATCCCAATGCCAATGCTTGAAAGCATCAAACAGGTCCCTACAAGAAATAAATCAAAATGCCTATGTTTGCAAAACGATTGAATCATCAACCAAATCATTATCATTGAGCCAAAGACCTATAGGAGGCGAGTCATCGACCACCATGACTAAATCGGATAGGAAAATGCTTGCATCAAAAGCATCCAAGGGTTTGGAGGGGTGCTGACGGCCATCATCCAAGAAGCCATGGGAGAGATCAAAAGGGAAGAGGAAGCATGAAACTCTGGAGAGATCTCCTATTCAAGAGTAGCACCTATGCTTGGTCACAAAAAGCCTATCCAACGGTGAGAAATGTGGAAGACGAAGAAGCTAGCAAGCCACAAAAAGAAAAGCAAAGCGAGTTGTAAGAAAGAAAGGAGCTCAACTCCAAGCGTAGGGGCAACAAAAGGGGTCAATTGAAAGGACTGTCAATGAGCAAGGTGGGGAGCGTTTGGTCCCATCGAGCTAGGGGGAGCACGAAAAAATCATGCTAAGAATCTTGAGCAAGAAGAAGGAAACCACAACAGAGAGGACAAAGCCCTAGCACCCGTGTACAGGAAATCAAAGGAGCTAGAGGAGGAATGAAAGAAGAAGCAGGAAAAAGGGGAGGAATCCCTACAAAAGGCAGAAGAAGAGTTCCAAAGGATGGAGGAAGTACGAAGAAAGAAGTGAAATAAGAGGAGGAGGAAAGACTAAGGAGAGAAGAGGATGAGTAGATGGGTCTCGCCATTACACTATTGGTCGAGCAACCCTCCTGTGCAAAAGAGTTGGCCTAGGAGGAGCCTAGAAGATGCACTTGGAACTAGCTCTGAAGTGGCAAAAGAGGTTCGAGGACCTGTAGTGGAAGGAAAAGTGAAGGCCCCATTAGGTCCATAATGGTTGCCACCACCACCATCGCCACCACCACCACCACCACCACCACCCAAGAAACCATGGATGCAAGAGTGAACCAAAGCAAAGTGGTGGCTTGTGTACAATATCTAGTCAACACGGTGCAATAGCTTGGTCTAGCACCCCCATCGCATGAAGAAGCTGCAAGTATGTAATCATCATGTGAATCAGTGGCCTGCATGACATTAACCTCTTCTATCTTCACACTGGACTTTGCAGGTAGAATACTGTGCTCAAAAGACTTTTCATGCACCCTTTCTTTTCCCTTTTCCTTGCGCTTATCATTGCGCATTGTATGGCACTGTGGCCTAATATGTCGTGCTTTCCCACAATAATGACATGTAAGATCAGACTTCCATCCACGGGACTTACTGCGGCCACGTGACTTGGACCTGGACTTCTGAGAGTCCCTGCCCTTATGATCATTATCATGCTTGCCATGTCTGCCACCTCTAACAGTCAATGCATGTGAAGAGCGGGAAGCATAATTGTTTCTCCTGTTGATTTTCTCAGTCAATAAAGCACTCTCAACATCTTTGATTTTTAGCCCATGAAGCTTGTTCGTGCATATGGTAGTACGGAAGACATCCTATGATTCAGGCAAGGTGCCAAGTAGAAACAACGGGTGCAAGCTGTCTTTGAACTCAATACCCTGTGACAACAGAATCTTCATGATAGCATGAAATTGACTGAAATGAGATGAAAGGGAGGTCCCCTCCTTCATGTGAAGGTCCATTAACTGCTTCAGCCAATACATCTGTGACGCAGGAATCTATTGCGCATAAAGCTCTTGAATCTTCTCCCATAAATCCCATGCACTGTGATTCTCATCTTCAACAACATTATGCTGGACCTCTTCTGACAGTGACAAAATAATGGTAGACTTGCATAGCTCATCAACTTCCATCCAAACATCATCATCCATATCCTCATGTTTAACACCCTTGAAACACAAGGGCACCAAAATATGTCATATTTGGGACTTCCAATACCCATAGTTGGTACCATCCAACTTGGCAATGTTAAAGAGATCTGTATCTTTCAGATGACCAGCCATATTGTCCCAAATCAAAGCAAAAAGGCAAAATTGCAGGTTACTGTAATTAGTAGAAAATGCACTAAAACCACTGCTAAAATTGACTGAAAGGGTGGATTTCACCAAGAGAAGCACTTTTCCACCAAATATGAACAAGAGAACATCAAATAGTAAGCATTACCCTCAGAGAAGTGCTCAAAATTTGCAGATTTCAGCTTGTTGTAATAAATGACAGTAGTATGTCAAACTATCCCAAAATGAAGCAATCCCTGATACATATGTCACTCTGACTGCGAGGTAGCAAGAGACATCCAACAATGAATTTCCCGGGGCAAGAAGATACCAAGAACTGTCAAACCAATAACCTGTTAAGCAAGAGACATCTCATAGGTCCAAAAGTCATGCATGTAATGGGTCTCGGGGTAAGAAAAGACACCAAGCACAAGCACAACTGATAGAGCAAGAAGCTTAATACATAACCATCCAAGATGCATACAAAATTGACAAACCTGTGACAGAGATAGGTGCCTGCCCCGATAGGCGTATCAAATCAGCCCACTATAGACTAACTGCAGATATAAAGCTCTCAAGAGAGAAAATGCATGTGACTGTCCCACAAGCTCAAGCTCATCTATAAATAAGACTCTGTGTACATCCGAATATACCAAGAGGCTCCCACTGGAAGTAAAGTCAGATGCAAAGAGAGCAAGCAATGCTCTAATACATCGAATACATAGCATCAGACATGCCAAATCCTAATAGGGTACATCTGGAGCATAAATCCCAAGCTATCTCAGACCCGTAAAGCATAAGCCTGAAAGCATTCAAAGAGCATGTAACTGACAACCAAATGTAATGCCTAGTAGATCCAAAATGCTCAAATATATTTGAATATGAAGCTCCAAGTAACTGTCAAGCATGGGCAAACCAAGTGGAATCCATATCTGACCAAAGCATAAATGCAAGAGGTCTAAATGTCAAGCATTGAAAATAGGCATAGACCGGTCCAAAGCATGCCAACTGAAGCCAAATGCCAGTGAAGAACAACCAAGTTGGAGCTTAATACAAGCTCAAAAGCATTCCGGAACCAAGAAGAAGCATTTGACAACCTCCAAATACATCGATATGATCATTCAAACCTCCAAGAAGCACCTCGTATCCATGAACCAATGCATACACCAAGTAAATGAGCTTCAGCCCACTGTATTATATTAAGCAATTTAGTGT
Organism: Lygodium microphyllum; assembly: GCF_053477565.2. Taxonomy (NCBI): domain Eukaryota; kingdom Viridiplantae; phylum Streptophyta; class Polypodiopsida; order Schizaeales; family Lygodiaceae; genus Lygodium; species Lygodium microphyllum. The sequence goes on from NC_141160.1 coordinate 70,738,686, forward strand.
TATATGAAGCTCAAACAATGCTCAAACATGCTCCAAATCAGTCCCAAAACATAGACATAGCATCCCATAACATCCGGGCATCAATAGGCATCAAACGAGCAATGCCAAGAAGCATTAAACAGTAAATGTCAAGTGCTGCCCTATTTTGATAGTCCTGGGGTTGTATATATAGCAAAGGGTGTTGAGATATCGAGCTCCACTCGTGATATGCCAGGGTGACCGTTGTGCATTTATGTCATCGACGTGTCAGTTGCAGATGCGGTTGGTACACCGCCCATGAATAATAGCTAGATGACAGCTATCCTTATCTACTCTAGTTCGTGGCTCAGTTAGTATGCCACCTTAGTTAGTGTTTTTGGTTTGAGACCCATATATAGGGTTCTTCTATTTCTTTGTATGAGAGTTCTTTTGGCTTACATAACTAAGAAGAGGAAAACTGTTTTCAACCTCCACCTTTGTGTGTATTCCCCCATTGTGCAAGCAAGAAAGCTACAAGTGAAACTCCTTCCTTCTCTCCCACAATCTTGACATGGTATCAGAGCCTTGTTCGTGGTAAGGAGCTCAAGAAAGCAAGCCAAGCTCGCAGTGTTCTGGTAAGAGGAGCAGTGTTGCTTTCATTTTCTATTTTGGGAGCAGATCTCTGCAGGTAGCACAGCCGGAAATTGTAAGAGTGCATTGTCTTAGGTTGAGGCGTCCTTCGCGGTGAAGCAAGAGGGCAGTATATGCTGTGGGAAAGGACTTTAGCCCTTGGTGACCCTGTTTTTTTCATTTGAGGCCATTTCGGGGCCTGTTTTGGAGGTGGAAGTTTTCTGCATGCACTCAAGAAAAGACCCTATTTTATGCTGTGCGACCACTATTCTACAGGTCGGTGAAAAGTTACTGTAGAAATTGCATCGTATGCTTGTGCGCAGAGACATTGGGAGTTTCAGAATCATCCTTGGTTCCTGTTTATGCAAAATCGTCACTAGGAAGTGACTGTGTGGTCAAATACCACTTTCGCCAGTTTTGCAGATTTGCCCTTGTGAGGCTGAAGCTGTGTTCTTTGCAGTGACAGAATTTTTTGCAGTGTTCTGTAATGGCGTCCGATTCTCTTTCACAGATTGTCACTGAAAAGCTTGACAAGAACAACTTCCAAGCATGGAAGTTTAGAATGACGAATTTCCTTATGGAAAAAGGATATTGGGAATTTGTTGCAGGAAATGAAGAAGAACCGGTTCTTCCTGATGTTCCCAATCAACAGCAAATGCAGGCATTTAAAGCATCGCATGAGAGAGCTAGAAAAGTTATGTACTGGTTGTCTATCAGTATTTCAGACTCTATGATTGTGCATATTCAAGATGCAAGTACGCCAAAGGAGACATGGGATACTTTGTCAAAAATGTATAGCACAAATACGCAAGCCAGGAAAATGCAGCTCAAGCAAGAGTTGCATAATGTGCAAAGAGAAAGTATGAGCATCAATGACTACCACATGAAAGTGAAGAAGATTGCAGATGCACTTGCTTCCATTGGGTCGCCAGTGGAAGATGATGATTTAGTTTCTGTGACCTTGAATGGTCTAGGAAAGGATTATGCATAGTTTCAGACATCCATTTCAGTTTGTGAAAGATTTCCTAATTTTGAGGAGTTGATTGCTCTTCTAATTTCTGAGGAGCAAAGAAATGGTGGTGCATCTTCTTCAGGAGGAACTTCAAAAGAAACTGTCTTCTACTCAAATGCTAGAAGAGGTAGAGGCAGAGGTAGAGGAGGCCGTGGTAGAAATCAGAATATGCAGCAAACTCAAGAAAACCAGTCCTATGGAGGAGGACGTGGTAACTCTAGAGGAAGGGGGAGCCAAAGAGGTCGTGGTGGATGGCAAAGAGGCCAAAATGCAAACAGTAATGTTGAATGCTACTACTGTGGTAAAATGGGTCATATGGCTAAAGACTGGTATAAAAAGCAGAATGACATCATGAATGGAAAACTGCAACAAGGGAATTATGCATCTTCTAGTAGACAGGGTGATGAGAGAAATGAGCATTTGTTTATGGTGCAGTACATGAATAATTCTGTGACAAGTGCAGAAGAAAGCAACGATGTATGGTATGTTGACTCAGGTGCATCAAACCACATGACAAGTCATGTAGAATGGATGGAGGATGCAAGGAAAATGGAAAAACCAGGATTTGTGGAGACTGGTGATGATACTGCACATCCTATTGTGCAGATTGGAAAAATTCCTTTGTCTATGCAGGATGGGAAAAAGAAATACCTGTTCGATGTATTTCATGTCCTGAATATCACCAAGAATCTGGTTTCTGTTGGTCAAATGGTTGAGCAGGGCTTGCAGGTCAGATTTAATCCTCATGGATGCTTTGTTGAGGATATGAAAAATAAAGGTCGCTTGATAGTAAAAGGAAAGAAGAAGGGCAGAATGTTTACGTTGGATGCAGACATGTCTGAATTGAGTGCAGCAATGTTTGCACATGGGACCGGTGTAGTTGCAGATATTGATATCTGGCATAAATGCATTGGTAATGTTAATGTACAACGACTTAAATCAATGCAGGCCCAAAATATTGTTGCAGGATTGCCTAAATTGAAGGTTGCAGAAATGCATAAGGTATGTGAAGCCTGCCAATTTGGAAAACAGGCAAGGAAGCCATTTCCTAGACATGTTCAAGAGAGTAAAAAGCCATTGGAATTAATCCACTCTGATGTGTGGACTACTAAAGCTGCATCTCTTGGAGGCTGTCATTATTTTATCACTTTTATTGATGACTATAGCAGAAAAGTTTGGGTGTATTTCATGAAAAAGAAAAGTGAAGTTTTTGGGCATTTCAAAACTATTAAAGCTATGGTTGAAAAAGAAACAGGTCTGCAAATAAAATGCCTAAGGTCAGATGGAGGGGGAGAGTACCTCTCAAATGAGTTTTCAAGGTTCCTGCAGGAGCATGGCATAAAGCAGCAATATTCATGCAGTCATACCCCACAACAAAATGGAATTGCAGAAAGGAAAAACAGGCATATTGGAGAGGTATCTCGCGCCATGCTCAATGAAAAAGACTTGCCAGATTTTTATTGGGCTGAGGCAGTTGCTACAACAGTCTACATAATGAACAGGACTCCCACTGCAGCAATACATGGGATGACTCCAGAGGAGAGGTATACTGGTAGGAAACCAGATATTTCTCATTTTAAAATTTTTGGTTGCATTGTCTATGTATATGTGCCAGATGAGTTGAGATCCAAGTTGGATCCAAAAGCTGAGAAGTGCATCTTTATTGGTTACTCTTTGCAGCAAAAAGGGTATAGATGCTATAACCCTTCTACTCGTAAGTTTACAGTGAGTAGAGATGTTGTTTTTGATGAGATGAGTAGCTGGTATAAACCAGTAAATGTGATTGATGATGTAGATGCACAAAATGGTAATGCTGCACAGAATTCACAGCAGCGGTCACAAAATATTAGTGGACATGGAGCGTCCTCTAGCAGTGGTTCACATTCTTCGCCATGGACAGGCAGATTGAGATCAGGAGAATCTTCTCAAAGCAATGCAGATAGTGGTATGCAGGTATCACGAAAAGGAAAAGAGAAGGTTGATCAGCCCATGTTTGATGTGAATGCAGGTCACTCTTATGTGGATGGTGAATCCAGTGGCTCAGAACAGAGCATTGATGATGAGTTGGGTATTCCTTCTATTGTTACACCTGGAGTAAGGAAGACCAGGGATGTTTTGAGAGCACCTGGGAGTGAACCTACTTTGCGCAGGTCTACGAGAGCTAGGTATCCTGTGGATAGGCTGAAATATGATGGATTTACAGCCATTCACTATGCATATATGGTCAAAGTGATACAGGAACCAGAACCCACTTCTTTTGAGCAAGCCATGGGAAAAGAAAAATGGGAGAAAGCCATGGATGAAGAAATGGATGCCTTGGAAGCAAAGGCTACATGGGAATTGGTATCTTTGCCTAAAGGTAAGAATGCAATTGGCTGTAAGTGGGTTTATAAGGTGAAGCACAATGCAGATGGTTCTGTGAACAGATACAAGGCAAGATTAGTAGTCAAGGGGTATGCACAAACATATGGCATTGACTATGAAGAAACATTCAGTCCGGTTGTAAGGATGGCAACTGTAAGAGCAGTCATTGCTATGGCTGCATCAAAGGGATGGTCTTTACATCAGATGGATGTAAAGAATGCCTTCTTGCATGGTGATTTGCAAGAAGAGGTCTATATGGAGCAGCCACCAGGTTATGTGCGTGCTGTTCATCCTGAGTTTGTTTGCAGGTTGAAGAAAGCCTTGTATGGCTTGAAGCAAGCACCTAGAGCATGGTCTGACAAGATAGGACAGTATCTTGTCACTATTGGCTTTCAGATTTCCAAGGCAGATTTCTCACTTTATGTGAGAAAAACAGAGAAAGGTATTATGCTACTTGTCATTTATGTTGATGATTTGATTATGACAGGTGACAGTGATGAAGATATCCTTCATATGAAAATGCTATTGAATCACAAGTTTGAGATGAAGGATTTGGGAGAGTTGTGTTATTTCTTGGGCATTGAGGTGATTAGATCACCAAGTGGGATACAGCTCTTGCAGAGGCAGTATGGATTGGACATGCTATCCAAATATGGGATGAGAGGTTGTAAGCCTATTTCAGTTCCTTTGGAGCAAAATGTGAAGCTGAGCACAGATGCAGGTGAGCTTCTGGAAGACCCTACTATGTACAGACGCATAGTAGGAAGCTTGATTTATATGACTATTACCAGGCCAGATTTGAGCTATGCTGTTGGATTGGTAAGTTAGTTTATGCAGGCTCCAAGGAAATTGCATTTGGATGCGGCTAGACGCATACTCAGGTATGTGAAGTCCACATTGCAGTATGGAATATTTTATGAGACTGGGGTTCAGATACAGTTGCATGGATACACTGATGCTGATTGGGCTGGTAGCATTTCTGATAGACGATCTACCAGTGGACATGTGTTCTCTTTTGGGAGTGCTGCAGTCACTTGGAGCAGCAAAAAACAGCCTACAATTGCCTTATCTAGCACAAAGGCTGAGTACAGGGGCGCAGCAATGGCTGCATGTGAGGTAGCTTGGTTGCATAAGCTACTTTATGATATGCATCAGCCTACAGATGGGCCGATTGTCATTTATTGTGACAAGATGAGTAGTATACACTTGGAAAATAACCCAGTCTATCATGCTAGAACAAGGCACATTGAGGTGCATTATCAGTATGTGCGAGAGAGGGTTTTACTAGGTCTTGTTGATCTAGTTTATGTCAGCACAGAGGATCAAGTAGTTGACATATTCACGAAGGCATTGGACGCAGAGAAGCTGCGCAAGTTCAGAGACCTGCTTGGTGTGCAGGAATTGGGATTGAGCTCGAGGGGGAGTGTTGAGATATCGAGCTCCACTCGTGATATGTCAGGGTGACCGTTGTGCATTTATGTCACCGACGTGTCAGTTGCAGATGCGGTTGGTACACCGCCCATGAATAATAGCTAGATGACAGCTATCCTTATCTACTCTAGTTCGTGGCTCAGTTAGTATGCCACCTTAGTTAGTTGTCTTTGGTTTGAGACCCATATATAGGGTTCTTCTATTTCTTTGTATGAGAGTTCTTTTGGCTTACACAACTAAGAAGAGGAAAACTATTTTCAGCCTCCACCTTTGTGTGTATTCCCCCATTGTGCAAGCAAGAAAGCTACAAGTGAGACTCCTTCCTTCTCTCCACAATCTTGACAAAGGGTTGAAGGGGGAAGCTCTCGAATCAATCATCGGGAGTCAAGCACTAATGCCAGGGAGTCAAGCAATGCTCGGGAGGGTTGCCAAGAGTGTCGGGAAGCCGAGGAGGAGCAGGGAAATGTTGGGGAGTAGATTAGCCCAGCCCCCTAAAAATGCATCAAAAATTGCACTGGCTGTTCCTGGGGGTTGGGGGGTCTTCAACAGCCCTCGGGGGTACTTGACAATGTCGAGCGGGGCTCCAATGCAGCACGGGAAGAAACCGATGAAGGTCCGAAAGCTCAAGGAGGAGGCGGGAGATCAAAACATACCTGCAAATGAAGGGGCCATGGCTGCCATTGAAGCTCGGATTGAAGCTCTTCAAATCCGAGCTGAAGAGAATGCCGGGCAAGCTCCAATGCCTTTGCTCTGATACTAGTTGAAAGGGAAGTGGAACCCAGGAGGAAGAAGCTTGGCGGCGAGAGCTATGGTGGATGGAGAGCAAGAGCCAAGAGAGAGAGAGAGAGACTCAAAAGTGGGAACTCCAACAACTACAATGTGTAGCCAAGCCTTCCTTTATTCAAACTCTCACTAAAAGAATAAAGAATAAGTGATCGTGACGGGCGCTTGCCACCTACAGTGTGCAGTGGCGGGTATTGTCAGTGTAGTAATACATGGGTAGCTAGGCGAAGGCGCCTTTACCCCCAACACTTACCTTGGCAAAAAGCAAATGCATCATGGCACTAGTAAGGGCGAAAGCAGTGGAGGCAGGTCTCAAGGTCCAATAGCAAGCCTTCCTAAACACAGTCCTAGATGTGACCCAAGATGAGGGCGAGGATACTATAGAAGGGTTGAGGAGGAAGCTAGAACTTACAAGATAAACCCTGAGATATGGCCTCTATGAAAAAGTGCCAAAAGAGAGCACTAGCATGAGCATGGAGTAACAATGACAATATTGGAGGATAAATGAGGCTCTTGATGAAGAAGCTAGAAGAATTAGGGTTTGGAGAGCTAGAATAACAAGTTTAACCATCCAATACAGCCCAAACAGAGCCGCTAAGAGAAGAAGGGCTAGACTTCAAGCGAGACCAAGATGAAGTGGAGCACATGAGAGATATGCACTAGGTAATGAGAACCAACTCTAAAACCTCTGGCCAAAACCAAGCAACCATGACATATCTTCCATGACCTATCTTGAAGAGAAACAATATATCCTGCATTATGCAATCGACTGATAGAAATCAAGCTCTTACTGAGCATGGGAAGATGTAAAACATCCATGAGCATAAGAGAAGTCCCATCAGGCAAAGCTAGGTGGATATCCCCTGTACCAACAATAGCATAAGACTGCTCAAGGCCCAAATCAATGCATCCATCAACCTTCGTGTAAGAAGAGAACCATTCTCTATGAGGGGTAACATGACAAGATGCCATAGAGTCCAAAAGCCAATCAAATGCATAGGCATGAGCAAGTAAGCTGTAGGGAAACAAGATGATAGGAGTACATGCTTAACTGCATCATCATGGGTAACAACATGTACTTCACCACTAGTAATAGTGGTAACACTCGCTACATCTCCTGTATCTCTGACTCTCTATTCATGTCTAGTCTGTCTCTGTCTCTGTTGCTCTCTAATCCGTCTAAAGCATTTTCTTTGAACATGCCCAAGCTTCCCACAATGGAAGCAAACAACATCTGAAGTAGAAGAACCTGTAGAAGATGACAAGGAATCCAAGTCATCATGAATAGGGCTATCCACATCCAAGGAACTCAAAGACTCTAGGGCTGTCCCAATATAGGGAACCTACTCATCATCAAGACAATCATCTACAAGTACATCAGTGGTAGAAGCATGCTGCAAAGGCTCATGAAACCTCAATGGACAAAAAGACATAAAGGCATCAACCAAGGATGCAAAAGCTCCCACACGAAGAAGAGTCGTAGCCAATTGCATGACATAACCAACCACAATACGGTAAAGCATAAGACATCTGTCAATAAGAGCATATGGTATTCAACCATGAAATCAGCCCATAACCATATGCATATGCATAGCTCTGTAGTACATCATGCCACCTAGGAACATCCAAGTCAAGTAAAGATTGACAAGTGGCAAAGCATCCTGCAAGAGTCAAGCTCTAGGATAAGCCTAAACATCTATACAACAACATCCAAATCAGTGGCCCTGTATGGTATACAACAGTAGACCATGTGCATAGATGGGTAAGCATACATAACATCTCCTCTCTAACATGGACGGGCAATAGTAGCCCAACTAGCATAGAAGCTAGACAATAGAGGAGCAAGAAATCCATAACTATATCCCAAGCATTGTAAAGTCCACTAATCGACCAAAATAACCCGCAATGAATCCAAGCACCAATGAGCATATAAAGCTCAATAAAACTCTGCCAAGACAATGAAGCAACTCTGCTCAATACATGTCTGAATCAACCAAACATCTAGGGATCCATAACATCGGAGCATAAGGCCAAGTAGCATCCAAGGTCCTAACGGCAAAAGCCCAAATCAATGTCGAACTGCTCCACAAAAGTCCTCAAATGCAAGTCTTGTCAAGCCCAAACATCTGCCATACTGCAGAAAGCCGAACCCAGAAGCATCCACCAAGACATATGCCAGCCACAAATAAAACATTGACAGTGAACCATATAATTGAGCTCTACTTCTTGCTCAAAAGCATTCCGAGAGCAAAAAGAACCATGTGGCATCATCCAAATACATCAGTACATAACCTCAAATAGCTGGGAGCACCCCGTGACCAATAGGCATAACCCAACTATAGCATAAATAGCTTCAGCACTGAATATTCCAACAGCAAATAGCCTTTGTAAACTGAGTAAATCAGTGCTCAAATGAACCTCAAATCGATAGGAAAACCATAGGCATACATTTCCATATGTGTAGGCACCAACCACGCATAATCGGGCATCAAATGACCATGTAGCATAAGCATAAAATATAATGATAGGGGGTTGCCCTGTTTTGGGCTCATGTGCATTGTGTAAAATAGTCAATGGATGAGCAAATTCAGCCCCAAAAGCATCTCAAAACATTGGGTAAACATCACCAAAGCATCTGGGCATCAAATACCAAGCCTCGGGAGCATCAGATAAGCTAAGAGCATGACATTTTCTTGCTATAAATCAACTCAGATCTGTTGTAAAAAATTCTATGATCAGAATTTGGTAGATTTTGACATCGCCATTCCATCCAGAGCATGCCAAAAACCCATTGTGTCTAGATGCCCGAGATATGAGAAAAAATGGGATTTTTGAGCCAGATTTTGAAACAGGTGCAAAAAAAATGTGAGTTGCTACTGTGGGGCCTGCTGGTTATCCTGAGGATAAGGGGGCAAATGGGGGCATACAAGGTGCCCAATGAAGCCAAGGAACACTTGCAAAGAGCCTATGAGGGCCGGGGAGAGGCGGGAGATGAAATCTTACCTTGGGAGGAAGAAGCCATGGCTGGTATTGAAGCTCCAAGCTCTAGGTCTTCAATTCGGGTTGTAGCCAAGCTCCATGATCAAGCTTTGATCCAAAGCTCTGATACCAGTTGAAGAGGATGCAATGGTAGTGGAGAAGGAGAAGAGGAAGATGCGGGAGAGAAGAGCACACACAATGTAGGTGCTGTCAAGAATGATATATGATAGTCTTGTTGCACTATCTCATATATATGAATAAAGAATATGGGCAATTAGTGTACACGGGTAGGCCCAAGGGCCCTTTACCCCAACAATAAGAAGAATTGAAGAAGGCTCTAACCACAGCATCAATCCTATGGGCCCCAGACTGGACCATAACCTTCCATGTTTATATTGATGCCTTGAAGTTTGCCATGGGGGATTGTGTTGTGCCAGCCAGGTGAATACAATTTAGACTATCTAGTGAGCTTTTCTAGTAGACAACTCATGGATACTGAGATGAACTATTCCACCATGGAAAGGGAAGGGTTAGCCATGGTGTTTGCTATGAAGAAATTTTGGCATTAACTTTTGGCTACACCCTTTGTCTTCTTTGTTGACCACCAAGCCTTGCTTTATCTTGTTAACAAACCCTATGCTACGGGATGCATCACTCGATGGTTACTTCTCCTTCTAGAGTTTGACTTCTCTGTGGTTGTACACAAAGGGAAGTAGCACTACATGGATGACCATATGTCTCACATACCCACAGGAGAAGTTGCTGGATAGGGCATCATAGACGACTTGCCTAATGCACATCTATTTAACTTGTCTAGCGAGATGGACCTGTTTAGAGTTGATTTGGTGCCATACTGGGCAGACGACGTAGTCCAAGTGCTTGAGTATGGCCTACCTGAAAGAGTTATCGAGAAGGCCTGACTTAGGCAACTCATCCTCAAAATGCAACCCTATCAGTTGGTTTCAGGAAAACTTTATAGGTTAGGGCACAACGGCTTGCTACATAGATGTGTATGCGAACATGAGATGCATGATGTACTTGCAGGAAACAACATAATTGTAGGAGGGCACTTTAGTGGAGACACAATAGCCCACAAGGTGCTGTACTCTCAACTGTGGTGGCCTACTCTTTTTATGTTGCACAATTTGTAAAGCACTGTGATGAATGCCAATAGACTAAAGTACCTGTTCGCAAGGATAAAATGGAGCTAAGTCCAATCATTGAAAGACAACCATTTGAGAAATGGAGAATTGACTTCATTGGGCTAATTAGTCCCATGGCATAGTACTTGTAGGCCAAGTGTATCATCGTTGCTATACTGACTACCTCACAAAGTGGGTAGAAGCACAAGCCACAAGGAAAAATGATGCTAGAACCACTATTAAGTTCCTTTGGCAGCAGGTGATCTCATGATTTGGATGCCTCATTGAACTCGTTAGTGATCAAGGCACACACTTCATTAATCAAGTGATATCTCACCTCTTGTCAACCTTTTTAATCATCCATAAAAAATTCTCACCCTACTACCCTCAAGAAAATGGTCAGGTTGAGTTTACTAAAAAAATCTTAGTGAATGTCTTGACCAAAGTGGTCTCTACCTCGCACAGTGACTGGGACAATAAGGTGATGGTAGCCTTATGGGCCTATCAGACAGCCTATAAAACAATGATAGGATATATTCCCTTTAAGTTAACCTATGGGACTGAAGCCATTCTACCTGTAGAGTTCCTTGTCCCAAGCTTGAGAATAGCCATCTAAGAGAGATTGGACGGAAAGGAGGCATGGACTGACTGCTTGATTGAACTGTTGAGAGAGACAGAGACAGAGAGAAGGGTTGGAGCAACAGAGAGGAGCTGTATGCTCACACTCATTCTTCATCATATTGAATAACCCATATAGCTAAAGTGAATATAACACTCTAAGGTCTATAAGACCATTCACACACATCCTAAAGTTATCGACTTATTTAATGTCCCACACTTGTTGATACAACTGGACACAGCTAAGGCTCTGTCGATCACACATACGAGCTTGAAGTCTCAACACTTCCCCTCAAGCTCAAGATAAAACCTGTACACCAAGTAGTTGTCAGAATTGACTAAACCTATCTTTACCCAAAGACTTGGTAAAGATATCTGCAACCTATTCATCAGGCTTCACATGCATGAGATCTACTCTCCGTGCAAGAACTATCTCTCTAATAAAGTGATAGTGTATCTCAATGTGTTTAGTCTTGGCATGGTATACTGGATTCATTGCCTAGAGTACACTACCGAGATTGTCTCATAACAAGGTCACTAGAGCATCCACTTGTATGTCCAAATCAGCCATAAGCTTGAGTAGCCATGCAAACTCACATGCTGCCAATGCAGCACCCCTGTACTCTGCCTCAGTACCAGATAATGCAACTGTAGGTTACTTCTTGATGCTCTAGCTGATCATTCCACTTCCAAAGTCAAAATCATAACCACTCCTAGATCTGCGATCATATGAGCATCTTGCCCAATCTGCATCTGTGTATCCAACAAGTGTCAAGGGCTTATCTTTCACATAGAATAGCCCATAATCTACAATGGAAAATATCTCATAATCTACCTAACAACATCCAAATGAGGCTTTTTGGGCTTCTGCATGAATTGACTTATGAGCCCAATGACATAATTCAAGTCTGGCCTAGTGATAGTCAAGTAGATTAGACTACCGACCATCTGCCTATACACATAGTCACATCATCAATTTCAGCTCTAGTGCTAATGTCCAACTTGAGATTTTGATCAAGAGGTGTATCTAGTGGTTTACATTCAGCCATGCCATATTTCTTCAGCATTTCCATGGCATACCATTTCTGCATCAGTCATAAACCATTTTCAGCTTTGATCACCTCAATACCCAAGAAATACTTCAATTCACTTAAGTCTTTCATATGAAATTCAAATTTTAGCATCTGCATAACATGATATATCCCCAAGTCATCATCACTTGTGATTATCAAGTCATCAACATAGATGAGCAACAGTGCCAAGCCTTTGTCTGTCTTTTTTGTAACCAAACTGTGATTAGCCCTGCCAATAGTAAATCCCAAATTTTGCAAGTAATTAATGATCCTTACATGCCAGGCTCTCAGAGCTTGCTTTAGCCCATACAATGCTTTTTTCCAGTTTACATACATAATGTTGAAAATTAGGGTGTACATACCCTTCAGATTGATCCATATAAACATCCTCTATTAAATCACCATTGAGAAATGCATTCTTCATGTCCATATATTGCAAATTTCAGCCTTTAATAGTAGCTAATACTATCACTGTTCATATGGTTGCTATCTTGGCAATAGGGCTAAATGTTTCCTCATAGTCTAATCCATACTGCTGAGCATATTCTTTAGCAACCATCTTGGCTTTGTACCTCTCCACACTGCCATCTGATTTGCATTTAATCATGTAGACCCATTTGCAGCCAATGGTCTTCTTTTCTTCTGGCAGTGGTACAAGATCCCATGTTCTATTTTCAGCCAAAGCATCTATTTCCTCATTTATAGCTGTGCACCAATTCTTATCCATCACTGCTTTAGAAAATGTAGCAGGCTCTTTGACCTTTGTCACCTTTGTCATATAAGAAAAATGCTTCATAAGAAAACCATTGTAAGCCAGCCTATCCACAGGGTACCTGACTCTCTGCGATCATCTAAGTTGTGGTGCACTACTCAATTCTTCTCTCTCATGAGGTAGAATGTACCTGTTTTGCTGCCTAATACCAGGCATATACACGGTCGGAATACCAAGCTCACTGTCTAGACTATCAGCTGAGTCATAGCCTGAAGTCATCATGCCAGGTGTCATCATACCAGATGCATCCTCAAGGACTTTTTCTTTCCGTTTTTTGTCCATCACATCATATCTTCCCCTCACTAACATACAGGTGTTAGTGGTGGACGGTGAGCCAGAGCTCTGGAATCTCCCTATCCATGGAGATACCGTCAGACTGCTAGGACCTGTCAAAGCAGTACTTTGCTAAGAATCAACTGTAGTAGTTCAAGTCTTTTTCTAGATCTGTATACTTGTATTTCAATTTATATCTCTTCCCCTTGGCATGCCAAGCCTTCAAAGTACCATCTAATGTATGTATACAAGCACTAGACCACACCATAATCATCTTATGTGATGGATTGCAGTCAATAGAGGTAGCCTGAACAATAGGCACAATCACACTAAAAGGTCCAGAGGTTGTTGCTGTTGCTTGTGTAGTTAATGATGACAAATGCACCCTTACAAGTGCTCAAGGAAGCCTTAGAAAGCTCCCAAACTAGCTACAAACAATGCTTTAGCAATGGCAAACTCAATGTCTCAATGCATACCTATCAAGAAACAATGGTAGGCTACTTCTCTTCTCAAATACCTTGGCCTTCAAGTTCTTCAAATCTTCTTCATAGCCTCCTGGTCCAAAGAGCCCAGCTAGCATGGCTCTAATACCATGTTCAGAGAGACAGAGACAGAGAGAAGGGTTGGAGCAAGAGAGAGGAGACGTATGCTCACACTCATTCTTCATCATATTCAATAACCCATATAACTAAAGTGAATACAACACTCTAAGGTTTGTAAGACCATTCACACACAGCCTAAGGTCACTGAATTATTTAATGTCCCACACTTGCTGATATAGCTAGACACATTTAAGACTCTGTTGGCAGTCACACATACGAGCTTGAAGTCTCAACACGAACTAGAATGCTTATCAGAGACTTGACTTCTAGCCATCCATGCATAGATTTGCAAAAAGGCATGTCGCAAGAGTTGGTTTGACAAGCATGTCAAGCAGCAAGAATTTGAACAGAGTGACTTAGTGTTGTTGTACTCAATAAAAGGCCACAAATAGAAGATGAAGCTCAGGGGATTGGGACCTTTTTGAGTCCGCATTATTAGCCGAACCAGAAATGTAGAGCTCAAGACCCTTGAGGGAGAGGGCATAGGCTTCTTCAATGGGAGCTACATAAAGAAGTGCTACTCTCCCATGCACCCATTGCACGAGCCTTCCATGTTAGAGCCCCCTATGAAAGTTTGAGTCACCACATTAATGAAAGTTGAGGAAGAAGATGAGGAGGCAGTGGCACTCACGTATTTGCGCATAACGGTTGCTGCCCAATAGGCACATACCTTCAATGCATTGATTGACGAGGGAGCCGATTTCAATATCTTAACTCATGATCATTGGACTCAAATTGGTTGCCCACAACTACAACCTACCAATGCCAAACTTAGCGCATTTGGGAGTCAATCATACACCCTTTTAGGGAAGTGTAAAGTAGCAGCCTCTATCGAGTTTGAAAGCATACCCATGATCTTTTATGTGTTTCCAAACACAAAAGATGCTGGTCTCAGGAATCACTGTTAGGACGCTCATTTAAAAAGCAAGCACATTGTAATGTCGATTATGACTTATAGCGCATTCACCTAGCCATCAGCAATGTACAAATAGTCATGGCTTTCAGCAAGGCAACGCGGCTTCATTAAGGCTCGCGAGGCCACTGATAGAGAAACCCACCACCAAGTCTAAGGAGGGGGGTCGAGACTTGTCACAACCCGCCACGCCACACTGTCAGCACACCGCTGAGGTCAAAGCTAAGGCAGCTGAACCACAATTCAAGTGGGTGCCTAAACATCAATGTGACTGTTGCCTAGGATCATGCAACCACCACCTCACAAGTTTAGGAACTCATACTCAAAACCTAGGAGGCAACGAAGAAACTATAGGAATCGACAAATGGTCAATTCGTGATGGGTCCCCAAGATCTTATTACAAGGGCAAGGGTATTATGAGGGCAATGCCTGGATATGGGTGCCTAAAGCCAAGATGGCCAGCAACACTATTCCAACTCCATAACTTAACCACACAGAGCCCCATATTAGATTACGTCCTAAAGCCACAAAAAGATCAAGATGCAATACCCATAGAGCTCAACACTGTTAAGCCTATAGAACCTCAACGAGCCACCTCAACGAGCCTATCGCCCAAAATCGCAGGCTCGCTGACTCCAAACCAACCAAACCTAGCACTACTAGTGCCATTCAAGCCTCACAAAACTTTACTAGCACAATTATAGAATCTTGAACCACACTCTGTGCACGAGAGGCCAAATTGGACACTCAGTAGAAGCCACAACTACAGACGTTAGCCACCGCTGAGCTGTCAAGTCCAATAAAACTCCGAGCTCCAGCATGTCTCAAACCCTCTTACGAATGACAATGGATCCTTAGCTTAGCTACAGACTTAGCTGAGAATGCAAGGGATGACTTAATTGGTTGCCTTCGGCACTTGGATGCCACATTCACCACACTTGCCAAAAGCTATGACCGAGTATACCTAGGTCTTTTGGATGAGCCTTTAGCAACAGAGGTATGCACACTGCCTTGCTTGTGGGGGGAATCAGAATTTGTATTCATTAAAGCTCCCCAGGTAGCTGAAAAATTCATTGCCATCATTGAGATTTCTTGTGAACAAGTGTGCAAGCACTGCCTCATTACCTCTTATGACAAGGGCATGGTCCTTGGCAACGACTAGGAAATTGAGGAGTTGAAGTAGCTTGCTGACAACAACTCCTCTTTCTTGCAAAAATGGTATGCTCTTTGAATTCAATGGGAGCAAGAGGGCTACCAAATCATGACCAATGCCGAGCAGAGACGTGCAATTAAGACCTCAAAATATGATTCAACTTATGTAGCCCCAACCTCCTATAGGATGTTGATCACCATCTGCAATCGGCCCCTCGAAGAACGCATCATGATGCACCTCTACTTAGATCGCATGTTGACCGAGGATGATCTACACATTGGTGCATGGACTCTGGTGATTTCCTCATGGATGTCCTCACTTACCTCACCCACGTAAGCATTTGACCTGTCGACATGGACTATTATGCTCAAATGGAGTACAACCCGAACTTCTATGCTTGGCTCATGCGACGGTAAAACACGGTGAGCATGCACTGAATGCTCTCCATCCTTCAACCTCTAATCCTAGGAAGGATTCTTCTCATCTTTAAGGGGGAGGGTGTGAATGGTACGAAGCATAGTGAAAGGTACGGAGTATAAGGAAATATAAAATGAAAATATGGAATATAAAAACAAACCCTAAAACCTCAATCAATGTACAAAAATGAAAATGAATGTATAAAATAACCATATGAATAAGGAAAAGTGTTAGAAATTTTTGTGAAAAGCATAAAATGTTTAAGGAAAAATTCTCTTTCTTTATTTAAGCATTTCCTACCAATAAATTATTTGAAGAATACTAATGGTGGGCTATGGCTTCATGATTGGCACCTACAATGGCAGGATAGGAGAAAACTAGCAAGCTACCATTCTTGGAGGAGGAGCAGGCAAAGTATGACCTCTCAGTGGAAACAAGAGCCTACAGCCAATTCAAATTTAGGCACATCCTGAATTTGGAAGACGTAGTAATGGAAGAGCTAGCCATTAAGCAACTCATGAAGTAGTGCAAGCGGCAGAAATATGTGGAGCTGTCGACTACAAGAAGTGCGTGGAATTCCTTTAGACTTTCAACAAGAATCGCGGCACCGTCATGGTGTAGTAAGAGAATGAAGCCCATAAGGTGGAAATTGAGCTAACCCTAGAGTTGGTGGAGAAGGCACTGGGCCTACCCAAAAAAGTTGAAAGATGACCAAAACGAGATGTGTATAGCATGTTGGGAATGGAAAAAGAGATGGCCCACACCAACAATGGCATTAGCCTAGCTGACATCCCAGATCCCGAAGTCCAACTACAAGCAAAAATGATGCATACCTTGTTAGCCAAAGGTACATCACATTGATGAGAAAAATTAATGTGCCAATGTTGGAGAGCATCACTGGCAAGTCTTTTGAGGAGGTGAACCTAAACGCCTTCATGAGGAAGATGATAGAAACATCGTTGACAACACATTGGCCATCGGTGGTGGATGATTCACAGGTGGAGAATCCCTGGCCTCCAAAGCTAGAAAGTTGTCATTGTCAAAAACCTCCACCATTGGGTTGATAGGCATCATCAAAGAAGCCTTGGGGGAAGCATGAGATAATGGGGAAGTTGACGAGATGCTAGATAGGTCACCTCTGTGCCAAGAATAGGAGCACTCTAGCGAAAGAACGGTGAGTGACGAGGAAGGAGAAGGGCAAGCACTATCTAGCCAGAAAGCAACCAAGAGTTCGAAGAAAAGGACCCCACAAAAGAAAGCCAAGGAAGAGAGCATGAAGAAAGAGAAAGTAGATCTACTAAGAGCACAAAGTGAGTCCAAGAGTGTTGAAGAAAGGAGAAAGAAAAGGGAAAAGGAGGAGATGAAAAGAATAGAAGAGGAATCTAGGAGAGGAAAGGAGGAGGAGAGTAGAGTGAGAGGCCGAGGAGCTAAAGAGAAATGAAGAAGAAGACATAGCCCTCGCCATCTGCCTCTCAGTGGAGCAGTCTTCAAGGGAAGAAGAGCTGGTAGCCATAAACCCCCATACAGAGGAACACCCTAGCAGAAGATCCCAAGCACCCAAGAATATGCCACCCCCAGTAGTCGAGGGCAAAGGAAATGGTTTAATTGACCCCATCCCACCTACCCTAGTACCCACCACCCGAGTCTTTGCACCCATGCAAGGCTCTTCCACCACGGTGGATGCTAGCAATCTTGTGGCCTGTGGAGCCCCAAAAAAGACACTAAGGAAAAGGGGTTTCTACTGCAAGAAAATATAACTTGTAACATCAACAAGCTTATGTTTCATTCTTTTGAGAACCACAACAAGGAAAAGAACAAATCTTCATGCATCATCATAGTAGATATCTCCCACGGATTTATCTTCAATAAAATTCATCATTCTCTTTATATTCTTCATATTTTTCATTGATAGACAAAGAGAACACAAAAGAAACACCACTTTGAATGGAAATAATATCACATATGATTCATCTTCATTGTCTTCATAGTTTTCTCTCACAATCTCTCATAAATAGATACATTGTTTTGATAGAATTGGCTATCTCTAACTTTCTCTCTCTCTCTATCAATAGTACATCATCTCCTCACTAGAATACTCAATAATCACTCTCAATAATCCTTCTTAGGTCATGGATGCAAATCACAAGAGGCATGGGAGGTATGAAAGGACATCAGAGCCACTACAGTGTCTCTTCATAGCTCACCTATCACTTCACTTTAGTCTTCTTTTCAGTCTTCAGCACAGCTACTTCTTCCATTTGTTTTAGCTCTTTTGAACTTAGATTCATCCTTTCCAAAAGTTAGAAAATTTTCCCAAAGTACACCCTCATATCATAGAATACTTACAGAAGATCTATAGTACATAATAGAACAAGAACAGAGGCTCTATAGAAGGTCTACAAAGGGTTAACAAAAGGTCATCAGAGAACATTAGAACCTCATAACTCATACTAAAACCATCCCAAACTATCAAAAACTATTCAATAAGCTTTCAAAAGACCTCAACCTTCATCAATCATCAATCCATGCTTCATACAAAAGAAAATCAGAACAAAACAGAAGCTAAACAGAAGGTATCAGAACCAATTAGAACATTACAGAGCCTCATATTTTTACTAAGAATCATCATGAGCTTCCAAAACACAATCAATATCATCCAAAAACACTCTCAAACACTTCAAAAAAAAAACCAAAAATAACTCAAAATCCATAAAAAATCAACCACTTAGGCCTCAAAAACAACAAAAATCAATAAAAAAATCTAGTCATTTCAACATTCAACATATCCCCACACTTAGAAAGGAAGCATCCTCGCGACCTAAGGAAAAGAAGAATATAAGTTCAATAAAGAAATAAATTCGATCTTCTTTAGTATCTTCAATAATCACCCAACCACGACCCCAACAAGTAACCTATATATTTGATAATACTACAACGAAAGGAAAACACCCTTATGGATATTATTTCCATTTTTTTCAAAAAATTTGATAGCAATGCAAACTCATAAAGGATATAAGAGTTTTCTTGAAGTCAACATCATCTTCTGCTAGCTTTTAATTCAATATCTTCTTCATCAATCCAGCTTCAACTTCAGCTCCATTCAACAAAGATAAACAATATACACATACCACAACTCACACCACTTACACAAACAATAGCTGAATGGCACCTCGTTGGAAGGAAAAAAGATAGATAGTTGTATTCTGATCAAGCATCAAAGTTACAAAGGATAACGGATCAATGAAGATGATCCCTTTTAAAAGATTGATGATTTTTAAACCTTTCTAGGGATAAAGATTCATCCACAAAGGTTTTTGGAGGATTTTGCAAGAATTGTAAACAACACATTCTCTCCAGTAGGATAACAAATCTGCTTGGCAAGCACAAAGCATGAAAATAAAGGACATCTAGCTAATGGTTATCCACATCTACATTGACATCCAAGTATAACTTTGGCACTTGCTTTTGATCACCATGAGAGTGATGGTGCATAAGGGCTAGATACCATGAAAAATGAGTAGTCAGTCTCACTGATGGATCCAAAGATTGAGAGAATGAAGCTAAGAAAAACATAAATAGTTGTAAAAGGCTTGATTTGTAGTCTTCCATTCTCTGGGAATCACCGGCTAGTTAATTTGGGGTCCCGTCAAAGAATCCCCAGCACTCGAGCTTCTTCTTCGCAGGATTGTCTGATCAAAACCTTCACATTCTGTAACCAATTGAGGGGGAGTCTGAATAAAAGATGAAGGAGATGTGAATGGAATAAAGGATAAAGGATGAAGAGAGGGATAAGCAAAATCATAAAAAGAATAATAAGATAAGGTAGGAGAATCCGGCAATTTAGCAGTATTAGAAAGGAAAGGAGTAAGGAAATGTGGTGGGAACGTGGACATGAAATGAAAAGATGGGGAAGGACAAGGAAGAAGGGGAGAAAATACCCAATCAATGATGAAAGGACATTGCATAAAAATAGGAATATGGGATTCACCTTTAGGTTGAAATAGAAGGGGTAAAATGATATGTGGGGTATTCTGGAAAAGAGAATGATAAGCATCATACCTATGGGCCATTTGTTGATAGTAAGTCAAAGATGGAACTGATGGTCCTAAAGCAGAATGTCTAGCATAGGCCTCAAAAAATAAAGGATCAAAAGGAGGTTGCTTGGAAAGATGGGATAATAGATCCACCCTCAGTTGATTGACATTTTGCACATGAGACAAAGCCTTTAATAGTCTTTGATTTAAGATCACAGAATCCAACATAAGATGCCAAGAATCCCCTGGGGACAATTAGCTACTCTAGAAGAATACTTTTGAAACATTTCATTAATCTTAAGCTCCAATTGATGTACATAGAGTACTACTTGCAAGACTACATCTCCAACATACCAAGAGAGGTCTTCATCATCTAGAATTAACAAGTCACCTCTGAGAGGTACATATAGGACATCAACATTGAATCTGGGACTATCGAATACTCAAACACCATCTTGACCACTTTAGATAACAAATCCGCAGACCAGATTCCACTCTAGCGAGGAGATAAATCCATGGTTGAAAGTTTAACATAAAAGGCCAACTTCTGTTGTTGATAATGAACAAAGAAAGAGTGGGGGGGAGGAACAAACTCCATAAACTACTCAAAATTAGTCCATAAGATATCCATTCTAGACTGCAATCTCTCAACCTTGGCCTGAAATAAAGGACATAAAGTGGCATTTCGTTGAAGAGTAGCCAAGTCCTCCTGAGACATAGAAGGAATCATGGGGACACTGGGACTTGGAGGAATGGGATCGTGACTGCGCCAGTTGGTCCTTCAATTGTTTAATCTAGGAGGCTTGGGATTCCACTGTATTGTGAGCAATCTTCAAGTCTGACAATTTTCTATCTAGAAGAGTCTTGAACTCTTGAGCTTCTTTAGACATTTTCTCTTTCTCTTCAGAAGCCCTGGTGAGCTTTGACTGAGCTTCTGCTAACTAATTTTTCAAAGAAGATATTTCTTCTCTTTGGATCTCAATCATTTTGGTCTGCTGCTCCATATGCTTAAACAGATCGGAAAGAGTGTCTTTGGTAGAGGCTAGCTCTGTGGTTGCCTTATTCATCTGTCTTTGGATTGCATCAATTCTTCATAAAAAGAAGAATATAATTGTTGAGCACAAGCTGCCACTGAGAGTTCAATAGAACTCTGAATGTCTTTGCAAAGGAAAGGAATGGCATCCCTTATCACTAAGCAGTTCAGTGAAGGAATTGATATATCCAAAGAACCCTCTTGATATGCCTTCAATAAATTGTTGCATGTGAGGTAGGCAGGGAGTTCAATTCCAAAGGTAGCAGGAACTGATAGGGAAGGAATTACTAGTGGAATTGTCTTTGCTACATGCTTCAAGTGCTTCCACTGAATGATCAGTGGAGGAGAGGAATCAATATCCTCTATGCCAATGGGTTTTGAATCTTTTGAAGGTGGAGGGGGAAGGACTGGATCAGATGGAGGAGGAGGTAAAACACCCTTCTTAAGGCTTGAATATGTTAGAAAAGCATATAAATATGAACCAAAGGCTACATTGGTGACATTCCCTCGAGTCACCTTGACAAAATGTTGGTCCATCTCCATAAGGAGGTAAGTGCTCCAGTCAATGGCAACCCCTTTCAAAACCATCCTGGAAGCTGTGAAGAGCTCCTTGAACAAGTAGTGAGATGATGTCTTGGCAAGCATGAACCTGTCTTGAAGGAATTGGTAGACTAGCTTCCAAAAAGGATCAGTGATCATTGAAAAAGACACTCCTGAAGTGTTAATCACCTTCTTGACATTAATGACCTCTTTAGTCTGCTTCTGTAATAGCTTGAGGATGTCTTCATTGGAGAATAACTGTCTGACTATGACAAAGGATCCCCCTTTGTAGGGAAGGGACAAAGCCTTCCCTAACCTTCTAAGTGTCAGGACCATGGAAGTACCATGAACCAAGCATGATTTCTTACTGTATGATGCGAGAAACTCATCACAAAGGGCTAGATAATCTAGAATTAGAGGGAGAGGAGCAGCCACAAAAGATACAAGGCCAGCTTTTGCAATCATCTCAAAAGTCAGTAGGGAAGAATAATCCCTACTGATCAAGAGGACGTACTAAACAGGTGGAGGCGTACAAGGTTCCATTGAGATAGTGAACACACAACAAAACTCACAAACAAAAGAGATGCCTGCAAAACCAATAGAGAAGATCAAAGATAAGATATCAATCAAGGTTTTAAATGAGACTTGACCAACTATCCCCCAAGCAAGGCACATCCTAGAAAAAATTCGACATGACCTTGAGACAAATGCGATCGAAAGCTTCATGTTATACAATACACAGGCACCCCAGACCTCGTATTAGGCAGATAAAATGAAAAATAAATTCAGACCGTACCCTGAACCATATGAATCAACCAAATCAAGAACGACACACATCATAACCAGAACACCATTGACCATCAGTGAGACAAGAAAGACCATTCTGAGGACTACACGTGCCCATCCCATGAAGCAATTTTATTAAAAAAGGGGAATAGAAAGCCATAAAGACTTTTCTTCAATTTGCACACTAGGTGCTCCCTGTCAGGTTCTGCAAAGCCCTTAGGCTGCTATATAAATCTCATCATGCAAGTCCCCATGTAAGAAATCCATCTTGATATCCATCTGGTATAAATCCAAGTCAAGCTGAGCAACCAAAGCCAAGACTAAGCGTAGGGTAGTCATCTTAACCACAGGAGAAAAGACCTCATCAAAGTCCACACCATGCTCCTGCTTAAAATCCTTTGCTACCAATCTAGCCTTGTATGCCAGCTTGGGTTGTCCAGGGGTACTTTTTAGCTTGTATACCCACTTGCATGGCAAAGCCTTCTTGCCCCCGTAGGCAAGGAAACCAAATCCCAAGTGTCATTCTTATGCAAGGAGTCTATCTCAGACTGCATAGCCCTCTCCCAGGAGTGACTGTCACCCTTGCGCATAGCCTCATCAAAGGCTCTTCTGCATCTGTAACCAAGACATAATGCATCGAGGGCTGAAATTTATCAGGTGGACGTCTATCTCTAGTAGACCATCTCACGACAGGCTTTGCTGCCTGCCCAGTTGCCTGTCTCCAACACCCTGACCATGAGTATCTGCTTAGCTGTAGGCTATCCAACTGGCTGTGTGGGAGCTCTCGGCTACTCCTGAAATATGAGCTTGTGGATCTCAACAACTCTCTTAGGTTGCAGATGCATCTTGTCTTCATGGAAGACTACAACATAACTATGGATGACTTTCCACGCCTACGGATCCCAGAGATGGTAACCCATCTCGCCTGCATCCCCATAACCAAGGAAAATGCATTTGACACTCTTAGGATCCAGCTTACTTCTCTTGTCCCTGGGCACATGGAAAAATACCTCACATCCAAAGACACGGAGATGCGCATAAGAGGGAGGTTTTCCAGTCCCATACCTCCTCTGCAACCTGGAAATCCAAACCACTAGAAGGTGATCTGTTTATGACATGCACAACTGTACTAACTGCCTTAGCCCAAAAGCTATGTGATGGGCCTGCATGGCTAAGCATACTGCGTACACACTCCTGGATGGTTCTATTCATCCCCTCAGCCAAACCATGCTGGGGGGGGGGTATAGGGGGTGGTCAACTAACGCTTAATACCCCTCTCATCACATAACTACTCAAAAGCATGTGAGACATACTCACCCCCATTATGTGTCCTTAGGCATTTTAGCCTATACCCAGACCGGTTCTCAACCAATGCAAGCCATCTCTGAAAACACATCCAAGACATCGGATTTCAGCTTAATGGGATAAGCCCAAACTTTCTGTGAAAAATCATCTATGAAAGTAACAAAATACTTTGCACCACCCATAGATTGACAAGGCATGGGCCCACAGACATCCAAATGTACCAATGCCAAGGGCTCACTCATGCGTGGCCTACCAGACTTCTTATGTGTAGACCTAGTCTGCCAGCCATAAAGACAATGCTCACATGAATCAAAACATGCATAATCAAGGGGCGGTAAGTATTGCAAACCAGAAAGAATTTTCATTCCCTTCAAAGACATATGGTCCAAACGGGCATGCCAAAGAGATACATGGGGGATAGAACCCATTGATAAAACATGATCAAGGGAAGAAGCGGATACAATCAAGGGATAGAGGCAGCCAGCCTTGGCACCTCTCGCAATCACAAGTCGGCCACGAGTGATCTTCCATGCAGAGTCTCCAAAAGATACATGATAACCTGCATCATCAAGCTGTCCAACTGACAGGAGACTGCTGCCAAAGCAGGTATATGACGTACATCCTGCATAACAAAATTGCTGCTAGAAGGAAACTGCAGCCTAACATCACCAATGTGCACAATTTCAAGAGAGCTGTCATCACCCAAGCGCACATAACCTGAAACAGTGTGATATGAATGAAACCACTCTTGGCAAGGTGTCACATGAAAGGATACACCTAAGTCCAAGAGTCAACAGTGTGCATACATAGAGTGTATCTCTATCATCTGCGAAGCACTAGAAGAAGCTGCAAGGATATAATCATCATCAACATCCTTAGGCTGCATAACATTGATCTCTTCAATTTTAACACTGGACTTTGCGGGCATTATGCTGCGATCAGAAGACTTATCCTGCACTTTGTCTTTCCCCTTATCTTTGTGCCTTTCATTGCGTAGTTCATGGCATTGTGGCCTAATATGGCCCTTTTTCCCACAATGGTGACAAGTAACATCTGCATTCCTGGCATGGGATTTGCTACGTGACTTCCCATGAGACTTGGATCGAGATTTTTGAGAATCCCGTCCACGGCCACTGCCACTGCTATGC
Source organism: Lygodium microphyllum (assembly GCF_053477565.2). NCBI lineage: Eukaryota > Viridiplantae > Streptophyta > Polypodiopsida > Schizaeales > Lygodiaceae > Lygodium > Lygodium microphyllum. The sequence continues at coordinate 70,763,652 of NC_141160.1, forward strand.
TTTCCATACCCATCATTCCTGCCTCTAACTGTCATAGCATGTGACACACGAGAGGCATCCAAATTCTTACGATTAACCTCTTCCTGCAGAAGAGCACTCTCAACATCAGATAATTTCAAGGTAGTAGTAGAGGCACATAATGCAGTGCGGAATACATCCCATGACTCATTAAGAGTACCAAGCAAGAAAAGAGGAGCGACATCCTCTGCAAAAGTGATGTCCTGCGAAGTCAAGTTCTTGAGTACGGCATGGAACTGGCTCAACTGAGCAGACATGGTCACATTCTCCTTCATGCACAGATCCATAAGCTGCTTCAACCAATACATCTGACTCGTTGGACTTTTCTTGTCATAGAGATTCTTGTTTTTATGCCACAACTGCCATGCACTCTGTTCTTCCTCAAATACATTATAATGAACCTATTCTATGATAGATAATATAATAGTGAACTTGCATAACTCATCAAGCTCAAGCCATTCCTCATCTGGCATAGTTGCAGGCGGATGCCCGCTCAACCTCAATGGTTTGATCTGCGATTTCTGCACCAACACCTGCCAAATATGGCTCTTCCAATAAGAGTAATTCATACCATCAAGCTTAGTGATGTTGAAAATAGCACGATCAATGGACGAACTCGCCATAATGTAGGATGGAAGACAGTAGACACTTCAAAACTAGCTGTTTACTGCAGAAAATGACCAAAAAATCACCAAAATCAAGAGAAAATGACAAGAATTGTGTAACCAAAGTTGCTGCCCACCAAGTACTAGTGAAAGTACATTATTTCAGAATATTTCAGCATGAAAAATCCATGTCAGTCTGGAGTTATATGCTTGCTATAATAAATGACAGCAGGGTACTGTGATAGGCAATTGTTCACCAAATCACTGCACCAAGTCAAGAAATGACAGCCAAGACATGACCAGCCATAAACGGGTATAAATCAGTACCAAATAGTCATCAAGACCATGAGCAAACACCCAAACATGTCACCAAAGCATCCATTAGTGAGGCATACCCCTTGGACAATAGGGCAAAGTATACATAACACTGGCAAGACCTGACACCAGTAGGTGTATGCTCACTAGAGTGCAAAGCCCAAGCTCAGATCAAAAGCAATTCCAAGATATCAGTGCATGAATCATGCAACATGTAAGTGTAAGAGATTCCAAAGTCTCAAGTATCTGCAAAAATGCTCAAATAGCATAAACTTCCTGCTCAATGTAGGTCAAGCATACAAGATGCTTCCACTGGCTCAAAAGGCGGATAAACGAGCTCAATAGCTCAAGCAAACCAAGTCAAAGTACCAAAGACAGGTAACCAAGACAATGCCTTAGTAGCATTCAAGGTTGTAATGGAAAAAGCTAAGTCGTAACGGAAAAATCCAAGTCAATGTCCAACTGCTCAAGGGAATACTCAAATGAATGTCGAGATGAGCTCAAACAACTACCATCCACAGCCAAAGCATAAAGCATTCATCAAGACCTCATAACTCATACTAGGTAGCCTAGGCATAAACCATGTCATAGATGAAATGCCAGCTGCAAAGAAGTGACAGTCAAACCCAAATCTAGCTCTAATCTCAACTCAAAAGCATTCCGGAGCATAAATAAGACATGTGGCATAGTCCAAATACATCATGACATCATACCGAGTAGCCGGGAGCACCCCATGACTAATAGGCATAACCCAACTATAGCATAAATAGCTTCAACCCTGAAGTTTTCAGCAGCATATAACCTTTGTAAACTGAGAAAATTAGTGCTCAATCCAAGCTCCAATCCATAGGCATACGTTTTCGTATGTATAGGCACCAACTGGGCATAATCGGGCATCAAATGCCAAGACCTATAAGCATAAAATTGAAGTAACAGGTGGTTGGCTTGTTTTGGACAGATCTAGGATTGTTCAAAACAGTCAATGGCTGAGCTAAATCAGCTCCAAATGCGTCTCACATAAGAGGCATAACATCCACAAGTGATCTGGTATTAATAGACATCAGTAGAAGCATCACATAAGCCATAGGCATACAAATACATGCTGTCTCAGACCTAAAATCTATTGCAGAATATTCTGTCATCAGAATTTGGCAAATCTGACATTACCATCATGTCCGGAGCGTGCCAAAACTCCAACTTAGACTCTTACCTTGCCTGAATTGGGTTCTGAATGCCCGGGATATGACAAAAAGAGTGATTTTTGGGCCAGATTTTGAAACAGGTGCAAAAAAAAAAAGTGAGTTGGCTGGGGGGTCTACTGTCCCACATGTCAACAATGCGGCCCAAAGGGGTCACAAATGGGGGCCAAAAAAGGCCTATACCAAGCCTCAGCAAGCCTTGATAGGCTGGAAGCAAGATCCAGGTGAAGGAAGCTCCAAGAGGTGTGAGCTATGACTGCCCACAACCTGTGAAAACCTTGTTTACCTAGACCTATGGATTGAAGTAAAACTCAGAAATAATGAAGCAATACCTCAATGTCAATGCCATGATGGTGCCTCAATAGGCCGGGAAGAAGCTCGGGAAGCCAGAGAGTGATGAGAGCTCAAGAGAATGAGCTATGGCTGCCGGGAAGGAGACCCAATATGTGAGTGGGGAGTCGATGGGAAGCTGAGAATGCCATGAGCCAAGATTAAGAGTCAAGAAGTCGTGCTCTGATACCAGTTGAAAGGTGAGAAGAATCAAAGCTTGCACCTGAGAGCTATGGCGGGAGAGTAAGAGCAAGAAGGAGAGAGACAAGAAATGGGAACTCCAACAGTCACAATGTGTGACCGGGCCTTCCTTTATTCAAATTGTCACTAAAAGAATACAGAATAAAGTGACAATGACGGGCACCCGCCACCTGCAGTGTGCAGTGGCGGTGATTGTCAGTGTAGTAGTACACGGGAGGCTAGGTAGAGGCGCCTTTGTCCCCAACAGAAAGAAGAAGAAGAAGAAGAAGTAGAGAAAAGAAAAGAAGAAAAAAGGAAAATAAAAGAGTAAGATCTTACTCGAAGAAATCACAGGAGAAATACACCGTATATAGGTCACAATCACTGCACCTAGGGATCCTCAAGCTAGAAACGTTCGGTGGCTTCGATCGGCCAATATTGTCTCTAACCCCCTAGCCCATTTTGATTCCCCACATCACGCTTAGGGCACATCAAGGGCATGACATACCTAGGGAGGTCACCCTCACCTATGGTTAGGCTTGTCTCCCTAAGCCACATTCACTGCACTACCCTTATGCATGAACTCGGTCCTCAAGTGTGAGACAACACCCATGCTTCCCAACTCCTAGTTCTACTCACACAAGCACAAGGCACCACATGATCAAATAGACACACCCTCAAGAAACAATGCACCTTCTTTTCTTTACAAGTAACTCCACACAATGCAAGCCACCGACTTCGGAGGCCCCATCATCATCGATGCACACGATTGCCTATCAATGTCCATCAATTTAAACCCACACGTGCCATGGGATTGGCACTCATCTAGGAGTGCGTTACGTTATAGTGTTACGAGATAGGTCACGGACAAGGACCACACAGCGAGCACGTAGCCAAAAGGAAGCAGAGAAAGACTGAGGAAGCTCAATTCAAAAAGTAAATGAAGAAGCTCATTCTGCCCAAGGAGGAAAAGTGGAGGAGAAGGCAAGCTCAGGAAAAATGTGGGAGAACACTGAATATTCTAGCAAGGTGCTCTCAAGGATGAAGGAAAGCACCAAATTTTCTAGAAAGGTTCTCTCAAGGATGAAGGAAAGCACCAAAGATTCTAGCAAGGTGCTCCCAATGACAAAGGAGAGCACCGAATATTCTAGTAAGGCTCTCTCAAGGATGAGGGAGGTCCTCTCAAGGATGAAGGATGCTCTCTCAAGGATGAGGAAGAACCTCCGAGGGTTCTCACAAGGAAAGTGTGGGGCACAATGTAATTTATTTTATAAGAGTGTTAGGCTCCCTCTTGTGCAATTTGTAAAGTCTAAACGGACATAGGTGAAGGGTTAAGGCAACTAGAAGGGAATAGAGAAAGAGTATCTTAGCAAGATGCCTGGTCATGTAAAAAAGGGAATGGGTGCCCAAGGGATTTAGAGTTTTGTATATAAACTCAAAAAGTGAATGAAAGGCTCATTGTTTAGTGTGTGGCAAAAGTGATCTCTTCTTCTTCTCTTATTCGCTCCTTCTTGCTTGCTTGTGTATGCTTGAGAGAGGGAGTGAGTGTGTGAGGGTGAGGGATCATGGAGAAGAATCTCTCCATCATCTCTTCTCTTCTTCTTCTTCTCTTCTATTCTCTTCTCTTGACTTGCGCACAGCTATGGAGGATGGAGCTTGAAGGTGGAGACTTGAGGTTGCTTGAGCTTGCATCTCGAATCGTGGAGCTATCAAGCTGCTTGAGGGAGGAGGCTACTCATTTGGGCATCAATCTCACTACACCCCCATATGATCGAAGGCGCGTCGGATAGGTGAGAGATAGTCACTTGTGCTCGCTTGAAACACTTGAAGCAATAAGCGGTCCATGGGTCTTGGAGGTTGAGCATGAGCTCCCACTACAATGGGCTAGCTTGTAGGCTAAGTTTTTGATTTGCTCTTCGTTCTTGGCTACCCATTCTCTACTTTTTTCTTCATCTACTCTAATCCTTGGTTTTGGTACCAGGCTAGGGTGGCAATCACCTTATGCATTTGCTCTTGCTCTTGGTTTTTTCATTTTGTTTTCTTTTTTAGTATGTTTTGTTCATGGAGATCTCATTGTAGTTGGTTGTGTAGCTCCCCGAGTTTCTTTGTGTTCTCCTCATCTATTTGGTTCCTTGCCTCCTATAGCTCTTTCCTAGCCTCTTCTTTTTGCCTCTTCAACTCCTTTATCTCCAGCTCTGGACATTTATTTTCACAGAATTTTAAGGCACACATATTTTCCATGGAGATGTGGGTCTCCCTCTCTTCATCATACAATTCTTTTAGACCCTCTTCTCCCACTCTTGCCTTCAAGGACTCTTTTAATATAATCACCTCTTGATTTATGATGGTCATTATTCTTGCTTGCTCCATCCCGTAGTCTGTGAAGATAGCCTTTCTTTTTCAAGCTCTACAAGAGTGGCCTTTTTATCTATTGTTGCCTTATGGAGTTGACTTTGAAACTCCTTTTCCAATTTGTATTGATTGTCATTGTGGTGCATTGCCAAAGGCATCGAAGTGGTTGACACTTCTAAGCGGGGTACCTTTGGCCCTTGGTGTGATTCTATGTCGACTCTGCTATGTTGGCCTCTTTGTTCCTGCAAGGGGGAATCCTTCGTTGGGCACATAAGCAATTTCTTGTACTATGCTAACGAGATACTGCATCGAGGCCATGATATTGCTTTCATTGATTGCCCCCTAATTCAGAGTACCCTGTGTTGGGGACATTGTTGGTGGGGCATTCCAATTCATCTTATCCACCAAGGCATTAGTTGCAAGGCTTTCTAGCACAAGGATACACCAATTCTATTCATAAGGGCATTGTATCTTTGGGTTGAAAAAAGAATGTGGACCATTTTAGCTTGCAACCCAAATGGTGGGATCCGGAATATCAGCTAGGTTGATTCCATAATTGATATGGATCTTTCTTTTGTCCATCCCTAGTATTCCTTACACATCCCACTTGGGCATCTTCTCCGGCTTCTATGCTAGCCCTAGTGCCTTCTCTATGATCTCCGGAGGACTAAGGGCAATCTCCACACATCTAGAGGTCTCGCCTTGCCTAATAGTCATCATGCCACTGTTCTTTTTTTGGAGATCAAAATTCCTTAGAAATTCTATACATTTAATGTGGTCTACGTCTTGTCCCACCTTTTCTAGGTACTTGGTAAGGTTACATCACTTTATCATCTGTGCCACCGCCTCTTCGAATATCACCACTCCTTTCAGATTGTGGATGCTATGATATTTAAATTGGTTGAATCTCTAGATCTCCATGACTAATCCATATCTTCTATGTTCATTCTCTGAGAAGGGGAGCCTATTGGCTTTATTTTGTTATCCTGCCATTTAGGTTCTTGTTGCCACATAATATCCCACAGTTAGTTTTCTTTAAAGGGCGTCTCTTTCATTTTTTTCTTTTAGAATTCAATTCCTATTTTGATTTTTCATCCATTACTCCCCTTCCCCTTGGAAAGGATGAAAATCCTTCCTAGGATTGTGTACTCAAAAGTCTTGATGACACGTTGTTGCTCCACATTGGTCATGATTTGGTACCCCTCTTGAGCCCATGAAAGACACAAATTATACCACTTGCATAAGAAATTGGACTTAGATTCAACAAGTCATTGGAGTTCAAAAAGTTCCTATGGTGGCATGAAAATTTTACTTTTTTGATAATTTTACACGTTGTTGCTCCACATTGGAGTTCAGAAAGTTCCTATGGTGGCGTGAAAATTTTACACATTGTTGCTCCACATTAGTCATGATTTGATACCCCTCTTGAGCCCATGAAAGACACAAATTATATCACTTGCATAAGAAATTGGACTTAGATTCAACAAGTCATTGGAGTTCAGAAAGTTCCTATGGTGGCATGAAAAATTTACCTTTTTGATAAGATGTGATCAAGTATTGGCTTATGACCTTTTCTTGTGAGATTTCATTGCCAATCATCTCATTTGCAATAGTGGAAGTCTTAATAAAGATGAATTTGTATTATTCCCAAGAACATGGTAATGAATGTACTTCGTTTGCTATAGGTTCATCAAGTAGGCCTAGGTCTAAATATTCATAACTTCTAGCAAATAGTGTGAAAGTTGAATCCAGCCATCGGATGCATGTAGCCAAGTCATCCCCTATGTCCATGGCCATATCAGATGCCACTTTAAGAATGGATCATTCTGGTTGCACTTAAGGTATGCTGGTGGCTTGAGCTTAGTTGAATAGGAAAAATTAATGCATGGTGCTTCCACTTCTTGAAGATTCTCAATGGATGTGGCAGGCTTGGATTGTGAGGTGGTTTGAAGTTCAATTGACGCTTGTCGTCTTGTTTTGAGGTGGTGATCATCTTAGAGTCCTCAAATGGGGGACTTGCTAATGAGTGGTCTCTTGGTTGAGCTTTGGGTTGATAGACTATTTGAGAACTCAAGGATTGAGCACTCTCCCTTTTAGTTATTCTCCTCCCCTATTTCGGTTGACGTTAATGAAGCTTAGTTTTTGGGGCCTGAGATTGAGGATTAGACGTAGCATTCACGAGTTTAGGCAACCACAATGAGGTGTTATCCTCATAGTATCCTTAGGCTCATAGCAAGGCTTTTGGAATCCAGCATTGCTCCATCACATGTGCACCATAGGAGCTCCAACTCCATCATTTAGGCATACAACATGAGGCATGGAAACTATGCATTCCCAATGTTTGACGTTTGTGAAATTGTGGTTATGCTTAGGGACCCACTTGAGCGTTTGGACCATGGTTCCTTGATGCAATTGTGTTGGTACCATGGGAGCACATTGGGATGTACTGTCAAGATTGTGGGAGAGAAGGAAGGAGTCTCACTTGTAGCTTTCTTGCTTGCACAATGGGGGAATACACACAAGGGTGGAGGCTGAAAATAGTTTTCCTCTTCTTAGTTGTGTAAGCCAAAAGAACTCACATACAAAGAAATAGAAGAACCCTATATATGGGTCTCAAACCAAACTCAACTAACTAAGGTGGCATACTAACTGAGCCACGAACTAGAGTAGATAAGGATAGTTGTCATCTAGCTATTATTCATGGGCGGTGTACCAACTGCATCTGCAAAACTGACACGTCGGTGACATAAATGCACAACAGTCACCCTGGCATATCACGAGTGGAGCTCGATATCTCAACACTCCCCCTCGAGCTCAATCCCAATTCCTGCACACCAAGCAGGTCTCTCAACTTGCGCAGCTTCTCTGCGCCCAATGCCTTCGTAAATATGTCAGCTACCTGATCCTCTATGCTGACATAAACTAGATCAATAAGACCTAGTAAAACCCTCTCCCGCACATAGTGACAATGCACCTCAATGTGCTTTGTTCTAGCATGATAGACTGGGTTATTTGCCAAGTGTATACTGCTCATGTTGTCACAATAAATGACAACTGGCCCATCTGTAGGCTGATGCATATCATAAAGTAGCTTATGCAACCAAGCTACCTCACATGCAGCCATTGCTGCACCCCTTTACTCGGCCTCTGTGGTCGACAAGGCAACTATAGGCTGTTTCTTGCTGCTCCAAGTGACTGCAGCACTCCCAAAAGAGAACACATATCCACTGGTAGATCGTCTATCAGAAATACTACCAGCCCAATCAGCATCAGTGTATCCATGCAGCTGTATCTGAACCCCAGTCTCATAAAATAGTCCATACTGCAATGTGGACTTCACATACCTGAGTATGCGTCTAGCCGCATCCAAATGCGGTTTCCTTGGAGCCTGCATAAACTGACTTACCAATCCAACAACATAGCTCAAATCTGGCCTGGTAATAGTCATATAAATCAAACTTCCTACTATGCGTCTGTACATAGTAGGGTCTTCCAGAAGCTCACCTGCATCTGTGCTCAGCTTCACATTCTGCTCCAAAGGAACTGAAATAGGCTTACAGCCTGTCATCCCATATTTGGACAGCATGTCCAATCCATACTGCCTCCGCAAGAGCTGTATCCCACTTGGTGATCTAATCACCTCAATGCCCAAGAAATAACGCAGCTCTCCCAAATCCTTCATCTCAAACTTCTGCTTCAATAGCATTTTCACATGAAGGATATCTTCATCACTGTCACCTGTCATAATCAAATCATCAACATAAATGACAAGTAGCATAATACCTTTCTCTGTTTTTCTCACATAAAGTGAGAAATTTGCCTTGGAAATATGAAAGCCAATAGTGACAAGATACTGTCCTATCTTGTCAGACCATGCTCTAGGTGCTTGCTTCAAGCCATACAATGCTTTCTTCAACCTGCAAACAAACTCAGGATGAACAACATGCACATAACCTGTGGCTGCTCCATATATACCTCTTCTTGCAAATCACCATGCAAGAAGGCATTCTTTACATCCATCTGATGTAAAGACCATCCCTTTGATGCAGCCATAGCAATGACTGCTCTTACGGTTGCCATCCTTGCAATCGGACTGAATGTTTCTTCATAATCAATGCCATATGTTTGTGCATACCCCTTGACTACTAATCTTGCCTTGTATCTATTCACAGAACCATCTGCATTGTGCTTCACCTTATAAACCCACTTATAGCCAATTGCATTCTTACCTTTAGGCAAAGGTACCAACTCCCATGTAGCATTTGCTTCCAAGGCATCCATTTCTTCATCCATGGCTTTCTCCCATTTTTTTTTTCCCATGGCTTGCTCAAAAGAAGTGGGTTCTGGTTCCTGTATCACTTTGACCATATATGCATAGTGAATGGCTGTAAATCCATCATATTTCAGCCTATCCACAGGATACCTAGCTCTCGTAGACCTGCGCAAAGTAGGTTCACTCCCACGTGCTCTCAAAACATCCCTGGTCTTCCTTACTCCAGGTGTAACAATAGAAGGAATACCCAACTCATCATCAATGCTCTGTTCTGAGCCACTGGATTCACCATCCACATAAGAGTGACATGCATTCACATCAAACATGGGCTGATCAATCTTCTCTTTTCCTTTTCGTGATACCTGCATACCACTATTTGCACTGCCTTCAGAAGATTCTCCTGATCTCAATCTGCCTGTCCATGGCGAAGAATGTGAACCACTGCTAGAGGACGCTCCAGGTCCACTAATATTTTGTGACTGCTGCTGTGAATTCTGTGCAACATTACCATTTTGTGCATCTACATTATCAATCACATTTACTAGTTTATACCAGCTACTCATCTCATCAAAAATAACATCTCTGCCCACTGTAAACTTACGAGTAGAAGGGTTATAGCATCTATACCCTTTTTGCTGCAGAGAGTAACCAATAAAGATACACTTCTTAGCTTTTGGATCCAACTTGGATCTCAACTCATCTGGCACATGTACATAGGCAACGCAACAAAAAATTTTCAAATGAGAAACATCTGGTTTCCTACCAGTATACCTCTCCTCTGGAGTCATCCCATGTATTGCTGCAGTGGGAGTCCTGTTCATTATATAGACTGCTGTAGCAACTGCTTCAGCCTAGTAAAAATCTGGCAAGTCTTTTTCGTTGAGCATGGCACGAGATACCTCTCCAATATGCCTGTTTTTCCTTTCTGCAATTCCATTTTGTTGTGGGGTATGACTGCATGAATATTGCTGCTTTATGCCATGCTCCTGCAGGAACCTTGCAAACTCATTTGAGAGGTACTCTCCCCCTCCATCTGACCTTAGGCATTTTATTTGCAGGCCTGTTTCTTTTTCAACCATAGCTTTAAGAGTTTTGAAATGCCCAAAGACTTCACTTTTCTTTTTCATAAAATACACCCAAACTTTTCTGCTATAGTCATCAATAAAAGTGACAAAATAATGACAGCCTCCAAGAGATGCAGCTTTAGTAGTCCACACATCAGAGTGGATTAATTCCAATGGTTCTTACTCTCTTTAACATGTCTAGGAAATGGTTTCCTTGCCTGTTTTCCAAATTGGCAGGCTTCACATACCTTATGCATTTCTGCAACCTTGAATTTAGGCAATCCTGCAACAATATTTTGGGCCTGCATTGATTTAAGTCACTGTACATTAACATGACCAATGCGTTTATGCCAGATATCAATATCTGCAACTACACCGGTCCCATGTGCAAACATTGATGCACTCAATTCGGACATGTCTGCATCCAACGTAAACATTCTTCCCTTCTTCTTTCCTTTTGCTATCAAGCGACCTTTATTTTTCATATCCTCAACAAAGCATCCATGAGGATTAAATCTGACCTACAAGCCCTGCTCAACCATTTGACCAACAGAAACCAGATTCTTGGTGATATTCGGGACATGAAATACATCGGACAGGTATTTCTTTTTCCCATCCTGCATAGACAAAGGACATTTTCCAATCTGCACAATAGGATGTGTAGTATTATCACCAGTCTCCACAAATCCTGGTTTTTCCATTTTCCTTGCATCCTCCATCCATTCTGCATGACCTGTCATGTGGTTTGATGCACCCGAGTCAACATACCATACATCGTTGCTTTCTTCTGCACTTGTCACAGAATTGTTCATGTGCTGCACCATGAACAAATGCTCATTTCTGTCATCACCCTGTCTACTAGAAGATGCAGGATTCCCTTGTTGCAATTTTCCATTCATGATGTCATTCTGCTTTTTATAGCAGTCTTTAGCCATATGACCCATTTTACCACAGTAGTAGCATTCAACATTACTGTTTGCATTTTGGCCTCTTTGCCATCCACCACGACCTCTTCGGCTCCCCCTGCCTCTAGAGTTACCACGTCCTCCTCCATAGGACTGTTTTTCTTGAGTTTGCTGCATATTCTGATTTCTACCACGGCCTCCAGATCGGCCTCCTCTACCTCTGCCTCTACCTCTTCCAGCATTTGAGTAGAAGACAGCTTCTTTTGAAGTTCCTCCTGAAGAAGATGCACCACCATTTCTCTGCTCCTCAGAAATTAGAAGAGCAATCAACTCCTCAAAATCAGGAAATCTTTCACGAACTGAAATGGATATCCGAAACTATGCATAATCCTTTCCTAGACCATTCAAGGTCACAGAAACTAAATCATCATCTTCCACTGGTGACCCAATGGAAGCAAGTGCATCTGTAATCTTCTTCACCTTCATGTGGTAGTCATTGATGCTCATATTTTCTCTTTGCACATTATGCAACTCTTGCTTGAGCTGCATTTTCCTGGCTTGCGTATTTGTGCTATACATTTTTGACAAAGTATCCCATGCCTCCTTTGGCATACTTGCATCCTGAATATGCACAATCATAGAGTCTGAAATATTGATAGACAGCCAGTACATAACTTTCTTGGCTCTCTCATGCCATGCTTTGAATGCCTACATTTGCTGTTGATTGGGAACATCGGGAAGAACTGGTTCTTCTTCATTTCCTGCAACAAATTCCCAATATCCTTTTCCCATAAGGAAATTCGTCATTCTAAACTTCCATGCTTGGAAGTTGTTATTGTCAAGCTTTTCAATGACAATCTGTGAGAGAGAATCAGACACCATTACAGAACACTGCAAAAAGTTCTGTCACTGCAAAGAACATAGCTTCAGCCTCACAAGGGCTAATCTGCAAAACTGTCGAAAGTGGTATTTGACCACACAGTCACTTCCTAGTGACGATTTTGCATCAACAGGCAACAAGGATGATTCTGTAACTCCCAATGTCTCTGCACACAAGCATACGATGCAATTTCTACAGTAACTTTTCACAGACCTGTAGAACAGTGGTCGCACAGCATAAAACTGGGCCTTTTCTTGAGTGCGTGCAGAAAACTTCCGCCTCCAAAACAGGCCCCGAAATGGCCTCAAATAAAAGAAACAGGGTCGCAAGGGCTAAAGCCCTTGCCCGCAGCATATACTGCCCTCTTGCTTCACCGCGAAGGGCGTCTCAACCTGAGACAATGCACTCTTGCAATTTCCGGTTGTGCTACCTGCAGAGATCTGCTCCCAAAATAGAAAATGAAAGCAACACTGCTCCTCTTACCAGAACACCGCGAGCTTGGCTTGCTTTCTTGAGCTCCTTACCATGAACAAGGCTCTGATACCATGTCAAGATTGTGGGAGAGAAGGAAGGAGTCTCACTTGTAGCTTTCTTGCTTGCACAATGGGGGAATACACACAAGGGTGGAGGCTGAAAACAGTTTTCCTCTTCTTAGTTGTGTAAGCCAAAAGAACTCACATACAAAGAAATAGAAGAACCCTATATATGGGTCTCAAACCAAACTCAACTAACTAAGGTGGCATACTAACTGAGCCACGAACTAGAGTAGATAAGGATAGCTATCATCTAGCTATTATTCATGGGCAGTGTACCAACCGCATCTACAACTGACACGTCGGTGACATAAATGCACAATGGTCACCCTGGCATATCACGAGTGGAGCTCAATATCTCAACATGTACTACTCCCTTACTTAGGGTGGACACTAGGTTTCCCAGCACTACATGTGTTGGGACAACTATGGTGCTCTTGTTGAAAGCCATTACTATTTTGATGTGCCCAATGGCAAGGTGGATGTGCTATGAGTCGTAGTCCATATTACAATGAGATTGTTTTTTGAATGCTCATCCTAGTAGTGTCTCCTTACCAACACCTTGTTGGGTAGCACATAGAAAAGGATGGGTAGACTTTTAGTTTCGATAGAAACCATTAGCTTGCATTTCCCCAAGAGTGGGTAGGATTGCCCCCCAAATGGGCTTAGTTTCACATTGGTTGGTTGCAATTGGGGTTGACCCATGGTAGTCCAGTGTTCATGTGTTAAGATATTGACATTAGCTCCCTCATCAATTATAGTGCATCAAGGGTATATGCCCTTAGGGAGGTTATGATGATCCATAGGTAGGATGGTACTACTGCTTCCTCATTTGCCTCCTTGAGTTTTGTGATGGTTGCAACCCTCATGTTTGACAGTATCTTTATCATCGAAGGTTTATGAAGTGGATGTGATGGAGGATAGTACTTTCTCATGTGACTTCCATTGAAGAAACCTATACCGTGTCCTTCTAGGTTTTCAAGTTCCACATTCCTTGTTCTACTGACATTGCGAATCTTGAAAGGTCCCAATCCCCTAAACTTTATTTTCTACTTGTGTCCTTTGATAGAGTATATCAAGACTAAATCTCCTTGCCCAAAGTCTTGTTGCTTGATATATTTGTCAAATCAACTCTTGCAGCATGCCTTTTTGTAGATTAGAGCATGGGTTGCAATGAGATGGGTCTCAAATATGCATTCTAGCTCCACTAAATGATTTTTCCATGTTTCTTGACCCTTCCACCTCTCTTGCATTGCATTTCTCAAGCTGGAAACAAAGAATTCCATTGGCAAAATAGCTTTGGTTCCGTAGGCCAACCTAAATGGGGTCTGTCCTATGGCTATTTTGTAGGCCGTTCTACATATGCCCATAAGGCTGCCATAAGCTTGTTGTCCCAATTGCTGTGTGAGGCAGAGATGAATTTTGTTAGAATACCGAGTAAGATCTTGTTTGTGGATTTGGCTTGACCATTAGCTTGTTGATAATATGTAGAGGACTTTCTGTGGATTATTAAGAAGGTAGATAACAAGTGAGCGATCACTTCATTGATGAAGTTTTTGCCTTGGTCACTAACCAACTATATGGGGCAACTGAACCATGAGATTACTTGGTCCTATAGAAACTTGGCCACAGTCCTTGCATCATTTTTACTAGTTTCTTAGGCTTTTGTCCATTTGGTGAGACAGTCGGTGGCAATAATGATGTGTTTGGCTTGGGAGTATTGAGTTGCAGAGCTGATTGGGCTAATGAAATCAAATCTCCACTTCTTGAATGGTTGGCATGTGATCTCTAGGGTTAACTCCATTTTGTCATTACGAGTAGGGACTTCAGTTCATTGGCACTCATCATAATGTTTTACAAACTTGGCTGCATTGTGGAATAGCATTGGCCACTACAATTGAGACTGGAGCACATTGCATGCAATATTGTCCTCACTAAAGTGCCCTCTAGCTATCCTGCAATGTGCTTCTTTGAGCATATCATACATTTGCGTATTCGTAGACACATCTCCTTAAAAGGCCATCCTGTCCTACTCGATATAGTTGACTTGCAATCAACTGATAAGGTTGGATCTTCAAGATTAGTATTTTTAATCTTTCTTTCTCTATTAGTCGGCCCAATATGGTGTGAGGTTGGCTCTAAACAATTCTCATTTGCTAGATATTTTAAAAAGGTGCACATCTAGTAGGTCATTCATCACTGATTCCTTGTCCATAGCGGCCTCTCTTATGGGTATGTAGGATGTATGCACAAGGTTTATTCACAAGATAAAGCAATGCTTGATGGTCCACAAAGAGGTGAAGGGTGTCGCTAGAAGATAGTGCCTGAAATTCTTTATGGTAAACACTAACCCTTCTCTCTCTGTCCTGGAGTAGTTCATTTCTATTTCAACGAGTTGTCTACTAGCAAAACTCACTGAATAGTCTAGGTTATGTCCACCAAGTTGGCACAACACTGCCCGTATGGCAAATTTTGATGTATCAATGTGCACGTGGAAGGTAATGGACCACAATCTAGGGCTTGCTTAAGTCATTCATAAGCATGTTGACATTCTTCAGCCCACTCGAAGACTATTAGTGGCTTATACAAGGGTGTACAAGGGTATAGCAATTAACACAGAGTTTAGTACAAACCACTAGTAGTATCTTGTGTGACCTAAGAAACATTGAACTCCCCGAAAGTTGGTCGGAGGGGGAAGGTCTATAATCACCTTGACTTTGGAAAAGTCTATGAATATCCCATTCCTTGACACAACACGCCCTAAGATGCACCCATGCTTTATCCAAATTGTTGACACTGATCAAAGACTATTTGCAGCTTTTCCAAGTGTTCTTTCCAATTGGTGTGGATACATAGGTCATCAACAAAAACTTCCAACTAGTGCCTGAGCATGTCCTTGAAAATGGTACACATGAGGTGCTGGAAGGTAGCAGGGGGTATTAGTTAGTCAAAATGGCATGACTATGTAGGCAAAGACCCCCCATTTGGTGGCGAATGCTATTTTGTGCCTATCCTTCGGATGGACTTGCACTTGGTTATAGCCTGAGAAGCCATCCAAAAAGCTATAGGCTTCCTTTTCTACCACTCTATCTAGCATATGATCCATGTATGGTAATGGGTAGTTGTTTCTCTTGGTTGTTGCGTTAACCTTCTTATAATTTACACATACTCGTATTTTTCCATTCTTTTTGATGACTATGACTATGCATGACACCTAGTCCGTATGCTCTATCTCATAAATGAATTCAACCTTCAATAGCTTATCAATATCCTCCTTTATGGCATGTGCATGCTTAGGATTCATTGCATATGCTTGTTGCTTGATTAGTACTACATCAAGGATCATGGGGATGTTGTGAGTCACAATACTTGGATCTATTTCCTTTAGCTCATCTAAGGACCTTGCAAATACATCGTCAAACTCCCTTAGGAGATTTATGAGATCATGCTCCTCCTCCTCAATTAGATTGTCCGCTATGTACACGGGTCGAGGCTTGTCCTTCTCCCCTACTAAGTTGACCTTCTTAACCTTGGATGGTGGGTTCAGTTGCTTGCCCTTTCTGTTTGGTCCCCACTAACACCACTATTCTATCACCCTTTTTGTACTTTGTGAAAAACTTGGGCACGTTCTAGGGTTTATTTTGCCTTCTAGCTTTTGAAGACTTTGACCGTTTTCTTTTCTTCTCTCTTAACCTCTTGTGCCTCAGGTGGACTGGAAGGTCCCCCATGGTGGGTCGGGTCCCAAATGGTAAAGGTATCTCAGGTTCACTATCAAAACTTGCCTCTAACTCGAAATTATACTCACCATCCTCATCGAAAGAAGCTATCTCCACTGGTGCTCGCAACTTTGAAGTTGACTCAACTTCAAATAGTGGTGGGATGCAAATATGAAATCGTCTTGCTTGCTCATAATCTACCATCTCAAGGCATTCTAGCCAAGCTCCATCACAATCTACCTTGGCAACTCCTTTGCTTACTCGAAACATGTTTACCTCTTGGGGTTTAGTGTTCACTCTGATATGCTTAATTACTCTTTCCTTTGTATCATATTTTATGGTCTCTACTTCCGCTCTGATCTCCTCACTAATGGAACAATAGTCTTCATACTCGTTGTCAGAATTCTCAAACTGGGACTATAGGTCACTTGCAAGATTTTGACTTCTGAGCACTAACACACTTGTCATGAAAGCCTAGTTATATGACAAATTTATGTCGTGCACCTTGGTCCCTTGCCACTCTTTGCTTTCCATAGGATCCTTGAGAGGCTTCAATTTGGCAATTGGGTTATCCGCAAGCTGACTTGACAAGTACTCGGGGATTTTGTGAAGTTCAAGTTTGTTTGTTGGGACATGACAGATGATTGGTATTGGTTGGCCAATGGAGCTTTTGGCCATCATGCATAAGGATATTTGGGTAGGTTACAAGTGATGGCACTCTTAGGTTTGCTAGTGGAGTCTATAGCTTGCCCAAGTTCATCCTCATCCTCCAAGAATGGGAGATCAGTGGTTGCTTATATGTGCATCCAATCTCGCTTATCCTGAGGGCAAAGAGTGTACCTTGTTAGAGGCCCATAATCGCTTCTAGATTTCAAGTTTCTATCTAAGTCCACTAATGGTGAGGTTCTCCAAGTTTCTATCTCTATTTGGATTGCTTTTGATCTATTTTCGAAGAATATCAAGCCATTACCCCAGTCCTTTATTACTCTGGCATTTTTCATCCAAGGCCTACCTAGGAGGACATCATAATCCACTCCCTTCATAACTATGAAGTTCACAGAGAATTGAATTCCTGCTATCTTTAGAGCCTAGTCCTTCAAGATTTTTAAGGGTCTAACCTTCATTCCATTTGCTAAGATGACATTGAACCTTGCAATTTCCACTGTGGGTTTCCCCAAGCTTTTAGGACTGAGTGACTCAGTACACTAACCCTTGCTCCTGTGTCCACTATCTCCTATCATGTAGTGTCTACTAAGACAATGATAGGTAAGATTGCATGTGTCTTGGTGCCCTCCCAAAGGGCATTTACATGTGGGGACTAAAACATTGGATTCAACATTAGGCTTGGTATGTGTGTCATGGCATCATGGTTTGGAAAGTTTTGCGACTTATGGTCATTATTGTGTTCTATCCATTGCTTCAATTCTTGCCAAAGTGTGGAGTTTTGTCTAAGCAATTCTCCCAATAATAGTGTCGCAAGATTTGTTATGAGTGTGGTTAGCAAGCTGCCATCCTTATTCTTGAAGTATTTGTGTATTCCTGGCCCTCTCATTCTGTCCATGTAGTTGTTCACGTGGTGGCGTTGTCTTTCCTACCCTCAGATATGTGGGAGAGACTAGTGGGCTCATGGTTGAGAGTTCGTTAATATCTTCCTTAACTATAGGTTCGACTTGAAGGTGAGGCTGCACTTCTTTTATTCACTCTCCTTGACCTTATCTACAACCTTCAACTGTTGGTCAGGGGGGTCAAGGTAGTCTCCAACCTTAGTTCTCCCCTTCTCTGTAATCTTAGGAGAAGATGTTTCTGCTTCGACATCTGTGACTTGCTTTCCCTTGGTTAATGTGGTCTCACTCTCGGTCTTGAGAATTATTTTTGCATCAGTTCTCTTTTTTCTCGATCAACAACTCTTCTTTCCTATGGAGGATGTATCCAGGTTGCTAGGCCCAGGTAGTGAGATACCGACCTACTTTTTTTGAGCTCATGTCATGACACTCGCGGCACGTCAATGCTACATCGTCAAGTCTACACAAAAAGTACGGTTGTTGAGCTTGTGGAGGGCTTCTACCTTGGGAAATCAACGTCAAGTAGATGTGTGACTCTACACTCGCGGCACGTCAAGTCAGCCTTCTCTGTATTTGCTTGCGCCTTTTTAGGGCACTGACACGAGATATGCCCAAGGTGGTGGAAACATGTACAACATGTTATAGGTCCCTAGGACTGAGCTTCTCCTAGGCCTCTACCTTTTCCTTTGCCTAAGGTCATGATCGGCACAGGTCTATAGTCCATCAATATGGGGTTACCTTCTTCATCATAAGAGACATAAGGGTTCAAGTAAAAATCTTCATCTAGTGGTTCCTCCACAAAGTGTTTTGGAGCCTTGCTCAACGTGTCAAGAATCGCGTGGTGGGGGGAGATGCTCAAGATGCTGCGCCGAACACACACAGAATGCACAAGGAGAAGCTCACTCAAGAGACAAGAAGAGAGATGGAGGCCAAAACGTTTTCTTGCTGATTTCTTCTTCTTCTTCCACACACTTTACAATGTACACAAAGTATAGATAAGATACAACATAAAAGGAAAGTGGCCTACTAAGTCAAACAATGCATAACCGACTACACTAGTTGAATGGCGCTATAACTATGCCAGCTGTAAATAGGTGTAACAACCTGAATATAATAAGTAATGAGTCAGTGGCCATGTGAGAGTCATAATGACCACCGACATGCTAAGTGTAGACGTGTGGACCCATCTAACCAGGCGGTCCATCATCCATGTCCACATGTGTTGAGCTTGTCATCTCAACACAACGGATGGGTCACAATAGGTGCTGGAGGTCTAGGAATTCATGTAGGGTTGGTATCTATCCTCGGGGAGGCTAGCTTTAAATCCTTGGGTGCAAGGAGAGCCAATGGGGCTCCCCTTTTGAAATATGATTGTCTAACTCTTGGATAGTATGGCTGAGTGTAAGGCTGCTTGTAAGGTAGCCTTCTTGGCAATTGACAATGCATGGTGTCATGCATGAATCTTCCACAATTGGCACAAGGACTCGATTTGGGCTTGGGGCATTCAAAGGGCATGTGATTCCCTCCATAGTGCACACATTGCACGTGGGGTTGAACTAGTCTTAGTATTGACTCTTGTGGTCTAGCTAGCTCCACTTTTAGGTTGGGGGTCTAGTCAGTGTTCTTCCCTTTTTCCTATTCACTAGAGACTGCTCGTTCACCAGTTACTGTAGCTATTTCAATGTTCCTAATCGCATTGCTACTCTCTTGTGCCATCTGAGGGCTTCTCTCCTTAAGCAAGTTGTCTACTCGTATGGCTTCCTCAAAGACTCTCACAAGCACATCCCTTTGTATGTTCAAGTTGCTTGCAAGGGCCTTATACAGTTCCTCCTTGCGGATCTTGTTAATGAATACGGTAGAGATCACTCCCTCATTGGGCTGCTTGGCTATAAGTATCCTCTTATAGAGATTCCTCACATGTGTGACATAGTCTCGTATGTCCTCTTTGTCTTTTTGGTTGATATTCATCAACTTAACAATGAGGTCATTGGAGTATCCCACCTCCAAGAATCTCCTAATGAAGAGGTCCTTCAACTGGGTAAAGTCATTGCATTCAATGTTGTCTAGATTAGTGAACCACATCCATCCCTTGTCTCCTAAGAAAAGATCAAATGCTTGTACTTGTTGAGCGGGGTTTGTGAGGTTATTAGCATCACATATGTGCTCAAACTGCTCAATGAAGCTATAGGGGTCATTGTTTGCCTAATATTTATCTAGTTGCTTTGCAACTATGGGTATTTTCATTTGGCCCCTAGCATTCGGGGTAATCGGCTAGCAATGATGCTGCCAAGGCTACCCCACTTTGCTTAGTGCTAGTATTATCTAGCAATCTTTTGGTGAGTAGCTCACTTAGTGTGAGATTGGCTTCTAGAATTGTCTCCTTATCAACATTGCCTCCTATTATATTCCTACCTGATATGGCTAGGATCCTGTGAACCTCATTAAGCTCTCTCTCATGATGCAGCCTTTGAGCCCTTTACTCCTGATTATAACTTGCCAAGCGCTACAATGCCATCCTTGCCAGTCTCCTCTCTCTTCTACTCCTTGCCCATCCTTTGGGGGTTCATTTTGACTTCTTGGACTCCATTTTGAGCATCATTTTGGATTAAGATGATCAATCATTGACTTACTATAGTGGACAAACCTACTGTTCATAGTTTGAGGTCTTGAAGGTTTATGCTTCTTTGATACTTATGCATTGAAGATTTAATGTTGGGATGGTGTATTAATACTTGAAAAGGCTCTATGGATCAATTAGAGCTTATTTTGCTAAGCTATTTGGAGGATTTATTGCTATCATAAACAATGGGGACAACAAACATATGTATTGAATATTAGTGAAATACATGCTTTTATGCTACTTCAGAATGCTCTTGGATCAAATGCATGCTTCCGAGACTATTGGTTACATTGAATATGCTCTTGCTTGAACTTTGAGCTTTGATTTTAGCTCTATTATATTTATACTCGGTAGAGATTGCATTGGGTCAATGCTTTACTACTTTAGGGGCTTGGATATTTATGTCATCCGACAACCTTGGATGTATTACTTAGCATAATTGGACTTTGGATGTTATGTTGTATATGCATTGAGCTTACCTTACTCTCGACTGTTCCTGTTTGCTTCTAGTGGGAGTATTTTGAGATATTGTAGAGCTTGGCCTTTGGAGCACATGGGATCTTTCTTTATGCTCATTGGTTTATGCAAAGCATGTCTTGTAGTCATTGATCAATGTGGGGGCTGATCTATGTTTGATATTTAGTCATCCAGTACTTCCTCCTATAAAATAGATTGTCACTCATGGACACATGCTTCATTATGTACCAAGCTTCACTGTTCATGACTAGTGAGTTGCTTGTAGTGTGGTAAATCTCATTGGTGTTTAGAGATCTCTTATGCACAGTTAGCCTATGTAGATGGTTAGCCCATGGTTGGTGGGATGCATATGTATTTGGCACTTTTGGATTTTCTGATAGTATTTGGTCTTAGGAATTGCATGCTCTTTCTTGGACACTGTTAGTCATATTGGAAGTCATGTTACTATTTGCACTTCCTTGGCAATGGGAGCACTTTATTTTTGGACTTTTATCTACAATTGTCTCATTATTTACTAAAATTTTATGCGAAACATTGTTGAAATTCCGGGATCAGGGCAAGAGATGCCACACATGTGGAGAGATAGGGCACATTCATAGGAGATGTCCCAATTGTCGATGTTTCCACTGCAATGAGATAGGGCATGTCCAAGCAGACCAAAAGATATCGAGTCCCCCAAGAAAACGAAGCTACACAGGCACAGTGTATGGATATATAGAGGAGTCAGATGAAGGCGAAGACCTGGAACCCACTACACCTCTTTATGATGATTAGAAATCCTAGGGATTTTATCAACATGTAATACAACCTATATCAAGAATAAATCCTACTCTTGTATCTATGACTAATTGCAATAATATGAGTTGCACTACTTGAGTCATTAAGAGTAGCACAGCGGACGCATGATGGGTCCTAACCCAACAAAGCCTAAGCCCCATTAATGCTTGTCTTCCCTAGTTCTTCCAAGATGAGGACGTCTCGGGTTCTCTAAGGGGGAGAGGATGTAACATTCCACCCACCACATACAAACTCCCCCCTTTTGTTAAGGGAATTGAAAAAAAGATTCCCTGCCGTCACTGACACACATCAAGGGGGAAAGAAGAAGTTGACAATGGCAGGGGAGACAGTGCAACGATATGGAGGCCATGAAGCTGATGGAGAAGACAATGATGAGAATGATGAGGACATCGATGAGGGGAAGGCCGCAAACCTACCACCCCTCCCTAGCCAGCACATGTAGTCATCGACAGCCATTCGGGAGGTGCAAAACTCCCTTCCGTCATGCAAACGGTTGGGTGGAGGCACCCCTCCACCTCCTCTCCACGTCTCCCCCCCCCCCCAAAAAATAAACCTCCCTCCCCATTATAACCCCCCCCCCCCCCCCTCGCCAATCGCAAGGTAGAGACAAGGCCTGGAAGGGCTTGACCTGCTACTGCAGAGGCATGGAGAGAGAGAGAGAGAGAGAGAAAGAGAGAGAGAGAGGGTGTGATAGAGAGGGAGAGAGAGAGAGAGAGAGAGAGAGAGAAGATGAAGAAAAAGAAAGAAGAGAGGTGAGAACAAGAAGAAGAAGAAGAAGAAGAAGAAGAGGGAAAGAGAGGTGAGAACAAGAAGAAGAAGAAGAAGAAGAAGAAGAGGGAAAGAGAGGTGAGAACAAGAAGAAGAAGAAGAAGAAGAAGAAGAGGGGGAGAGAGAGAGGGGGAGAGAGAGAGAGAGAGGTCTCTAGGGCTATTAAAGCTGTAGCTTAAAGAGTTGATTATCAAAGCACTTAAATTCAAAGCGCAAGGAGAAGGACAAGCATGAAATCCAAGAGAAGCACTTTGGATCCAAAGCATCGAATTGCAATGTAACACCTGTTCCTCCCACATTGCAAGCTTTCCAGGTGCTATCTAACTCAATAAGTAGGCTATCACATTAATAAACTGGTTGGACCGTTATTACCACTAGAATTAGGCTGGTCTGGGCTTCAAAGTTGGCAATATTATTCCTGGAACCCATTGATAAACCCATAACCTATCTATCAATCCCTAAGGTAATTACACTCCCTGGGAGAAGAAGGCTATGGACTATATCATTCATTCAAATGAAACTGCTTTGGTTTATGTCAAGAATTTTGAGATATACTTTGTTGCTAGTAGATTGTTTGCCTTAACTCTTGATTGAAATGGGAGAACTCCTTGAGGGGAGAGAGTTTTCTTGATCCAAGGCTCAATAGACATACAAGGATTTACTTAGGACTAACACTTGGACTCCTTGAGATCGGCCCAATAGCTACTATGTTTATCAATCCTTTTTCGAGTTGGGCTAGATGCAATAACAGCTCCAGGGCAAGCGAAGAGCTCAAGGATTAGGAAACCCTAAGTCGAAGGAAAGAGCGATGCTTTTGTATTTGTTGGGAAGAAGGTTGGGTTATCAATCAATTGTTGAGCTACTTTATTAAGAGCAACATTGAATTTCAACAATGCATTGGGTTTTTCTTCCCCTGTTACATCCATTTTTGGATCAATTTTAGGGAAAATTTGATATTATTATAACGACCCATTATCTCTTTTCTTTCTATTCAAAATGGCATTTGCTTTTATTGCCTCTAGGGATAGTGCCATCTTTAACATTGATAAGTTGGATGATAATAACTTCAACTATTGGAAGACCTAGATTTGGTAGGTTTTGGGATAGAGGAAGTAGGCTAGACCATTGGAATGCAAAGGCATAAATCCCAAGATATGGATGCTAACACTTGGGATGACCTTGATGAGCTGTGCAAGTCCACTATCATTTTATCTTTGTCTAAGCATGTATACTTCAATGTCATTGAGACTAAGGGTGGTGCATGGAAGTTGTGGGAGAAAATATGTGATTTTTGTGATAAGAGAAGTCTTATTCCATAGTTATATTGACTAAAGTAGCTTGTGGACCTTTGTATGAAGGAAGGCACATCTATTACTCATTTGAATGAGTTTCACACTATTGTAGCTAGCTTACTTTGTAGAAGATAATACTTAATGATAACATAAAGCCTACGTTTTGCTTGTCCCTCTTCTAAAGTGTTGGGATACTTTTTGTACTCTTATTCGCACTAATGCTTTTGAGGGTGCCTTTAAATGCTCAGATGTAGAGGGAGGTTTTTTTTAACTAAGGAAGTGAATATAAAAAATATTGATGCAGTCCGTGTCTCTCATGCTCTTATTGTTAGAGACAGGAATGATACTAGAGAAGTTATGATTTGCCATGGCAGAGACCCACAGTAGAAAAAGTCTTACTCTAGATCTTGTAGGGAGGGTTGCAATAAATCTCTAGTCCTAAGTCATATCTTACTTGTCATTATTGTGGACAGTAGGGACATATATGGTCACAATGCCATAAGGTCTACTAGGATAGGTGTGAGAAAGGTAAAGCGAAAGTGTAGGAGAATTCTAAGACATCTAATGATAAGTGTATTATGAAGTCCATTGTTAAGATTAAGGAGATAAATACATTGGAGTACAGTTCAAATGTTTATATTTTGGTTTCTTCTCCACTTGGTGCCCACATAGTTGACTAATGGTCAAGTCTTCTTCGCTGGTTACTCATGATTCACAACCTTTCTTTCATGTGACCTCATATTGTAGTTAATTCTATACTTATTGTACTATTTCTAGTTTAGTACACTTGAGGCATGACCATATCTATGATATTGTTGGCATTGGTGATGTACATTTGTAGTTTCCCACTTGTACTTTGTTCTCCATGATGTACATTGTGTTCTAGCTTTGATCAAAATTCTTATTTTTGTAAGACAATTGGATGATGCTAGATATCATGTTTTATTTAACGACTGCATGGAAAATCACTTATGGCACCTCATCTTTTTGTAGAGGTGCCAAGATTGGTAGCCTTTTGTCTCTAGCTCCACTGATTATGTATTTGCTATTATTCACCTCTCTAATGTATCTTTGTAGCATCATTGTGCCTTAGGTACTATGTCACTCCAAGGAATAAAATTTTTGACTTATTTGTAGTATCTCCCACTCTTGGATTATTTATGTTTTGATTCTTGTGATCATTGTTTATATGGCACGCATGCATGTAGAATGCATAAGAAGTCTAGTTCTACTAGCATAAGCCCTAGCTCTTATTCATTCAAATATTTGTGGGCCCATGCCCTATCAATCCTTGGATGGTGCTAAACACTTTGTCACATTTATTGATAACTTTACACATAAACTTTGGGTCTATCCTATGAAGTAGAATGTGGGAGCTTCCACTCAACCGCCAAGACCCACGGACCGCTTATTGTTTCAAGTGTTCCAAGCCGAGCACTAATGGCTACCTCTCACATAGCCGACGTGCCATCCATATCTACGGGTGTAGTGAGCTTACCCCCGTGCCGTTCGAGTTACCTCCTCTCCCATGCACTTCGGTAGCTCCACGATCCAAGTGCAAGCTTCAAGCAAGCTCAATCCTCTCGCTCCAAGCTCCAAGCTCCATTGCCGCGAGCAAGAGAAGAGAAGAGAAGAGAAGAGAAGAAGAGAGGAGAAGATGGAGAGCTTCTCCTCCTCGGTCCCTCACCCTCACACACTCACTCCCTCACACTCTCACACTCCCTCTCTCAAGCACAAGCTCAAGCAAGCAAGAACAAGAAGAAGAAGAAGAAGAGGAGAGATATTTTTGGCCATACACAAGAATGAGCTTCTCATTCACTTTTCAACTTTATATACAAAACCCTAAATCCATTTTGGGCGGTCATCCCCTTTTCCCCTTTTTACATGGCCGGCCATAGCCTAGGCCCTTTTTCCCATTGTCCTTCTATCTTCCTAGCTTCCTGTCCACCGCCCGTCTATATTTACAAATTGTACGGATGAGAGCCCGGCGCTCTTTTACAAGATTTCAGGGTGCGCCTTTTTAATTTAAAATGCGCCTTTTCCCTTTTGCCTTTGCCTTGGACTTATAAGGTTGCCCTTGCGCTTTTGGCCTTTTCTTCTTTTCTTTCTTCAGTCGGGCTATCTTTTTTCCGCCTTTGCCCTGCGTCTTTTCCACTTCCTTTTGCTTTCTTCATGTTGGGGTTAACATTACCCCCTCCTAGACGAGTGCCAGTCCCATGGCACTCACTATCGTAGGTAGTAGGCTGTAGCATGTACCGAAGACGTGGGTGACAAGGATGCCTGTGGTTTTCGTGGAGGAGTGTTGGTGGTGGTGTGGCAGAAGGTCCTGGGGGCCTGTTGGTGGCCAAGGTGGCTGGTGGAAGGTTGTTGGAGTTGGTTGTAGGGCTATGCTATGTTGGGGATTGCCTTGATGGCCAGCACAAGTGTTGGTTTGTTGGGGATTCTACACATGACGATTCTTTGCGGGCTTGTCGGATGGTAAGGGACAAGCATTCAAAGTTGAGTGTTGATGAAGAGTGAACAACACCTAATACCTGCAATTGGAAAACCTCACATGTGGTCTCTCCTTAAGGGGTAGTGCTAGGCTTCTCATCTTGCACAAGACATATTTTGATTAGTTTGGGAGACAGGTCGAACTCTAAGCAAGCCTAGAGTATTGTCCTGCACTTGAGGACCCAAACTGTGGATATACTTTGGTGCAGATATCATGTGAGTGCTCGTGCATACTTAGATATTACATAGTTAGAAGATCGTGGGCTAGTTTCTCATAACAATGCGTGGATGAAGCAAAGTTGTCCATGTGGAGAAGGAGTACACGTGAAGGTATATGTGACATCCTTTGCATTGTGACTGCACGATGTAGCCTAATTGAATATAAGGACACTGCACTTTCAGTAGCTGGAAGCTACTGGACTTGCTTGACAAGTACGGTGTACGTTTCATGGCCAATCGTGCGGTGCTTATCACCACTGATTGCAATGGTACTAAGGCAGAGTGCAAAAGAAAATTGTGCAAGTGGGTCAGGGTGACAGGTCTTACCCTAGGCGAGACAAGCTCCCCAGGTATGTCCTGCCCTTGATGTGCCCTGAACAATTGTGGGTGATTGTAAGGGGCTAGGGGATTAGGGACAAAGCCGGTCGACCAAGGTCACCAGACATACCTGATTTGAGGACCCCTAGGTGCTGTGCTGTGATCGTGGGCGCTTCTTATCTTTCCATTCATTTCTTTTTCTTTTCTTTTCCTCTTTTCTCTGCTTTTTTTTTCCTTTTTTTTTTGATTTTCCTGAGTACAACCATTACAATATGTTGAGGCTATCAGCCTTTCAATGGGTTGGAAAATGTCAAGCTTCGAAGGCTCAGAAAATGGATAGTACAATGATGATTGTGCCCTAGCCTCGTTGTTAGAGAAGCAGTTGGCAAAAGGGGGAGATACGCTTGAGATATTGCAACCCTCCTTGCGGCACATGCGATGTGGGTACAATTGAGGTAACGACTGCCGTGAGCCAACTATAGAGCTTGACCCAGAAAGGGGGCATGGCCTAGGAATGTGTTTTGGGCCATGCAATGTGGGCGGTTGGCAAGGGTGCTTTCGACAGCGTGGCTTTGCCGCGGCTCGTTGTGGGGTTGTTGGTGTTGCGGTGATTGGGCATTGAACATTTTCGCACAAGGACCTGTATTATCCTGCATCCACTTGTCACTTCATGAGAGTACATGCATTGTATATGCCACAACTATAATAAACCAGTGCGATGCAAGGAGACATCACTTATCGAAATTCTATGGTGTTGACTTGGATATTTTATCACCTGTGCTTGATTAGCTTTTTCTTTTGCTAAAGGCGTGAAATATATTAAACGTAGACATGAAAAGTTCATACAAGTCGGTACATGTCAACACTTAACAAGTCGGAAACACTTAACCATTTAAAAACAAAAAGTAATGGCCAGTTATCATTTGATAAGCCCTTTATGCATCATGGGCTACTCGATTTGTACGAGGCGGGGCGAGTCTGAGTGGCCGAGTGATTGGGGCTCTGCTGGTGTGGGGCTCCCGTGGGGGTGAGCAGGGAACATGTTGGCCGGGACATGAATGGTGTAATCCCGGCCCGCTACCGTCTCCAGAATGTCTTTAAATAATTCATTAAATTCTTCTCTTTCCCCAGCTGTCCTTCCTGCCTTTGAGCATTTAGGGCCCGAGTGGGAGCTGGGAGTTCGTACCACTAGTGCTGCCACCTATTGCGCATTTTGAGTCTCGACTTTCTTGACTCGAGGATTCTTCGGCCTTCACCCTGGGCAGTGTCGCTTAGGGCCTCGCTTCTTGGCATACCTTTTGATGGTGGGCACATAGTGCTCCGGTGGAGGGGCGGGTGCCACATGCTCCCGCCTTCTGCGAAGAGCATCTTTGCATGCTAGATCTCCATGATTCTCCATGCGTTCTGCCGCAAAAGGAAACCTGCAAGATGCAATCCAAGGGTTTAGACCTTGATACAGGATAAAACTGTTTGCATGGAAGGGATTTTAGTGTGGTTTATGAAGCGCATATGACAAGAAGGGGAGGGGTGAGGCATGCAGTGTTTCGTCGTAAAGGGATGGCCCCCATGATGATGTTCGTGTTGCCTCCAGCCATTAGCCAATATTGGCTTATGCTAAGTTGTGTGGACCGGTTGCCATGGAGTGGGATAGGGCACATCCTCGGAAGGATAGACCAACGAGGGAAGGAGGTGTATAGAAAGGGGCTGCACCCTGTCTACACCATCAGTGTTGTTGGTCAAGGCTTCCTATGGAGGTAACGTGGGTTGCATGCCCTTCACTTGGAGGTGGGAATGGTCACACGGCTTTTAAATGTGTGATGAGAAGAGGACTTGAGGAGGTTAGCCTGTTAGAACCAACTCTTCTCCCTGCGCTTGACTATCATTACTTGTGTGTGTTGACATTGTTTATACACGGTGACACAAAAAGTAGTGTTTATTTATATACATATTTATGAATCCATGTCACTTTACGAGGATAAGAACCAGTGTAGAACTCGGGGTTATATACATATTTATGAATCCATGTCACTTTACGAGGATAAGAACCAGTGTAGAACTCGGGGTTGTACCGGAGCGTGGCACATGCATCTAGTATTCGTGGCAGCTGACTTAATACTGATAGATATTTTGCCACGTCGAGTAGCATGGAACCTTGACCAAGTCTACTGGCAATATGTAACTCCTCCTCAGTGAGAACCTTATCAATCAAAGGGCTATGTAGCCTAGTCCCAGCTAAGTCCGTACCCCGAATGTCAGTGAGCACTCGAAGGGAAGTTGGTGCCACGTAGGTTGGGTCTCTTTGAGACCGCCATTTGGCCAATCGCTCTTCTGAGACCGTCATGATCTGAGCCCCTAGTTCGGCCATTACAACGCGGCTTTCGCACCAATGCTGCTTAAATTGACTTTGGCCTGCTGACAGTCGCTTTAGTAGCTCTATGTCTACGAGATTCGGTCGATAGAGCACTTCATTGAATGTGATGGTTAATCGTAGTTCGTTAGCCTCCTCGTCAGGGATAAGTCGCATCTGTTCATGCAGGAGCCTGTCGTAGTGCCCGTTAAGATGTTCTTGTTCTTCCCATGATAGAGGAAAGGTCAAGTAATCTCCAAGCTGCTCCTTGGGGATCGTGCCCATGTTCGCAAGGACGTAGACACGCGCGACCACTTTGAGCTTAGCCTCCAACTCAGTTAAGCATTCTGCGACACTTCTACGTTCAACGAGGGCTTGCTCGGTTGCTATCTCATGCAAAGTTCTAAGAGTTTCCTTAGGCTTTAGCATGGCTGGGGGCTCAGGCCTAGATGAGCAAGATTGGTCAACGCTAGGATTTCTTATGCTCTTGGGGTTCTCACGTTTCTCCTGAGGTTTTGCTGCTATTTTGTCATAGTTCTTCTCGGATGTGACTGGTATAGATTTGTCACCCTGTTGTGATAGCATTGTATCCACTCTTGATTGATCAATGTGAGTTCTATTGTCAGTGGATAGAGTGTTGCAAGCAACTGTTGATGGCAACTGTTGCTTTGGTTTGTCAGAGCACACAGATGTGTCTGAGGTTTCACCGCTATTAGGAGAGGCATCAGTGGGTTCATTGGTGGATGGACTCGATGCTTTATTCATCAGCTCTCCAGTGCCCTCCGTCTCAATGTTCTTGGGGTCCACAACCACCTGCAACTGTTGTTGTTTTCACTACTTTCTCCTCTTTTTCTTGGTCAACGCAGGTGCATCTAACATCTTAGGACCTTGGGCTATATCGACCGTTGATGTGCTCGGTCGGGCCTCAGCATTTCCCTTCTCTAGTGTGTCCTTATGGGACAAAGCCGTGGTTTGCTGAATAGCCTTGCCTGGTTGTGAGGGCACAACTGCCGCTCTTTTCGGAGAGTCTAGCTTTTCAACCAACTCCCTCGCGTTTAAATCCTCCGTCCTAGGCTTTAGGCACTTTGAAAGTGCTAGAGCTGGCGAGGGATTTGGTTGCGACACCTCCTCCACAGGTAAACTACTAAGGACACATTCCACAAGGGGCATTGTCGCAGCCAAGGGCTGTGACTGCTGTGATCCCTGATTGGAAGTAGTAGCAGCTAGATTAGTGGGCTGGCTACCCTTGGTGGATTGCGGTGTCAAGTCCCTAGGGCGAACGGAAGTGGCCGTGTTTTTTGTTGCCCTTTGAGCACTCATCTATGTGGATCGAGCATGGGTTGATCTAGTCACATTAGGTTGCTCATGCATATCCTTGGGTCGAGAGCTACAGATGGAGCCCTGTCCCACCTCTTGGACATTTTGAAGCTTAGATGGAGATAGAGATTGGAATTGAGCATTTTCCCTTGACAACCGCTGTTGTGCTTCCTGTGTCCGTTTGGAAAAAGAGGATGTAGGAGATCTAGGACTCTTAGGTGGACTTGGCACTCGCTGAATGACTTGGTCGAGGCTATTGGACGATTGTGCCATTTGCTTTGTTGAGCGATCAGCCTTGCCTTGAGCAATGTTGTGCCTATGATGCTTGTTCTCCCCTTGGGAAATCAAAGGCTCCTCGGGCACTAACGATTTTTGTGCCTGCTAGATGGCTACGTATGACATCTGTCTATTTAGCATGCTAGGCTGGGGCTCTTTCCTTCGAACAATCATGTCTGGTTTCTTGCCTTGAGACCTAGAGTTTCTCTTAGATTTCCTCCTGTGCCATGCTTTTGATGCACTCTGGCCTTCAGCTGATAGAGGCGGTTTAGCAAGGGGTTTTGGTACCCAAATCCATTGGTTGCCTGCATAATACCCTTGAGCACGAAGCAAAGCTTTGGATATCCATCGCGGCGTTGTGCTAGCTCTCCATTGATGCCTTCGCCTATAAGGCTTGGGCTTCTTTCGTGGTCTTCTACGATATTTGTGAGTCCAAACCCTGTCCTTGGCCTTGTCTCTTGACCTTCTTGTTTCCGGCATGGCCTCACTCACTGGTTCTCGTTGTTCGACCTGTGCTTGTATCAACTCTTCCAACAAGTCCTTGCCCTCATTTGTAGGCTTGACTGTTATGTCATCACCTTCCTTGCCTTTCCCTTGAGGTTCGATGAGGTCACCCTTGCTAAAGGTGGTGACTATCCTCACACCCGGTAGTGTCAGGTGTATCCTCTGTGCTACATAGTCAGCCTCACATTTGGTCGCCCTTTTGAAGGGTCTTCCTAGGAGGGTTTCCTTCCTGCAGCTAGCACTTTTTGGAGGAACATGAAATAGGATAGGAAAGCTTTCCGTTTCAATTGTCGCAAGGATTTTGCACTTCCCTATGAGTGCTTGTGGGTGTCCCCCATAAGGGCTAAGAGTTGCACTAGTCGGTGTGAGCTCTGGTTGGCCTAGTAGGGTCCATGATTCATAGGTCAAGATGTTAATATCTGCTCCTTCATTCATCAGAGCATTGATAGTATGCTCTCTTTTCGCGGTGAGTTTGACCCTAAGATAAGCAGGTGGTACTATGTCTTCATCTTTCGGGACTTGGCTTGTAAATTTAAGCCTTCTGACAGATGCCCTTGAGTCCCCACTTGCATGACCAGACGTGGATTCTCCATCAATGTCTTGGGTTGTCTGTGCAGTGTTGCTCAAGGTACATCTCTCGTCAAGAGTGTCAGGTCTAGTCATCTTGGCATTTGCATCTTGCTGATGTTGCATTTCGCTCTGACTAGACATGGTATGAACACAATGTCTTTGTGTTCTCGTGGTGTGGCCTTTTTGCCCTTGATGGCTAGATTGGCCCATTGAGGTTCTAGGGTCTCTGTTTGTCTCTATTCGGGTATGGGCTTTTGGTTGCTCTTTTGCAAGTGAGAATCCATGCTCGTGTAGAGCCATTACTACACTAGGGTCCAATTTGAAGGACCTGTCACAGCGTGCGTTTTCTCTCCAACCTACTCGGGGGAGGTGCGGAGGCAGCAGAGCCCCCTTTGCGGGGGTCCGGGGGGGCAGTCCCCTTCGGCCCTGCGGCCGTTACGGTAGACACCATATGCAATTTGGAGGACCGTTTATAGCCAAATTTTGAACTACATGCTCTAAGTTCCAGCCCAATGATGGATCTGTGATGTGCCTTTAGCTCTACGTGGTCTTTGGGGTCAATTTCGGGGTTTAGATGCGTCAGAATTTGTGTTCAAGATACCTGTCCGATTTTGACAGTTTTTGGTCCGATTCTAAGATGTTCGATTTTTAGGAGTTCGATTATCAGAATCGGACGTTCGATTTTGGGTGGGTCCGATCGACCTAGTGGTCTGATTTTGGTCACGTCCAATTCTGGGAGTCAGATCAAAAAGTGGTTTGATTTTCAAAGTGGTCGGATTCTGGGAATCGGATCGGACAGGGTGGTCCGATTCTGGCTGGTCCGATTCTGACCTGGTCCGAGTCTGGGACTCGGACGGCCTGGTCCGATTGTGAGTGGTCTGATTATGGACTGGTCCGAGTGTCCGAGTTGGACGGGTTGGTCCGAATTTGAGTGGTCCGAGTGCCACGTGGCACGATCGGGCTAGTCCGATTCTGGGAATCAGACCAGACTGGTCCGACTCACTCTCAGTCGGACAGTCCGATTCTGGGAGTCGGATGGTCCGACTCCAGAACTCGGGTGGTTCGATTCTGGGAATCGGACCACTGCGAGTTGGTCTGACTGCGTCGGCGGCGGGCGCGATTCCTGCACGTTTGACCCCTCCTCTTTGTCA
The DNA here is from genome assembly GCF_053477565.2 of Lygodium microphyllum. Classification (NCBI taxonomy): domain Eukaryota; kingdom Viridiplantae; phylum Streptophyta; class Polypodiopsida; order Schizaeales; family Lygodiaceae; genus Lygodium; species Lygodium microphyllum. The sequence goes on from NC_141160.1 coordinate 70,796,734, forward strand.
CCATTTCTTGAATGAAGTTCTTGGACGATCGGCTTTGCTCAAAGTAATGCACCTTGCAAGTTTGTCGGATGCATTGCCTCAAGACAGTGGTTCAGAGGAGTGTTCAAACCATGACAAAACTTGGATACTTGCTGCGCAATATCTATAGGTGGTGTGGGAGCTTTTGCTCAACCACCAAGACCCATGGACCACTTATTGTTTCAAGCGTTCCAAGCCGAGCACTAATGGCTACCTCTCACATAGCTGACACACCATCCATCTCTACGGGTGTAGAGAGCTTACCTCCATGCCGATCGAGTTACCTCCTCTCTCGACCACTCTGATAGCTCCACGATCTAAGTGCAAGATTCAAGTGAGCTCCATCCTCAAGCTCCACGCTCCAAGCTCCATTTCTGCGAGTAAGACAAGAGAAGAGATGAGAAAAGAAGAAGAGATGAGAAGTTGGAGAGCTTCTCCTTCCTCCCCAGTCCCTCACCCTCACACACTCACTCCCTCACACTCTCACACTCCCTCTCTTAAGCACAAGCTCAAGCAAGCAAGCAAGAAGAAGAAGAAGAAGAAGAAGAGGAGAACCATTTTTCGCCATACACAAGAATGAGCTTCTCATTCACTTTTCAACTTTATATACAAAACCCTAAAATCTCTTTTGGGCAATCATCCCCTTATCCCCCTTTTACATGGCCGGCCATGGCCTAGACCCTTTTTCCCCTTGTCCTCCTATCTTCCTAGCTCCCTTTCCACCGCCCATCTACATTTACAAATTGCACGGGTGAGAGCCCGAGCCTGGCACTCAAAATAAATCATGGTGCACCTTGCGCTTTTTTACAAAAGTATTGACTTGCGCTTTTTCTTGTGCGCCTTTTTCTTTTATTTAGGACTTTTCTACACTTCTTGTGTTTCTATATTTTCTTTGACGCGCCTTCGTCTTCTGTTTCACTTTTGGCTTGGCCTTTGTCTTCTGCTTTAGATTTTCCAGATTTTCCACCTTGTTCGTTTGAGGGTTAACATTACCCCCCTCCTAGATGAGTGTCAATCCCATGGCACTCACAGTTGTAGGTAGTAGGCTTTGGCATGCACCAAAGACATGGGGTGGAAGGGACTGCTGTGGTTGGCCTTGGAGGAGTTTTGGTGGTGGTGTGGAGGAAGGTGGTTGGGGGCACATTCTTGGCTTGGGTGGTTGTTGGAGTTGGTGATAGGGTTGTTCTTTGTTGGGGATTGCACTGATGGATGGCACAGGTACGGATTTTTGGGGATTCTGCACATGACAATTCTTGGCGGGCTTGCAAGATGATAAAGGATAAGAATTTAGAGGTGAGTGTCGACGAAGACTGAACGACACTTTCGTTGGAGTCTTCAATACCTGCAATTGAAAACCTCTTGTATGTGGTCTCTCCCTCGGGGTAGTGGTAGTCTTCTTTATTGTGCATAAGGCACAGTTCAATTAGTTTGGGATGTTGAGATATTGAGCTCCACTCATGATATGCTAGGGTGACCGTTGTGCATTTATGTCACCAACGTGTTAGTTGCAGATGCGGTTGGTACACCGCCCATGAATAATAGCTACATGACAGCTATCCTTATCTGATCTAGTTTGTGGCTCAGTTAGTATGCCACCTTAGTTAGTTGAGTTTGGTTTGAGACCCATATATAGTGTTCTTCTATTTCTTTGTATTTGAGTTCTTTTGGCTTACACAACTAAGAAGAGGAAAACTGTTTTCAGCCTCCACCTTTGTGTGTATTCCCCCATTGTGCAAGCAAGAAAGCTACAAGTGAGACTCCTTCCTTCTCTCCCACAATCTTGACATGGTATCAGAGCCTTGTTCGTGGTAAGGAGCTCAAGAAAGCAAGTCAAGCTCGCGGTGTTCTGGTAAGAGGAGTAGTGTTGCTTTCATTTTCTGTTTTGGGAGTAGATCTCTGCAGGTAGCACAATCGGAAATTGCAAGAGTGCATTGTCTCAGGTTGAGATGCCCTTCGCGGTGAAGCAAGAGGGTAGTATATGCTGCGGGATAGGGCTTTAGCCCTAGGCGACCCTGTTTTTTTGATTTGAGGCCATTTCGGGGCCTGATTTGGAGGCGGAAGTTTTCTGCACGCACTCAGGAAAAAGCCCTGTTTTATGCTGTGCGACCACTGTTCTACAGGTTGGTGAAAAGTTACTATAGAAATTGCATCATATGCTTGTGTGCAGAGACATTGGGAGTTACAGAATCATCCTTGGTTCTTGTATATGCAAAATCGTCACTAGGAAGTGACTATGTGGTCAAATACCACTTTTGCCAGTTTTGTAGATTTGCCCTTGTGAGGGTGAAGCTGTGTTTTTTGCAGTGACAGAATTTTTTCCAGTGTTCTGTAATGGCGTCTGATTCTCTTTCACAGATTGTAACTGAAAAGCTTGACAAGAATAACTTCCAAGCATGGAAGTTTAGAATGACGAATTTCCTTATGGAAAAAGGATATTGGGAATTTGTTGCAGGAAATGAAGAAGAACCAGTTCTTCCTGATGTTCCCAATCAACAGCAAATGCAGGCATTTAAAGCATGGCATAAGAGAGCCAGGAAAGTTATGTACTGGCTGTCTATCAGTATTTCAGACTCTATGATTGTGCATATTCAGGATCAAGTACGCCAAAGGAGGCATGGGATACTTTGTCAAAAATGTATAGCACAAATACTCAAGCCAGGAAAATGCAGCTCAAGCAAGAGTTGCATAATGTGCAAAGAGAAAATATGAGCATCAATGACTACCACATGAAGGTGAAGAAGATTGCAGATGCACTTGCTTCCATTGGGTCACCAGTGGAAGATGATGATTTAGTTTCTGTGACCTTGAATGGTCTAGGAAAGGATTATGCACAGTTTTAAACATCCATTTCCGTCCGTGAAAGATTTCCTGATTTTGAGGAGTTGATTGCTCTTCTAATTTCTGAGGAGCAGAGAAATGGTAGTGCATCTTCTTCAGGAGGAACTTCAAAAGAAGCTGTCTTCTACTCAAATGGTGGAAGAGGTAGAGGCAGAGGTAGAGGAGGCCGATCTGGAGGCCGTGGTAGAAATCAGAATATGCAGCAAACTCAAGAAAACCAGTCCTATGGAGGAGGACGTGGTAACTCTAGAGGCAGGGGGAGCCAAAGAGGTCGTGGTGGATGGCAAAGAGGCCAAAATGCAAACAGTAATGTTGAATGCTACTATTGTAATAAAATGGGTCATATGGCTAAAGACTGCTATAAAAAGCAGAATGACATCATGAATGGAAAACTGCAACAAGGGAACTATGCATCTTCTAGTAGACAGGGTAGACAGAAATGAGCATTTGTTTATGGTGCAGCACATGAACAATTCTGTGACAAGTGCAGAAGAAAGCAATGATGTATGGTATGTTGACTCAGGTGCATCAAACCACATGACAGGTCATGCAGAATGGATGGAGGATGCAAGGAAAAAGGAAAAACCAGGATTTGTGGAGACTGGTGATGATACTGCACATCCTATTGTGCAGATTGGAAAAATTCCTTTGTCTATGTAGGATGGGAAAAAGAAATACCTCTCCGATGTATTTCATGTCCCGAATATCACCAAGAATCTGGTTTCTGTTGGTCAAATGGTTGAACAGGGCTTGCATGTCAGATTTAATCCTCATGGATGCTTTGTTGAGGATATGAAAAATAAAGGTTGCTTGATAGCAAAAGGAAAGAAGAAGGGCAGAATGTTTACATTGGATGCAGACATGTCTGAATTGAGTGCAGCAATGTTTGCACATGGGACCGGTGTAGTTGCAGATATTGATATCTGGCATAAACGCATTGGTCATGTTAATGTACAGCGACTTAAACCAATGCAGGCCCAAAACATTGTTGCGGGATTGCCTAAATTCAAGGTTGCACAAATGCATAAGGTATGTGAAGCCAGTCAGTTTGGAAAACAGGCAAGGAAACCATTTCCTAGACATGTTCAAGAGAGTAAGAAGCCATTGGAATTAATCCACTCTGATGTGTGGACTACTAAAGCTGCATCTCTTGGAGGCTGTCATTATTTTGTCACTTTTATTGATGACTATAGCAGAAAAGTTTGGGTGTATTTTATGAAAAAGAAAAGTGAAGTTTTTGGGCATTTCAAAACTCTTAAAGCTATGGTTGAAAAAGAAACAGGCCTGCAAATAAAATGCCTAAGGTTAGATGGAGGGGGAGAGTACCTCTCAAATGAGTTTGCAAGGTTCCTGCAGGAGCATGGCATAAAGCAGCAATATTCATGCAGTCATACCCCACAACAAAATGGAATTGCAGAAAGGAAAAACAGGCATATTGGAGAGGTATCTCGTGCCATGCTCAACGAAAAAGACTTGCCAGATTTTTACTGGGCTGAAGCAGTTGCTACAGCAGTCTATATAATGAACAGGACTCCCACTGCAGCAATACATGGGATGACTCCAGAGGAGAGGTATACTGGTAGGAAACCAGATATTTCTCATTTGAAAATTTTTGTTGCATTGCCTATGTACATGTGCAGATGAGTTGAGATCCAAGTTGGATCCAAAAGCTGAGAAGTGCATCTTTATTGGTTACTCTCTGCAGCAAAAAGGGTATAGATGCTATAACCCTTCTACTCGTAAGTTTACAATGAGTAGAGATGTTGTTTTTGATGAAATGAGTAGCTGGTATAAACCAGTAAATGTGATTGATGATGTAGATGCACAAAATGGTAATGCTGCACGGAATTCACAGCAGCAGTCACAAAATATTAGTGGACCTGGAGCGTCCTCTAGCAGTGGTTCACATTCTTCGCCATGGACAGGCAGATTGAGATCAGGAGAATCTTCTCAAAGCAATGCAGATAGTGGTATTTAGGTATCACGAAAAGGAAAAGAGAAGGTTGATCAGCCCATGTTTGATGTGAATGCATGTCACTCTTATGTGGATGGTGAATCCAGTGGCTCAGAACAGAGCATTGATGATGAGTTGGGTATTCCTTCTATTGTTACACCTGGAGTAAGGAAGACCAGGGATGTTTTGAGAGCACCTGGGAGTGAACCTACTTTGCGCAGGTCTACGAGAGCTAGGTATCCTGTGGATAGGCTGAAATATGATGGATTTACAGCCATTCACTATGCATATATGGTCAAAGTGATACAGGAACCAGAACCCACTTCTTTTGAGCAAGCCATGGGAAAAGAAAAATGGGAGAAAGCCATGGATGAAGAAATGGATGCCTTGGAAGCAAATGCTACATGGGAATTGGTACCTTTGCCTAAAGATAAGAATGCAATTGGCTGTAAGTGGGTTTATAAGGTGAAGCACAATGCAGATGGTTCTGTGAACAGATACAAGGCAAGATTAGTAGTCAAGGGGTATGCACAAACATATGGCATTGATTATGAAGAAACATTCAGTCCGGTTGCAAGGATGGCAACCGTAAGAGCAGTCATTGCTATGGCTGCATCAAAGGGATGGTCTTTACATCAGATGGATGTAAAGAATGCCTTCTTGCATGGTGATTTGCAAGAAGAGGTATATATGGAGCAGCCACCAGGTTATGTGCATGCTGTTCATCCTGAGTTTGTTTGCAGGTTGAAGAAAGCCTTGTATGGCTTGAAGCAAGCACCTAGGGCATGGTCTGGCAAGATAGGACAATATCTTGTCACTATTGGCTTTCAGATTTCCAAGGCAGATTTCTCACTTTATGTGAGAAAAACAGAGAAAGGTATTATGCTACTTGTCATTTATGTTGATGATTTGATTATGACAGGTGATAGTGATGAAGATATCCTTCATGTGAAAATGCTATTGAAGCAGAAGTTTGAGATGAAGGATTTGGGAGAGCTGCGTTATTTCTTGGGCATTGAGGTGATTAGATCACCAAGTGGGATACAGCTCTTGCGGAGGCAGTATGGATTGGACATGCTGTCCAAATATGGGATGATAGGCTGTAAGCCTATTTCAGTTCCTTTGGAGCAGAATGTGAAGCTGAGCACAGATGCGGGTGAGCTTCTGGAAGATCCTACTATGTACAGATGCGTAGTAGGAAGTTTGATTTATATGACTATTACCAAGCCAGATTTGAGCTATGCTGTTGGATTGGTAAGTCAGTTTATGCAGGCTCCAAGGAAACCGCATTTGGATGCGGCTAGACGCATACTCAGGTATGTGAAGTCCACATTGTAGTATGGACTATTTTATGAGACTGGGGTTCAGATACAGCTGCATGGATACACTAATGCTGATTGGGCTGGTAGTATTTCTGATAGACGATCTACCAGTGGATATGTGTTCTCTTTTGGGAGTGCTGGAGTCACTTGGAGCAGCAAGAAACAGCCTACAGTTGCCTTGTCGAGCACAGAGGCCGAGTACAGGGGTGCAGCAATGGCTGCATTTGAGGTAGCTTGGTTTCATAAGCTACTTTATGATATGTATCAGCCTACAGATGGGCCAGTTGTCATTTATTGTGACAACATGAGTAGTATACACTTAGCAAATAACCCAGTCTATCATGCTAGAACAAAGCACATTGAGGTGCATTATCACTATGTGCGAGAGAGGGTTTTACTAGGTCTTATTGATCTAGTTTATGTCAGCACAGAGGATCAGGTAGTTGACATATTTACGAAGGCATTGGGCGCAGAGAAGCTGCGCAAGTTCAGAGACCTGCTTGGTGTGCAGGAATTGGGATTGAGCTCGAGGGGGAGTGTTGAGATATCGAGCTCCACTCGTGATATGCCAGGGTGACCGTTGTGCATTTATGTCACCAACGTGTTAGTTGCAGATGCGGTTGGTACACCGCCCATGAATAATAGCTACATGACAGCTATCCTTATCTACTCTAGTTTGTGGCTCAGTTAGTATGCCACCTTAGTTAGTTGAGTTTGGTTTGAGACCCATATATAGGATTCTTCTATTTCTTTGTATTTGAGTTCTTTTGGCTTACACAACTAAGAAGAGGAAAACTGTTTTTAGCCTCCACCTTTGTGTGTATTCCCCCATTGTGCAAGCAAGAAAGCTACAAGTGAGACTCCTTCCTTCTCTCCCACAATCTTGACATGGGAGACAGGTTGAACTCTAAGCAAGCTAAGAGTATTGTCATGCACTTGAGGACCCAAACTGTGTATATATTTTGGTACAGATATTATGTGAGTGCTTGCACATACTTAGATATTACGTATTAGAAGACCGTGGTCTGGTTCCTCGTAACAATTGTGGATGAATCAAAGTTATTCGTGTTGAGGAGAAGTACACATGAAAGTGTATGAGACATCCTTTGCATTGTGACATCACGATGTAGCGTAATCGAACATATTGACACTGAACTTTCGGTACTGGTAGCTACTGGGCTTACTCAACGAGTACGGTGTACTTGTCATGGCCATTCGTGCAGTGCTTACCACAATCGATTGCAATGGTACTAAGGTGGAGTGCAAAAAGGAATTGTGCAAATGGGTCAGGGTGATAGGAGCTTGTCTAACCATAGGCGAGTCAAGCTCCCTAGGTATGTCCTACCCTTGATGTGCCTTGAACAATTGTGGGGGATAGTGTGCCCTAGTCTCGTTGCTAGAGAAACCATCCTTGAGATGGGGAGATACACTAGAGATTTTGTAAAACCTCTTTTTTGATGTGCGATGTTGGTACAATTGAGGTAACAACTGCTGTGAGTGCCAGGTGTAGAGCTTGACCTAGAAGGAGATTGTTTCCATTAATCATGCTGTGGGCCACGCAATGTGGACTATCACAAGGGTGATGTTCGCTTCCGGTGGTGACGCTTCCATCATGGCTCTTGTGAGGTTGGTGGTCTTGTAGCGACTTGGCGTTGAACACTTCCGCATAAAGACATGTGTCGTCTTGCATTCACTTGACGCTTCGTGAGAGTATATCTAAATCACATGCGCCAATTTATGATGAACATCTGTAACAAAAAAATATATTACTTCATCTAAATCTTATGGTGTTGATTGCGATGCATCTCATTTGAGCTTGTTAAAGACGTGCCATGCATTTGTAGTAAGAAAGGTTTGTACAGTTGGGGGAGGCTTGCCCCTTTAACCACTTAAAACAAAAATTTGTGGCAAGATGGTGTTTGGCAAGCAGCTCATACAACATAGGGCCTACTCAATTTTTATGAGGTGGGGTGAATTTGGGTGGTCAAGCGATTGGGGCTGTGCTGGTGGTGGGCTCTTGGCAAGCTGGGCAGGGAAGATGTCGGCTGGGACCCAAAAGGTAAAGTCCCTGGCCGCCTCGATCTCAAGAATGCCTTGAAACAATTCATCAAATTCCTTCTTGAATTGAGTTTCCTTCTCCTCCTTTGAGCACCTAGTGCTCGAGCTTCTGGGGAGGGTCGGCACGGTCGGGGTTGTCGCTCCTCGGGCATTCCCCTGAGCTTTTGTTTTCCTGGCCTGGGAATTTTTTGGCCTAAGTCCGGGGCGGTGTCGCTTCGGGACTCATTTCTTTGCATACCTGTTAAGGGTAGGCACATAGCAGTCTGGAGGAGGAGCTTGTGCCGCATTCTCCCTTCGATGGTGGATAGCGTCCTTGCAAGCCAAATGCACTGGGTGCTCCATGACGGCTACTGTAGAGGAACTTGAAAAATGTGAACCAAGGTTAGGCTTTGAGGCAAGGTAGAATTATTTGTATGGAAGGGATTAAACAGTGGATTATCAAGCGTATATGAGGAGGAGGGGTGAGGTGAGGCATGCAATGTTTGTTCTAGAGGGACGACCCCCGTGATGATGTTTGTTCTGCCTCAACTGCGGGGCGTATTCCAGCCATTAGCAGATTTTGTCTTATGCTAAGTTGTGTGGACTGGTTGTCATGGAGTGGAGCAGGGCTCGTCCTTGGAAGGATAGACCAAAAAGGGAAAAGGTGCATAGAAGGGGACGGTGCCCTGTCTATGCCATCAGAGATGTGGGTCAGGGCTTCCTATGTTATGGGGGCGGTAATGAGGGTTTCCTATGGGGGCAGTAATGAGGGTTGCATGCCCTCCACCTGGAGGTGGGAATGGTCACATGACTTCTAGATGTGATGAGAGGAGGACTTGAGGAGCTCAACCTGTCAAACCCAACTCTTTTCCTTGCACTTGATTATCATTCCTTGTGTGTTTTGATATTATCTATATAGGGTCACAAAACTCATTGTTTATTTATGTACATATTTACGAATCCATGTCACTTCGTGAGGATAAAAACCAATTGTAAAACTCAGGATTGTACTGTAGTGTGGCACACACATCTAGTACTTGTAGCAACTTACTCAATAACAATAGATATTTTGCAACATTGAGTAGCATGGTACCTTGTCCGAGTCTACTGGCAACATGTAACTCCTCCTCAGTGAAAACCTTACCAGCCATAGAGTTCTCTTGGCTAGTTCCGGCTAAGTCCATACCCCGAATGGCAGCTAGTACTCAAAAGGAAGTCTGTGCCACATAGATTGGCTCTCTTTGAGAACGCCATTTAGCTAATTGCTCCTCTGAGGCGTTCATAATATGGGTTCCTAGTTCGGTGATTGCAACGCGGTTTTCAAACCAACGTTTTTCAAATTAACTTCGACCCTCTGATTGTTGCTTTAGTTGCTCTATCTCTAAGAGATTTGGTTGGTAGAGCACATTGTTGAATGTTACAGTTAAGCGTAGTTTGTCGGCTTCCTCGTCAGAGGTGAGTTGCATGCGTTCATATAGGAGTCTGTCATAGTGGTCGTTAAGGTGTTCTTGCTCTTCCCAGGATAGGGGAAATTGCAAGTATTCCCCAAGCTTCTCCTTAGGGAATGCACCCATGTTTGCAAGGACGTAGACACATGCAAATACTTTGAGTTTAGCATCCAACTCAGTTAAGCATTTTGCGACACTTTTATGTTCAATGAAGGCTTGCTCACTTGCTGCTCGCTTGCTATCTCATGCAAGATTCTAGGAGTTTCCCTAGGCTTTAGCATAGCTGGGGGCTCAGGCCTAGATGAGAAAGATTGGTCAATGCTAGGATTGCTTGTGCTCTCGGGGTTTCCATGTTTCTCATGAGGCCCTTCTACTATTGTGTCATGGTTCTCCTTGGATGTGACCGGTATAGTCTTGTCACCCTGTTTTGACAGTGTTGTATCCACTCTGGATTGGTCAATGCGAGTTCTGTTGTCAGTGGATTGAGTGTTGCAAGCAACCATTGATGGTAATGGTTGCTCTGACTTATCAGAACACATGGATACGTCTGAGGTTTCACCGCTGCTAGGAGATATGGCAGTGGGTTCATTTGTGGGTGGACTCGATGCTTTATTCCTTAGCTCTTCGGCACTCTTGATCTCAATCTTCTTGGGGTCCACAACCACTTGCAACTGCCGTTGTTGTTTTCATTGTTTTGTCCTCTTTTTCTTGGGAAATTATGGTGTCTCCTTTAAGGACTCAAGACCGTGAACTAGGTCAATCGTTGATGTGCTTGGATGGGCCTGAGCACTCTCTTTCTTTAGTGTGTCCTTATGGGACATAGATGCAGCCTGCTAAACAACCTTGCTAGGTTGTGAGGGTACAACTACCTCTCTTTTTGGAGAGTCTAGCTCTTTAGCTAATTACCCTCTATTTAGCTCCTCAAGCCTAGGCTTTAAGTGCTTTGGAAATGCTGGAGTTGTCAAGGATGTTGGTTGGGATACCTCCTCCATAGGAAAATGGCTAAGGACTCATTCCGCAAGGGGCATTCTCACGACCGACGGCTGTGACTGCTATGATCCCTGATTGGGAGTAGTAGCAGCTAGTTCAGTGGGTTGGCTACTAATGGTGGATTGCGGTGTCAAGTCCTTAGACTGATCGGAAGTTGTCATGTATTTTGTTGCCCTTTGAGCATTCACTTGTGTGGATTGATCTAGTCACATTAGGTTGCATATACATATCCTTGGGCTGAGGGCTATGGGTGGTGTCATGTCCCACCTCTTGGACATCTAGAAGCTTAGACGGAGATAGAGGTTGGGATTGAGCAGCTACACTTGATGGCTACTATTGTGCTTTCTGTGTCCATTTAGGGAAAGAGGGTGTAGGAGATCTGGGACTCTTAGGTGGACTTGGCACTGGCTGAAAGATTTTCTCGCAGCTGTTAGACGAATGTGCCATTTGCTTTGTTGAGCAATCAGCCTTCTTATGAGTAGCATTATGCATGTGGTGCTCATGATCCTCTTGGGAAGTCAAAAGCTCCTTGAGCACTAGTGGTCTTTGTGCATGCTCAATGGTTACATCTGACATCTGCTTATTAAGCATGCCAGGCTCTTCCTTTCTAATACTCATGTTTGGTTTCTTTCCCCGAGACTTGGATTTTCTCTTGTGTCTCTTTGATTTTGATGCAATCTGGCCTTCAGCTGATAGAGGTGGTTTAACAGGGGGTTTTGGTACCCAAATCCATTGGTTACATGTGTAATACCCTTGGGCACATAGCGATGCTTTGGATATCCATCGCGCCATTGTGTTGGCTCTCCATTGATACCTTCGTCTATAAGGATTGGGCTTCTTTTGTGGTCTTCTATGATATTTGTAAGTCTAAGGCCTATCCTTGTATTGTCTCCTGACCTTCTTGTTTCAAGCATGGCCTCGCTCACTGGTTCTCTCTATTCAACCTGTGCTTGTATCAACTCTTTCAACATGTCCTTGCTCTCATTACTAGGCTTGCCTGCTATGTCAACACCTTCCTTGCCTTTCCGTCGAGGTTCGAAGAGGTCACCCTTATTAAAGATTGTGACTATCCTCACACCCGGTAGTGTCAAGTGTATCCTCTGTGTGCTACGTAATCAACCTCACACTTTGTCACCTTTTGAAGGGTCTTCCTAGGAGGGTTTCCTTTCCGCAATTAGCACTATTTGGAGGAACATGAAAAAGGATAGGCAAGCTCTCAGTTTCAATTGTCGCGAGGATTTTGCACTTCCCTATAAGTGCTTGTGGGTGTCCCCCGTAAGGACTAAGAGTTGCATTAGTCATCTGAGCTCTGGTGGTTGGCCTAGTAGGGTCCATGCTTCATAGGTCAAGATATTAATATCTGCTCCTTCATCGATCAGAGCATCAATAGTGTGCTCTCTTTTCACGGTGAATTTGACCCTAAGATAAGCAGGTGGTACTATGTCTTTGTCTTCCGGGTCTTGGCTTGTAAATTTAAGCCTTCTGACAAATGCCCTTGAGTCCCCAATTGCATGACCAGATGTGGATTCTCCACTGATGTCTTGGATCGCATGTGTAGTGCTATTCAAGATGCATCTATCATTAGGACTGTCATATCTAGTCATCCTCGTAGTTGTAGCTTGATGTTGTTGATTTCCGCTTTGACTAGATGCAATCCGAATGCAACACATACGTGTTTTTGCGGTGTGGCCTTTTTTCCCTTGTTGGCTAGATTGGCCCATTGAGGTTCTAGGGTCTCTGTTTGTCTTTATTCGGGTATGGGCTTTTGGTTGCGCCTTTGCAAGTGAGAATTCATCCTTGTGTAGAGCTATTACTATACTAGGGTCTGATTTGGAGGACCTGTCATGGTGCGCGTTTTCTCTCCAACCTACTTGGGGGAGGTGTAGAGGGGGCAGAGTCGATCCCAGGGGGGGGGGGGGCAGCCCCCCCGGCCCGCAAGGCCATTACGGTAAACACCATGCGTGATTTGAAGGACCATTCGTAGCCAAGTTTTGAACTACTTGCTCTAGATTTCAGTCTAGTGATAGATCTATGATGTGCTTTCGGCTCTATATGGTCTCTCAGCCAGCTCCAGGGTCTACAGGTTAAGATTGAAAAAATACAAATTCGACCCAAAAGGTCCGAATTGCAAGGGCCGAATGCCCGATTCGGCCTGTCCGAATGGTCAAGGGCCGAATGAAGAAGGACCGAATGTAATTGGTTCGAATGTCAAATTCGGCCAGTCCGAGTGTGGTTGTTCGAGGGTCGAGTGGCCGAGTTGGCCTAGGGCCGAGTTAGGTGGGCCAAGTCAAGTGGGCCGAGGGCCGAATGGTAAATTCGACCGGACCGAATGTCAACTTGTCTGGGTGGGGTTGGGCCGAGTCGGCACAACTGAGGGCCGAATTTCAAAGTTGGTTCGAATGCTTCACTCGGATGCGGCTGAATGAAAGGCTTCTGAGTGTAGTTGGTCGAATGGCCAACTAAGCAGTCTGAGGGGGCCAAATGGCCGAGCAGTCTGAGGGCCGATTCTGGGACTCAACCTAGAATCATCGTAGTCGGATGGGGGGCCGAGCGCGATGTGATTTTTTTAAGACTTCAAAGAATTCATCGTGCTGAGCAATCGAGGCCTTCCTACCTGCTGAACACCTCCAGATCCAAGCTATTCAAGTAGGGGAAGGTGTGGAATTTCTTGGGCTAAGAAAATAACTCCTAGATGACCAAATTGAAGCAGGTCCACGCGATAAAGCTCTCTCCCTCTCTCCTGCTCTTCTAAAACCTTGCAATGCAAAATGTGGCCTTTCTTGCCACTCTTGGCTCCTTATCACCCTGCCCAGGTGTGCACTCACCTTAGTCTTGCTCCCTTCACCAACATTGAACCCAAAAATTCATTTTTTGCCCTTCTTTTCCCTGTTTCAGCCTGTTATACAATAACAAAAAACCCTATTGTGTGCTCCAATGTTTTGCTTCTATCCTTCCTAAATGCAAGAAAAAAACATAAGGGAAATATATACACTACTCCATCATGCTTTTCCAAGTCCAAAAACCAAAAACCTACTTGCTAAGGAGATCGAATACCTCTTCAAACTCCTTCACTTCCTACCTATCTACCTCAAGCACCAGTTCGGGGAAAACCCTACTTCGATGCTGCTCGATTCGAAGCACACAAGCGCTCAAGGCTTGAATCCGTTGGTCCCAGCAATGGAACAAAATGTGGGAGCTTTTGCTCAACTACCAAGACCTACGGACCACTTATTGTTTCAAGAGTTCCAAGCTGAGCACTGATGGCTACCTCTTATATAGTTGATGTGCCATCCATCTCTACGGATGTAATGAGCTTACCTCCATGCTGATCAAGTTACCTCCTCTCCCGAGCACTCCGGTAGCTTCACGATCCAAGTGCAAGCTTCAAGAAATCTCCATCCTCAAGCTCCATGCTCCAAGCTCCATTGCCGTAAGTAAGACAAGAGAAGAGAGGAGAAAAGAAGAAGAGAGGAGAAGATGGAGAGCTTCTCCTTCCCTGTCCCTCATCATCACACACTCACTCTCTCACACTCTCACACTCTCACACTCCCTCTCTTAAGCACAAGCTCAAGCAAGCAAGAAGAAGAAGAAGAAAAAGAAGAAGAAGAAGAAGAGGAGAGCCACTTTTTGCCACACATAAGAATGAGCTTCTCATTCACTTTTCAACTTTATATACAAAACTCTAAATCCCTTTTGGGCGGTCATCCCCTTATCCCCTTTTTTACTTGGTCGGCTTAGGCCCTTTTTCTCCTTGTCCTCCTATCTTCCTAACTCCCTTTCCACTGCCCGTCTATATTTACAAATTGCACGGGTGAGAGCCTGGCACTCTTAAAATAAATCATGGTGCACCTTGTGCTTATTTTACAAAAGTATTGACTTGTGCTTTTTCTTGTGCACCTTTTTCCTTTATTTAGGACTTTTTTGCACTTCTTGTGTTTTCATATTTTCCTTGGCAGGCCTTCATCTTTCGTTTCACTTTTTCCTTGGCATGCCTTCTTCTGCTTTAGATTTTTTAGATTTTCCATCTTTTTCGTCTGAGGGTTAACATGTGGTGTATATTTTAGTAAGGTTACAAACTTCGAGTAGTAGGCTTCCAAGGTTAATTCCAGTTGCTTGAGCTTGAAGAATTCATTTATTCTCAAAGTCTGGTAGGTTGGTGAGCCCGAGTGACAGCGGCTTCAAAAATACCTTCATCTTTGCACCATTGCTTCCACCATATTCGAGCCTGGTTAACTAACTTAAGTTTTGGTTATCATTGCTTGATTGGCAGTAGCAGTCCAGAAACAATCATCCATCGACTCAATCCATATCTCCGCCTTTGTTGTGATGTCTTTCCCTTCTCCATCAAACTCGGGTGCCTTAGTCTGCTTGAGAAGGAATTTCTTCTCTTGCATGCCATTATTTGTGGGTGCAGAAGGTGCTTGACAATAGAGCCATATCACTTAGGTTATTTCCGTTTAGGATATGTCTATGAACCATACATTAATCAATCATGCACCATTATGAAATTTTGCTCTGATACCAATTGTAACGTGCCTGCCTATTGGCTGTCCAAGCACGTTTTAGCGGTCCATTGAGAAACGAATCTAAGCATTGCCACCCAGCACTCCCATGGAATGTTCCAGGTTTATCACCTAGGGTTTCCCAAGTCTGCCTCACAACAGAATGTTCGCGGTCAAACCCACTAGGATCGACCTGAAATCTGGGTTCCTAGGGGCCAAGGTCTCCTGACAGCATTCTAATGTCATGTTTTGGACATCCTACTTTACGCAGAGATACCCAATCCGAAGTAGATCCATACCACACTTGGTTCAAAGAGAATGGGAATCGAGAGGGATGCATCGCTCAACCTCTCTGCCCGTAGGGAATAGTCCCATTCCGGTCCGCTAAAATAGTATGAATCGGGGTTCTAACCCAACAATTCCTACAAGTCGGTGGATGCCCACCCGCTTCCCTTGATAGCTTTAGTTTTCTAATTAGGTCCTATCACATTTATGTGTGACATTCAAAATCAACTTCCTTAATTAGGCCTTTTTGGGAACGGGGTTTGTTTGCGTAATTTATGGCACAGACATGAATACATAGCAAGCAATCCTTTTGACAAACAAGATCAACCAAGTTCCTTAACTTATCTTCAAGTTAGTTTTTGTCTCCTGCACATATAGGAGAAATTATATATTCCCTTTTGTCCAACAGAAGTACCCAGTCCAAATCACATGGTACCATAATTTCCATCAATTATCTAGAATAGGATCTTCCAATGCCCTAAACATTGGGCTCACAACAATCCACAACTCCGTTTCGACTAGGCAAGGGGTGTCCAGAGCTCCACTGACCCCAAGCAATCTAGGAGTGAGACACAACTTTCGTGCTAGGCCTTTTCACCACTCAACCTTCGGCCTGTGAATTGAGCAGTGCTCTCTCGGGTTGAAATGTGGCGTGACCTTGGATATGATCCACCCATGAAAAATATCATTCCTTCATTAATCCAATTAAGAATCAAGCACAACCAAGGCAATCAATATAATATCATCCTCCAAGAAAACATTTCTTTATTTCCACATGGCAACTTGTCATCACATTGACCCTTGCCATGCATTTACCATCAAACACAAGCACTTAGAATACTCATCCAAATCACATCCCAACAATCAGTTTAATGCAAAAGCATTTAGGACTTATTTGATCAATCAACAAAAACAAGGTATCCTTTTCCAAACATTGCAAGAATAGTGATGATAATCTTTCCATCGCGTATTTTCTCTCCCCCTTAGGATCAGGAGCGGTTTCATATAAAATTTACTTAACACACCCTTCTTTAGACTAAGGCATATGTTAAGGTTTCAAACACTGTACAAGACATAAGTTCTATTGATCATTTACATTGATCGATGACCAAGCCTTCTTTCCAATAAGTACACAAGCATCGGTCTTTCCTTCGACTCAGTGTTTCCTAATCCTTGAGCTCTTCACTTTCCCTGGAGCTGTTGTTGCATCTAGCCCAACTCGGAATAGGATTGATAAACATAGTAGCTATTGGACGGATCTCAAGGCATCCTAGTGTTAGTCCTAAGTAAACCCTTGTATGTCTATTGAGCCTCAGATCAAGAAAATTCTCTCCCCTCGAGGAGTTCTCCCTTAAGGCAAACAATCTACTAGCAACAAAGTATACAAAATTCTTGACATAAACCAAAGCAATTTCATTTGAATGCTTTACAAGGAATGATATAGTCCATAGCCTTCTTCTCCTAAGGAGTGTAATTACCTTAGGGATTAATACATAGGTTATGGGTTTATCAATTGGTTCCAGGAAAAGTATTGCCAACTTTGAAGCCCAGACCAACCTAATTTTAGTGGTAATCATGGTCCAACCAGCTCATTAATGTGATGACCTACTTAACAAGTTAGATAGCACTTGGAAAGCTTGCGATGTGGGAGGACCATGTGTTACACTGCAATTAGATGCTTTGGGTACGAAGTGCTTCTCTTGGGTTCCATGCTTGCCCTTCTCCTCGCGCTTTGACTTTAAGTGCTTTGATAATCAACTCTTTAAGCTACGGCTTTAATAGCTCCAGAGACATCTCTCTCTCTCTCTCACTCACACACACTCTCTCTCTCTTCTTATTCATCATCATCATCATCATCATCATCTTCGTTGTCTTTCTCCCTTCCCACCTCTCTTCTTCTTCTTCTTCTTCTTCTTCTTCTTCTTCTTCTTCTTCTTCTTCTTCTTCTTCTCACCTCACTTATTTCTTTTTCTTCATCTTATCTCTCTCTCTCTCTCTCTCTCTCTCTCTCTCTCTCTCTCTCTCTCTCTCTCTCTCTCTCTCTCTCTCTCTCTCTCTCTCCATGCCTGTGAAGTAGCAGGTCGAGCCCTTCCAGGCCTTGTCTCTACCTTGTGATTGGGAGGGAGGGATTTATAATGGGGAGGGAGGTCTATTCTTGGGGGGAGGGGGCACGTGGAGAGGAGGTGGAGGGGTGACTCCACCCGGCCGTTTGCATGACGACATGGAGTTTTGCACCTCCTAAATGGCTATAGACTAGGCATGCTGGCTAGGGAGGGGTTGTAGGCCCGTGGCCTCCCCCTTGTCGACATTGTCATCACCCTCATCATCATCTTCTTCATCAGCTTTATGGGCTCCACATCATTGCATTGTCTCCCCTACCATTGTCAACTTCTTCTTTCCCCCTCGCTGCCTGACGGCAATGGTAGGGGGGAATAATTTTAAAAAAAATTCAATTCTCTTAACAAAAGGGGGGAGGGGATTTTGTATGCGGTGGGCGGAATGTTACACCAAGAGTACCATTCATTTTATACCTGCATAACTCTCTTGTGTTCCTCTCTCTCTCTCTCTCTCTCTCTCTCAACCCTCCTACAATCCATAACTTCTATCACATATCTCACCATTGCCTTTCTCTTCCATTGGGCAATGAATGGAAACAAATCCCATGTATGATTCTTATGTAATGAGTTAAATTAAGATTGTATGGTCCTCTCCCAAGAGTGATTATCACATTTACACATAGCCTCCTCATAAGTAAGGGATACATCAGAATGTATCACCACCACATAATGCATAGAGGGTTCATAACAATTAAGAGGACACAATGCTCTACTAGAGTAACTCAAAACTAGTTGGGAGGCCTTACATCTTGTCCTCTTTGTCCAACATCATGATCCTATGCAATAGGTAGATCCTAGGTCACTACATCATCAACAATGGTAAGTTTTCTAGTTGGGGTTGGTTGTATGATAATAGGAGGCTCCTCTTGAAAGATCACCTTATGCACCTCAATTACTAGCTCTTGTTGCTTATGCATCTTGCCCTCATGAAAGATAATATCATGGTTGTGGATAACCTTTTGAGCCTATAGATCCCAAAGGTGATAGCTCATCTCATCTGCATTACTATAACCAAGAAAGATTCATTTGATGGACTTCAAATCTAGCTTGTTACATTTGTATTCTCTCTCTCTCCATGCCCGTGCAGTAGCAGGTCGAGCCCTTCCAGGCCTTGTCTCTACCTTGTGATTGGGAGGGAGGGATTTATAATGGGGAGGGAGGTCTATTCTTGGGGGGAGGGGGGACGTGGAGAGGAGGTGGAGAGGTGCCTCCACCCGGCCGTTTGCATGACGACATGGA